>NC_142507.1:10645000-11265833 GCF_057876585.1 Rhinolophus sinicus | reverse complement strand
AAACTTGTAGAGACTAGACATATAAGTAATCAATAAAATGCTCTAGTAAATTCAAGAGAAAAAAAATACATTGAAATTGCGATTCATCCTCATTCCACATAGCATATTTGTGACTATATTTAATAGCCTAATTAGCAATAAAATTTTACGAGTTAACATCACCATGAAAACATTCCTTTCTACATTACTGTTTCGTCTGTAGGGTTGTAACATTACCAGGATCATCTTGATGGTGTTTTTACGCATTTTGTTCAATAAACCCAAATGAACTTGCGCTAATGAGATTTTTAGCTGCCGGTCTTGATTTTGTAAGTTTGAATCCTTATACCTTCCGAGGCTGTATGCTATTTGGGGGTGGCGGAGACTTCAGAGCTTCTTATAAACATAGAATGAAGAAACATGGGAGAGAGGAAAATACTTGAGCAAAGTCTACGTGATCTTTCCTAAATGATGATTTCACTACCTTTAACTTGAGCTGTTTCTCTAAATGGCTGAAAAATAGTAAGACGACTCCTTTCTGGGTATTTTCAGAACTCCTAGTTATAACTATGCACCAAATATGGATAAGCACTGGATTATGCAGTACACGGGACCTATGCTGCCTATCCACATGGAATTTACAAACGTTCTGCATCGCAAAAGGCTTCAGACTTTGATGTCAGTGGATGATTCTGTGGAACGGGTAAGCACATGTCGTTGCCTCAGTGATGGGTTTTGGTCCAGCTGCCCTTGCCGCGGACCCATTCTTGCCACTCCTGTTTTATTGTTATTGTGTTTTGTTTGTCTCTTTTGTTTTGGAACTAGAGTTCCAGTGACTTTATCCGTCCTCTCTTTTCTTCTGCCCCCTTCTGTTATCTCTCCGGGCTTGGTTCTTGTGGAGCCAGCAGCAGAGAGGAGATAAACGTCAAAACATCCTAAGTCAAGGGCTACCCCCACAAATACCTTCAGGAATTAAGCAAATAATGTGAATAACTAAAGCAGGTCCAGGATAAGGCAATAGGGAGTGGTGGGGATTGCAGTGAACTTGAAATTAAGTGCCCTATCCAAAGCAAGGAGCAACTAACTACTCACCTCCAACTAATTTTTGCCATATAAAAATGCGGATCTGGCCTTGTCAGGACTTCTGACTTTTTAAAAGAAGCCAGAAATACAAAAATTTTATTTGGAATTTTGTGAATTTTAAAACATGACACAAGGCAAGGAAGACCTGGCTAAAGACTAGATCTAGTTGGATCAGTTTCAGAAGCAACCAATTTTTAGCCCTTGGTAACCAGCTCTAAGAATGACAATAAAATTTGCTTTCACAATGGATTATTCAAAGTAAAATCTGTAAGTTTGGTGGTGGAGGTTGTCTTGTTTTTCATTTTGTTCTTTTTTTATTTTTTCCAAATAAGTGAACAAAGACCTTTAAGTAGCATGTACCAGATTCAAAATGTTACTTTTCAGCTGTATTATTGGACTTTTTCCTTCTGGGATTATAAGCGACGGGAAAATATGGTTACTGTTTGCGTTTGTCAGCCTTATTAAAGCAGCTCTCGCCTTTTAAACATAATGGGAAAAAGATTGGGGGGAAATCATGGCAGCACTATTGTCATCTAGGGCCATCGCAATTGCTTCTGACTTGTCCCTGTGCTGTGTTTCAGCTCTATAATATGCTGGTGGAAACGGGAGAGCTGGAGAACACGTACATTATTTACACCGCTGACCACGGTTACCACATTGGGCAGTTCGGACTGGTCAAGGGGAAATCCATGCCATATGACTTTGACATCCGGGTGCCTTTCTTTATTCGTGGTCCAAGTGTAGAGCCAGGATCCATGTACGTATGTCTCTGTTTGCAACATTCAGCTGTCGTAGCTCATGTACGTCGGAGATAATTCGATTACAGATCTCAGTGTCTGGTTTCCTTTCATCCAAAACCAAAAAAAAGGGGGTTTGTAGGTTGGTAATTTAGAAGATGAAAACCTACACCTCCCCACCCCCCGCCACATGTTAAATTAACGAAAGTATACTATTTAAAGAGAAAGGAAATATAACTGTATCAATGATTAATTCTCCCAAATTGACCAGAATCCATGTCACACACGCAGACACAGAACGTCGTCTTTACGAAATTCATCCTTATCTTCTTTGAATCAGAAATGCACTCTCTTTATAAAAAACAGCTAGCACCACCCTCTTCGTTTTATTTTTTTTTTAATTATTACTAAATGTTTTTTTAATTAAATTTTTAAAAGCATGATTTTTCTTTTAAAAGAAGCCTAAAGGACTAGAGTTCTGTTTCTGTCCCCGTAGGCAAGGCACTGCCTCCCTTTGCATCTCTGTTTTCCTATCATAAAATGGTTTTCCTATGCCCTGACAATCACAACAGAATGTTTTGTATAAAACGAGATCGTGTACATGAAACAATTATGGCAAGTGGAAGAAAAGAAGGCAAGTAGAATTCAAAAGCTGGGAGGGCCCTTCAGCATCTAGCCTGGACCCCTCATTTAATGATGAGGCAGCTCGATAGCGTCAGTGCTTTCTCAGCCTCCCCAATCCGGAAGTAGCAGCATCAGGGCCCAGAGCCCAGATATCTGAACCTCATCCCTGCACTGCTTTTATCACATCCTAGGGAGAAGGCAGTGTCAGTAAGAAGGGGTTCTCTGAAGAATGTATCGCGTCTCTTCAGATCGCTAGAAACACCTTAGGAATTGTCGGATCGAGAGTTAGAAGGCTTTATGTGTGAAAGACTAGGTAGCATACAATGGACTCAGGTATAAAAACCTTGTGTCCTTCCTTAGAAGACTGATTTTAAAGTTCAACGGGGGAGTTATGGATGATCGGGTTTTTGAAGAAAGTATACATCCTACAAAGACCATACATCAGGTTTTGTCTGACAGTGTGGCCAGAGCTTAGGGGTCTGGGCATCTCTCCAGCTGGACCCCCCGTGAGAGCCAGTTTATCTTGCTCTGTGCCGTCACTGACCGCTGAGCCATCCTGGCCAAATGGAGCTACCCTCCTTAGGGGACCAGATGCAAGGGGAGAAGCACAGAAGGCCAGTGAGTCAGGATGTGCAGAAAGCGGTTCTAAGTGCCACCCTCCACTGGTGTTGGGTTTGAGGTGTAACCATCTGTCCCTTTGCAGAGTTCCGCAAATCGTTCTAAACATTGACCTAGCCCCTACGATTCTGGACATCGCTGGGCTCGACCCACCTCCCGATGTGGACGGCAAGTCTGTCCTCAAACTTCTGGACCTGGAAAAGCCAGGTAACAGGTGTGTGAAATTTTCTTTCCCTCTGCGAGTCCCAAGCTCACCAGCACCCAGTGCCAGCCAGCAGCTGAAAGAGGTGGAGGCAAAATACACTTTGCCCATGGAGATCACCCCGAGCTGAGAGTGTCTCGGTTGTTTTTATATAGCATATTGATGGAGACGCAGTCATGGTCTGTGGGAAGTGAGAGGTGTTCCTTTAAATAAACTGTTGGCACAGATCTGTTTGGAAAAGCGTCCAGATGCCAACTGTAAATATTATTATTTTGTTTGCAGGTTTCGAACAAACAAGAGGGCCAAAATTTGGCGTGATACATTCCTCGTGGAAAGAGGGTAATTATTGGTTCCTGGGGTGCTTCTGGGAAGCAGTCCTACTGGGCAGCTGTCCCTGCTGGGTATTTTTTCCCCTCTTATTTTGGTTTACTAAGCATGCAGATTTCGTAAGCCTAGTAACAAGATCAAATGATTTGCTAGTCATTCTTTGCTCGCCAGCTGACTAACAGTTGTGGCATCGGAACTGTAGAGAATACATTTTCTTAAGATGGCACCAAAGCCCTTACTGTGGCTATGATTTCACTGTTTCGTTTCGCAACCGTGGTTCCTAATCAGATCAGTCAAATGACTTTCTTAACCATTTCCCACAAGCCCTACCTGGTACCTTTCTACTTTCCCTTATGTGCCTTTCTTAGTTTTAAATACATGAATGCATTAGATTGTCATTATTTCTGTAGTTGCTTCTGGGTTTCCCCTTTTGATTTAGAATGCTCATTGTCTTGGGTTTTGTCCATATACACAATGAGAGAAAGCATTTCTATAATTGCTTTTTAACAAAAAGGATTTTGAGCCTGTAGAGCCAAACATGGGTGTCTAAAGTTTTGAAATTAATGCGTTGGGGGGAAATGATTTCTCCTATGCTGACCTCTCATCTTCGTAGTACCTTGTCACAAAAGACTCATCCATGTTGAACTCCTGCTGTGGTCACAGCCTTAACGTCTATGTCTTGCTGTTTGAAGAACGTGGAGTCATGTGACCGGGAAGAAAAAGAGAACAGGCAGGTCGCAGGGAAGGTAATTCAGATCACTTCTCCCTTTTTTGTCGAAGGAAATTTCTCCGTAAGAAGGAAGAAGCCAACAAGAATATCCAGCAGTCAAATCACTTGCCCAAATATGAGAGAGTCAAAGAACTGTGCCAGCAGGCCAGGTACCAGACAGCCTGTGAACAACCTGGGCAGGTGAGTGACACAACTTTTCTTCACCACCACTCCCGTGCATCTCCATTTCTAATTTAAAAGATTTCCAACATATACAATAATGTACATTTATGTCTAAGTGAGTTTTTTATGCCAGTCATGGAGTGTTCACTGTGACACCTCTCCCCTGACTGAGAATTGTCTAACTTATCCAAGATGAGCCTCCTTGTCTTTGCTTGGGCGTCCTCCTATTATAGGAGATGTGTTCTCAGGGAGGGCGTTCTAGATCTCCATCCAATTAGCCAGCACCAGTTCAAGATGTTCAGACACACAAAATGGTAGACCAGTTAGAAAGATCAGAGACTGGTTCCATCTGAGGAGAAGGCACCAGCCCTGGGGTCATCAACAAGGGTCAAGAGGCAGAATAGTCAAGTTCGTGGATAGATGCTGAGTCTCTTGACAGCGAACCACCGCAAAAGCCACGATGGGGTCTTCCGACTCTAGACTAAAGTCAGATGTCCTCACTAAGAGAGGAGGACAGAATCTATGACCAAGGTTGGGGAATGAAAAGGGAAACCATACTCATTGTTTATTGCTTCTACCTTGGGTCACAGAATTTCTGAATGAATCCTCTTCATTAATAAAAACATTACTATGGCATTCAGGGCTACCCAGAATACCAACTGTGATCCGTAAGAGCTAAAGAAATACCATGTGATGAATGAACACAGACCTGTTTTGAAGGAAAGTGAGAACATACGAACACAAGCTATTGCAAGCACTCTTGATTGAAATCTGTACAAGCTAAAAGAAATGCTCACTGCAATTTAAAACAAACTCAGAGGAAAGAGAAAAATGACTAACACTTATAGCGCATTTGTCTTAGGTGAGGCACTGGACTGGGGTTTTATATACCTTAGCCCAACGTAATCCTCACATCCGCCACATGAGGGGGCCATTGCCACCCCCCTTTTGCCAATGGGCAGCTAGAGAGTGGCAGAGGTGGGATCCAAAGGAGTTGCCTGATTAAAACACTCGGGCCTCTTGCTGCCAAAGGAAGTTACATTAATCAGGGGAAAAGAGGTTCACGTCTTCTGTGAATCTTTTTTTTTAAAAAGCTTACCTGACCTCTAGATAGCCACACAATTTGCCAATACCAGTCCAAGATATCAGACACATGAAATGAATAGCCCGGTTATTATTAAAATGGCCTCGTCCATTATACTCTTTGTATATGGTCTCCAGCTTATTGAAGAGACATTCATAACAAACAACTTGATCCTCCCGCTCTCTGTATTTCCTTGTGCCTTTTGTACGCAGGGATTCCTTTGAAATAGGAAAAAGGACGAGGTGGGAGGGTTGTTGAAGGAAAGGATAATACCAGGCCTGCACGGCATTTTAGTAGGTCTTAGTTTTCAAGTGTTTAGTGGAGAAGCTTAGACCTAGTCATTATAATTTAATTTGAAGTCTTCAAATCCGTCTTATGGAAGCTCTAAGTATTATTATGACAAAAACCTCAGAATTGTTTTGTAGCTCGGAAACGATTTCTATGCGGCAGCCTCCGTAGGCTCATCCACTTCTCTCCGGGAGTTGGAAATGGTCCATGTTAAATATAGCTCATGCAAATGGGCAATCTTGTTACTCTGTTAGCCCTGTAAGTAGCGAGCATTATTACCATTCGCGAATCAGGTAAACTGTCTTCCTCTGAGTACCCAATTTTACAAACCTCTCAGTAGAGCTTCTGCTGATATTTAAATGTATGTCTTAAAGGGCAGATGGACCCTAACCTTGATATGGTGTTTGGCCCACGCTCTTTACTCATGTGCTGTGCGCGACATTTAAAAATTCACTTTGCTCTTTCGTATTTTTCTCAATGTGTTTGTCCCCCCATGAAATGCTTTTAATATCTGGCGCCCTGGAATTTTTCCTCTGCTGGTTTACTTCTGTCTTCAGCATTTTTGAGTTTAGATTCTATCACACAAGTATATGCGAAGGTTAGCAATGATCTCTTTTAAAAGTGCCTGAAGTAGTGGGACAAAGAATTAGACTGTGCCCCACGATGGTGATTTCCGTGAGCGTCTGAGAACTTCAAGAAATGGTGAGCCTCTTCAAGGCGGTTATCGAATCTGTAGGTCAAACCTGACATAGCTTAGTTGTGCTCTGTAGAATCTTTATATTTGGCCTTTTGCTCTTTCTGTCTGGCTCCTTTGAAGATTATCTTTTCAGTTATTATATCACTGACTTTTAGAAAGGAAGAAAAAAGTCCAGAATAATGAGATTGTATTGTTCAGGATCAAGGTGACAGCTAAGGCTAGAACTAACTTGCTCGGACTCTCTTTTCTTGACAATGATTTCACGCCTGGCCTGTGCCCTGCGTCTCTTCTTCTCACCAAGGTAGCCTTCATTCAAAGGCTACACAATCTTCTCTTTGGTTTGACCCTCCGTGGAGTGTAGCGGCAAAATCAGCACAATTAGCACCATTCTCTTCACTCCTGATCCCCAAAGAGCTGGTATGTGCCCCCCCTCCCACCGTACCTCCATGCCTGGTCATCTAAGGATTGTGGTACGACCAGTGTGGATGCATGAAATAGAGTAAATTTTTAAAAGAATTGAAATCACTAGGTTTGGGTTAGAATATTGGCATCCACTGCTTTGTAGATGTGTATTCTTGGACATGACACTCGATTTCTGCTGAGTCTCAGGTTTTCTGTTTCTGAGATGGAACGAATTCATCTCCGTCTTGGGAGGATAAAGCAACGTCAGGTGTGTACAGGACTGTAAAGCAGGGTGCAAATGCAGGGAGGTGGCATTGTCCCCGGCCTTCCTACCTGTCATCTTCATTCCTATGAAAATGGGCTGGAAGTCCAGACTTTTGGCATCCCCTCTCCACTACATGAACAGAACAACCAGCAGGGACTAATTAAAACAACATGGACGCATAATGTGTGCCTTATTTCCATGTTCCTGAGGGTGAATTCCCACCACTCTATGAGCTGGCATTACACCCCCAAGCACATTTATGTACAGACACCACACACACACACACACACAGACACACACAAACACGCAAATCTCAACTTACGTCTGAAAAGATTTTGGTTCCACAGAGAATATAGACCAGTGATGCTCAATGCTGTGCATTGCAATCACCTGGGGCGCTTTTGAAAATACCGATGCGAAAACCAATCAGATTAAAATGGAGGCCAAAGCATCAGGAGTCTTCAATTGGATTAGGAGCCACAGACCTCGAGTCAGGGATTGTCCAAGGTAGAAGGGGTCTTAGAAATCTTCTAAGTTGAATGATATCATTTTCCGAATAAGGAAATTTAGATCCAAAAAACTTAAGGGACAAACCCAAAGTCAGACCCTATGCTTCTTCACTTCACACTCAGTCTTTTTATCCCCCAGAACATGCAACAATGTAAGAGATTAGATGTTTCCTTTGAAATTATTCATGGCATGTGCGTGGCTGAAGCTATGGGTTTAGGACCCACTCACCACGTCTAAGACAGTGGTTCTCAACTACGACTGCATGCTAACATCACGAGGCAGTTTTAGAAACGGTGCCTTTTAGGTCCCACCCCAGACAAATTAAATCAGAACTTCTGGTGATGGGATACAGGCATCAGTGGTTTGTTTTTCATCTTCCCCAAGCCCTGAGTGATTCCTCCAAGCAATCAGATTAAGAATCCTCCATGCAGAGTAAGCATTATTTTTTTCTTCTTCTAGGTATAGATATTGACTCCTTAAATCAGAGTTACACAAAAAAGGAATTCCCTGGGCATTCAGTTTTGAAGTATATTTTAAATATAACTGTCACTTAGGAGGAAAAATTGTTTTCTTTTTATATAGCAAATGCCATCTCCTTCTGTGGAGTTGTTGAGTTCCAACATCTTTGCAATATAGTTTGCCTTTCTATTCTTGTATCAATATAAGATCAAAGATATGTTTAAATTTTAAAAGGAACCCAGCATCAAGCAAAGAGAATAAGAATGTAGCTTGTTGAGTGTGAACTGTTTTAGCTCCAGGATTTCTGTTCTCATCCAAAAATTATCCTTCAGACCTTTTGTGGCCAGCTGCACAGTGGAAATAAAAGGACATTTACCAGTAAGATCTGGCTAGAATTGCTAGCATGTCAGAAATTGATGTCCTGTTTCCAGAAACTCATTGAGCCTTGTGTGGCTCCCAAGCATTCCCCGCCCCAGTTCTCCTGATTCCAGAATGTACGGCCAGAGGGACTAGGTCCCAGTGCCATCCTCTGGCAGAACTTTGGTCTGCACAGGGCCCAGTGTGGACAGCTCAGCTTGCCTGCTCCCCTCCTCTGCCTACACGGAACAGCTTTGTATCTACTTACATGTTTTGGCTTCTGTGCATTTTCCAAAACTACAAACCGCAGGGTTAAACATCAAGCCATCTTTCGTGATGCTCTAAACAAATCAGAAACAGACAAAACTCAAGGACAAACATTACTTATAAACAACATCGTGTGGCCCCACCCTATGTCACGTACGCTATGATATCTTATCTTCCACTGCTGCCTCACACAGCCTGCTCTGGTCAGGTACCCCTCCTCCCTGTCTCTTCAACGTAATGTTCTCATCTGCGTGTACGTGGTTGCCTCTGCCTTTCCAAATGCTGTCCCCTCAACTGAGACCCACCTGATGCCTCACTCTCTGGCCCAAGCCTTTCTCCTTTTTTATTGGTGTCCTGGTCAAGGTGCCTTAGATTGCATCTTGGATCCACTGCTTTCTTGGTACATAACACAGTTACTTAACTCTGCCACAGTTTCTTTATCTGTAAAATGGGCACAATAATAGCACCTGCCTCAGAGGGTTGCTGTAAAGATTTGATGAGTTAAATATAATGCAGTAAGCATCTGGAACAGGGCTGGCATCAATAGTCAGCGCTGGCTACCAATGATCTGCTTTGATCTAGTCACCAATTTTATTTTCCCCGAACTTCAAGAACCATACTTCTCCCAATATTCCAACACTGCCTTTTACAAATGAGTACCCGGATTAAAATCTTAAGGAGGAAGCTTGTTCTCTCTCTTCAGCTTCTCCTTCCTTTCCCCTTTTCCTCCCCCCTGTTCCTCCTCACCCCATCTCAAAGAAAATGGGTGAAAAATCTCCTTGGCACAAGTAATTCGATTTCGTGTTTGTGGGGGGAAAAAAAATTGGCAATAGCTGGAGCTAAGTAGCAGTTTGAACAATGATGTTCATATGGTTTCTTTATATTCCCCAGTGTTGAGATAAAAATTCTAAACACATGTCCACCTGCAGGTAACTGCTTTTCATGATGTTAGACTGGCCTAAAAGGATAATTGCATTATCAGAAAATTGCTGTATGGTTGCTACATTTTAGAGAACATGATTTGACCTGCATTATGACTAAATTCATGTAATAAGACACATAATAATGGAGAAATGAGGTGTGTGGGTGTGTATGTGTGTGTAAAATTCAGCTTTCATTGCAGCGTACCTTTGAAAATGTAGCCAATTTTTTTGTTTCTTATGAAAATGGGCCTAAGTAGGTACACATAAGAATACAGAACATTCTTACATTCTTGAGCAAGTTGAGAAATATATGCAATTCAAAATGTAGAAACTATGGTGATTATGTAGAGGTCATATCAGGAAAGGGAAGTAATCAGAGTTCTATTATCTAGTATTGCTCTCGGTTTTTTACAGAGACCATTTTACACCTGAAAACGGTTCTATAAAATAGACATGCTCCTTTTAAATCTGAAGAGACCGAAGCTCAGGTAGGAAGGGAACTTGATCAAAGTGTCACAGCTAGAAGGGTGACAAGTAGGAGTTCAACCTGATTCAAAGCCACAGTCTCCCCCCCAAATAATAGTTACTATATTATATACAGTTGACACCCAGGACACAGTAACTTGTCCCAGGATTGGCGAACCCTTTTGAAAGCTCAATTAATAGTACTGCTCAGATTCAGAGAGTGCATCTTTTCCTCAGAACTCTGAAACCACTCGACAATTTATTCTCATGACATATCCTTGAGGCCAAAAGGAACAAGTGTTATTTTACCAGATGTGAAATCTGGAAGAACAAAGCGATTCTGCAATTTGCTCAATGCCATAAACTTGGCAGTTAAGAAAATGAAAATCGAGGTCTTCAGATCTCTAACCCAATACTTATCTCCATTAAAAATGGCTACCTCTCATCAAGTGTATACGTTAGAACGAATTCTTTGAGTAATAAACTGCGTGTATCTGTGATAATAGTGATAATGATAAGAGCAGCTCCTTTGCTGAGTGCCTGTCATGTGCTCAGCTCCTACTGTCCACTACCTCTCATGCCCGTGACCCTGCAGAAGCTTAAATTATGCAGCTGACTCACTCAGGGCCACAAAGCAATGGGGTAAAACTGATACCCAAATCCAGGCTTTTCTAGCTTGAAAATCCAGATGTTTTTCCACAAAGCCACATCAGGATGGGTAGGAAATGCCATTCCCAAGTCCCAGGCATAATATAGGTGATATTCGCTACGACAAGAAATGATATTTCTACTCTTACCAATGAATTATGACAGCAGTTTAGGTTGTTGTGAAGATTAAATGAGTAAAGTTCTAGACAGTACTCTAGACCAGTACCTGGCATCAAGTAAAAATTCAATAGCTAGTGACCATGATGGTGGTGACAGTGGTGTTAAAAGTAATTATTTGAAAGGCATTTGACGTATTTCTCATTAGGTTTGATTCCATCAAACTAGCTGCCCACAAGCGTCCTTGTTCCAAAATAACCAGCCTTCTCTTCTTCACCAGGTGTTACTTACCTACAGGTATATATAATCACTCAAACATGCAAAGAGATAATTATTAAATAGCGATTCGATGGTGAGCTAACGTTGGGGCACGACTCAGGCATATGAGGCATGATCTTTGCCCTTAATCCCAAGTTCCAATATGGATGGAAAGGCTAAAATGAAGTAATAATAACTCAAGAAATTATTTAAGTAGTTTCATCTCCCACCTCGCACACAGTAGGTATGCAGAAATATCTGTGGAATGAACGCGTGCTAAACGCTGGCTGTCCGAGAGGCAGGAGGAGATGAGATGCTGTCGTCCCACAAAGCAGGAGAGGGATTTGCAGGAGTGACTGGTCAGAGAAGCTGGAGATGATTGGATTTGGCAGTTAACTGATTTACTGATAAACTTCAAGGGTGTAGATAAAAGCGAGATAGTGTGACATCTGTATTTCTGCAAGGGCGCTTGTTTATAAAAGCTCGTTTCTGAGGCTCAGTCCAAGTCCCATTGCCAGGTGCCTCACCTGAGGTCACACTCTCCTCTGATTCCTGGCACTCTTCTGCAATGCAAAATCATCTTGGACCATTTCGACGGCCTGCGGCCTGAGTTTCAGAGCAATTCTTTTAAAAATTCTCTTTCTTCACCTCCTACTATAAACTCTAAGTAAGATGACCATTTTAGCTGCAGCTACTTCAAGGTTTTATTGCTCAGCCATAAAAATTGTCATGATATTGAACACTAAAATGACTATGGCAAACGTGTGGCAATTACATTTCCTTAAAATTCCTAGTACGTTTGCCTCTAAGAAGATTGTCAAAGCCTCTAGCTAATTACTCTATCTAATAGGGTCTGTGACATGTTCAAAGGGTCCACGGTATAGAAAGCTATTGGCATTTTTGTCAGTGGCTCTTGTTTTATACATGAATGTGTGTAGGTATGTGCATATATGTAGTATACACTGCATGTATGTAGTAGGTATATGTGTGTGTGCATGTGTGTACATACACATGTATGTATGTGTATTTGATTGTGTATATATAGCATCACTGCCAAGGACAATGCCAGATGTCAGGTGTGGTTAAATTCAACTCTTCAGGAAGGAAACAGTCTTTCCTTTCATCTCTATCCCCTCAGAAGTCAGCAGGAATTTGGCTGATGGAAAAATGCAGGTTGTATTCCAAATAGGCTAAGTCACTAAAAATTCTGCCTACGCTTTTGTGTTCTACAGGAATCTACTTGTACCCTCAGCTCTTCCAGGCCAAAAAAAAAAAGCAGATTTTTTTTTTTTTTTTTGAATTCCTTGTGGTTATAACACCAAGGAAGGTTTGCAACATAGTTATATGTTTTAAAAGTTAGTGTTTATACTAAAGTTGATATAAATTAGAACCACAAAAAAGATATAAGGCCATTATTTTTCAAGACTAAAGTTAGCGACGTTTTTCTGTCTGATATAAAAGAGAGCACTTTGGAAGATTCTACTTGGCCTGAATTGTGAATCCACAGACAGCTTCTTTTGCTACTACAGGCATTAAGTAGTCAACTCTTAGGTTTTGAATGCTTGAGGTAGAGTTTACCCAGGTGGATGGATATGTCTTAAACCATTTGGATTTAAGACGGATATAGACAGACACTCAAGCACCACTGGTTCCCAGACTTTTTGGAGCTATGAAAGGTCATTTGTTTTGACAACACTTTTCACCAGCACGAATTCTACCTGGCATATAATTATTTATTAATGCAGTTGCGTATGAGTTTCTGAGAACTTTTTTGAGAATTTCACGGCACCTCCTCAAGCTAATTGGACATAACTGGGTGTGCTATAAACCCGGGCCTGGAAATCACCCGTCTCCACATTAAATGGGAGAACCATGGAATAAACCACATGCAGTTTTCAGCTAAGGGTACACAAAGACTCGGTTCTCTCCCTCGTCAACGAACTGTGGAAAGAGATTGAGGAGAACTGGTCACCCTTAGTTGTGCCAGTATAGATGAGCTGTAGTGGTCCCCTGTTAATGAGTCATTTTCTGACCTGGTGACCTCAGTACATTTCTAGACACAGGTCTCTTTCACACCGACACCCAAAAATACATGTACCCCTCTCACAGACTCATCCATCTGAGGTACTCAGCCCTAAAGCTATCTCTTCGGCCGTCCTGGGATCGAGCTGCAAAGAGGTGCAGTAACCAGATTTTGCGAGTCTAAAGCTGTGGTTCTGAACCCCAGCTACACAGTAGAATCACCCGGTTAGCTTTTGAAAATCCCATTGTCCAGAAAAGTGTGCCTGACGTTACTCCTGTGTGCCTTGTCAGGTTGACTCCACACTTTGGGGAGAGTGGGGTGGGGTTGTTATTTTGTTTCTTTCTTTTTTTTTTTAGTTAAATCATCTCTAACTTAGTCCTTAGACTGTTCTTGTTTGTGTCGCTTTTTCATGGCTTTGTCAATAGGTGGTTACCTGCCTTGTCTCTTGAGCTCCTGCCTCTTAGGATGGAGAGGTTCAGCATTCCAGACATTCCATCCAAGCCACCAAAGAAGGTTGTAACCTGATGTGGCTTGAAATAATCAAATTCAGGAGCACCAAGAGTGGGCCTAAAGGGAAATCACAGGACAAGGACTGTATGCCTGGGATTAGGGAGAAATTCAAAGGCAGCGGCAACAGCTCAACGCTTACTGAAGGCATATGACTCCGTTAAGAGAAAATAAACTGTGCTCTGCACCTTGGACCACTGGGGATGGTTGCGCGCCATTTTGTACACAGGTGTCATTTGTCAGGGGACCAAGCCATCTGGGACCCTCGGCCAAACTTTAGCTTGCCTTAGGACACTTTAAAATCAAAATGGTACCCTAAAGCATGGTACAAGTAGAACAAGGGGCATTATGAGATTGTTTTACATGAGGCAAGAAAGAATGTTGTAGGAACGGGGTCCCTGAGAGCAGTTTCCAGGCTCTCAACCTCATGTGGAAAGGGGATGGCTCGGGTAGTAGATGGCCATCAGCTATGATCAGATGGCCATCAGTGTAACTAGTTGGCCATGAGCTGTAACCAGTGAGCCATTAGTCACTAATATAACTGCTGTGGCTACGCTGGCAAGTGCGGTTAGCAAGCGGGTTGAGGATTGCAGATTGTGTTGGTCCTACTTTTGCGTCTCGACCAGCCACCAGCGAGAATATAGTGGTATGACTTCCCTATCTCTGTCTCCCTGGTTGTTCCTTTTGGGCCTCACCGTATCCTGCGTTCTTGTGCGGGGAGCAGGAGCTGAGTCCCTGCATTACAAACATTTTATTTAATAGTTTTGTATTTGTTTTAACACATATTTGAAAACATAACTGGCACAACAAACACATCATTTTACAATTATTATTGCCTTGGCCACAGTTGAGACATGTGTCCATCAAAAGTAAAGTATCAGTAAATAATTACGTACAGTTGATATACATGGTAGGAAAAAAAAGACAAAAGTTTGATAACACTACATTATAGCATGTTGTAACAACCATGGTCAGCCTAAAATTAGGGTCAGTAGTCTTCTGCTTCCACAATTAACATTTTAGGGAGAACAAATAAAAAGTACAAGGAAGGGAATTAGGCCTTTAAGATATGGGGGAGCCTATGAAATGACCCCCAGGTGAAGCCCTATTATTTCAGCCAGATTGATTCTCAAGAAGGAGTGAGACACAGACCCACCGCTGTGTCTTATTTGTCTGGAATTCAGGTGGCAGTGTCTGCGGCAGTCTTGAGAGGAGGCACAAACTAGAAAATCCAGTGCCAGCTCCTCATGCGTGTCTTTGGGGAAGGGGAACGATGTGTTTAGGTGCAGCTTGCTCTGCTGGATGGATGTGTGGCGTCTGTAGAAGGATAAGAAAAGGCACAAAGGAAAACCTGACACGTCTGCTAATGTATATGAAAGTTGGCTCGCCCTGTGATGGACTCAGATTAAACTCATCTCTGTCCTCCTCATGTGCCTCTCTTCCCTGGCCCGCATTAGAAATTCAGGGGCAGAGAACAAAGCAGCCACATTTGTTTTTCCAGAGAAAAAGGGGTCTGGGGAAATCAGCCCTGACAGCTGTGCTCTGTGCCTGGTGAATGAAGGGCTTTTTACATGTTTCATTCAAGACTCTGTTTAGTCTGGATGCTGAGGATTTATATATCAATTTTGGGCTCTAGTGTCATTGAAGTAGTTCTGATTTCCAATGATTTTGTTGTCATCTGTATTTGCCTACAATGAAAGATGTGACTGAGAGGATTGGCAGTCGACTTACTAGTACAGAGTCACTTAAAAGCCTGCCTTTCTTCATGCGCGCTCATTAACGGGGTTGCCAGTGCTTCTAAAAACTAAAGCAGCAGTTCTTAATAAAAAACACCTGGACCGGGATTGGTAAACTGCTTTCCCGTTGGCTTTTGCAGAAGTGGCAATGCATCGAGGATACATCTGGCAAGCTTCGCATTCACAAGTGTAAAGGATCCAGTGACCTGCTCACCATCCGGCAGAGCACACGGAACCTCTACACTCGCGGCTTCCACAAGGACAAAGAGTGCAATTGTGGAGAGTCTGGTTATCGTGCCAGCAGAAGCCAGAGGAAGAGCCAGCGGCAGTTCCTGAGAAACCAGGGGACTCCGAGTAAGGCAGATGCCGTGACCATCCCAGGGGTGGGCCGGGGTCTTTGGGAATGGACGCTGGGGAGACAAAAGCCTTGCTCCTTCTACATTTTAGATATTACTAGTGCATAGTTTGAGGACGAAGAGCAAATAATGTTTCTGTTGAGAAAACAAACGCTAGGATAATTTCAAATTTTGCTTTGTGCACACTTTCACTTAAGCATGGAATGCAAATATATTCGGTAAAAGCACCAGACACAAAACATGCACATACATAAAAGAGCTGTCAAGGGGCTAAGCCAGTTTTATTTTACCTTAATGCCAGTGTCCTGATTTGTCTGCCTTAAGTTGTTTTTAAAAAGAAAGAAAGAAAGAGAGAGAGAGAAAGAGAGAGAGAGAGAGAGAGAGAGAGAGAGAGAGAGAGAGAGAGAGAGAGAGAAAGAAAGAAAGAAAGAAAGAAAGAAAGAAAGAAAGAAAGAAAGAAAGAAAGAAAGAAAGAAAAATCCAAGGTTTTAGTGTTTGTGCATTTAATCGGTAAAGCATAAAAATTTTTTTAAAGGCATACTTATTTTAGGACAATATATTTTTTTAATTTCACTTGTCAAACTAGTCGAATTCAGTATGAAAATCACTGCCTAGTATTTTCTTTATAAAAACTCTTATCTGTCGGGCAGCTATGAGATTCCTACGATTGTATAGATACGAGAACCCTGTCCTGTACCATTCATAAAAGAATGGGAGTCTAGTGCCATCTAGTGGTATAACATGAAAAGTGACTCATTTCTGGGGTCATTACTTTCTATACTGATTTGGAAATAAGCAAAATACATTAAACTCAATTCCTTGTCCAAAATTAGGACATCAAATTATTCACTAGAGCAGTGGAAGCTTTTAAGCCAGGGCCTTTTTTTTTTTACCCTGGATTCCGCAGATGAACTTCAGGGAATCATGAACCCTCTAACATTTTATCCAAAAATGTAAGTATATTCTATGTGTATATGCACATTTTTCTCGATGTCTATAACTTTCAACAAATTCTTAAATGAGTCCATAACCCAAAGGCGGAGAACAATTAATTTGGGAGACTTTCTTCTCTCCCTGACAGAAAATGCCAGGTTTAATAATTCATGCAAAGATATCAAATGGCAAACCTACAAGGGAAATTCTCGCTTAATAGAAGCTGATTACAATGGTCAGCATAGAGGTAGGGGCCACTTCTCTCCCAGGAAGTTAAATGTTCATCTCCACGCATTGTTTGTAAAGCTTATTGATTTTTCTTTAATTAAATTTTATTGGGATAACAATGGTTAGTAAAGTTACATAGATTTCAGGTGTACAATTCTGTAATACGTCATCTATATATCACATTGTGTGTTCACCACCCAGAGACAGTTCTCCTTCCATCACCATATATTTGATCCCGTTTACCCTCATTTACACCCCACCCCACCCCCAACCCCCTCCCCTCTTATCCTCTGGTAACCACTAAACTATTGTCTGTGTCTGTGAGTTTTTGTTTCTGTTTGTTTGACTTGTTCCTTTGTTACTTTCCATTTTATATCCCACACATCAGTGAAATCATATGGTTCTTGACTTTTTCTGTCTGACTTATTTCACTTAGCATAATAATCTCAAGATCCATCCATGTTGTCAAAAATGGCACTCTTTCATCTTTTGTTATGGCAGAATAGTATTCCATTGTGTAAGCCCATTGATTTTTCAATATTGAGTACAAAGTGAAGAAGTCTGGGGCCACTTTTTCAAGCCACATGGAGTCTTATGGATTTGAGAGCCAGAGGCGTTTCCTTGTCTGGAAACTGCCATCGGGATCCTGCAGAGATGCTTTTTGAAGCATCCCAAAGTAGTAGGAAGACACTGTCATGTCTAGAATCTGAATTACTTAGAATCTGAACCTAGCTCCTGCCTGGCTATTGGGTATGTAACCTTGCAAAATGGATGTAACATTCAAAGCTTCAGTTTTCTCACCCCTAAAATAAGAATGATAACACCAAATTCACAAGCCTGTTTGGATAATCTGATAAGTTTTTTTTAACCTAAAGATTTATTATGGTACCACTCTTTGAAGATTGTCGATTAGAGATCAGTACGAGATGAATAATGCATAGCAAAAGCTCAATAAAGGATAATCGTTATTTTTAATACCATAATGGGGAATATAGTTTCATTCAAACAAGCTGACTTAGCAGTTCACATTGAAAACTCAATGGAGACATTCAGAGCCTATCTTAAGTGGAAAGGATCTTAGCAATCACCCAGACCTACCCCATCGCCTGATGGCTGAAGTGCCTGAGGCCCAGACAAGCATGGTGGCCATCACACCGCTATGCAGTGGCACAGACAGGACCAGAGCCCGCCCTCCCAGCGGGAATCCCAGGGGGCTGTCCATAGCACCACGGTGCCCCTTGGCAGTGCCCCTCCAAAATGCTCATCAAACCAGGTGATCACTTTCTTCTCCCCTCAAGTCCCTCTGGACCTCTGTATTAACGCATCTTCCCTTATTTCCAGAGTACAAGCCCAGATTTGTCCACACGCGGCAGACACGTTCCTTGTCAGTCGAATTTGAAGGTGAAATATATGACATAAACCTGGAAGAAGAAGAATTGCAAGTGTTGCGACCAAGAAACGTTGCCAAGCGTCATGATGAAGGTCACAAGGGGCCAGGAGGTCACCAAGCTGGCAACGGGGACAGCATGCTAGCCGACGGTGGCAACGCCGTGGGCCTGCCCACCACCGTCCGAGTGACCCACAAGTAGGAAGGCTTTGGGCGTTCACAAGGGCTGCATTCTAAGTGGACCCCCCCCATATGACCACCACTGTCCCTTTACAAAAAGTAATGTCACTCGGCAACATGACATCTGAGGGCTGGCCTGCGTGATGATGGGGGTTAAAAAACAACAAGGATCCAAACACTTGTAGAGCTGGACATGTCCTTTGGGTTCGGTGTCACATTACGGCTGAACAGCTGGGAATTGAGCCAGAGTGATTCTGTCACATCGTGACTTCGCAGGCATGGAGCTCTGTGGTCAAGTAGTTGCCTTTCTGGGTGTCTAGAAAACAGAGCAAAACCATTACTGGACGGGTGGGGGCTTTCCATGCTGCATAGTCCCAGGACACAGCGGTTGTATCATCACGGCCTCAGAAGTGAAACACAGATCAAGGGGGAAGTGTGGGTCTTGGAGAAGCTTCCAGAGAGATGCCGTAGGTTGGGAATGGACGAAAGGTGCCAAAACACCTCACGTGTCCAGGTCCCGGAGAGCACAGAGGGCCTTGGGAGTCAGGCGACTAGAAGGGAAATGGGTCCCCACAGCTTTAACACACGGCCGTCGTTCCTTCATTCCTTCCAAAATCTACTTACTCTCTTGACAGAGAAATATTTTTGTTCTGAATTTAGTAGCAAGATACTTGTTTCCTCTTTCATTCCATCACTTGGGGCGGTGGGGGTACCATGGGTTCTGCCGGATGTTTATCTCTGGCCTGGCTCCGGCTGCCGTTAGTTGCTATAGTTACGTGCTTGGAGATTTAGACCAGCATTTGCTTCTCTCACGGTATTGATCGACCTCATATCCCACCTGCTCTCTATCCCTGGGGCTTCTTCTTTGCAGCAAACGTAATGGGGTACTTCAGGCAAGCCCTTTATATGGAAATGAATGGGTTGAATAACCCCCTCCTAACTGTATTTCTTCAACCAAGCCATTTCCGTTATAACTGTGAAAACCTTTTTTTTTACCCTATAATATTTGATGGGGCTTTCAAAACTGTAGTTTTTTGGTGATGTCTCTTCACAGGAACATGAATATTGAGAGCTGCCTCAAAAGAGGATCTTAGTGGGGTCTTCTGCCCACACCAGTGACCAGGAGACATTCCCAATTATCCCAGTCTATGGCTCTGCTTCAAACTGCTGCTTGTATCTAAATTAAGAGTGTAGAGGATAATTAAGTTCCCTTTGTATTTCTAATGTTTTTTTGGTTTGTGTGTGTGTGTTGTTGTTTTTTTAATATTAGAATGTAAACCGATTTCTAATGTTTGTTGTTTGGTTTTGCAGGTGCTTTATTCTTCCAAATGATACAATCCATTGTGAGAGAGAACTGTACCAGTCAGCCAGAGCCTGGAAGGACCACAAAGCGTACATCGACAAAGAGGTAAGCCGTGGCTGTGGGATGGGAAGCTATTCCAAAAGTGAACTCGGCGACTCACCAGCCCTACTGGTGAGACATCCTGTGTGCACACTCCATCTTTTCTATAATTATGTGAAAAACAGAATGGCAGGGTATTGCTCATTCTCCCGTGACACATTGAGAGTTCTCCTGACAGAAAAGAAAACAGAGTGTGCCAACATTGGGGACTGACTGACTCAATGACGATGACCGTTTGAAGTCTCTACCAGAAAATAGTTCAATTGTAAAAGAGACACCTGTTAGTGTTTACTATAACACACCAGGTGGAGTACAGAGGTAAGTATAATCTGTGCAAGGTTTGTTTCCAAATGAGTCGTCATCTCAGGTGAACAGCTATAATTATGGAACCCAGAAAACAAGGTGAGAAGAAAGGTACTTGGCGTAGGAAATCCTCATCTTAGAAATATAATCGTTGAATTATATGTTTTCCAGATTGAAGCTTTGCAAGATAAAATTAAGAATTTAAGAGAAGTGAGAGGGCACCTAAAAAGAAGGAAACCTGAGGAGTGTGTCTGCAATAAACAGAGGTGAGCGTGTGTCCACCCCAGGGTCCCCTTTCCAAACTCATTTTTGCACAAGCATGAGGCTTGTTCCTCTCTTTTACCGGCAGGAAGCTTAATAAAATGAATTTATTATCATATATTGTAATGACCTAAACTATTTCCGTCAAATTAAGTATGTCATAAACCTAAGCCGAAGGTAAAAAAAAAAAAAAAGTCTCATTAAGCTAAGATAGGTACTGCCTTCCTTCTATTTTGCTTTCTTTTTATAAAAGAAGCTATTTGATCAAATGCATGATTCTGAAGACTCACTTTTTCATCTCCTTGCCTCTAGCTATTACAATAAAGAGAAAGGTGTAAAAAAGCAAGAGAAATTAAAGAGTCATCTTCACCCATTCAAGTAAGTCACTGTGTTTCCCACATATGCTAGAGTGAAGGACTGTCCGTGGGGCATTTCCAAAAGGCCGCAGGGACGCCTGTGTTCCAAGCGGTGCTGCTTGGGGAAAGTAGCTTCAACTGGGAGGGCATCCAGCTCCATAAGTTAAAATCAAGCCCACACCTTGGCGAGGCAGCCGTGTGGAGTTCTCCTCTGACTCTGTGCGTGCTCTTGCCCACGTGTGTGCAGGTAACTGGGTGTTATTTAGTCCGTGCACTGCTTCCTGTGCACAGTGACGTGGAGATGGGGACCCTGGATTCGGTCATAGTGTTCTGTTAAGCGGCCTGCTCTACATGGTGAATTCTGTCAGTTGGAAGAAATATACACCTTTTTTTTAATGATAGTAAAATCTGCACAGAAAAGGGATTTAGTATTTGCATCTCAACAAAATTTGAGCCCTTCTGGGAAAATCAAGGTTATCGTGCTATCCTTGAAATAAGTCAGACAGAAAAAGTCGAGAATCATATGACTTCACTCATACGTGGGCTATAAAACTGAAAGCAACAAATGAAGAAGACAAACAAAGCAACAAAACCTCAGACACAGATAACAGTTTGGTGGTTACCAGAGGGTAAGCGGGAAGCGGGGCGGTAGAAGAGGGAAAAGAGGGTCAAATACATGGTGATGGAAGAACTGACTCTAGGTGGTGAACACACAGTGCAATAGATAGATGATGTATTATAGAATTGTACACTTGAAACCTATATAATTTCACTAACCAATTTCATCCCAATTAGTTTAATAAAAACTTTAAAAAAAAATGCTTCCCATGCCTATACTGTCGAAGTTGCCACAGGATTTTTAGAAACCTTCTAATCCAGCCCATCTAGTCCAACCAACCACTGACTTCATGGCCACCAAGAAGTTAAGCCCTTTGTCCACAAAATGGTGGCCACCAGGGTCTGCAGACTCCTGTTGACATTTTTTTCCATCCGTGTTTCCATGTAAACAAGGAAAATGCTGATGCTGCGAAGACTGCGTAACATTCGAAGAGACCTGTCACCTGAATTTGTCCTCACTATTGCTGGTTCTATCTGAGGGGTCACTGTGCAGAATAAGTCCTCTGTTATTGTGTATTGATTATCGTGGGTCTGAAGATGGGTGGGAGGTTCATAGCCATGATCCTATGTTTAATTGAGAAAGTGCTTTGTGGTCACTGAAAAGCCTCGTCTGTTGGGACAGGGAAGCCGCTCAAGAAGTAGACAGCAAACTGCAGCTTTTCAAGGAGAATCGTAGGAGGAAGAAGGAGAGGAAGGAGAAGAAACGCCAGAGGAAGGGGGAAGAGTGCAGCCTTCCTGGCCTCACCTGCTTCACCCACGACAACAACCACTGGCAGACCGCCCCCTTCTGGAACTGTAAGTCCGCATCCTGAATGCCTCTTACTGCCACCATGCAGAGCGACAGCGAGGAGGGGAGACTATTTTGTTTGAAAATGCCCAACACTCTCTGAATTTTCCTCCGGATAGTTCACACAGTTGCCAGCCCCTGGCAGAGTTCCTGCCGAGTAAAACGGCTCTATACCTACAACTAAATAAATGGAGGAACAAGTCTGCCCCGAATGTATTTCATGTCTGCTTTATTTCAAGTGCAAGCTCTGAGTATAATAAAAGGAAGTAAAAGCTGCTTCAGTGCAGGGACCGTGTCCCCTTCAGTCTCAGGCCCCTTCGGTACCCAGCCCCGTGCTTGCAGAATAGTGGGGGCGCCACGAAATATCTGCTCTTACGTAGAATTGCTGAGGATGTGGAATAACAATAACTGTGCGCTTTTAAGATTCGCGCTTAGATTTTCTTCAGTGGTCTGTGCGCTATCTTCACTGAGGTCACAGAAATAACACCCCAAATTCTTGTGCTGTGTCATCTGATTAAAGGCTTACCATCCCATGGAGTGGCTGAAACATTGACTCTTCTAACTGACAGGGTCACAGGAGACCCCTCCCGGGTCAGTGTTTCTCAAACTGGGCATCGGGGACGCCCAGGAATCCATGGACCATTCTTGGGGAAACTAAGGGCTACCCATGAGGAGTTTTGTTTTATCTTTCTATTTTGATGCTTCTTATGTTTAGTGCTGACGTTTGCATTTAAGTTCACAGTCACACGAAGGCTGAGTGAACTCTTAAAGTCATAGCATGTCACTTTCAGTGTGGTTCCCTAAAGCGGGGTGTGGGGATCTCCGAGGGCCACTCAGATGGCTGGGGGTCTGAGCAGACCCTGGGCTGAGCGATGCAGAACAACAGTGGGCAAGACGTACCCCATTCTCTGCCCTTGTCACACTTACGTTCTAGCGGGGGTGAGGAATAATAAAAAGAATGTAAATGAGATAAAATAATGAGAAGGTATAGTGATGCTATAAGGAAATGGTGATTAAAATTATTAGAAGGGACCCTTTGAGAGAAGGTGGGGATGATGGGCTTTTCTGAAGAGGTGAAATTTAAACTGAAACCTAAAGGACCAGGAGAAGCAATCCGTGTGCAAGGGGGTCATAGGTGGGAGGGGACAGCACCCCAGACAGAGGGAATAAATAGCAGGAGCAAAGGGTCTTGAGGAAGTGAGGCAGGTGTTGTGTCTAGGACTGGCTCGCCCCTTTAAAGGTGAATTATTGAGAAAAGTGAAGTTGTGGTTTGCTCATAACTTACACAGGAAGTTCTTCCTTCCTCTATCAGTTTCTCCCCATCTGAGCTGAGACCGTCCTGCCCAAGACACCACCATTTCTTACCTCGACCACTGCACAACCTCCTGTGTGTCTCCCAGACTCCCCCCTTGCTCTTTCCAATCTGTCCTGCTCAAAGGATTTAGAGTCCTCATTTAATACATCCTGTCTTTCTTAGGATTAAAAGCAAAATCCTTAACGTGTAGAGCAAAGAAAACCACGTCCCTGTCCTGTTCTGGCCCATTTCTTCCCATGCTCACCTACTTCAGCTGCTTGGCTTTTCTCTGTACCTCGAGCATCCTAAGTGCCCTCCCACCACAGGACCTTTGCACACACTGTTCTCGCTCCCGAAAAGGCTTTCAACCTACAGCCACCCAAACTCCTGTGCCTGTCTTTGACCTATTCACCTTCAGAGCTCAACAGTAACGTCACTTCTCACAGAGACCTTCCCTGTGCCTCAGACTAGGTTAAGCCCCCTTTCTACACTCTTTCAGCATATTTTTTCTACACAGAACTTACTGTATTTGTGATAATACACTTTGTGATTCTTCATTTTTAATTTTTGCTTAGCATTTGTCTCCCCTACTAGACTGTAAGTTTCTCAAGATCCCAGACCATGTCTGTGATGCTCAATCAATAGTAGATGAATAAACAAATAAGTAAACTGCCTGGTCCAAGATTACATCAACTCAGATCTCACAGAAAATCTGTATAGACAGCGGGGGAAATATAGTTATTTTTAACTTCTATACACACAGCACTTAAAAAAGGTTGGAATGGCTAGCCTGCCTCCATTTTTTCATTCTTTCCATTTTGTTTTTCTTTTTTCTTTACCCACAGTGGGGTCCTTCTGTGCGTGCACAAGTTCCAACAATAACACCTACTGGTGTTTGCGTACAGTTAATGAGACACACAATTTTCTGTTCTGCGAGTTCGCCACTGGCTTTTTGGAGTTCTTTGATATGAATACAGATCCTTACCAGGTAAGTCAGTATGTTTTTCACTTCGTGAACGTTACTGAAAATCGAATAACCAGAGCCCAAGCGTCACTATCTCATCCTGGCCTCTTCACCCGCAGCTCACAAATGCAGTGCACACGGTGGAACGGGGCATTTTGAATCAGCTTCACATGCAGCTGATGGAGCTCAGAAGCTGTCAAGGTTACAAGCAGTGCAACCCAAGACCTAAGGGCCTTGAACTGGGTGAGGAAAAAAATGTTTCTTTCCTGTATTACCTGAAAAATTCTTCGTGTTGTCGTTTTCTGCCTTCGAAATGTTTATACGCATAGAAACATACAGTTTGGGATAAGCACTGGGGAAACATTCCAGGCAATTCCAAACATAATGTCTTCTCTACATTTCGCTCTGGGCGCCTTAGTGAAAAATGGCACGTGCCAAAAGAGTTGGGGAGTGTTCCGTTCCAAACTCCCCATAGGTCTATTCCGTTAAACCTCAATTCCTGATAGAAGCATCCATGGGAAGATAGGACAAAAGCATTGGGCATGTATTTATTATTGCTGTCAACAGCCATAAGATACACTCTAGATAAACCAGGATAGCCTACTCATTTTAAGACAATTTGCAGGGAAAAACACACGATGTCCTATTTTTGCTTATCACAGTTTGGAGCTCCCCCATTTGGACCCCTGCCCATAGACAGTGAGTTAATTTCTTTTGCCAGGATTTCCCATCTGAAACGCAGTATTTGAGCCATTTGTTGTCCTGGGATCTTAAAGTATAAGAGGGCCTGTGTGGAATCCACCAGATGTCCTCTTCCCGGTCGTCAGTCTTTCTTTCACTTATTCCTCCCTTGGCTCCTGGGGATGCAGTCCTTTTCAGTGTCTGTTCCAGCTCTTTCCTAGTTAATGAGAATACTTTCTCGTCATTCTTGTAGAAATGTAAATACCAGCTGTCCATGGAAGGAAGGAGAAAGCTGAAGCTGGCCAAAGCCATTGGCATCAGCATAGCATGCCAACCCCCAAAGGGTGGAGAACTGGCCCCCAGGCAGCGGGGAGCAGTGTGCAGGAACCCTCTGTTGTGCAGCTGAGTTTGTGTCTCTGTGGGTCGCCCACGGAGCCAGCATCACCAACAATGAAACTGGGCAGCTCCCTGAGTCACGTGACTTAAAGGGGTAGAGGTGGGGGCATCCTAAAATGGTACACATCACCACCTGTCATTTCTACCATTGTAGGGTCCTGGAGGCTTTAGAGCTGTGAGAAAATCCCATAAGCGATCATAAATCCTGTGACCTGTGAGAGAGGTCCCCTCTCAGCTCAGTTGACACATCTCAGTTAACACCTTGGTGAAATTAGTTGCCCTCAGGAAGAGCCCAGTCCTGCCATGCAAAATAGGTCTTCTGGTCGCTGACCCCAGTCCGCTCAAATCTTTTCAAATATCCTGCTTATCTGTTGACCTTTTCCTCAATCCTTACAAAAAGAAAAGAAAAAGCCTGGAAACGAAGCCAACTCTGGAGGCACTGGAAATATTACACCCAGATATTTCTCCCCCAAAGAACACAGTATTCTTATGGGTGATGACATAACAGCTCTACTTAGTGAAACCTGATAGAGTCTCCTCGTGGTGAAATCACACAGCAGGTGGAGCCGTTACTGCTCTCTCACACTTCACGCAGTCCTCTCCCCTTTCTAGATGATTCCTGGGGGAGATGATTGTTGGCCCCTTTCTTCAAGTGTTTTGTCTAAAAATAACCCAAATTTAGCTTTTACTGAGACTTACACAGGCTTCTGGAAGCACTTCCTAGCTGCTTTTCAATGGTCTCTCCTCCTTCCTCACCCCCACCCATCTTTCATGGGAACTCTTGTATGTTTTATCTGAAACCTGTTTGCGGATAGCTTTCAATCCTCCTTTTGAACCTGTCTAATAGAAAAGCTCTGTTGGATCTCAACACTGTCTATACTTAACACAGTATGTTTCTTTCTAGGATTTAGATGTTGTACATGACACACTGCACTACATAGTGAATGATTTTATGAGTCCCAAAGCTAACATAAATTACTCTTGTATTTTCCTATATCAGGAAATAAAGATGGAGGAAACTATGACCTACACAGGTATTCACACTTTTTTTTATTCTCCCCTGGCAGCTTCTTTCCTGATAATTGCATGATTCAGCCATTTCCACTAATTTCTGTTTCTTACCACGTTGCGCAGCGCTTAGCGGGGCTGCATGCATGTTCTAACAGCGCGCTCCACCATTTTGCATCATTGGTTCCAGATCGGTCATTTTGCTTTGAAATCAGCTCACTGTCACAACAGGATGTCTCAGAGCATTTACTCACTCCCATGCGTGTTGGCTTGTTGAATGATGCTTTTAAGCATGGAATGACGTGACGGCGGAAAACCAGAATGACCTTTGGGAGCCCTGGCGAGAGGGTGGGAGAATTATGTGCCGGGTGGTGCTTGCTTCCACGTTGATTTGGTGGAGATGCTGCGTGGAAACTGGTTAGAGATTTTTAGGAACTGTAACGTCAAAGGCACAGAAGGAGGGATGAGAATTTTAAGAGCATGCTAAAGCTGAAGTTGGAAGAAGTAGACGCTTCCTTGTTAACAGTACTTAATTGATTTTGGTGGTGAGTGGCAGCTGTGATGTGATTCAGACGGCTCTGCAGGGTGGTGGTGATTAAAGAGAAGCTCTCGGGCTGGAGACGGGGTATCAGGAGTAAGGCGCGCAGAAAGGACTCTAAGCATGGACGCACTACTGCCAGACACACAAACGCTTCACAAGCAGGCCTCTCCAACCCCCACCCATCCCTTGCACAGACCTTCCACTCCAAGCACAGACCTCAGGACGGTTTGTCAGAAATGTGCCATGTGGGGCAGGAGGGACTGTCCTTACCACCTCTACTATGTGGAAGTTGATGTACGATGTGTGAGCACCCTAGTTATTGGAACTGCTTAGGAGAAAAACTTCCATCAAAGGAACGTGGACTTAACTGGGGCCATCCATATTGATATCGCCTCAGAGAAACCGAACAATATTGACATTGCAGGGCTCCCTGTCCGTCCACTCCAACCTCCAGAACTATGGTCTCAGATTCCCCCTTTCAGAGGGCAGCTCACTGGTCTGAGCAGAGGCTAAACAGTAGGAAAAGTGGTGGGAAGATGTAAACAAAGAAAGCTGGACGTTTGAGGCTACTTGATAACCATTTCTGTCTCTTCTTTTTCCCTTCTCTTCTTTCCTTTCCTCACTCTGCCCCCACACTGGCCCTACGTGACCCCCTAGCACACGTAAGGCAGAGCAGAAGAACCCATTCTTAAGCTGGTCTCACCCAGGATATGAGCTGACGAGGTAATGCCCCATACGCCAGCACTGGTTCCCAGGGGTCAGGTTAAGATACTGTGTTTCCCTGAAAATAAGACCTAGCCAGACAATCAGCTCTAATGTGCCTTTTGGAGCAAAAATCATAGTAAAATAAGACTGGGTCTTATATAAGACCAGGTCTTTATAATATAATATAATACCAGGTCTTATATTAATTTTTGCTCCAAAAGTTCCATTACAGCTGATTGTCCGGCTAGGTCTTATTTTCAGGGAAACACGGTATTTCCAAAATGTGACATTTGAAATGGACCTGACAGGCCGGCCCCGTGGCTCAGGTGGTTGGAGCTCCATGCTCTTAACGCCTAGGTCGCCAGTTCGATTCCCACATGGGCCAGTGAGCTGCGCCCTCTACAGCTGAGATAGTGAACAACAGCTCTCCCTGGAGCTGGGCTGCCGTGAGCAGCCGGAGGTCGGCATCAGCTGCCAGAGGTTGGGGTAGAGCGAGGTTGGTGTAGAGCGAGGTTGGTGTAGAGCGCAAGGCTCATAATATCAGCATGGGTCAGGGACCTGTGTAGACTGAGAAACAACGGCTTGAACAAGAGTGGGGGTGGGGGAAGTGGGAAAAGGGGGAAACAAAGAAATGGACCTAACACTAAATATTGACTTTACAGCTATTTAATGATGCACTGCGTTTTACAGCTAAACCTTTTCGGGCTGGCCTTCTTTTACTTCTGTCACGAGAGAGGTAAAAGGATATTAACAGGTTGTTTAAGGCTTGAGCCTGGTCAGAGTTCTTCTCCCTCAAGCCATCCCTAGATGCTTTGAGACGAAGAATGTTTAGCTGCGCTCCAGTCATAATTAAGTGGCAAGCATCTGGGGCTCTCCCCTCTTGAGCTCTGCCACCACCACTAACCGGGGCCAAGTCCATTGTTTCTGAGGTCATTTGACACAGCAGTGGGAACTTTGTCAATGGAGTCCCCTCTCTGGTCATTTGGCCATTGAAAGCGTTTGTGCAGGGTGAAATAGTGTTACCAGTTGCTTTTCTTTTTTTCTCCTAAATTCCTTACCGAAGGACAAGTCTAAGGATACTCTGTAACTCAAAATGACTGGCGTTTTCAGATGCCACCATTCCATAGCCCATGAGGCAAGCTGTCTTTTAACTTAGTACCCATGTTGCAGGCAGAGAATCATGGGACAGGGTTATTGAGAGAACACCTGCCTGTCACACCTGGGGACTCACTGGACACTCAGAAGCAGTGTTTGATGTAGACTTAACCTGCTCACTGTATCCTGTTGGATTGGAAGGGAACAGATACAGAATAAGCTACTGTATGTGTGATGCCTCAGAGAAACTCTCTCCAGATCGCCAGCGGAACCAGTATTACAGTACACAGCCCTCCGAGGATGGCACTGCTTACTGGGTTTCAGGAGCTTTGATTATTGCAGATGTGGTGGGGCGGGCATGGAAAATTCATTAAAAGCCATTTTGAATTATGAAATTTCATTACAACGACTTTGAGAAAAATGATAAGCAAACCTGAAGAATTTGAAATTTGAAAATTCAAGTGTATTTTAGAAAATGTATCTCATACAGGACTGACTCACCAAGAGTTTTTAAACCACTTTCAATTTTGTAGATTTTCAAAAATGAATCCTTCGATGTATTTAAAAGGTCTTCGAAAAGCAAGTCCGTTCCCTGTGCAATTTCATGATTCCTTTTGTCTGTTTATTTTTTGCTGTGGTGTGTGCATGAGGCAGGGGCAGCTGACATGCTTGGCGCCCTCACACTGGTCATTTTTCAGTTAGGACAAGCTCAGCGTAATGACACAGCTCAGTAAGCGGCCCCCATGACTCAGGAAATAATTTTTGGCTTGAGTTGAAAGCAAGAATTTCTGTGTTGCAAAATAGTGTAGGATCAACAGGTCGATGGGGTGTTTATTTTTTCCACTGCATATGAAAACTGATGCTGCTGCCCTCTGATGCCCAACACGAGCTGCCGCCTGTCATGGCGTGTGCCCAGTGGCTGTGGGGCAGTCAGTTCTTAGCAGCCTAACACTGGCAGGGCTGCTTCCTGGTCCTGCTGTCCCACGCCCTGCAGGCCAGCAGACCACACTGTGTTCCAGCCTCAGCAGCCATGCTTCTGTCCACATCTTTCTGTTTCTTTGACTCATCTCCCCTTAGAGTCACAGTCTGTGCCTTACAGATGGTTGTGGGTGAGAGGTTGTAGGTACAGTGGTTAGAGCACAGACAACAGAGCCGGACTGCCTTGTGTTCAAATTCCAGCCTCGCTAATGAGAAGCTGAGAACAGAGTCTGGCACGTATCAAACCCCTATAATGATGGACATTATTAGTAAGGTGCAATAGGGGATGCAAAAACATTTTCATGAGGGAGACATTCCATGGTCAAGCTCTCTGTATGTGAAAGAAGAGAGCAAGTGATACTATAATTCCAAAGAATGTTACGTTACCATTTTGAAAATCAGATTAGTGCCTTCAGAACTGAAACTTGGGAGGAGAATAGCCATATTAATTAAAATGCCCTGCCAGGTAGCAACGATCGACAAAACTATAACGCTTTATGAATTTCTGGTTGACTTATTCCTCGCTCCTTGACATGGTAGACATCTAGCCAGGTGAAATTCAAAGTTTGCTGTTGAGCACAGATACCCAGAATCACCTACTGGGAGGGGCTGCCCGTGCTGCGGAAAGCCAGGGGAGGGGAAGAGGAGGGTCACGAAAGGCTTTGTAGGGGGGATGATGCTCAAATTGAATCTTGAAGGCTGAGAGCCGACTAGGATGGTGAGGCATAGAAGCACCTTCTAGGAACAAATACAGGTGCTGAGGACGGAGAGTCTGGTGCTTTCTGGAAACTATACGTTGTTCCATGAGGCTAGGACACGGGTGATGTGGGGAAAAGGAATAGAACAGGCTGAGGAAGTCACTAGGAGTCAGGCCATCTCTGTAGAAACTGTCCTTTCTGCTCCTCAGGCCACCGGTAACTCTTGTTGACTAGAACACTCCTCCAGGAAGCATTAAAATTCCACGCATATGTGATCTCTAAGTCACCCAATCTGTGGTCATGTTTTTCAAAGTAAGTCAATGTCATCCAGAAAGAAAAATGACTCAGCTTGAGACCTGTGTGGGTTTTTTCATTTCCCTTAGTGGTTTCACAACCTTTCTATTTCTCGGGTTCAACGAGAATTAAATGTAACTTGGAATCATCTACACTTATTTTGAAAATTCACTTTTCCAAACAAACCTATTCACCCCTGTCCTCCTTGAATAAAGAACTGCAGAATGGTCCAAGAAAAGGGCATTGTGTTTTGCGAGACGAGGACAGACAGAAACCAGGACAGATGTACACGGAGGGTGCCATAAAAAAAGGTATACACATTTTAAGAAAGGAAAAAACCTGTATGAAAATTGTAATATTCAAGGGGCGGCCAGGTGGCTCAATTGGTTAGAGCGTGAGCTCTTAACAACAAGGTTGCAGGTTCAATTCCCACATGGGATGGTGGGCTGTGCCCCCTGCAACTAAAGATTGAAAATGGCGACTGAATTTGAAGCTGAGCTGCGCCCTCCACCACTAGATTGAAGGACAACGACTTAACTTGGAGCTGATGGGCCCTGGAGAAATGCAGTTCCCCAATATTCCTCAATAAAAAAATAAAAAATAAAAATTGCAATACTCAATATATACCAATAACAAAAGATGAATATAAGTCATGTGTATACATTTTTTGGGGCACCCCCAGTATATCAATAGCTATTCCTATACCTACAGATACAGAGATAGGTGTGGATGTAGCTACCTATATTTAAAAACAATGTGTTTATACTGATACTTTTCTAATGCAACACCGCAAGGTTCCTTGTAGTCTTCCTAGTTTCTATATTACAACTTATTTTTCCAACAGTGAGGTGTTTCCATTATCCTCGATGGGTTAACTCATTGGTTAAACCCTACAGGACACAGAAGGCAATTTCAGAATGACGAAATCCTACTACTGCAAAACAAACCTGCTAACTCGAGGTCAATATATTTTTTCCATTCTTTTTGTCTTTAGAAGGAGAGAAAACAGCACTGTGTTCAAAGTTACTTGGGCTCCTTCCGTGCCACCCCTCCCTCTTTATTGTGATTACGTTATTCGTTTGAAATAAGAGTAAGGTTGGTTGATTTCTGTTTGTAGTCCGTTTTAGGGTCTGGTTTTTCTCACCATTGTTTAGTTTTTTTAGTATGCAATGCATCAGCATAGTTCCAAAACGCCACAACTTGAAAAAGAAAGCAAGAAGCTTTGGGGTTGATCAGATTAGGTCCCATAAATAGTCAGAACGCTTTTGTGGGTCAACTGGGCATAAATTCTGGCTCCACCTCCTATGTGGAGAAATGTTACTTCTTTCCACAGCCTCTTCCCACCCAGCAGTGAAGGTAACCAGTCTCGTCAGTGTCTGCTTTATCTTCCTGTGTTTCTTGGTGCAATAATGTGCCGATGCTGTATATTTTATTTCTCTTGCCTTTTTACACAAAAGGTAGCATATTATACATACTACATTGTACTTGGTGTCTTTTTCACTTTGAAATATGATTTTCTCTTTAAAATACATCCTCCCTGGCAGTTCAGAGATTTTCCCATTCTCTTTTCATGACTTTTATAGTACTCTACTGTGTGGATGCCACTTATTCAACCACTCTTTTATGTGTAGATATTTCCGTTATTCTCATATTTTGCAGTTACAAGTAGTGTTGCAATAAAGAACCTTGTGCAAATATGTTTCACATTGTTAAAGATGTCTTCAGAAGAAATTCCCAGTCATGGGATATCTGAACTGATGGGCAAATGCATATATGGGTGTATTAAATATTGCCAATTTGGCAATATTTGTACCGTTTTGCATGGCCATCATCAATGCGTACATGTCTGTTTTCAACAGCTGTCCAGCTTCTTAATTTGTTTTTTTCAATCGAATGAGAAAGAAACAGTATCTCAGTATGGTTTTCATTCATATTGCAGTTAAATTGAACGTGTTTTTGAACATTTAAAGCCCATTTTACTTGTTTTTATAGATTATCTGGATGTGTCTTCTGCCCATTTTTTCTATCTAGTTTTTGAATAATTGATAACTTTATGATGCTGAGTCTTCCACCCAAGAACAAAGGATAATTGTCTACTTGGTCAAGTGTACTTCTGGGTCTTTTAGAAACTTTTTAAAGTTTTTTCTTATAAGTGTTGTACATTTCTTGTTAAATTTATTCATAGGCTCTTTATCTTTTTTGTTACTATTGTAAATAGGCTTTTCCTTCATCATTAAAAACTCTACCTGATTAGTATTTGTGTATTCTTATTTACTTTTAGTCCATTTGACCTGTCTTGAATTGAGTATCTACGGTTAATTATGTTTCTCACTGTATCTTCTATTAGGTAGCTTCTTTTTGTTTGTTTGTTTCTTTTTTAAACAGTAGAAATGAGATTTAAGTCAGGGTTTTATTTTTTTATTTTTTATTTGTTTATATATATATATATATTCCCCCCTTTTTTCTACCTCCTCCCCCCCTCCAGTTCACACCGTTGTTTCTCAGTCTAGTTGTGTAGGACGCAGCTCCCTGGCCCAGGCTGGTGTTATGAGCCTTACGCTCCCCCTGGCTGAGGCAGTCTGTCGGCAGCACTCAGCATCCCACAGCAGCTGATGCCAACCTCCGGCTGCTCACGGCAGCCCAGCTCCAGGGAGAGTTGTTGTTCACAATCTTAGCTGTAGAGGGTGCAGCTCACTGGCCCATGTGGGAATCTAACTGGCGGCCCTCAGCTTTACGAGCGTGGTGCTCCAACCGCCTGAGCCACTGGGCCGGCCCGGTAGCTTCTTCTTTACAAAGCTGGTTGCCCTTTATTTTTCCCTTTGGAACGTAATAGGCTTTGTACTTTTGTTCTGTTGGTTGCCTTTGAACGTATACATTTTTAATATCCCTAATCCCTGTTTCTTATTTAATCTTTTATTACCTCAGTGGTCAGTTTTTAATGGTGTTTTGTAAACTCCCATTTATTACTTAAACTATATTCTCAATGAACTTATTCTCTTCCAGCTTTTCTATTTTTCCTCCCATTTTTAGTTGCACTGTTTCCACTTTGTCATGTGAAATGTATATATTGTTTTTACCCTTCCCCAGCTTTGTTTTACTCCTAGATCTGATAAACATATTAAATGTACACCACCAGTCCTTTTGCGGTAGTTCCCCCAGTGATTTCTTAGCTGAATGAAATTCGTTTTCTAGAAGACTATTCGAGAAGAGCTGATGTGTACAGTACCCTCTGCATTCTTACATTTTTAAAACTGTTTTTCTACAGCGTTGGTACTTGAAGCAGAGCTCGGCTGGATATAAGATCTTTGGCTCAATACTCTAATTTCTGATTTAGGATCCTGAGACACTTGATTTAATTTACTTGGCAGTGTTGTGTCGTGGCTTTTTTCGTTTTATGGTGTATTTTAGCAGGAGCATTCTCATAAGATGATAGATTTTTTTCTTAGTGTCTATTTTTTTAATAATTTTATGTAGACTTAGACTGCCTTTATCAATTTCATGGATGTGAAATATTTGCAAGTTTCCTAGATTAAGAGTATCGTTTTCTGTCAGTGTAACCAAATATACTTTCTTTTTACTTTTTTATTTTATTATTATTGGGGGGAGGTGAGAAAAATTGAGCGTCCTCCAATTTTTTGTTTTTCTATTTTTCTTGCAGGACGTGCAATTGCCACCCCCCTTCCTTTTTCTTTATCACAATTTCCAACGAGTATATCTCTCTTCCTTCATCTGCTTTTCTGCCTGAAGCAATACCTTTTAGGGACAACCACCTCAATGCCTGGGCACTTAAGTCCCTTCTTTATTGTCACTACTGCCATTTTACAGGACTCTTCACAGTATTTCATGCTTCAGATTTCCAGCGATGGTTGCAAATCAACTCTTAGTTCCATCTTCAATTCCTTCTTCTCTTATCCATGCTGTTTTCCCAGTGCTTTTCCCCAAAGTGTGAAATACAGCTCTGCTTAGATTTGGTATTAACTTTTTTTTTTTTTAACTTATAGGTGATTTGAAGATTATATCATTTTCTATCTTCTAGTTAAACTGAGAATATAGGTCTTGTGTAGTTTTGCTCATGCTTCCTGTTGCTCTGTATTATTTTGCGGGACGTTCATTGGATCTAGCCGCCTCTTTAGAATGGTACTTGGATGCAACTAGAGAAAAGATGTTTTCTGCACAAGTATAGTCATCTTGGTGATGTAGTAAGATGTGAGAGAGAAAAAGCTGCAGCATTCTTTGCATGCTCTGAAAACCACTGAAAGAGTGATTTACTGAAGGCATAGAACTTTTAGGGCAAAAAAACAACAATCGAAACAGAGTCAAGCATTTGATGTGAAGAGTTTAATTGCATTCAGGTTTATTTTTATAGCAGGGAATATAAAATAAAAATATCTTATGAAGCATTGACTATTCCATTACAATACTTCCAAATTCGTCATTCACCCCACAACCCCATAAGTGATCAAGGTTGTGATTCTCACGTTTGACAGATGACAGACCAAGACTCAGAGACTCATCACAGGGTTTCCTCGTTGCAGAGCTGACTTGAGTAGAGCCAGGCGTAAAACATGAGCCCCTTGACTGACGTACAGTGCATTTCTAGCACAAGCTGTGCCCAATCGTAGTTCTCACTTGTTTGATCCTCTTTCCAACTGTTTGTTATTGTTCAATCACTTTTGTAAGCTAAGGCCACTCCTTAATAACAAATTACTAGGGTAAAATGCTTTTTCGGGTTGTATTTCCAATTGATGTGCTCTGTAAAAACAATGGAAGCTGCTTGTCCAAAAGGAGGAAATGCTTTCTCCACTAATGACCCACCTTCATCTCTCTTCTCACAGAGGACAGTTATGGGATGGATGGGAAGGTTAATCGGCGCAGTCTCACTGCAGACGTCAACTGGGGAGGCCTGGAGAATTTCTACAGCGTGAATGAAAGCGTCTCTGAATACAGACAGAACTATAGACTTAGTCTGGTTGACTGGACTAATTACTTGAAGGATGTAGATAGAATATTTGCACTGCTGAACAGTCACCACGAGCAAAATCAAACAAATAAGACTAATCCTGCTCAAGGTGATGGATTCCGGGCTGTATCTGCTGAGCTCTCTGTGCCGGTAGAGATGGCCTCTGCTGAGTCAGATGAAGACCCACGTCCTACAATTGGGGAAGCCCCTCATTTGACCTTGCCAGCTGACCTTCGAACCCTGCATTTGAACCGACCGACGTTCAGTCCAGAGAGGAAACTTGAATGGAATAACAACATTCCAGAAGTTAGTCATTTGAATTCTGAACACTGGAGAAATCATAAAACTGACAAATGGATGGAACATAGAGAGATAAATCATCTTGCAACTGATTTCAGTGGCAATGGTGTGCTCGAGCTGATACTTAAGCCCAGCTCCAGGCTACAGCCCATTAGACACCAGAAAGAACTTCCCCGGGAAGGTGGTCCAGAACGAGATGTTTTCAAAGAGCAACTGTATCTTCCTGTGCATTCTGATGTTGACTCTACTCATCAGACGGTCAGAATGTCCACCTTGGAGGAGCCTATTAACTCCAGCACGGAGAAATGAGGTGGAGAAGAATCACAGAAAGGGGAGCTCACAGACTCGAGAAGGCAGTGCCTCCTTTCCGCTCTCCTCTGAGTAGATGAAATTGTTACTTTATCCTAAACACAGTATTTTTTTAACTTTTTATTAGTAAACTAATAAAGGTAATCATGACAACCAACATTCCAAGCTACCCTAGGTGCAGTAGAAGTCAGTGTGCATGCAAGCAGATGTCCAGGGACTCAGTGATGTCACTATGTGTCACGAGTAGAAAGAAAGGTGGATTTGTGGATTTTGGGGGGGCTTCTTGGGGGGGCTACTAAAACAGTATTATCTTTTGAAAGTTGTAGGGACATGCATATATCAATACTATCCAATGAAGATGGCCAGAAAGGTGCCTTGCTGAGTTTCTGAAACTGGACATCCTTGGTCAATCTTTCCACACGCTTTCCACTGCCTGCACCATGTGGTTTTGATTCATTTCTAACCACTGGAATTTTTCGATGCCATCATTTTTAGTTCAGTGATTTTGCACTTTGAGATCGGAATGCCATGTCAATTGGACTAGTCCTTATTATTATATTATTATTATTTTTTACAGGCTTGTCACAGTCTCACTGCTTGCTCTCAGTGTGACAAAATAAAATAGACCCCTAAGGATGACACACAGTATGGATCCCATATTGTTTAACATATGCTTTTGCCAGAAACTAGTGCATGCGTTTCACCTCGACTTGCTAAAATTGATTAGCAGAAAGGCATGGCTGATGATGTTGGCAGTAAAAATAAATAAATACACAAAACAAAGATTGCCTGCTCTCTCTGTGCCTAGCCGCAGTGTTCATCTTACGCTTACCATTGCTAAATTTTTATTATTTTCTTACCAGGAGAAAAGGACTGAAGACTTTTTTTCCCTCATCTCTGTTTTCTTGACCTAGCTAATAAGCTTACATGTTGAGAAAGTATGTTTCATTTTGAATTTCTCTAAGGATTTTTTTTCAATAAAACAAATTCATGAATGTTTCATAATTTAAATACCACCCTATGTGTTGTACGATTCTTTTTAAGGCCTTCGCCAAGTTCTGACTTTCTAAAGGCATAGTTCAAAATTGCTGTTCAAATTCTGAGTTCTTGAAAATATTCCTCTTATGTATTAGATTTTTAAATACCAGCAAAAGGATTACCTCATTGAAAGTTACCAGTATCGTAATCAACTTCCCAAAAATAGCTTAACAGTGATTTTCTTTTTAGATAATTCAAACACATAGGTAAATTATGTTTTCTTTAAGTGCTTAAGGTAAACTCTTTTAAATAAAATTTAATATGTTATAGTGGAATCTTTGATAACTTTAAGTCTTTATTGTAGACCCTGTACATATGTTAAAATTAACTAGCTCTGTATCAGATGTGTGTGTCACTGGCTGAATGACAGAAGAAACATATTTATGGTCACGAATGATAAGCTTTGTAAAGAAAGTTTCAGGTTATTAGGACGCATACTGTGTTTTTTTAATCTTGTGTAATATTCTGTGATACTTTTATAGAACAATTCTGGCTTCAGGAAAGTCTAGAAGCATTATTTCTTGAAATAAAAGGTGTTTCAACTTGACCTGTTTCAGAGAAATGCGCTTAACCAAGTTTTTGTGGTGCACCCATTCCTGGCAAGTAAAACTGAGTCCCCATCTCACGTTATATAATTGAATATTAGCCGTATTAGTAACACGGACCCAAAGTCAGTGGGTTATCGAACATTCTCACATTAGGCATTACAACATGGCTTTCTCTCATTGCTGTGGCAGAGGCAGCACCAGCACGGCTGCAGCCTGGACCTGGTTTTATTCTCTACTGTCACCATCTTGAAATCTTGACTAATTCTTGAACCAGGGATCCCACCTTTCCATTTTTCACTGGACCCACAAATTATGCATCCAAGAGCCCAGACCCACCAAAGGCAGTTTGGGTTCTTTGGAGACCATGAATTTTGGGGGAGACCTAACCGCTCTCCAAGACCTCAAGTTTTCTAACTGACAAATTCCATGCAATTCCTTCTGCTCCGGAGCTCCTGAGGTGCTTTCTCCCCCAGGTAGAGGGGCTAACAATATGAAATGTCCGGAAAGCCAACATTTCCAGCAATAACAAAGGGGGGGAAAAAGCAAAGGACTTTGGAATCTGCCAGTTCAATCCTTCGATAATTGAGGAAACCGTGTGTATTTAGCTTGCTAGGGCTGCCATAACAGAATACCAGAGACAAGTGGCTTAAACAACAGAAGCTTGTTTTCTCACAGTTCTGGAAGCTGGAAGTCTGAGAGCAAGCTGTTAGCAGGCTTGGTTTCTCCTGAGGCCTCTCCCCTTGGCTTATAGATGGCCGCCTTCTCACTGTGTCCTAACATGGCCTTTTCTATGTGCACGTGCATGGATGGTGTCTTAGAAGGACACCAGACGTAGAGGGTTAGGACCCACCCTTCTGACCACATTTAACCTTAATTACTTAAGTCTTTAAAGGCCCTATCTCCAGATACACAGTCACATTGGGGGTTAGGATTTCAATATATGAATTTAGAAGGGTCCCAGTTGGGTCCATAGGTCACAGTTTTCATCAAGGGAAGAGTCCGAGGTAACAGTGCTGTCCAAAGGCACGTCACTACCTTCCTCTTGTTCCTTTCCTGTAAAATGTGACTAGGCCAAATGTTGCTATCCTGGGGAAAATTGCATCTTAGTTTAATATTTAGGTTGATGCAAAAGTAATTGCTGTTGAAAAGGTTAGAAATAATTGCAAAAACCGGAATTACTTTTGCACCAACCTGATAATGTGGAATAAGGGCCCAAGAGAGACTAGCTGGCCAACTGGCCTCATTTGATCTGTGAGGAGGCTGACGCTCAGAGGGGCTGGATTGATTTCCCATCTTCCCATTCCCCACAGATTTAGAAGAGGAAAAGATTTAGCAGAGGCCAGAGCCAGCCCCTCTCCACTTTTTCAACACACACACACATGCACGCACGCGCACACACTAGATTAGGGAAGAGAGGCTGTAGTGGGACCCCATTTAGTAAGAAGTAATGGAAAGAATAATGGACATGAAATGAGAGACATAACTTCATGGCAAAGTCCAGTTTTTACTATCTGTGTGATCTTGGAAAAGTCACACAAGCTTCTAAAACACCTTCCTCAACTGTAAAGTAAGAGGTTCGACTTAAGGACGCAAATGTACAGCATATGCGTTTCTTTTCCCAAAATGTGCCCACAGAAGATATTGTTAATGCTTTAAGACACTTTCCACTAACCCAGGGTGTGGGCCCTTAGAATCATTTTCAACACAGCAGCTACTTCTCCAGTCAGCTACTATCAACATTGGTGAATTGGTGGCGTTGGCACGCAAGACAAAAACCTATCTGCGACACCCAAACTTGATAACTAATATCTGAGGCTCCTCCCACCTTTCTTAAACAAACAAACAAAAATTCCTATGGGCGCCAGCATTTGCAAGGTGTTTTGATTAAGAGAGAAGGAATGAATACTTAAAATTCCCATCCCATGCCGAGCGTTCCTAACCACGTCGACCTTCTAAAAATTATTTTTCAATGTTTATTTTTCCAGACTTTAGAGCTGATAGGATCTCATATAAGAAGGTCCTCAATTTACCAAATTCGTCCAATTCTGGTTGAGATTTTCAAAAATTATTTTCATAGAAAACAAAAATTGGTTGATAATGAAAATACTCCAGGCAGTTAATACGTCGAGATGGTTTTACCGGCCTGGTTCATTTAGGCTCCCATGACTTATAAAAGCTGCGGTGGAAGCCCCATCTCCAACCTTTCCCAACTCCGACACTTCCCACACTAACTGCCAGGTGAGTGTTTTGTCACCGTGGCTCAGATCTCAGCCTCCTACTCAGAAATCTTCAATGACTTTTTAATGTCCTCTGTGAAGTTTTAGCCTTTCATCCACCCACCCAGCCTTTCATCACTGCTCCACCTCACCTGTCACTACCAGCTTTCCCTGGATTCATGCTACCTTCCCAGGTCTGAATTTTTCTCCAACTTTCCATCTACCCTCCTTGGGTATATTCCCATTCCCCCTCTCAACCTGTAGAAATCTCACCCAACCTTCAATTCCCATATCATTTGAAACTTTCTTGGACACCCCCACTTTCGGACATAATATCACCCCCATTTTATACCCTTCCCCAGGTAAGAAAACACTGACGTTGTACCAAGTCTGGGACCAACAAAGTGAGAATAAGTGGCCACATTGATAACTTTGCTCCTTTTCCCCATTTCTGACTAAGAAACTTACCTAATGCAACTATCACTAGTGTTGATCAACTCACCTACTTGTGTTGCTGACGTTGAGAACTTGAACAGTATAAGGTAGAGGGAATGTCTTTCAAATTTCGGATTTTTTCCTGCTGGGATTAGCACATCTTAACCCCTGATGCTAAAAAGTCCTGCAGAAGGCTGGCGCCAAAGGGAGCTTTGCTGCTGGCAATGGGAGTGGGGAGCAAAGGTATACACCTCCTGTTCTGAATTTCTAGCCTCCCAAGACTCTGCAGCTCAGCTTCTGCATCCTCTCCCCCAAAACCTCTTCCCCCACATCACCCCACCTCTCAGCCCCAACAGCACAGATGACCCAGAACCACAGTGGAACCAATCAAACCACTAATGGACCTCAGCAGAAGAGATGACATCGATTTGCCACCTTACTATGTTATGTACCCATCACAGCCCCACACAAACCCAGGAACGGGAAGGGCCCAGAGATTAGCAGAGCATGTGTTTTCCATTATGACCAGTAGGTGTCACTCTAGTGCAGCTAAAGCAGACATCTTTGCTCCGAGCCAGGACCTGGCCCCTGTCAGAGGGGCGGCCACTTACAAGAATTTCTAAAGTAGCAGCACTACCATTTGACTAGAACACAGCCCCCCCTGCAACCAACAATGGCAACTGGACCTGGAGCTGAACGGCACCCTCCACAACTAAGATCTAAAGGGCAACAACTTGACTTGGAAAAAGTCCTGGAAGTACACACTGTTCCCCAATAAAGTCCTGTTCCCCTTCCCCAATAATTTTTAAAAAAAAAAGAACACATCTAGAACAACACAAGCATGGAGGCTCACTCTTTTTTCAGCGCCTAGGATCTTAGCCATTCCAGCAGGCCGAAGAATGGTTTTAGCTCTCTACTGATTTATGTTGGCATTATGAGTTGGAATGACATCAAACTCTGAGATTTAAATTCAAAAGTGAGCACCGAATATTGATCTCCTTGCTTTCCAATGACTTTGTACAATTAAAAATGGTTTTTGGCTTCCATACGCCGAAGCTACAGAGGCCATCTCTGCCCAGCTGACAATTTTAAAAACAAGAGAGGAACTGGATGCTTTTTAATAGCTCTTAAAACGCTGAGCTTGAACCAAGTCTGGGGCTAAAGCAAGATGAATAGCTACATTCATAACCTTTCCTCTCTCCCCATTTCTTAAAAAGAAACCTTTTCTCGTATATCTACTTCAAAAAAGCCCAATATCCAGATTGCATCTGCCTCGTCCTTGAAAGTGAGATATTTAAGAAATTCAAGAGGAACCCTTTTGCCTAAATTGCACACATAATTAAAGAAAAGGTGGTAGATTTGGGCAGGGGGTACTATTTTCTCTTTGTGTAAGTGGCTCCCTTGATGAATGCACAAACCCTTGGGGGGAAATGAGCAATTACCCAGAAGTCAAAAGACGCACACCCCCCCAACCCCAATTACTCGGGTATCTTGAGCCACTGTGACTCTTTAGTTTTGCTGTGCAGGAGGGTGATGGAGTGAGAAACAGAAATCAATTACCCTGCTCCCCACCTATAGAGCGCTAAGGAGGGGTTCTAAATATAACCACTTTGTGCTTCAGTCCATGAGCCAGGCTGTTATTTCCACGGCTCCTTCACCTGCTTCCACCTCTCACCCAAAAGTCTGAGATGCCAGGGTACTTGGAAAACTCCTGTCCATCAGCAAAGACCTCAAAACACAGTGCTTTTTTTCCATGGATGGAGTCCCAGCTGCAGTTCTTCCTCCAGTCTCAGACCAGTTCCTGGGCCACTTTGGCAATGAGTAATTTATTATTCAGTAGAGATTGAAGACAGGGGGCTTTCAACTGCTTTCTTGACCAAGTTTTGATATTCATTCCTTTGGAAATCATTCTTTTCTGTGTGTGAGGCTTCCCTTTTGTTTCCTTTTAATTTTTAGAATAAAGAGTTGTAGTCCATTGGGAATCATTCTTAACCAATCATAATAATCATCATCATAATACTACCTACCAAATGCTCACCATTTGCGCCCTTACACTTCCAGGATCCAAGAGGTTAGGCAGGGACATGTAACTAGTTAGACCAGTGTAATGTGACATGTGCCACTTGCAGGCTGAGAAAAAGAAAAGGCCCTTTGCCTTTCCCTGGGCAATTCCTTTCCTTTTTTTTTGCATAGCAACCAAGACCAATCCTGAAAGTGCCAGATGGTGCAGCTTCAAGATGGTAGAACCTCTGTCAGGCTGAGTCCCCGAGGAACTAAATGGAACAGACCCATATAGCCATCTAATGGAAACGCAAAATAAACTTTTGTGCTGTGAGACCAGTGAGATTTGGGGGTTAGCAGGTTTTTAAGCATTCCTCGGCCTATCCTGACCAACACAAACCATATTCAGGGCACATACTTCTGCAAGTTCAAAGTCTGTTTTGAACTGAAGTAGACAAGTGGACTACTTAAAATTACTCTCTTTGGTGGTTCAATGGAAAATGTGCTACCACAGGCTCTTAAAACTATAGTCCTAATAGTTTACACATACTGTGTTTCCCCGAAAATGAGACCTTGCTGGACAATGAGCTTTAATGCGTCTTTTGGAGCAAAAATTAATATAAGACCTGGTCTTATTTTACTACTGGGTCTTTAATATAATATACCCGGTCTTATATTAATTTTTGCTCCAAAAGACGCATTAGAGCTGATTGTCTAACTAGGTCTAATTTTCAGAGAAACACGGTAAGATATTAGTCTTCAAGGCAGAGTTGTCAGTTACATAAGGAGTTACTACCATTTTTCAGAGTAGTGGTGGGTGATTTAATCCAATCAAACCCATGTCTTCATTGTGTGGCGGGCATGGGGGGTGGACAGTCACACTGGCATCATTGCTCCATCTCTTCAAACAACAAAAATCCTAAGAGACAAACTAATTTCAATCCAACACACTTTATTCTTATTTTTCACTTTTTTTCCTTAATTTTCAATGATCAAGTATTCAAGATGTTGTAAACCAAGGTTTATTAGTCCATTGACAACAGATTTCATGAAACACAAGGAAATTATACATCTTTTAAATTACCCTAAGAGGTCACCAAATAAATATTCATTTGAAGAGTCACAAAATCAAACTCCTTTATGCAACAACTCAAAACAGCCTTTCATGACGAGCGTTCCTCTACACACACAAACACACGCACACGGAACACGCACTCCACTAGGATTCTAATGCCAGTTTGTTTAACACAATATTACATTTCCTTTAACTAAAGAGTTAGAGGCTGACCTGCCTGTTTCATGCTTTTAAACTAACATTTGGGGTTTGGGGTAGAGGTATGTATTTTAAGAAAAATGCCCACTATGATGTCTTACCAATTATTCTTAATTTTCTTTTCCAGATACAAACTTCCAACTTTTTTTTTTCACCCCTTTGGTTTATTATGTCCCTACAATTACTTCAGTTTTTAATAATATCTTCTCCTTCGATTTTAACATGTAATAGTAGAATACCAGAAAAAGACATCTTCAAAACCCTAATATTAAAAACATTTTACATGGGTGTACATTTTTGAAGAAGAAATAAGACACAATTATCTGAAATATTGTCCCCCTCTCTGAAGTTGTTTTTAGCATGGGAGTATTCTTGCTAAAATAAATATCAAAAGCACTGAGTTTTCCATAGAAAAAAGTATTTCCCCTTACACACTTCATTTCTGCAGCGTCAAGTTCATGGATTAACTGTAGTAATGAGGCGTAATGACTGCTTGTTTTCCGGGAAGTTCTCCAGATTTCCAAAAGCAAAGCACATGCAGTCCCTTATCAGTGAAATACTGTGAATTCAGTGGGGCATTTTTGTGGTAAGCATGCATCAAATACTTCTAGCACCAAGGCATTTTTTTTTTTTAAATGTTGCAAAAGCAAATACCCAGGGAGGGTTTTCATCATATACAACCCTTCCTAGGGCTGAGTAAAAATGAAGTGCTTAAAACAAGCTCTTCAATCTGATTCCAATGTAGCAAAAAGTCTGGGACAGATACGGCCAGCAGCATCCTGGAAGGTGAGGAAAGAAGACGGAAAAGGTAAAGTGCACCGAGCCAGTAACTTCGCCTGCCAGTCATGGCACTCTGTCGTGCCAGGAAAGAACATGCAAACACAAGTAAAGGCTACCTATTGGTCTGCATAACAGAATCAGCAAACCTGCAGGCTAGGCGATTCAGGGATGATACAGTATTGTGGTGTCTAGCTGCTACTAAGAATATGCAGTATACACCTATATATATCAAGAGTTATATTCGTTGTGTCTGTGCCATTTAGGATGTTTTACGTACACACAAAATCACAAGGTAGAACTGGCTACCATCCTAGGCTTGGGTTCTACTGTTCCTAGGCATACGAGAGAATTCCCACAAATGCTTCAGGTCCATTCAAACTATAAAACTTCTCCTTGGTGCATCTAGGGTTCATACATAACAGGCTCCAAAAAGAACACTCTGGCTCCATGCCCACCAAAGAACGCAAGCTGCAATTGCCGACTGAGGAAGAATTTTCTGGGTGGGTGGTGAAAAAGTAGGACTGCCATTACCGCCTGTAGGTAACTCCCTTCTCTGATAACTGACATTTCCAAGGGTATGCTCCTGTTTATTACTATAGCTACTAACGGTCACAATCGGATCAGTGATGTAGTATATAATATATAACACTTCGTTTATGTTCACTTAACATGTAGCACTTTGTATGTGTTCATTTAAAACTTTTATTAGGAAGCTTAAAACCGATTTTCACCAAAAAAAAACGAATGGAAATATTAACATTCTGAAAGGGGGGGGGGGGGGGGGGAAGCATACACCTGAAATCTCCAAAGCTCAGATTCCATAAATCTGAACCACCTTTCCTCATGTTTCACTTCAGAAACTCTACTGAGACTCCATGTTAACACCAAAGTTGGATTTGTTCTATATTAAATATGAACTACAAATAAATAATTGAGGTATATTATGACAAAAAAATTGTGAACATTACACTTGGCTAAATAAATGTAAATTTACCTTGCAAATCTAAACATTAAATTGTAATGTTTCCTACAGACTTCCTTCAATTTTTACACAAAGAAATAACTTCTCTACTCTTCAGAAACAATAGCACATCAGAAATGAAATGATTCACCTCACTATCTTAATCACATCTTACCTTTATTAATCAAAACTATTATATTCATATGTAGCACAGGAAGTGAGTGACTGAGAGAGAAAACTGTGTCTGAGCCCTGACCTGGCCACTCTACAGTCCTAAACAAGTCACCTTATCTGTCTGAGCCTCTGTCTTCACAATCTGTTGGGTTTTTTTAAATCAAAACAAACAAACAAACAAAAACCAATAAAAATAATTATCTTGAAAAGTTATTAGAAGGATGAAAATGAATGATGTACATTAAATGTTTGACAAAACGCTCTGCAAATAGTCAACACTCAACCAGCACTAATTTGTTTCTTGTCTGTTCCTCTTTTCTTCCCCCACCTTGGATCTAAATAACTTTTAACTGTTTTCAAGAATTAAAGCCATCTGCAAAGGATCAGGATTTCACAGTAATAAAGAGAACCAAAGAATGTGCTCCAACCCCCACCCCACCCCCTAGGACTTTCTAAATTAATAGGCTAGACTCAAGGATACTATATTTGCATATTAAAGCAAAATAACATATTAATCTACAGAGTTTACAAAGGAACAAGATGACCTTTTCCCAAGACAACTAATTATAAGCCTGAGCTCATGAAGAGTGGTAAACTTATAATAGGATCTGTGAGCATAAAGTCACATAACCAGTTTATTGTTATTAACAAGCATATAAGAACCTCATATACATATACAATTAAAAGGTGTCACCTATAAAATCATCACTTTAGTTGGTGATGATACATAATATTCCAATGATGCTACCAGAACCCAAAGCATTTTGGAGACAACCCTTACTTGGTACATATTCCAACACTTCAATCCCCCGTGATTTTTACTGCTTATTCTACACACATCAACCACACGTTAATGAGACACCTGCTATTTTTAAGCATCAGATACTTGAGGAAGTACAATAGTAACATTGCGGTGTACAACTCACGCCAATTTCTTTGAATTCTGGCCTAATTAACCCGAAGGATTCCATAGACTGGCAGATGGCAATGGGTAAGACGCTGCCTGAGAGAGAACGGGTGCCCAGTCATTGATCGCTGAACTGGATGACTGTTCAAGGTAGGAAGTGGTGCCTAGTGAGTCCATCATTTCCTATCCTGAGTTCTGAGAGCGGCTCCGTTTTCAAAATGTACTACCAAGAAGAGAGAGATTCTAAGAGTCTTGGAACACATGAGCTTAGCTACCAAAAATAAATAAATAAATAAAAATGACCTCAATGCAGTTTCTTAATGATCAGAGGGAAATTGAGAAAACACCACCTCTCCCCGACCTACCTGTCTTTATCTCCAACCCAAAAGGAAACTTTCTCTTCGAAAGGATCAAAGATTTCCCATAGAGGGGAGAGGGGAACGCTGAGGCCCCAAGGGTAGACAGTATTCAGCAATATTCTCTGAAGACCTTCCAGATGCATCACTGACCAAAGTTTGATGGACACCAGTGTAATTACAGGCAACAATGGTTTTATGACTTGGCCAAACAAAGGGAAGCCCTTGTCACTGAGACCACCGGCTCCACCGGCTCCACCCCTTGGAGACATGATTCAGTTGACTAGTAATAAGCCTCTCCACAAACTACATGCAACCAAGAGAATCATTTGACTGATGCCATTCCTAGGTAGAGAGGAAAACAACCTTGTACCCAGAAATATTCGTACAACCCCACCAGGGCAGCCAAGGATGGAGGGCAAAAAGCCCAAATCATGGGATGGTTCTGTCAATCACATTCCTTCTGTGCAAGACTATAAACCAGCTAAGAAAACCGTTTCCCAAATTAGCCCAACATAAGCACAGGATCCTTGGCAGAAACAGTGATGTTGGTATTTGGACCTGACAGTCCCTCTGAAATCTGAATTGTCATGATTCTTTTTCTGAGTAGCCAGATCCCCTGAGTCCACTTGCATCAGTCCATAGCACTGTTAGGAGACATCTGCTTTAAGAACCAGGTTGAAAGCATTCTGTGTGGCAGCTAGGTCGGTGTGACGTGCTGGGAGGTATTGGAAAGGATTGTGGATAATGAACCCAACGGAACAGAAAATTCCTCTCTCAGCTTACTTCCAGAAAGTCACAGTAGAAAGGAATCAAAGGGGGGTGTCAAATGATTCTAACCCTGATCGTGTAGGGTTCAGTACATCAGACCAGTTTATTTTAAATACTTTTCAAACATTACTTAGGGTCACGTTCTAGGTCCAGCTCACAGATCTCCCTCTTCCTGGGTTTAGGGTGATGTTCATATTGCAGATATAACTTTCCTGGCTTACTGACTCAATGTCAGTAGCAACCATAGCAATTTTCCATACATAAGAAAGAGAACAATACAGATTTGCTAGTGTTTCCAGGCATATAACTAAAATGATTGGGTGGGACTCCATCTTATTGCTCTGGAATTCCTTTTTCCCACTATGTTGAGTAACAAGTTTACAATTCCTAACTACCCTGACGCAGGCCCTTGAGAGAAAAAAAAAAAATCTCTGCAGCAATTTTCTTGGATGAGAAAGCCATGAGTTTCTTTCCTTATTATGCATCTCAAATTACAGTTTCTAGCCATATAGTTTAGCACACTAGTTTTCAAACCTCCTGTGAAGGAATACAGGTGTTTATAGTCAAGCTATCAGGTTTATGATTTAGCAGCCTCTTGAACTACCTTACCATGGGGCAGACTAAAGGACAACTCGTCTCATGAAAGGAAGTAGCTGTTCCTTTTATCACGGCTCCTTTGAAGCATTTGAAAAATGCTACCTGATGTGTACCTCGGCTATGGCTTAAAATGCTATTAACAGTCCTTTAGGGAAAGTTTAGCTTCCTCTTTTCAAAAACGCATCTGCTTTAGTCTCTGAAAGCAGAAGTAACATGCTGCACTTCCATTTTTCCGATCAGATTGCATAGTTGAAGCAAATTCATTTGTGCTTTGTAGCAGAACTCACAGTAGGTGTTCAGATCTAAAAACGTGGATTTGTTAATGCAAAGTCATGGTCAGCCCACCTTTGGAGTGTATGCTAAGGACGTGCGCCGCCATTACACTTGTTTTAACCATGTACCTCGGCCTTGTTGGAGCATGAGCATTAAACTAACAGCAGAAATGGTAACAAATCTATCTAAACTCCTTCTTGGAGAGAAGGGGGCGGTAAAGGCTCTCAGTCTTGTTGAGGTATCCAGCCCTCAATCCATAGTGGCTGTGTATACTGAGTTTTGTTGGTTTGAGGATTGTGTCTTTAGAGGTTTAAAAAAAGAAAGAAAGAAAAGAAGGCACGGGTGTTTCTCAAGTCGCCATATTCAACTCAGCCAACAAAACGAACGTCTTCCATTTTCAAGCTTTGGGAGGGAGGCTACATGGCAGCAGGGCTTTCTTCCAAGCCCGGGTCTGGGGAGGAACTTATTGCTTCTGGGAAGGGCCCCGGATAGGTCTGTGCTGTGTATTGGATCCCTTTTTGCAGGCCAGTCTCTTCGTGGAATTCTCCCTGGGTGCTGAAAACTGGGCAAGATCTAGTCCGGGCGGACTTCTTGGCGCCATCGGGGTGGCCCACCATCTCACTCACAGTGCCCAGAGGGAATTCTCTCCACCTCTGCCTCTGCAGTGTGTCCTCCTTGTACTTAATGGAGTACCAGGCCAGAAAAATAAAAATAAAGCCCACAAATTTGAGGCCAGCCGCCAAACCGAAATAGACGAAACGAAATGACGTCACGTTGTACTCCCAGCAAGAGCCTTGTACCCCACATTCTTGTTGCCAGAGCATGCAGGTGGTGTCAATCACGGCTCCAAAATAAATTGGAGTAGGAATGTATGCTAGAGGTGTAGAGGAGAAGAAAAAGAAAACAAGAAGAGCATTTAGCACATCGTATAAGAGAAAACAGATTTGGAAATTAAGAAGGTGCTTTGTGTGCTCTGAAACCAGTGGAGGAGAACGGCTGGCTTCCTTGTGTTACTTGATTTTTTTTTAAAACGCATGTCATGTCTTATATTTAGTGTAGACTACATTGTAAACACTTTAAATCTTCAGGCTGTGTTATTGATTTTTAGGATCATAAAAATGTCTATTGCTAAGAAAATGCAATTAGGGAATCCTTTTAAACTTGAAAGGAAAGCATTTTCCACTCTGAGTCAGAAACATGTCAAATAGCATCTTTACAAAGGCACTTGGAGGATGAAAATAATTAGGGCATAAAATTCACCTTTGAAGCTTAGGAAACATCTGTGATGCGTAGTAGCTTCATTTGGGGGCTATGATATAGACATTTCTTTATTCCCATAGTAAAGAAAGTCTACCCAAGTGGACTTCCTTCATTACACGTTACTCCCTTTGCCAAAACGTGCCCTCACCCCCTTCTCTTCCACCTTGCAAATACCTACTCCTCCTTTAAATTCCTGACTCACTCAGGTGCCACAACATTCCCAGTGCATTTTTGTATATTCCTCCATTTTATCAACTATCACATAGTATTTAAACTTTGCAAATCTGTCACCCATAAGCACCTTGATGGCAGGGGCCGTGCCTTTTATTCTTTGCATCCCAACGACCTGCACGAATCATCTATAGGACAGTGCATGGATCTTCAGTAGGAGTTTATAGAAGGAAGGGATGGGAGGGCGGAAGCAAGGGTGGATGCGAAGAGCAAAAGGAGGACGAGAGGGAGGACAGACGGGCTAACAGGCCAGGAGGCTGCGGGTGATACATTATTTTGATACATTTTTAAAATATGTCGTATTCACTTAAAAGGAGGTAGATTCACTACAATTAAAATTTCACATTTTAAAAATACTTAAAATTCTCTTTTTTTTTTGGAATTTGGAGAAACAGAAATTGGCTTGTTGTCCTAACTGCACTTTTTTTTATATAATCAACAGAACTTAAGGTTGAATTACATAGTAAATGCCGAAAATGTTCTCCCTCCACTTTGCGAAGTCCATCTGTTACCCTACCTTTAACCTCTGCATCCAAATCAAAGCATCCAATTTCACGGCATCAGAGATAGGCCAAGCAAAAAGGAAGAACTATGTTTTTCTTTTCCTACGCAACTATCCCTTTGCCAAACAGACTTCTTTGAAAATAATTTTTCAGTTTTCAGCCAGAAATATAAGGCATACTTCTTACCTATATCAAAGCATGTCCGAGTTTCCTTTAACCAACATGCTTTGAAAAATGGTACTTTCAGTAAAGTCCTACTGGTACCAAAAAACAAGCTACCCATTCAATGCAATCAGAAACCTTTGAGGTTCACTGGAAAGTAGTCACCTCAGACGGGACCATCAACATAACATTACGACCAAGTGAGAATTCCAGAGAGGACTAAGGTTTGAAAGGGTCAGCTGATACCATTTGAAAAGGTTTCACCCTTCCACACTGAAATAAAAAATTTGAATCAAGAAACTTTTTTTTTTTTTTAATACTGTAGACAGTGATACTGATTACTGGGGGGAAACAACAGCTGAAGAAAATCACTGCCACTTAAGAAAGAAAAGAATATGCCTGATGATGAGCAAGTCAATTAAAAATGCATTGAAATTGACCGAGAGAATGGACTACTTTACACACAATTGATCAAGATATCACAGGGTGACGCAGTGTTTGTAAAAATCAAAACAATATTCTTTATGCCCAAGTAAACTCTGTGACTTCCCACAGGGACACGGCACTAACGAGGTCTCTTGTTAATAAGTAAAGGGAAGTCCCTATATGTCGATTTGGGGATCTTTTTTCAGATTTTTTTATTTCTTTTCCTCAGAAAGCGTGGTAGGTATACTCTGAGCAATCCAATAAAATTACTGGAAAGAAGTAGGGAATTGAAATTTTCACAAAGAAAATGAGCACCAATCCCCATCACTTTCATGTTTAAAAGGTATAAAAGGACAAAAGCTCCAGGATCATAATAAGCCCATCGCACTTGTTTGGTTCAGTAGTTCTTACGGCACAAAACTCTCAGGGGAATTTAGCCCAAGTTTATGTTCACAGTGAAAAAGAAACTGACCTAAAGTTAGTTTTGTTGTGTTTCCTCAAATGACAGAACTGGTCAACTTTTAGTTCAAATCAGAAAACAAGGAATTTGTGCTCTCACCACTAACCTGCAAAATCCTTGCTATTACCATGGTCACAAATGACTGGACTTGTCATTGTTAAAGGACAGTGAGAATTTGCCATCTGCAAAGAGGAACTAAGAGGCACACTTGAAAATTGAGGAACGTACCCAGTGTTCGCAATAAAACAAACTGCATTCCCAGAGCGAAAGGTCTCTCCTCATCTTCCACGGACCTGAAGTGCATGGAAAGAAAGAAAAGTTTTAAAATTGTGGCCTCAAGAAAATGACTGTCAAATCAAGCCTGCTTGGAACAGGACCAGGGAGAAAGAGACGCTGTGCCAAAATACTTAATTCCCTAGAATTTACTAACCATCGCTAACTAAGCAGGACTGCTGATGGCTAAACCAGTGATTAAAAGTCTCCCCACTGAAGACACCGAAGAAATTCTGATTTACTCCAATTGTTTCTGTGTAAATACCCGGGGAGGGCCAAAAGGTCATGGCTGAAGGTACAGGAGTGGCTCCAAGCTTCCCAAATCAGTTGTTAAAAAAAAAATATATATATATATATATATATATATATATATATATAATTTTATCCTAACTACTGCATTTTCTCTTTGTTTGCCTGCACTTTCCAGAATGGTAGGTATGTACACTGAAAGTTACTCCCATAATTTCTCAAGGAACGGTATTGAGAAAAACGTTTTTTAAAAAGTCTAGTCAAAATATATAGGAAACAGGACAAAAGTTAGAGAGAAAAAAAAAAAAATGAATCTTTCCCAGCTACCTCATTTTTTCTTTTTTCTAAAACTTACACTCCAAGTAATTCCCACCCAGCAGGAAGATTGGAGTCTATTGATTTTGTAATTAGCAAAGGTTAAAGAGCTCATTTTCTGAAGTTTTGCATTATAAGCCAATTGGGGATTTGCCGCATTTGAACACTATATATTGGGCAGCCCTTACCGGGGTGATTTAACATCGCTTGCAGAATCAAAGTTCAAAGAATTCAATTATTAATGATCCATATTTTTTAATGATGAGCCTTAGGTTTCCTGTCCCACATACATAGGGTTTACATATGGTATATGTGCCATAACGTAAAATTCCCAAGGACCAGTGCATTTGTCATCTTTTCCCCAAGTTCTTTATTTTCGCATAGCATTTGCCCAATGCTACACACATAGCGGCTACTCCCTAAGTATCTGCTGATGGAGGGGTTGAGTGAATGAACCAGCAGGCCTTTTCCAGGCTATTGTCTTACTGTCAAGGAGCAAATTGGATGGAAAGCATCTATGTCAGCATCCCATAGAGGAGAAGGCAGGTTATGCAGAATAAGCAGGCAAGCCGCCCAACGGCCAGGCTGAGAAGGACGTCTCAGCAGGTGCTTCCCATCAGGTACCCAGCATAGCCTGGTATTGAGGAGCCAGGGAGGAGCACAAAGGAAAACTAAGGACTGACTCCCCTTCCTCACTTCTTTGTGCACTGCAGCCCACAGCCCCCCACCCACCCCCACCCTCCGAAACCTGCTGTGGGTGTGCTCTCTTTCCTCCACCACACTCTCTCCTTCCTTCCTTTGCCCACCGCACTCTTCACTGCGAACACCAACACACTGATTTGAATGTGCGACTGTCAACATTTTTGACAGGACTTCCATTAACTTGCACATTCTCATATAAGCGAGAGAACACAAACTGGCTCTATGATGGCAAGGAAAGCACAGCATGAACAACTGAAAATTAGATTCTTCAGTCAGCCCCATCCTTGTTCAACTCCAACATTTTATGTGATAGTAAAATTAATGAAATCGGCATTTTGAACTGCAGGCCCAGCATAAACTATCACTGACCCCGGAGGTATCAGCGATCTACAAGGTTGGAGATAATATTTTTCGCTGTAAGCACGATTTAGCGACTTCACCAACATGACTTCCCGCCTCCTCTGGGGCCAGGCTTGTTGGAGCTAACACAATGACGGTTTTCGTCTCCTGAAGTAGAACCTTTGAGGGTAGAGACTTCGGGAACCAGAAGCGCCCAAAAGACGTTTCACTAAACTACAGGAATAAAACCCATCTGAATAAAGAAAGTTCTGGAGTATGCAATGTTACAAGCCTCCTTTCCCGTTCTGAGAGGAGAAAACTCACTCCCAAGCTCGCCAGGCAAACATCTCATTTTGCTTTTCTCTCTGCTTTACCACATCAGGCCCCGGCCCTGGGATATGTGTTCTGGCAATCCTGAAGGCATCACCCCCAGAAGCTCAATGCTGTTCTCACCTGAGTGTCACTATGATGGCGGATGGCTGGGCACATGCTGTGATGAAGGTGACTATGAAAAGAAAAATCAAGAACGGGATGAGGGTATTGCAGGTCCGTTTGCACTTCCCGGACACAGCATAGCCATTCTCGTTGAGATACGTCTTGACAATAACCACGCGTAGCTGACTGTGCTGTCCCATGGTCGGGGGGGTGATCACTTGCCGGCTTTGGACACAGGTACATTCCGTGTAATTCCTTATCTAAGGGACAGGCAAGAAAGATCACAGGTGGATGCCAATCAAAAGCAAAACTCAGCACAGGAATGTGAAGACAAAGGTAAGTTCAAGGGCTCCAAAGGAACTTTAGTAATTGAAACCACGCAAACTATTGACTTGGAAGTCTCTTTCTCATTGCTAACAATTGGGGTCCAAAGTGTCCGATATGAAAATCCACTGGTCAAAATTGTTTAAACCTCAACTTTCCTAAGAAGCTTTCTGCGCTCAATTCTAGAGCATTCATACTGTGTACTCAATTTAGGTCATAATTAAATGCTGCTTTAATTGCTGTTTAACTCTTGGGCTCTTCAATAAGAGAAGCCCTCCAAAACAGGAACCAAGTCTTATTTTTGCAGAGCACCTAGCTTAACCCTGAATGGAGAGAGACCTAAAGTGCATATCTATTCCATAAATGTAGATCATTCATCACGCAACCTTGATGACTTCGGGCCGATAAGAGTGCACATAGCATCTCCTGTTTCATTTGAAACCAGCTAATTCAAGGGACTAAAAAGAAGCTTTAATGAAACAGCCAATTAAGCTTCCTGCCTATTATGTTGCTTTTAGTAACTGGACATCAGCTGAACTCACTGTCATTGTGACCTCTCAGCCACTTGGAGATGCAATTGGAACAAATATGGGGACGGGGCACTGTTGGGCTTTCTGAGTGCCAAGGACTGCTGGTCACTTTTCAAGAATGAGGGCTGTGCACCAGAGGACACACTCATTCCCAGGGAAGGACTTGGCCATGGAGAAGAACAGATCTCCTTGTCTCTTTCAAGTTGGTGACGTGCTGGACCAATTATAGAACGGGGAGCCAGCAACAGGAATTCACAATATATCGCTCTAGTTTGAAACTCTGACATCTACTATGACATTCCAAAAAACATGCAGTCAATGGTATAATTCCTTGTCACTGCACAGAACACGGAAGCGTACCTTCACCTTTCTACGGCCTCCTACAATCTGTTTCTATGCAAAGAATGAAACCAGGCTCAATAAGGAACTGAGTAGACTAGGAAAACCTTCCCCCACAGTATTACAGCCTATTTATAATTCACGGGGAAGGGAATTCTCAAAATAGCCTATTCTTGAACTGAAAGAAATATCGTTACTCTGAAAAAAAAAAGTCTGAACTGATAATCTATGAAAAATGGCCACTGCCCATCTTCACAGACTCATTAGGGGAGGTACACGCCTAGTCTTTTCTATCAGCACCAAATGTGGTCATCTTGACCTTCGAATCTATCAGAGAGCCCAGTCAGAACACCAAATGAGAGGCCCAGCCCTCAACCTTATCGAGTTTCACTGAGTTGGCACCAAATGTAAAGTAGGAGAGGGCTGACAGGGGAGCAAATCACTACACCCAAACACTCCAGTCATTTCTGGGAAGATGGTGGTATATTGCATCATTTTCTTTCCTCTGGATTTTTGTCACAGCTGTTTTGTAGGTTATTTGAAGTTTCTTGGAAAAGGGAGACTGAAGTCACGTGTCTGCCTCTGAATTCTAACACGTCCTTGTCACAGGATGTTAGATTAACAACAGTATAGGAACTTGAGAAATATACTCACCCCAGTGCTAAGATTACCACTGTTAACACAGCCAGCCAGACAAGGGTTAAAGTATGTAATTCCATCTGATCCACAGACTGGCTCATACTCATGTATTTTACAACCACAGTTAACATTGCAGCTTCCTGTCAGGTTCCTGTGAGGCATGGTGAGAGAAGGTCTAAGAGAGAAAAGAAGCAGATCATGAGTGACATTTGCTAAAATAAAACTAACAGGGAAGTTCTTGATGTCAAATAATTTGTCCATTTTAGAGAAGATATTCCCCTTCAATCAAAACTATGGTACTGTGAAACAGACATCCTGGATAATTATTTTTATGACTTTAGCACATAAAGAACAATGTTAACAATTTCTGGTACTGCAGATTTAATACTTTTGTATCAAATTATGTGTCCTGCCTCAATTCTACCAGACCTGGTCTCAACATCTGGGCTCAGCAGCTCTAACCCTCATGTAACGACTCGCTTACCGTAGACACTTGGCTCGATGTCTTAAGAAATCTGGGCCTTGATTTCTTTAACTGTAAAATGGAGGAACTACTTTTCTTGGCCAAATCAATAACATCCTTACGACGGCATAAACATGGAATCTATCATTCACAGTTGTCAACACAGGTTCCTTTAACCAAAACCTTTAATTGTGTGAGAATAAATTATCAAAGAAAGACACGGGGCACAAGAAAATCAAAAGGAAGTGATTTTCAAAGATATATAAATATAAAAGGAGGGAGGCAAGTAAGGCTACGTCGGGCTGTGGAGAAAAGTATATGGAAACGGCTGTGAAAGAACAGAAGCAGGCAGGTCCCCAGGAGAGACCATGGAAGAAGGAAAAAGGTGCGCGGTAGTGCTCATATCCAGTGAGCTCTTTCCTTTGCTTTTGTGTCCACCATTTTTAGGTGTCAATGATGAAATACTATTCCTAAAGCCACATGAATTAGCAACAGCAGACCCTTCATTTATCTATCTATGCATCAACCATCCATTCAACAAATATTTTTGAATGTCCGTTCTGTGCCTGGACACATCGTTAATGTCCATGCTAAGCAACCATTCCTCCAGCAGCATAGCCCATCCCAACCGTAGGTATTCATCTATAAACAGGAAGCTTTGTTTGTTCATCGGCTTTTCTCCTGTGGGCTCTTTCACACTTTGATAACTGAGTCCTCAAATTTTAACGGAAGGAACAAATTTATAGCAATATTTAAACCTCACCAAGAAAAGCTTCCAAAGGGCAAAACTAAAATAAACTGTCATTCATTCAGGTCACTCCGCAGGAGAAATTTTACCACAAGATATTGATAACTATTATGTTCACAAACTCTTAGGATCATACAATGTTGAAGTAAAATATACCTTTAAAAATACGATTTTAGACCAGCAGTTCTCCACAGGGGCAATTTTGCACCCCACCCCCCACCTAGGGGACATGTGGTAATGTCAGGAGACGTTTTTGTTGGTCACAATGGAGGGGTGCTACTGGCATCTCGTGGGTGGGTAGAGGCTAGGGATGCCTCTAAATACCCACAATGCACAGAACAGCTCTTCCCCCATTTTAAAGAATTCACAGGCCCAAATCTCAACAGTGCTGAGGCTGAGAAACCCTGTTCTAGTCCGACTACCACATTCTACCGATGAGAAAATGGAGGCATCTAGTTTCGGGCCCACCGTTTAGTAGCTGTATGACTTTGGGTCCAATCTTTTATTCTATGGCTGTGAATACCCTCCCCACCTACATGAGAGGAGAACAAGGATAATCAATGAAGACAAGTATGGGATAACTTACTACGTAATACCATAGGCTTATCAGAGGACTATGTTCATCAAAGTCGTGCTTACTGTATCCCATCATTATTTTTACTGTTAAAGCATCCTTTATCTTTATAGCCAGCAAATTCAAAGCAGGTATAACTTGAAATTTGCATATAATACCCTACAACTAATACAAACCATCTCTTTAAATCTGGGTTCATTTTTAATAAAATGATGTATCTCTTATATAGTGTTTTTGAAATACCTTTACTTATCATTAAAGTAATATGTATTCATTGTAGAAAATCTGAAAAATACAAAAGGATTAAAAAGTATTAAATGAAACTCACGTATAATGCTACCACCCAGGAATAACCACTATTATGCTTTTAATATATTACCTGCTGGTCTGTTTTCAATATGCATATAGATTAACATTAGTAACAGACTGCTACCTAGATTTTATAGAGAGTTCTAAATTCTATTTTGTTTCCTGCTAACATTACATGATGAACATTTTCTATTGAGTATGTTAATATGAGGTTATAGAATTGTAAAATTGGTCCTGAGCTTAATAAGAATCATAGGAGCTTTTGAAGTAAAAAGCCTCATTATGTTTAAACAGGTATCATATAGTTTTACAGATTTCATGTAAATTTGTTTAGATCTTGTTTACAAAATTTAAAACTCATTGGAAAAAAATGTGCTTATATTTCATATTCCCTTCATACTCCTAAAAGGAAATAAAACAAATGCTGTTTGTGCCTCCAAATAGATGGAATCATATACTTAGAGCTAAAAGTGAACTCTAAGCCTATTAATAAAAGTAGCTAGGATAATCCAGAAACACACATACCTAAGATCCTTTAAACTTTTTGCCTGTACTTCTCAGAAATTTCCTTCAAAATTAGTAATATCTGTAATAAATAAAAGATTTTGAATGGTACCAAAAAGATTTCAACCATGGGGGGGAAAAACTTCAGTAGGTTAAGCTGTCTGTGACACACAGATGAGGAGATGAACAGTTTAACTAGAGAATTTAGGAGTGATCTGGCCAGAAATGCCAGTGACGTGAAAGGCTGGTAGTAGCTTAGTATCTAAATGCACCACGTGGCAGGAAGGCAAGACCAGAAGTGGTGACAAGGAGAATGAAATGCACTTGTGTGGAGCTGAGGCAAGGTCTGAATTAACAGACTACAGTGGTACCTCGCTTTTCTAACATAATCCATTCCGGAAAACCATTCAAGTTCTGAAAGTTTCGAAAACAGCCGACAGCTAGGCCTCAGGATCTTGCACTCAGCGGAAGCCATGTAACATGTTCGACTTCCGAGGTGTGTTTGAAAACCAAAGCATTGACTTCCGGGTTTATGGCGTTCGTCAACCGAAATGTTCGTCAACAGAGACGTTCGAAACCTGAGGTACTACTGCCTATCTATTTGATTTCTATCATTGTAGCACTTTGGGGCAATAAAATTATACTGAGAGAAGTAACTTCAGGGGAAAACTCCAGCCTCTGAGATTTTGGAGCTAGGTGCAACTGGGTGCATCACCCCCTCCAATAGTCACTGCCGAACACAGACAACTGAGAAAATGTTTCCTCATCATTTCATAGCTCACGAAATCATCCCTGGAAATGTTCTAGCCCAGTAGCTCAAGTCACAAAATCAGAAGATGGTATAATAGATTTTAGTTTAACTGCTAAGAGATGACGCTTGATAAGTGAAAGATAATAAAGCTAGAATTATTAAATGATGTCATCAAGACTTAGTACTGGTGAAAAATTCTGTACGTCGACTTCAGATTTAACCCCATTTGAAAAAATTGTTGGAAGAAAAGGGAGAGTGAAGAGTAGGAACGCATATGAAATGTGCTTATATTATTACTTAAGCCACGGTTTCCATGGTAAATGCTGCCTCTTTGGCTGCAAGATAATCACCTTGCACACCTGTGTGAAATACAGGTCAGCAGACACGGGGGAAGAAAAACACATTTCCTAATTAAAACTGCAGGGAAATTGTGGGTGTGGGAACATAAATTACTTCAGCTGGAAATAGGCCAGGATATCTAGCTGGAGCTCCTAGGATTTTTCATAACAAAAAAATCATCAGATTCTCAAATATAAAGTATTCTATTTCATTTCATTTTATTGTAGTTTGAACACTTACTATGAGATCCACCCTGTTAACAAAACTTTGAGTGTACAATACAGTGCTGCTGACTGTAGGTAGGGTTGTACAGCAGATTTCTGGAGTTCATTCATCTTACGTCACTGGAATTTTATACCAGTTGACCAGTAACATTCAGTTATTGAATATTTCCCCTGCCTCTCCCACTCAGCCCCTGGCAACCGCCGTTCCACTCTTTGATTCTAGGAATCTATTTTAGATACCTTGCATAAGTGGAATCATGCAGTATCTGTCTTTCTGTGACGGGCTTATTTCACTTCGCATAATGTCCTCAAGGTCTATCCATGTTGTCACATATGGCAGAATGTCCTTTTTTCTAAAGCTGAATAATATTCGATTGTATGTATATATCACATTTCCTTTATTCATCTTTTGATGACATTCAGGTTATTTCCACATCTTAGTTATCAGATCTGAATGTTTCTAAGGGAACCACTAATAACATGTCAGGTTCACTCTATAAAAAGACTGTGACTCTGTTTTGGCTCAAAAGGAAAAGCTCATCCTGCTAAAACGTCCCAACTCCATCCCAGGCACCCAGATACCTCTTGAGTAATTGATGCAAATTCGAAGATGGGTCATTAAGTCCTTTAATGTCAGGAAATTAACCATGCTGCTGAACCTGGAGTGCCTCATACAAACTTTAATAAATGGAGTTGGCTTATACCTTGTATTTTCTTCTTTGTGTTTCTTTTTTTCTTCTTGCAGAATAGTTTCATAATCAAAACATTGCACTCAGAATCAGAGAACCGTGGTGTAAATCCTAGCTCTGTCATTTCCTAGTTGTGTAACATTAAGCAAGTTATTTAATAGCTTAGCCTCTTTTTCCTCATAATTAAAATGAGAAAAATATTATTAAATAGTTACTTATCAATTGCTTATTATCTATGGATTTTTATCCCATTTTATCCTCTCTATAATTCTAAGAGATTAGAATCCTAAGAGATCGCTGCTATGATTAACCCATCTTAATGATGAGAAAGTCGAGGCACAGAGAGGTAAAGGAATTTGCCAAGTACCTTATTCAATGCTCACACAGCCATTCAACAAGACAGCTACCCTGTTTCCCCGAAAATAAGACCTAGCTGGACAATCAGCTCTAATGTGTCTTTTGGAGCAAAAATTAACATAAGACCCGGTCTTATACTATATTATATATCACATTACATGACATCATACCCAGTCTTATAGTAAAATAAGACCAAGTCTTATATTAGTTTTTGCTCCAAAAGATGCATTAGGGCTTATGTTCAGGAGATGTCATCCGGAAAAATCATGCTACGGTTTATTTTCCGGTGAGGTCTTATTTTCAGGGAAACACGGTAGTAAGGAGGTGGTATGTGTACTTAGGTGTGTGCTTATATGAAATACAAAATTTAAAACAGCACTTCAGTGCAGTATTCAGAAAGAATACAAACTCTGAAATAGATCTGGATTTGATTCAGTTCCACTCCATATTAACTGATGACTTTGGGCAAATCATTTAATCACTAAGCCTCAGTTTCTTTAATTGAAACATGTAGGTAATAACCCATACGGAAGAGTGATATTGTAAGCTTTAGATATAAAAGACATACTTTAAGTGCCAATCACCATACCTGAGCCAAACAAATGCCTAACAAAGGGTCCTCTCTTCACTGCCACTCTCTTCATCTCTCTTTTCATGGGCTTTAAAGGAGAAAAAAAAAAAATCCCACATGCAAGTCTCAAAATTCTGCAGAACAAGAAACAGTGTTTACTAGGCCGGCCAACCGCATACTGATGAGCAAGTTGTGCACTGCACAAGAACACTCAGCCAAGGGAGCAAGGAGAGGCTGAAATGTAGCCCACACCCTGATTGGAGAAAGGGTCCATTATTTTTCACACAAAGGTAACTGCTACTCCAAAAGAAGCACACCTGTACGGTGGAACCACCCAAAAGTGTTTATACTAATTCAGTTTTAGACGATCTTCCTAGAAGTATTTGGGAAGCCAAAGGAATTCTCCACAGAAACTGCGTTTTTGTTTTGCTAATGTATAAACTTCTCTGAAGCCAAGCTGCAAACACTACGACTCCTTACAGCCACTTCCAGCACTCCTAATCAAGTTTGTCTTTGTTAAATACAATTACATGAGAATTGTACCAGAACTCATGGATTTAGACAGTTCAGATGTTTATTTACATCAAGTTCTTACTAGTTTCAGCATCATTCGGAGTAACTTCCCTGAACAGAGAATTTGCAAACATGTGGTTAAATATTTGAATGCTTCAAACTGGAGGTTGAAAGTGGGGACAGGAGACATGGACTTTTTATTTTCTACCCTCTGTGGTATTTTAATTTCTCAACCGTATGTGTTTTACTTTAATAATACTTATAACCAAGTGTGATTCACACTAGCACCAATTTTACATATGAGGAAACCAAGACTCAACGATATTAGGTCACCTTTCCGCAAGGTCACACAGCTAGAAAATGATGGCACTAGTACTTGCCCTTAAAAATAATATAACTTTTGACAAAGGAATTTGAGGGTAAAGGGGAAGAAAAGTTGACGTAGTTCATTCTTGGGACCTCTGTTTACTCGATAATGCAGAATACTAGGTTGTACAATAAGAAAAACAAGACTAGAGTAAGGAAAAAAATACTTGAAGAACGGATTTTTTTTTTTTTTTTTTTTAATGGAACAACCATCACAGGCACAGGAAAGGAAGCCGACTAGGGCCAAGGAAATGGATTGCTCAGCAAAGATGAGAGCCTGCTAAGATTGGAACTCATAAATTTGTAATAGAGCCAATGAGCACAATTATATAATTTTTGCCCAGTTGCACTGGGGAGTCCAGAATCCGTTGATTCAGGATTGGCAAGACACATGTGGTGTTAAGCAAGGGCTTTCAAAGTCTTGAGGCGACTTGCAGGTTAAAAGAAAGTAAACCACTGAGTCTGCTTTCCGTCCCGTCTGAGAATGCACTTAAAATAAGAGGAAGATTAAAAGGAATAAACTAGCAAAGAGAAATGGAAAGAGTGACAGACCAAACGTCATGTAAAAGCAAGTGGACAGGCATAGGGTTTATGTGAAATGAGCAGATGCCACCTTGGGGAGGATCCAGCCTGCCCTGTGGGACCTCCACAAAACTCAGCAGACGTAACAGGGGGCAAAGGGAAAGTGAAGCTGAAAACAACAGGACTCATTGGAGAGCTGAGGGAGAGAAAACTATATCACTGGGCACTTCCATTTTCCTCTATTCACCCACTTCCATTCCCAACTAAGAGCCCAAAAATCCATCCGAAAGCTCTTCTCTAATGAAATTGGAAGACTTTTTTTTTCAACTAAGCCTCTACTCTAGATGTTGACAACTCAGAATAAAATTTTGTCATTCTTGTATTTAGGGAAGGGTGGGTGACATAACCTGAGAGATGCTAGACTGAGTGTTGTCAACCTAGAAAGCCCAAAATAAACAAAGAGAAAAATTGACCCTTAAAATCAAATGATAAAATGTAAGGCAGAGCAATAAGTAGAAAACAAATTTTAATTATATGCACAGAGAGATCTGTGAAGATTTTGCTCTCTAAACATCAGGATTCTATGAAAAGGGAACACCCAGAATGCAACAAAGCAAAAAAAGTATCCTCAAAATAAAATACATTTCCATAAAGAATAAAAAACAAGGTCTGGAAAAATCTCTCATAGCAAAAAACATTAGAAATATGAGAGAACAAATTAAACACAGAGGCAACCAGTTCACACGTTCTAATTCTGATTAGCAGGAGTCTTGGAAAATACAGGAAAAAAAGGAAGAGGAAAGAATGAGTAAAGCTATAATAGAAGAAATTTCCTGGGGTAAAAAACAAACATACATATGAGATTAAGAGGGTTCAGAGAGTCCCTAATGCAATATATAAACAAAGCCCTGTGCCAAGGCTTTCATTCACCTATTCATTCATTCATGTCACAAACATCTTGCATTGTTTTGGATGGTGGGGGTACAACTATTATGAAGACAGCTAGTAACTATTCTCAAGAAGCTCATATGCAGAGACAAAAGACAAGAGCAACACAAATAATGTGAAAGGTAAGTTCAGCTTGTGGTAAGTGCTATGAGGAAACAAAGAAGGCATAATGCGATAAAGAATGAGGGGAATGAAATCTTACCATTTGCCACAACATGGATAAATCTAGAGGGTATTACGCTAAGTGAAGTAAGTCAGACAGAGAAAGACAAATACCATATGATTTCACTTATATGTGGAAACTAAACAAAATAAATGAACAAAAAAAAACAGAAACAGACTCATAGATACAGAGAACAAACTGATGGTTGCCAGATAGGATGGGAGTTGGGGAACTGGGTGAAAAAGGTGAAGAGATTAAGTACAAATTAGTAGTTACACAATAGTCATGGGGATGTAAAGTACAGTATGGATAATATAGTCAATTATAATAACTATGTATAATGCCAGGTGGGTACTAGACTAACGGGGGGAATCGCTTTGTTATGTGAATGTCTAACCACTATGCTGTACACCTGAAACTAATATAATATCGAATGTCAACTGTAATTGAAAAATTCAAAAAAAGAAAATATATAGTAGATAGTAAACTTGGGGGGAAAAAAGAGGGAAGAGTGGATTCCCTTCGATTGGGCAGAGAGGGAAAGTCTCACTGAGAAAGTGATAATGGAAGGGTCCAGCCAAGACAAAATTTGAGGGTAGAGCATTTCTTTTGAGATTTCACAATATCTTGGGGGGAAAAAATATCCGACAAACTTACAAATAAAGTTGGTTACAGAGAAATGAGAACTAGGGCTGGTATTAAATTTCTTATCAGAAACTTAAGTGCTAGATTACAAATAAATCTATGGCTTCCAAGTTCTCAGAAAAACAACTTTTTAACCTATAATTCTATAGGTCAAACTCTCATTTAAATGTGAGAGAAGAATAAAGACACTTTTTATACACTTAAAGGCTCAGAAAGTTTTTTTCCCCAGGTACTCTTCCCCAGGAAGTTATCCAAGGATTTTTCTCTGGCAAAATGAGTTAACAAATAAACAACTAGTAGATACAATTGAGATCTGTGAAAAGAAGTTCCAGGATATAAATTATGCTAAGAGAGCAACCAGTTCAATTGAAGCAAAGGATGGAAAGTTCCAGAAGAAAAGGAGTCAATAAAACAGAAATTATGATTGAGAACTTAAAAAATATACGGATATGATAAAGGCCAGCAGCAGGAAAAAGAACAAGCCTTTAGAACTTAAAGATAAATGACACAAGAAAGTTGTGGTCCAAATATGATACAACGTTAATCAAATTCCCATCCCTACTCCACTTAGTATCATCCCTACTCTACTTAGTATCTTCTGTCTTTGACCCCTCTATTTTCTAGAGAAAATGAACGAACCGAACTATGCTTAACAGCACCACACACAAAGGAGACCTTTGGTGAGATACTAGAATGACAGGAGAATTAGGTAAAAGTTTGCAAAATGAACAATAGGACCTTGGCCCCTTCCTACCACTATTCGCCCAGCTCTAGAACGCCAGCAACTAGGCTTTCAACCCTGAACCCCGCCAAACAGCCCCAGCCGAGAACCTGGAGCATCCGTCTCCTGAGGAGCTGAAGTACCTCAGAGGTAAGACCTTAGGTTCTGACATTGAGCACCACAATGAAAATGCCAGCTGTCCCCCTCCACCCCCAATTATCCAACAGTGAGATACACCAAGTGCCAAGCCCTACCCTCAAGCACAGAGCAGCTACTCAGCTTCTTAAATTTGCATGTTTCAATACTAAGAGAAAGCTAGGGATCACCAGAAATTTTAAAGAAGCTTCCAACACAATCAAGACAGCAAAATAAACAGAAAGTAGGCACTCGTACCACATAAAGACAATTCAGGAAGGAAACAAACAAGCAAACAACAAAAAAAAAACCTCTAAATAATATTGAAGAAATGACAGAAGATATTCCATCCCTAAAGTAAGAAAGCTAGAAGCAAGAAACAATCAAAAATCAAGAAAGAACTTTGGAATTTAAAAAAATAATAGCCAAAATAAAGAATTCAACAGATGACTTGGAAAATAAGGTTGAAAAATCTTTCAAAAAAGTAGGACAAAATATGAGGTATTAAATAGGTGATAAAGAATAAGGAAAGTAAAGGATCGGTGAAGGAGAAAGAAGAGGAAAAAACGGTGGAGAGAAAACAACAAAGTTAAAATAAAAACATATAAACTGAACTGAAGGCCACAGTCTCCAGGCATTAAAAGTTCACCAAGTGAACATCAAGAAAGAAAAAAAAAAAAATTTGAACCCATCTCAAAGTATATCATGGTAAAACTGGGGAATACCAGGAATAAATGGAAGTTCCCAGCAAGGAAAAACAGGTTACATACAAAAGAAAGGCCAGACTTCCCACAACAGCATAAGAAATTAGATGACAATGGAGGGGAAACTTTAAAATTCGGAGTCAAAATGATTCATCCAAAATTCTTCACCCAGCCAACAACTCAGTCATCACATATAACAAAAACAAAGGGGAGGGTGGGGGAGATACTATTGCATAAAAACTCTCCTGCAGCTACTGGAGGATGTGTTCTAACAAAATGAGGGGGTAAATCATATCAAGGGTGTCTACAGACGCCAGAAAACAAAGGATCAATATGGAGAGAGCCTAATGGGATTCCCAGAGTGCAGTGGGCACAGGCCCAGAGAGCGTTGTGTCCCGATTAGAGCCAGTGGACGAGGGCTTCCATATAGATGATTCCAGTGGGTGGGGGAATGGAGCCAGGAGTCCATCAGATGGGTGAAAAATCATACTGAGATATTTTGAGCTCTTAGAGCACGTAGGAAGCTAAACGCAGATTCAAAAAAAAACCAAAGGAAATGAAAATAGGCAATTATTAATTCCAGGAAAACCAATGTACAAAAAAGGAAATCGAATCGTGATACACCACTTGCACCTCAGGAGCTAACAACGCTGTCAGAGTCATAACGTGAAAATATCAACAAAGGACTTGACAACTTGTGAAGGGAAAGCGGAACACCTCCCTTACGAAGATAGCAAGTCATAAATAATACCTCGGTTTGATTAATTTAAAATTAATGCCTTAATATTACAGAGGCAAATACCAGAAGGGACAGCTGAAAAGAATTTTAAAATTATTGCCCCGGGGAAGTAGTAGATTATTCAGGAGACTGCCATTTTTTGGTTACTAACTTTTCTATTTTATTGGTTTTCCGATTGTAATAAAAATAATTTGATAGAAATAGAAGTTATTTTAAATTTATTAGTTATGACTAATAACAATAGCTAATTTTAGTGAACACTTACAGTATGCCACGCATTGAGCTAAGAGCTTTACATGGTTTATTCATGTAAACCTTGCCTGCAACCCTCTAAGTGATTAGTATTGCATTAGACTGTATGTTTGGGTCCCTGCAAAACTCACATGTTGAAACCTAACCCCCAATGTGACAGTATTAGGTGTGGCCTTCAGCAGGTGAAGGGGTTACGGATGGTCCCTGACTTACAATCCTTCGATTTAGGATTTTTTTAACTTTACGAAGCTGTGAAAGCAATGTGTATAATAAATCACATGAGGTATTCAACACTATCACAAAATAGGCTTTGTGTGACCTGGTTTTCCCAACTGTAGGCTAACGTAAGTGTTCTGAGCACGTTTAAGGGAGGCTGTGGCGTGCAGTAGGTAAGGTGTATTCAATGCATTTTGACTTACAATGTTTTCAACTTAGGATGGGTGTATCTGGATATAAGCCCATTGTAAGTCAGGCAGCATTTGTAGTGACCTTAAAAGGGACCTAGAGAGACGCCTCACCCCTTCCACCACAGGAAGACATGGCAAAAAGACAGCCATGTATAAACCAGGAAGCAAGTCTTCACAAAACACCAAATCCCAGCCTCCAGAACTGTGAGCAATAAATCTGTTGTTTCTGAGCCGCTCAGTCTATGGCATTTTTGTAACAGCAGCCCAGACAGAGGAAGACTCTATTGTGATCACCCGATTATTCAGATGACAATACTGAGCCTTCGAGTTAAGCAACTGGCAGAGCAGAGTCAAGATTCAAATTCAGACTGACTCAGGAAACTGAGGTCTTATTCCACACTGCCCTTCAATTTTTAAAGATTTTATATCCTATGCCAAGAGGCACCGTCGACAGGCCATATACCTGGTACATGCATTGCACACACACATCCCCTGGTAGGAAAAGAACTCTTGGGACCAATGGCCGTAGTCTGTCATCTAAATAAGCTCTGATTGGTGGTTTCTTTTTTCCTCTCTAATAGTCTAGATTGGCTAAATAAAATTAAAGCTTTCATTATTCAAATTTCAAGTGGAACCTTTTAGAACAGAAAACTCCTCTGAGAATCAAAGGGAAGCAGAGTATTGTTGGCACCAAGCACCAAAATATCAGGCATTGAAGTACTATGCAATAATCAGATGCCAACAAACCCCCATGTACTCAAGAAATAAAAGTTAAGGTTTCCATAGCACTCAAAGAAGAGTTTTCCACCTTCTTTTGGTGAGGCTGTAGGAAATCCATGCTCATGTCCATCGCACGTGAGGATACAAATTGGTATAACACCAGGGGAGGCAATCTGGCCATATTTATTGCAACCCCACTTCAGGGAATGTATCATACAAATACAAAGCACACAAGAGAAGTGATATATGCATCAGGTTACTTACTGCAGCATTGTTTTTATAATTTAAGATTGGAAATAAACCAATTGCCCATCAAATGGGGACAGGTTAAATTATAAAACAGAATTAAATGGAATGTCATACTGTCATTAAAAGGAGTGTGCTTCAGGGCACGAACTCTGTGGTTTAGTCTGGGGTTAAGTCCTGAGTAACAGGCAGCTCAGCCACCTAGGGTCACAAAAATCCTGCCCTTACATTTTTAGGGATTTTGCCAACTGTTCATTTAGCATGGCCATTATTAAAAATTAAATTGTATAAACTTACAACTGATTGATATGAGAAACAAAGATAAATACTCAAACTTATCACCTCCTCATTATTTTGCTATACTTTCATATGCTCTCTGCCCTGGACAGGCTATAGAAGTGTATTATATAACAGTGTGTTACAGGGCATCTCCTCCTAACTCGGTGTTTGTTCAGTGTCTTCACATTGGCAGCTTACAATCAGCCGTGGAGGGGAATATTTACACCTCAGGAATTGGCAAATGCTACAGACTGGGGCTTTTTATCTTAGAGAGCCATTTGTTACATATTTGTCAGTGTGAACACACACACGATCTGTATCTCAGTTTCACCATCTGTAAAATCAGGACAGTAACAGCACCTACATGATCAGGGTCTTGTGAGGATTCATTCGTTCTTATAAAGCATGAAGAATGCTTGAGCTCTCCCCAAAAGCGGCCGGAGGTGACCTCTGAAAATGGTTTCTTATTCTCTTGACCCAGGGAACCCCACAAAATCATGTAAATAGAGAGATTCAAATCTACAGGTTCATTTTAAGAACACTCATGAAACTGCCCAGACCATCAACGGAATGCATATCTGAAAAGCCACCAAGTATCTAAAGAATGTCACATGTTACAGAAGCAGTGTGTGCCCTTCCGTCGTTACAATGGTGGAGTTGGGAGGCGTGCCCAGGCCCAACAGTAGGGTTGGACGCAGGGTCAGTGGCCCAAAAAGAGTACAGAATTTTCACTGCAAATGCTTAAAAATGCAGAGAGTAATGTTGAGTTTAGATGGAGACTCTCTGGTCACTGAGCACACCCAAGTGAATAAAGCTCCCAAAATGAGGCGCAGAATTTACAGAGCTCACAGGCAGATTAACCCTAAATACATGCGCTCTCCCTGCCACACCGAGATGCTCCTCACTGGAAAAGAGCAGATTGTTCCTAAACCAGAAGAGGAAAGATCTCCCAGAAGAAACTGAAGAAACAAAAAGTTACGGCCCAGGATTCAGCATCAAATAAATGCTAATAAAAAAAGGGGCAGCCAGTTGGCTCAGTTGGTTAGAGCACGAGCTCTTAACACCAAGGTCACCGGTTCGATTCCCACATGGACCAGTGAGCTGCACCCTCCATAACTAGACTGAAAATGACTTGACTTGGAGCTGATGGGTCCTAGAAAAACACACTGTTCCGCAATATTCTCCAATAAAAAATTTTTAAAAATAAAAATATAAACAATAAAAATAAAAACAATAAATGCTAATAAAAATAAAAGCAGAAAAAAATGCTTGGCATGCCATAGTGTCAATATAAAGGTTAGCTATGTTTTGTATTATTATTATTACTGGTACAGAAGATCTTCAAGCTATATTGTAACATTTTTTTAAAAAGCTCAGAAAATTATGTACAGAATGCTATCTGTTGGATATAAAACAGGGAAAACTGAAAACACATATTCATAGTTTCTCATATGAAAAAGCCTTGGAAGGATACACAGAAATGAATTAAAGGAGTGACCTGGTTTGTCTTTGGTGGGAGACTTGGGTAAGAGCATAACTTCACTGTCCATTGTATTGTCATTGAATTTTGTGTTTGGAAACTACGTGAATGTACCATCTATTCAAACATTACATGAAACAGTCTCATTACCCCGACAAGGATTCCCTCATCTGCTGTCTTCAAAACTCTTTCAGACACTGTGTGAGGTCAAAGGGCACCCAGACCAACATGGCCTCTGCCCTCAGAGTGCGTTTCCTGCTTGGAAGAGGAAGCTCACAGAGACGCCCTCTTGGAGGGGAGGAGCACGAGTCTGCCCCTGGGACATACACACTTATCATGGTCGGGATGAGACGGAACGGCTCTTCCAGGATACTTACCCTGTTGTATAAGGGATGTTTATGCCTCCTAGATTAATACTTTCGCATCCAACAATAAACAGGGTTGAAAAACACAGTAAAGACACACCACTGCAGATCATGGCTAGTTTTGCCGATTCTCTTGCACCAAGTTTCAATTTTTTTATGATGTAGCCTCCCAGGACAATCCCAACACCAGCACTGGGGACAATAATAACACCTGGAGAGAAGAAGGGGAAAGGATTAACTTGACGTAATGTATACTATTATTGTTTTCTAATTACTCTGTTTCTGTTTAGCTATTAGTACTAAGGTAAAGAATAAAAAAAAATACTGTAATCATAATTGGCAGCTTTAAAAATAGTCACAGGGATGTAAAGTACAGCATAGGGAATATAGTCAATAATATTGTAATAACTATGTATGGTGTCCGGTGGGTACTAGACTTATCGGGGGGATCACTTCATAAGTTACGCAAATGTCTAACCACTGTGCTGTACACCTGAAACTAATATAATATTGTATGTCACCTGTAATTGAAAAATAAAATTTTTTTTTAATTATAAAAAACTGTAATCAATAAATTGTCAATGTGTGTGATTTAAAGTTTAATTTATTTTCAACACACGCAACCAACAAAGGACTCATTGCCAGAGAAAGTTACAAAGCAATAAAGACAAGCAACCCACTAGAAAAGTAAGAATGGGCCCTTCACCAAAGAGGAAATCCAGTAGCCCAAAAACACACGAAGGGGCTCAGCCTCATTACTAACAGGAAAACACAAATTTAAACCGCAGTGAAATACACTCCACACCAATTACATCGATAAAAATGTAAAAGTCCACATGTTGGCAAAAATATGCAGCAATGGGATTCTCTAGTAGTGGGAAGTAAACTGTGACACCTACTTTGAAAAACAGTTTGGTGCTCTCTGGTAGAGCAGAAGATATACATATCCTGTGACAGGAAATTTTGTTCCTGTATCTCTACCATGAAGAAACTCACACACAAAGGGACTAAAGGAAGTATACGAGATATTTGAAGCATTATAATAGCCAAGAACTGGAAATCAACCAAATGTCCATAAATACATATAATACAGGTAGTAAATTCATACAACAGAATGCCACGTTACAGCAATAAAAATTCAGAAACCTAATGGACACACAACTATGTAGGTGAATCATGCAAAGACAACGTTGCATAAAAGATGCAAAACACAGCAGAACACATGGTGTGACTGCATTTGTATAAAGTTCAAGAACATGTAAAACTAAATAATATGTTGTTTAGGAATGCATATACAGGTGGCACAGCGAGGAAGAAAACTTAGAAGTAATTCCCAGAAAAGCCAAACAAGTTGGGGGTATGGAATGCAAGCTGCTGGGAAATGGGAGGACCTGGGGGGGAGAGGTAAGGGAGAGCGAGACCAGAAGAGATCGTGAAAAGGAGCGCATGCTGTATCTTTAGGCCACGAGAGACCACCGAAGAATTCTGAGCCGAGTCTGACAGGTGCAAGTTGCGTGTTACACAGATCATTTCTGGCCGTGAGATGGAACATGGCTTAGATGGAGTCACACTAGAGTCAGAGAAGTGGTCAGGAGGGTCAGAGGGGCCAGGAGAGCCACAGGAAGGCCAGCTCAACACCAATGGCACAATAAATGAGCTGAGGAGGACGGGAGAGAAGCACGATGGCACGACAGCCTGTGGGACGATCAGGGACAAATACCTCACACCGTTAGCTGCACGGAGGCTGTACGCTCAGGAAGAGCTGGGCTGGGGTGGGGGTGGGGGTGGCATTTATAACCTGTAATGGAATTCATGCCACAGAGAGGATGTTCCAGCACGACTGTACAAAGAAAAGAGAAGGGCCAAAACTGGAGTCCTGGACAGCACCACTGTCAATGGGATAACAGAGAGGAGCCCACACAGGAAAGTGAAAATGAGCAGCCACAGAGGCCAGAAAAAAACGAAGAAAGAAAATCTGGGACAGTTGAATGTATTGGGGTGGCGGGGTGGGGGGGGTAGTACTTAGCCTTGGACTCCGAAAGTCTGGAGTTCAAATCCTCACACCATTTTTTGTAGCCAGGTGACCACACATAAGCTTCCTCAACTCTCTAAATCAGATTTCTTGATTGTGGCGATGTCTACCTGTCATGTTAGAATGAAGATTACAGACACTATACGTAGCCACAGTACAATATAGATTGTACACAATATAAACTGTAGCTATTATCATTACAAATTGTACCATAGAAACCAAGGAAAGAGAGTTTCAAGGAGTGTCCAATGCCTCAGAGAAGTCCAGAAAGATAAAGACTGAAATGAGACAACTACGTCACCTGAGACCTTGGCAAGAACAATTTTCAGGGCGTCGTGAAGGTAGAAGCCAGATTGCAGTGGGTTGAGTAGTCAGTCCTGAGGACTTAGAGACGAGTGAGACTGCCTTTCTAGAACGTGGGCAGTAAAAAGGAGGGCTGTGGGTCCATACTTAGACTGGGGACCAAGGTAGAGTTTGGGCTTGGAGAGTCTTGTTTGTTTGCTAAGATATGGAGAGGGCTTAAGTATACTTAGATACAGTACTGACAAAAATAGACTAAAAGGTAGTAGGAGGTAGCATGTGGAGGAAAAAGGTTAGTTAATGACAATGCCAGATCACTGAGAAACCAGGAGAATTTTAGCACAAATTAGCCCTGAGTGTGGAGAGGTCCTTTCCTAGAGCTGGGGCCGGGATTGCAGAGTGGGACCCAGAGATAACGCACTGGGTGGGCGGGAGCTCCGCAAATGAGAGCTTTTCTGTTTCATTATTCTGGAAGCAGAAGGTAACACGCTGTAGCAGAAGATCTGAAAAGCACAGGAAAGTAGGAAGGAACAAAAATCGGCTTACGTATCTCACTCCAGGTTTGTTTTTTTCCTATGCCTTTTTCTTTCAAGAATGGATAACATGCTGTCAATTCTTTTTTTTTTTTTTTATAGCTTTCTCCTGTATAATTGAAAATAAAAGTAACTCATGGAGGGAAGGGATATTGAGAAATTTCAATACGGCCACGGCTTGGGATAACCATTCTAGGAAAATGAAGAGGGCACTACATACAAATGTGGAATAGGCTTGGCAAATGGGGAGTATTGCGGGTCCAGAAGACACTAGATTCCAGAAGCCAGACGCTGCATCAGTGCACACGGTTGGAAGGCTTGCTCTGGCGTGAGCAAGGAGAGAGAAGGAGGGCTAGATAGATCTAAAACCTGAGCTCTGACTGGCAACCACTGTTCGTCTTGTAATCCTCACTGCAGTCCTGGTTTTGTAAAATCAGTCATGGTCTTTGTACAGATGACATCATTGGTGGCTCCGAGAAGGGACTTGCCCCCCGGTGAGCACGAGGGAGGGAGAATCTGAATGAAAACTGAGGTCTCTGATTCCCAGCCCAGCTCTGTCCACAAAACCACAGTGGCTCTTAGAACCATCATCGGGTCCCTGGAATCTTTTTGGTAAACGGACCAGAGCTCTGGGCTTACAAGAGCTGGTTAATAAAGACCCTCCTCATTACAGAAAAGTTCACATGCTGTCAGTACAATTAAATAGGCCAAGCTTTACCTTTAGTATGAAAACAGTCCATTACTAAAATTCCTATTTCAACTGAACAATTTAAGGAGTGACAGGTACTATGCCAGACCCCCAGGATAACAACAAAACAAATCCCCACGCTCAGAGCTGTCATAACTTAAAAGCGGTATAAGTTATTTGACTATGCATCCTAACTAGTATGTAGTTCTTAAAAACAGGATATGTGTCATCAGTAAATATGAGGTTACAACAGAGTGAAGACCCATTAAAATGTTCTCCTGATGTCTCACGTCATCTGAATCTCCCCACATTATTAAAACAGAAAGGTTCTGACTATTCATCCATGCTAATCTGTACATCACTCAGCTCACCCGCGTAAGAGACTCGAATGTTTCCTTGTTGGAATGCTCGACCTCGTTAGTTACCAAAGAAATGCAAATTGAAACCACAATGAGATATTAATTTACACCCACTTGTGTGACGATAAGCAGTGATAATAAGTACTGGTAAAGATGGGGAGAAATTGGAACCCTCGTGTACTGCTGGTAGGAATGTCAAGTGGTACAGCTGCTTTGGAGACGAGTTTGGCACTTCCTCAAACATACAGTTACCATCTTATCTAGAAATTTCATTTCTAGGCATATAGCTGAGAGAAATGAAAACATATATCCAATTAAAAATTTATACATGCACCCTCATGCGCTGTCGCTGGGATTATAATTTAGTGCAACCACTATGGAAAACAGTTTGGAGGTTCCCTGAAAAATTAAAAAATAGAACTACCTATGACCCAGCAGTTCCACTCCTGGGTATTTACTGAAGAAATCCAAAACACTAATTCAAAAAGATATATGCACCCATGTGTTCACTGCAGCGCTGTTTACAATAGTCAATCTAGGTCCCATCAATAGACGATTGGATAAAGAAGATGTGGAATATTACTCGGCCATAAAAAAGTGAAATCTTACCAGTGGATGGACCCAGAAGGTATTACGCTAAATGAAATAAGTCAGACAGAGAGAAAAATACCATATGATCTCACTTATCTGTGGAATCTAAACAACAAAGTAAACAAACGAAAAAATCAAAACAGAAAGAGACTCATAGATACAGAGAACAAACGGATGGTTACCAGATGGGTGGGGGGGTTGAGGGCCTGGGTGAAAAAGGGGAAGGGATTAAGAAGTACAAATTGGTAGTTACAAAATAGTCATGGGAATGTAAAGTACAGTATAGGAAATATAGTCAATAATGTTGTAATAACTATGTGTGGTGCCAGGTGGGTACTAGGCTTATCAGGGGAATCACTTCCCTTCATAAAATATAAATGTCTAACCATTGTGCTGGACACCTGAAACTACTATAAAACAATAGTGAATGTCAACTATAAATGAAAATAAAAAACTTGTACACACATGTTCATAGCAGCTATATTCATAATATCCCCCAAAAGAAACAACCCAAATGTCCACAAACTGATGAATGGATAAATCAAATGAGTTACATCAGTAAAATGGATTATTATTTGGCCATAAATAGGAATGAAATACGGATCTGTGCTACAACCTGGATGAACCTTGAAAACATGATGCTAAGCGACAGAAGCCAGACGGACATACTGTATGACTTCCTTTATATTAAATATCAAAAATAGGCAAATCTATAAATGCTAAAAATACATTCGTGGTTGTCTAGGGCTGAGAGGAAGTTGGGAGGAAATGGGTGTGATAGCTACTGAGTACAGGGTTTTGTTTTTTTCGTGGGGGAGGGGTGATTAAAATGTTCTAAAAATGATTGAGATGGTGGTTGCATATTTGTGAATCTACTAAAAAACATTGAATTTCTGAGTCATTTAAGTAGGTGAATTATAGCTCAATGAAGCTGTCAAAAAGAAAAAGAAACAACACATTCAATTGATGAGTTGACTGTGTTTATTAAATGGCTGTTCTGTTCCTCCCTATAAACTTGGCAGAATTAACATGGTTTTTAATGAGCAAAATTTCTATCTGGCCCTTGTGGGGCTGCTGTACATTCTAGCAAGTACAGTTTAAGTGTGTAGAAGTTTGTCAATTTTTTTTTTTTTTTTTTATAAATACTTTTAGAAATCTGCTTACTTCTCCCAGGGGAAGGATGGCTTCGTCAGGTTTTCGTGGCTCAGCTATTAGTGGGCTCAGTGATGCTAACTGTCTGGATGGGAGATGGAAAAGCTCTGAGAGCTGCTGGATTTGGACAACAATGGAAAGGGGAGAAGTTGAAAACTGCTGACAGAAAATGGATCTTGCCCCGAAGGGCCACCAGAGAGGGTTTTGCATTTGGCACCCGCCCACATCTGTAGGTTTTGTCTCTATGAGCAGAAACCAAGTCCTGTAACGTAATACCAAGGTCTTTGTTTGAAGCTTGGTTTGATAACTAAGAAAGTTAATAAGATCCTATTTATTCTCCTGGAAAATTTCCTCTACAAAATGCTTTCTCCATCCCCTTTTGTAGTAACTTGTTTAAAGCTTTTGCTGTTTCACTTTTTTCCCCCAGAGCCAGTAAGCGCTCTGATTTTTCTCTTGCTTTTCATCACGTCAAGTTGTTTGTGCCCTCTGTGGTTTTATTGCCTGCATGCAGAAAACACTTTTAGGTTTCCAAGGGTAAACGATGGAATGTTAATTTGATTTGATTTTTGAATTATTTTTATGACACAGCTCGGCCTTTGCTTTTCGGTATTATTTTAGCCAGAGCTTTGCAGAAACCTGAAATGAAAAGTGTGGTTGTTTTCTCTGCTGAATGTACCTTTTATTACATTTGCTTTGGTGGTCCCAAGCCCTTGACTCCCAAGAGGTTGGGGTTCTCCGATTTCTCTCCTCCTGCACAGTGTCTCCCTGTGCTGGCAGAGTTGCAGAAAGCGTTATTCTGGGTGAATGAGACCCATTTGCCCAAGCAGGAATTAAATATGAGCTATATTTTGCCATCTCCGTGCTGAGGTCAGGGAGGTGAGGGTTTTCAGAAGTGTGTCATTCCTTGGAAAGCCTTGATTAATAATTTCAGCAAGGCCATGCTAGAAATTTCACAGCATTCTTACTGGGTAGCTGCAGATGGTCCCAGTTGGTCCCTATACTCTGGCAGTCCTGGGGTACTTGACAGAGGAAGCTGTGGCCGGAGAGGTCTTCTGGCATTGTGACTTCTAACTGAAGAAACCAGAGAGGGACACGACTTGAGATAGGCTGTCTGCAGCAGGCTAGCTACCCTGCCAGCTCATCCGCCTCAGGACAATTCCTAAAAGAACTCTATAAATTCTTCCCCTCGGCCTCTAGACATCTCTTCAGGTCCTGGGAACTTTGCTTCACACCGGCTGCCTCTCCAAATATGCTCAAACAGGGCATGTGTCTACGTATACCTTGCTACCCCTCCTTTCCAATTTGACTTCGTGTCACGCTGTGAAATAATACGGATTTCAAGAAATAGTCTATTCTGTCTTAAAACAGCCTTTGAATGATTTAAAAACAAAAGGGTGCCATAAATTGATACTAATGATAACACGTCATTCATGGTTTGTGAAGGGATTTCTGAGACTTTTCAGGAGGGTAGTGTTGAGATGAATGAAAGAGAAAAAGATGTAGTGTGCTTTTGTGGTACTTTGTGGGTTTATGCATAGGCAGTGACCATGTATACGTCCTAGGCTGTGTATTCCCAGAGCGTTTCACGTTTGCTAGCTTCAAGATTTGAATTTTTAAAATAGTCTCTTCTCTTGTAATTGATATTTATTTCCTACAAGAAAATGTTCGCAAGGGGAAGTGGAAGCTGCAAGGACTAAAATAATTTACTCCAGTGACAGGAAAACATTTATGTTGCATCAAAAGATTAGAAGCGTAGTGCTTAGAAAAGGGACACAAACCTGAGTTCATCGCCCTGCTCTGCCGCACAGCTGGGTTTCCTCAGCTGTGACGTGGAAAGAACGCTGTGCCCTTCCCACTCTCAGACACCATTCATTGTAAGATGCGCCGTGATTTTGAGTTTTGATAGATCTTCTTTGGAGAAATGACTATTCAGATCCTTTGCTCATTTTTTAATTGGCCTATTTTTCTTTTGATTATTGAGTTGTAAGAATTCTTCATATATCCTAGCTGCAAGACCCTATCAGATATACATTTTGCAAATATTTTCTCCCATCCTTTGGGTTTTTGGGTGTTTTTTTTTTTGATGGTATCCTTTGACATTCAAAGGTTTTTTTTGTTGTTTTTGTTTTGTTTTGGGGTGTTTTTTTAAATTAAAGTTTATTGGGGTGACAATTTTTAGTAAAGGTACATAGATTTCAGGTATACAACAAAAGTTTTTAATTTTGATGAAATCCAATTTATCTGGTTTTTTTCATTGATTGCCTTGTCTAATCCAAGGTCACAAAGATTTATGCCTATGTTTATTTCTAAGAGTATTATAATTTTAGCTTTATATTAAGGTCTTTGATCCATTTTGAGTTAATTTTTATATATGGCATGAAGTAGAGGTTCAAGTTCATTCTTTTGCATGGGGATATCCAGTTGTCCCAGCACCATTTCTTGAAAAGAAAAATCCCTCATTGAATGATCTTGGCATCTTTGTCAAAAATCAGCTGACCATAGATGTATGGGTTTATTTATGAACTCTCAATTTTATTCCATTTATATTTATGTCTACTTCAAGTAAGTACCATACTGTGTTGATTACCGTTGCTTTTTATTAAGTTTTGAAAGAAGTCTAGGTCCTCCAATTTTGGTCTTCATCGAGATTGTTTTGGCCATTCTGGATCTTATGCATTTCCAAATGAATTTTAGAAGCAGCTTGTCATTTCTGCGAAGAAGCCAGCTGAAATTTTGATGGGGATTATGTTGAATCTATCTGGGGAATACATGTTTTAAAAATATATAATTTTTAAAAGATGTATTTAATTTAACAGAAAACATTAACTGAGCATCTACTATGTGCTGAGCCCTACACTAAACTCTGGAGAGACATAGTGAACCAAGCTGACAAAAATTCTTGCCCACATTGAGTTTACAATTTACTGTGGAGAAAACAGACAATAAATAAGCCAATAATTAAGCAAATCGTACTGAATGTTTGAAGGTGAAAAGCACTCCAGAGAAAAATGTTTAGCCTAGCAAAGAAAATCAGATGTTCTGGGACAGGGGCTGCATTTTTAAATGAAGTATACTGGGTTAGGTCTTATTGACAAGAGGCCATTTGAGCAAAAACTTGGAGGAAAATGAGTGCGGCATGCAGAGGGAATAAATGATATCCCGGTTATACATTGTTTTCATCTATCCATTAAAGGTTACTGAGAGCTAACATTATTAAGAATCAGAATATTTCATAACTAAAAGAAAATTCAAAACTTAATCATTCTTCCTTGCTCTGTGCATGAGATAGCTTAAGCCAAAAACAACTAATAACTTTGGAAAAGAGTGACAGTTGGGACGGAAATCTTAACTCATATGCTACATACTGTACTTGTTACCTGATGATGTTTTGTTTCAAATGACACGCATACTTCTACCCAATAACAAAATCCACAAAATAAGTTTCATGAATGGAAATGTACTCTAATAAGCTCATGGTTTGAGTAGTTTTGGAGGACACCAAACTTACTTTCAAAGAGAACTTAGGTTTCAGAAATCCATTAATCAATCAAACTTATGAAAAGTAGTCACTGGGTAGAAAGTATTAGAAAAAAAAAACCCGACTACATGGTTCCTGTGTGCCTTCCTCATGTAATAACAAGCTCTGCCAACTGATCGGTCTCAAAATCTCTCAGCAAAACAGTCTCCTCCCCTTATTATTCAGACCTTATCTAGTCTTGGTTTTGAATAATGAAAATCACACATTTCCAAATAAAAGTTCTCTTTGGAAGACAATAATACATCTTGAAAAGCTAAAAGAATAAGAAAATGCAATAAATATCTTAAATTTCACCCCAAATGACATGTGTGAACCAGCAAAGGAAAAAAACACAGTGTAGCAACAGCCAATGTAATATACTTCCTGACTAATACCCATCGTACTCCTCTCACAGGACGATGGTCAGCAGTTCACTGTCAACCCCAGATATTACACTAGGAGGAGTTCACCAGTATCCCTGCATCTTTTCACATTTTTATTGTCACCAAAATGAAGCATATGCAAGACACATGCCAAATTACGTAGTTTTTTACTCAAAGCTGGAGAGGAGTAGCTGACGTCTTAGATAACTGGGCTGGAACCAAAAGCAATCATTATAAGATGGGGGGAGTGGACAGACTAAAAAAGATTTAACAGGCATAACTAAAGTTTCAGCTGTTCGAGCAAGAAACAACTTTGTGTTCTAGTAATTGCTAGAATGTGTGTTAGTGTTTACTGACATCTTCGCAATTATTCCTACGTCATATGAAATTGCTTGGGTTTTTTATTTGTTTGTTATCCTTGAATCAGAATTTGGAAGGGAGCTGTGGCAGAGACTGCTACTTGTCCCCTGATGACTACCTTTCTTTCTTCTAGAGCAGGGTTCAACAAGTTGTTTTTGTCTGTCTGTTTGTTTGTTTGTTTGTTTGTTTGAATAAGGGTTGGATTGTAAATATTTTCCACTTTGTGGGCCAGACAGTACCTCTTATAACTACTGTTGTAAGTGCGAAAGCAGTCATAGACTTGTGTAAACAAATGGGCATAACTATGTTTCAATAAAATTTTATTTACAATAAACAGCAGGCTAAATTTGGCCCATGATCCCTATTCTGGAGTAATAACTTGACTATGGACACCTGAAATGCAGACTGCATTTCCCAGACTCCCTTGCAACGAGATGTGTCCATGTGGTAAGTTCTGGCCAATGTGATGTCCACAAAAGTAGTACATCCATCCCCGCCTTTCTTCCCCTCTCCTACTAGACTGCTGCTTGGAGTGCTTAGATGATAGCTGAACCTCACCTTTGGATCTTCAGGACAAGAGTCCGTGATGGAGCAGAAACAGTGCTACCTATGTCCAGGTTTTTGTGAGGGAGACATAATGATCTATTTTGTTTAAACCTGGTTACTAAGAGTTTCTGATATTCTAAAAAAAAGAGGAATCCTAAATTAACACAGGAGCTCAGAGAGCATCTCTTCAACACCCTCATTTTATACATGAACAAAAAAAAAAAAAAAACAAAAAAAAGCCTCTGAAAAGATTTAAAACTAGACCTGAATCAGTGGCTTATTAGCCACTGGCTAGGCCAGAACACTACCCTAGACTCTAGTGTTCTGAATCTAAATCCAATGCTTTTTCTACATCTATATGAGGCTAACACTCCCATAAACACACACTTACTTTACAAAGCTTGTCATTTTCTTTGCGTGATTTTTTTCCCCCCAACTACTTAAGCCATTTATTTTCCCTGGGAAAGGATGCTCAGTTTTATTCTAAAAGTAAAAGTAAAAATATTTTTTTTATTTATAGAAACTCACTGTGTTTTTAATTCTTCCAAATTCGATTTATTTCAGACATGGAAGTGTTTTAGACTAACTTTCCACCTAAAGCAGCAGAAAACCCTTCAAAATTCCTCTCAAAGAATCTTACCTGTATCTTGAATCATGAGGTACACACCAAGAAATAAATACTATGATGAAAGGTTTAATGTTAGAGCAAGCTGATTACAACTTTAACCAAAATTAGCAGCAACAACCTAACATCATCTGAGAGAAATAAACTTTATAGATTTTTTTAAAGCACATTCATATCAATTACATAATTGAGCGACATAACAGTTCTGTGAACAAGTATTGTCACCTTATACAGATAAGGAAATGGACTTTGAGAAAAATAAAATGATAATATAATCATCATGACAGTATGTCAGGCATTTGAAGTCTTAAAGCGCCCTCCACTTAGTCTTATCTCACAAGATGGATTACTATTTATCCCCATTTTCCATAAAATTTTACAGTAAAGAAAATAAGACATGTGAATGATATCACCAAGCTAAGGGAGCAGAGCCAGGACACAAATCTGATTTCCAAGCCAGAATTCTTTCAGGTCTGAGACAAGAAATCCGTTACCTGAGTCCCAAATCCATTGTTCTTCTAAAGTTGAAACCTAGTCTAATTCCTATTTAATTTTTCTAGTTAAACATTGTCGCCTAAAACAAACCCAAACCCTCAATATAAAATGGCTGAAATTTGTTAACATACGTGGTGTGTGTGTGTAAATGTATGCATGTATGTATTGTGTGTGTTTCTTATAGCTAATATTTTATTCACTTATTCCTTACACCCCTCAGGGAAAAAAAGGATTTGACACGGGAGGTTGATATTTTTAAAAACACAGGAACAGGATTATGAACCAATAGAAAAGGTAACTAAGAAGAATTACATAATGTCTTTGTTTGATATCCGCCCCTCGCAAAAAAAATGGGACAGGTGTTCAATTATTTAGAACAATTGAGTATGCTTTTTAGAAACAGAAGCATATACCAAGTGACTAAAAAAATCACAGTTTATGAATATCAATTCAATTAAGTGGAACATCATAAAATAATAATCCCATTGAAACTAACAGGATTGTGGCAGTCTTTCTTTGGAAAAAAAAATTAGGTCCCTATTTTCTACTAATTACAGATCTAAAAATTCTTCCACTAGGAACTCAAAGTTCTAAGTAATATGAAATCAATCCAGACTACTTCTTCCATTTTTTTCCTTTACTAAAAGGTTTATTAAAACCCTTTCATTCATCTTCATATACGCCATCATGTCCATCAGAGTCGCGTGCTAAATGGTAGGCACTCAGTAATCACTTAGTGAATTTAGGGAATGGACACAGTGTACCTAGGTTATGACCCCAGACAGGCAGGGAGTGCACAGCATAGAACAAAATTCTCCACAGGGCAGACAGTGAATAGTAACACAAAATTTCTCCTGGCACCTTGCTCCGAGATTCTTGGGAATCGGATCTAATGACAAGTAAGACTTATCTATTATTAGTCGTAAGCACTAAAAATGCACCTGACGCTTCTACAACACGTAAGGCAACTTGTAAAGTTGTTTTCTTAAATATTTTAAACATTTACCCTACAAATCTTCAATTGGTGTGCAGAATGTTCTGCTCAGCAAAGGTAATGTCATGACTCTTTTTAAATAAACAAACGTTTTAAGTATAAATTGAAAGTTTGCTGATATATATACACGATATCTCTCTCTCATAACTACAACTATCAACCCACTGATGGCACGAATAACTGTCTCTGACAGCAAGGCTAAAAGAACAAAGAAAAACTTGTCATGCCATGAGTACAGATGTCCTATTGGAAAATCTTACCCAAAGACATGGACATTTATATAGCATTCCTACTACGCTTCACTTCTGAGTGATTGCACCAAGGTCAATCGCATTTCCAAGAGGGTTTGGTCTTTACATGGATATTTTGACCACATTTAAGGAAGATGTCACAAACTATCGAACTACTCGATATAAAACAGTTATATACAAATTGTTCCTTGCACAGATAAGAGAAATGTGCACCTATGTTTCTAAATACCCATGCTAATAAAAAAAAAAAAAAAAGCAGCACATGTTACACTCGTTGCAAAGAGAGATAGGGAAATTTCAATACAATGACTTGAAAAAATTAATTATTAGTCTGAAATCCAATCAGCCTAACAGTAACATATCCAAATGTTCTGCCTACTGGCCAATGCAAAGATGCCACAATGGGAATTGGAGCCTGGAAGCACAGCAAATCTTCTGTGGTCCATTGTGAGATGGCTCGGGTTACAAAAGGATATTACTGCAACTTTTAGTAAGGTCCAAGCACCTGTTTCATTATTTAGTTGAAAAGACTAAGCTACTTCCTACTTATAGTGTGGTAATAACTGTATCCTGGCCATACTTAAGCTGAGATATTCATTAGCTCTGGACGTGAGTGTTTATGAGTTAACAGAAAGCAGTTCTGAAATGAGAGATGGTAGCACGAGCGGGAGACAGAACAGTTTGTCTCTAGCCCTCCCAGAATGCTGCTACCTGTGGGACCATGGATCCTTATGTAGTGCCTATACCTTTATTTATCTACCTATAAAACTGGGGTAACATTACACTGCATCCCTGACTTCCCTCCCTTCCTCATCTGCTTCTACAATAATCCTGAATCTGCTGTCCTATTGGAGGACGGGATATTTGAATAGAGAGGAAAGCCAGGATCATTCTCATTAATATTTCTTATTTATGTTGTTCTTTACACTGAAGAAGTAATTTTTAACTTTTTAAAACTTCCACAGCCCTGCAAAATGAATGATCACACCATTTCACAGCTGCTAAAACTGAGGCCGGAGAAATTACTTAACTCATTCAAGGTTCCACGGCAAATAAATGGCAGAGGCACCTCTTGAACGCAGACCTTCCGGGTGCAAAATCCATAACCTTTCTCTTACAACATGTTGGCTCACTACAAAGCAGGTAGGGGTCACCTCACTGAAGCAGGGTATGTACCTGTTAAAGTGGAAGATGCCTGGTAAAATGTTTCTGAGTTCCCAAAAGGAGAAATTAAATCATCAAGTTACCTTGGTCCTTGATGGTCCCGCCAAAAAAAAGCAAAAGGTGAAGCAATTCAACCTCATTCCCTCACATGCACCAAAGGAGAAAAAATAATCTATGTCTCTCTCTACCTACACACACACATTTGTATGTATATGTGTATATAGTGTGTGTGTGTGTGTGTGTGTGTGTGTGTGTGTGTGTGTGTGAAATCTAAACAGCAAGGAAAAGGTATTACATGTATCTAAAGTTAAATGGTAAAACAATGACTACCTTGAATGCCTCGAAAAAGAAATTGCTCACAAAAATCAGAGGATTTTGCAGGGCTGGTGGGTGGAGAGGATGCTGGTGGGATGTTTGTTAGTTGATCTTTGGTGAAAGGTCATCTAATTCAATCCCTCACTCCAAAGATGAGACTGAGGGCCAGAAAGACAAATGTTTACATTCCATCATTCATCAACTCTGTGGGGTGTTCCTCAGATGCTGATTTAACCAGGATGCACTAAGTAGCAGAAATTCGCTTACATTGGCTCCTGACACTTCAGTCTTTCCCCTGGGTTCTCAGTCCTTTTGAAAAGCTCCCTAATCTTTCCCAACTAACTTTTATACATAAGTGACTCCTGCTCTGTCTGTTTCTCTCTCTCTTTCTCTCTCCATGTGTGAGTGTGTGCACACGTGGAAAACAAAGCCCCAACATAAGCACTGGGCTATTGATCAGGTAAAAAGCAAAACAAAAACGTTTCATGTAATTGAGAGAGTTGGTCAACTGACATTTCACTGCACTTTGCTCAAATATATGAAATTAAAACACTTAAAATGTCTTTCTTCCCCCAAGATTTGTGAAAAATATACCTATTTGAGGTTGAAAATTAAACGGAGAATGAATAAATCAGAGATATAAAGATTTGACCCTAGCTCCACACTGCCTCAGCTGAAATCAGTTCCGCGTACAATGTGTTACACTCTTGAAGCAACTGCCCTATTAACATTTATATTTCATCTGCAAGCCTCCTTCAGGTCAGATGAAACCATCCCTCAGCTCTTCACATTAGTATCCAGTCTCCAGCCTTCTCTTTCATTTTCCCACTTCCTGTTAGCTACACATTCTCTCTCCTTACTCTTCGAATCCATTCTCCCCCGCCCCCATTCTCTTTCCTAAGACTGTCTCTACATGTCCTAAGTCCCCGCTTCAGTCTTCTGCCTTCGATTCCTTTTCCGGAGTGTCTCATAAAGTGGGTATTGCAGTTATCACTAATAGCTGCTTCCAAAACACTGTGCTAACACACTACCTACATTCCCTCATTGAATCCTCACCACCTGTGACTCTCATAAACGTGAACGACCTTGTGCAGAGTCACAGGCAGCCTGCCAGGTCACTGCACTACAAGGTCCTTGAGGGTGGCACCCTCTGTGTTCTCATCATGGCTTTTCCAGCACCTGGCAAAAACTGCCAGGCCCATAGCAGAAGCTTTATTAATATTTATGGATGGATGGATGGATGGATGGATGGAACAAGAATTTCAACAAGATGTATCTGCCTCCAAAACTGATCCTTATAACTACTGTACTATACGTCTTACCCCATACATGAAAAGTTGGAGGGGAAAGAATTAATGAAATAAAAATTCTAACATGTAAGCAGCTTCCCTGAGGACCAGCTCAATCTACATACCATGGACCTATATTATGGCTTTCTGAGGGTACAGTTTGCAAAACCTGTCCTACACACCTCAGTTTCATCAAGTCGACGCTGGACAGAGTAGGACGTCCAGTGCAGTATTGCAGGGACGACTGCAAACCATGCATAGAAAGCCCCTCTGTGTCACTGGGCTTAGGTCAGGGTGGAAGCCCAACCAAAGTCACCTGCTTTACCATCATGGCACAGGCTCATACTGAAGGAAAGACTCCAATTGGATTTGGATTCCCAAAAGCTACATCGATTTTTCAAAGTGGTTTCATAAAGATTCTATTTTGAGCTTTATAACAATCTGATGGTAAATGCTACACCTTGGGGGTGAGGGAGGACGGAGTATTATATGACAAATATATCCATGGGTTGGTTCTCAGTCTCCCTCCCCTGACTGCAATCAACTTCTCTGCCAGCATTAAGGCAAACTGAAAGTGGGACAATGAAACTAAAAAGTTAAAAAAGAGATAAACGTATTAGACAAATTGGCTATTTAGTAGGCAATGACTTATACAGATCACGATACTATGTGTCATTGTAACAAAAGAATGGAAACAACCCAATGTCCGCCAATAGAGGACAAAATAGACTGTGGTAGTTGCACACAATAGAGTACAGTGTGGCTGGAAAGAAATGAGCAAGTGCAGAACACAGGGCACAGTATACCAACTTTGGGGTAAGAAAGGGGGAAATACTAATATAAGATACTGATGTATATATTACATATATTGCATATTTAATACACATATTTACTTACATATTCAAAAAGAAACAAGAGAGGGATGAACTAATAAAATGCTACTATGGACGGACAGAGAGAATTGGAGGAAAGCGGGATGAAAGCAAGATCTCTCTGAATGTCCTTTGTTTTATGGTTTTGACTTTCAAATCATACGAATGTCATACACAATCAAAAAAATTGATTTAACTTAAAAATAAGTAATCCCTAAAATCTGAAAGCAAATAAATTCCACAGCATATAAGATTGCTGGCGTAAGGAAACAGAGAAGAATTATTTCAAATAACTTAAGGTCACAGGATTTTGCACACCTGTAAGAGATAACCTCCGGACAAAAAAAAACCACAAAAGTCTAAAACTGCATTTTGTAGTTCATAGTAATAATACTGATAGTTGGTTTGACACTATTATACACACACAGATACACGTGTAGATACACATATAAGGTAATTATGTTAAAGACATTAGCAAAAAAGATTTTCAGCATTAGAGCAAAGAGATACAATATCACATCAAAGACGCAATAACCTGTCATCTTAAATGTGAAGCAGAAATATCAGTATAACCTCATGACTTATTTTTCTCTTTTTATTAACAAGTCCTAGAAACAGTGACAACTTTGTAGCACTGAGCACCCCTAGTGTCCAGATGATAATCTCCAAATACCATTTCCTCCAAAAGGAACCAGGGCTCCTTAGAGAAATCTGACCGATGGATCATAGGTCTAGGGCAGGAAACAAAATAAACAAGCCATCTTTTGTCTTGCTGGAAACTACAAAGACACCTGAGGAGGTGCCAAAGGATCTAGGAGCTAACTGGAAGGGGTTCCCAGTTGCCAAACCTGGACAACTGGAGCATCAGAAAGAATCATGACCACCAAGGATCACAGCACATCAAACATGTAAAAAGCTATGAGTTCCGTGTAGTATTTTGTAAATGTATTGGTCACTGTACATATTTGCTAGAACGTAAATTTTTACTCCAAACATTGGGAAATGAAGGGAAAGGCTCACAAAAGAAATAATGGGCATTTGGATAACGGGGCAAGCAGGTGACCTGATTTAGGGCAAGTCAAAGAAAGAGAGAGAGGGGTCACAGGTACTGTGATATGAAAACCTCCCAACAGCCCCTGCTGGTCCTGCCCTAGGAGATTCCTGCTGCTTTGACTGCTGTGCTCAAGACTAAAACTGTCCCTCCTTACAATTTCGTTTGAGTATATGACTTCTCTTAACAGGTGGGATTTAGCAAAATACCTCCAAGTTACCACTCTAAATTAGACCGATGACTAATACAAAGTTTGTTTTAAAGCAGAAAACCGTACACAACTTTTTCATGGGGCTTTACATTTAAACGGTCTCACCACATAAGAGGGAGGAAACTAATTTTCATTGAGTATCTACTACTTGTATATACTACAAATGCTGCAAGACATCATTACGTCATTTAATTTTTTTCACTAGCCCTGGGATATGATCACTCACATTTACAAATGAGAAACTGAAACAGAGTGGTTAACTGACTTGGCTAAAAATCACGCATTAGTTAAGTTACAGATCTAGGGCTCAAAGAGAGGTCTGTGGACTATATCAGGCTGCCACAGCAAGGGAAACCAGATAATGTGGGCGCTGGACACGGCCAAAGGGTGTGGTGACACAATGCTACGAAAAATACCACAGGGATGAACGGATAGTAACTACTCTCCTTGTAAGAAATAATATAACTCTAGGGAGAATGTAAGAATTGGTGCATGCGGCTTCGGGAAAATTACTTAAGCTAAGATGTGAGGGCAGGAAGAAGTCAGAGAGTTCATTCCAGTCCAAATTATTGTTTCCTACGTTAGAAAATAGACCTCTTTTCCTAGAAAAGAGCAAAACGGGTAAGTCTGAAGTCACACGGTGAGTGAGAGCATGAGGGCAGAGCTGCTGGCTAGCGTAGATACTGCCACGGCCCTAGGGTAGCCCTAAAGGGTAACTTCAGCAGCCCGAGTCAACCTCAGCCTCCTACTGAACTAACATATACATATGTGTAGTCAGGGGAGAGTTATAGCATCAGGAAGAGTCAAGGGTATTGTAACAGGTATATACGATGTCAGAGGGGTAGTAGCTTGGGGGAGGGTGGTTATCACTTTGTGAGGGGTGTAAATGTCCAACTACTTTGTTGCTTTGTACATCTGAAACTAAAAAAAAAAAGTGCAACTAAAAAAAAAAAGAAAGTGTGAAACACATTGATTAATAGTGTTGTGTTTGAGGTGGTTCGTCCCAGCCTGGCGCCATTGTTTTTGATGACACTGACCATGATGGTGTGTAGCAGGTCTAAGACCCCCTGGAGGCTGGTTATGGAGCAGGAATCTATGTGACCAGCCAAATAGGGAAAACGTAAAACTCTTCAAACATATTTAAAAATACTAAAAGTACTATAAAATGATTAAAACGACCAGCTGAGACTCCATTTTGAACTCTGGTTCTTGGGTGTTCCATGCACACAGAGGTGGTGCCTTACGTAAAAGAGAGCGTGGGTCCTGCCATGCTGTTCAGAGATGGCCTGTGGCTGCAAAATAAATTCTTACTTTAATCTGTTATCATACAGTATCTTTGTGTAAATATGGTCTTTTTGGATCCCGAGTCTTAAGCAATGAGTCCTATTTAACTGTCACCCTTAGTACATTGGCTAAGCACTTGTCACATGGTAGGCACTCAAACGTGTCCCAAATTAATTAGTTAGTGAACGAATAGAATCTGAGCATCTTGACTTATTGTCTACTATAATCTTCTACAGAAGTTCCAATTAGCATTGAAGAAAAACAAATGTAATTTAGTGTGATAAATACCTCTCTGCCCAAAAGACAAAAAGCCTCCAATTGACACTCTTAGTTCCTAACAGCCTGTATTCACGTCAAGATTATTTAAAACTGTGGCAGGGAGAAGGCTAGCAGCTGTGGCAGGAAATGGATTTGCAGGGACCTCCCTTTTCTCTCCCACAGCACATCGTGTTTGCACGTGCACATGTCTCACGGAGTCAAATGTCATTGCCTGACCTTGGAAATGGGCAGTGATGCTAAGTACATCCATACCTAAGATAGTCTATTTGCATTTACAATTTTAGTTTCAATATATTTTTTTAAAAATCTATATATACTATACATTTATAAAATTAGTACAAAAATGGATTTTTAAAACTACTCATAAAGTTAAAGAACCATGAAAAGGCGGTTCCTGCCCTCAGAAGAACGAAACTAGCAAAGCATGATCATGCCTCGTCTGTATCTAAAGACTCCCAAAGGCTATAATGTGAGTTCAGTGGGACCACTTTGAATCTCATCAACAAAAACCCCAAATCAGTGTCTGAAGACGAATGGCAAGTATTTGCTTAATTAGACAACCATAAAAATTAATTTCTAAAAAAAAAAAAATCAGGGCCAGCCCGGTGACTCAGGTGGTTGGAGCTCCGTGCTCCTAACTCCAAAGGCTGCCGGTTCGATTCCCACATGGGCCAGTGGGCTCTCAACCACAAGGTTGCCAGTTCAATTCCTCGACTCCCGCAAGGGATGGTGGGCTGCGCCCCCTGCAACTAGCAACGGCAACTGGACCTGGAGCTGAGCTGCGCCCTCCACAACCAGGACTGAAAGAACAACTTGAAGCTGAACGGCACCCTCCACAACTAAGATTGAAAGGACAACAACTTGACTTGGAAAAAAGTCCTGGAAGTACACACTGTTCCCCAATAAAGTCCTGTTCCCCTTACCCAATAAAAAAAAAAAAATCTTAAAAAAAAAAAAAAAAAATCACACTCTGACCTAATCCCCTTACTACAGAAATAAGTATCTTGGTTATTCTCCAATGGAAAACAAAACAGAGTGTTCCAAGGCTACTTCTCTTGTAAAGACAATTAATGTCTAACTCTTCATAATTCTGCACACCAAAGGGCCGGATCCCAGGAAAGCAAAGGTGATACTCAAAGACCACAGTGCTCTGAAAACGAATTTAGTGACCAGCGCTCAGTGGCAAAGCCTGCTGTAGAATGGATGGAAGTTGAATCTTCATCAGAATATTATTTCTCTGGAAATAGTTAAAAAAGAAAAAAACTGACTGCAGATAATATTAGCATATGCCTACTATAATATTTCAATAAAAATGACATACGGATATATATACTCCAAAGAGTACAATCTCTAGCGTCCTGGCTCTCGCTACTTGCATGTCTTTAAGTCAGTTATTTAAACCTCTCTTGACTTCTGTTTCCTTATCTGGAAAATGGACACAATCAATAACCCCCACAGCATGAGCATTAGTTACCTGGAGTAAATGATGTTATTCATATAAAAATGCTTAGTGTCTTCTACTTAGTAAACACTCAATAAATGTCAGCAGTTGTTTTATTATTGTCATCATTACAGAGGTTTTGTTTTCTGACCTGTTCAAGCTGCATGACTGCCAACAGAAGATGCTGTCATCATCTTCATAAATAATAATTTTCTTTCCTATATGATTAAGTTATATTTTCCCATGTATCTTGTCATACCTATTTGACATTAGTTAAGTCTCAGAACAAATCACTCTTCACTCTCCATTTGGTCCTCGCAACAACACTGACACATGGAGACGGGAGAAATTACCCTCGTTATACAGATAAACTTCAGTTTTAGCTGAAGTTGAGGGAGTTAAGTGACTCCCGAGAGTCACACAGCCAGGGACCAGCAGGGGCTCGATGCAAAGCCACTCTAACTCCTCCTTCAGGGCTCTTCCCATTTCAGGATTTTCCAAAATGTTAACTTCATAATTTTTCATTTCAATCAATAAACGCGACCCTAAACAGTTTAGCAGAAAGACCACAAAAGGGAAAATTACAGCGAGAACACAGATCCACGGTTGCATAGATAAAAAGAAACGGGGTCAATTAAGGTGTTTCGATGACGCCCTCATCAGACGCTGGGGTCACCACCTCCCCCCCAGAGCACAGGTGTCCCCAATGTGATTGCAATCTGAGCCCAGTGGTGCTGAAAGCCCTTGAGCAGATTTCCTATCCCCAATACTAGAAAGCATTCATCTCACCCTCGAGCCCCCACCCCCACCCCCACCAGCTTGCCTTTAGAATCCTGTCTGTTTCTTTCCTAGGAAACAAAGTGCTCTTTGCAGGAAGAGGGGGAGAAAACAAGCCTTATCCTCCCCTGTTTCTTGCCTTTGTTCAAGCTGGTCCTCCACAGGGAATAAATGCCTTCCCCCTAAACTCCAAATAGTCGAATTCTACTGTCATGCAGGGTGACATGCAGGGTCTCTGCTCCCGCTCCCCACATAAGAACGCAGAATATGGTGAGGCCAAAAAGGAACACCCAAGGAGCCATAGGTAGGGGAGTCATACCATTAAAGTCTCACTGGCGGCTGGGTTGGAGACACAGGAAGCAAACATCCACCAGTATCCCAACAGGGGGTCTTCCTGCATCCCCAGGCGAGACTCACACAGGAAGTAGTAGCCACATGACCCTCAATCCGCCATCCACTTTTCTGCCAACCAACCAACCAACCAATGCAGTCACAGCAGTTGTATCAGTGGCCAATTGACTAACTGGTTACAGCTGATGGCCATCTACTACCCAAGCCAGCACCTTTCCACGGGAGTCCGAGAGCCTGGAAAATGTTCTCAGGGACTCTGTCCCCACATCTACTTTTTCTTAAAAGCTTGGTTAAAAGCATCATGAAATGTAATTCAAACACACCACTCCTCCACCAGCCAAAATGATCTCTGCAACCCAAATCTTCTATTAATGTATTAAAACAACTTTTTCTAAACTTATTTTATAAGCTTTCTCTCTCCTCTTAGATCTGTAAGCAACTTAAGATCCTGGTTTGAGTTGTTACACACACACACACACACACACACACACACACACAGCGTGTGCACAGAGCTGTGTTCAATGACTATGCAGGAGAGTGAGCAAAGTCCTGTTTTTGATACGTGTACAAAGTTTCATTTCTACTATATAACAACACAAGCAAATTGTAATGGACGGTTAAGGTATTTATCCAAATAATATTTTTAATGAAAAAAGAACTTTAAGTCAAAAACTTTGTCAGGTAAGAAATTAAAATTATTTTTAAATTCTTTTCCAGGTACATTTCTTAATTCTCCATGTCACTTACATGTACAGGAAAAGATTTAGAGAACAAAAGATTAAATTAAATAGGTCCTTAAAAAATACAAATCTCTGCTCAGAGAGTAAGAAGGATTCGATTGATAAACATTCAAAAAGTCAAGGTGAGTCTTAAAAAGAATTATAATCCTTGTTGAATCTTCCTATAATGACCGGCCACCCTCGACTCTTAATGAATCTGAATATCTCTTGACTCTTATTATTTGTTATCAGTCTGGAAAGGAAAGAAAAAGTATGTGAACTGGGAATAAAAAGTCTTTTATCAGAAAACAGAAAACCATCATACACTGTCTAAATTGTACTGGCAACGATCCCAAAAAAATGCTGATGATAAAACCAGAATGGAAAAAAAGAAAAAAGAAAAAAAAAAACCAGAATGGAATTGGCACTTTGTGCTATTGCTTCTGTCCTCCGGCTGTCGGAACACGGGACGAACAAATTCCACGAGTCAGCTTTACTCAGTCCAGCCCCCTCTTTGCCAAGGGGTCATACTCAGTGACAATTGCCTTGATCGTGCCACTACAGAATTCTTCAGCCAAACACCCCAGGTCCAGCTGAACCCTTTACTCCACTTTCCACGAGTTGTCTAGCCTCTGCCTCTATAGTAATTAAAAGGTGGCCTGGTCAATAGGTGTCCATTACGCATCAATTCCTACGTAGCTTGGCACCGTACCACTGTCCCAGTAGATCAGAATGGCGCATCTGGAGGGAAATGGAATGATCCAGACAGCTCTGCCCCTTAGTGTGTCTGGAACAAGGACACACAGGATAGACGAGCAGTGTTTCCCAAGGTGTGTCCTGAGGAACACTGTGCATGAGAAAAATGCCTCTAAAAAATTGGATTTCATGGTCAAATGAATTTGTGCCGTCTGAATCTTCCTGTGGGAGTTTCATAATGCACGCTAGCATAGTACGAGTTATGAGAAGTCCTGCAGCAAAGAACTCTATAACACTTTGTTTAACTCAGCAAGTTCCAAATTTATTGGCTATGACCCTCCTTTCCAGTAACACTTTTAATATTGAAACTTAGTTTGGGAACTACTTGAGGCCACCCTACATATAACAGCTATGGGGCTTCAAATCTAGCTATTATACAAGCCAAATCTTGGTTTCCCTGCTGAAGGGGTGCTCAACAAAGGGTACATATAAGAATTAAACTAGAAATGGGCGGGTCAAATTTTCTTACAACCAAACTGTAACCTAGCAATTTTACCTTAACATAAGGAAAATATTTTTGAAAACTAAGAGAAAGAAAAACACATTATTAGGTCACAATTAATACAGTGGTCCAGAGCAGAGTACTCTATACACAAAATTTCCTATCATGGACCCACAACCCAATTGTGTATATCTCTATGTGCAACGTGAAAGAGAGAACAAAGTGATTACCCAAATATTTCAAGTCAACAGTTTCTTTCTACAATATAATTTTGCCTGTTAATTTTCAGATAATTCATGATTGCTGGGTTTGAATGTGGACATGGAGGAGAAAGTGGTAGCCAAAGTCATTGGAAAAGTTACCGTACTTCTCCACTTAACTGTTTAAATATAGTTCATTAATATTTTGAGCCTTAGGTAGATACAATCGTTTGACCATCTTTAAAACTATTAAGGAAATACCCAGAATATCATACGATACACCTAAAATTCCCCCAATATCTGAGAATTGAAGTCCCCACATTTCTGAGCGCCCAGTTTGCTAGGAAAAATTATTTGAGCACTATAGATACATGTATCAAAGACTCGTAAATATCAGTTTTCTCAGACATGAAATACCTTCTAAAACAAAATTCATAGATTTGCTTTCTAAACGCAAGCATCTCCAGTAATTAGATAAAAATCTGTTCACACTTATGAAAGGGTAATTCTGCTACCATAGAACTGATCTATATTTCCAATTATCCATGTTTAAAAACCTAACACTATAAGACTCATGCCAACCCATGAAAAGATTTATTCAAATTCACATTTTGAATGCCACTGTCTATTTCATTCTTTTCAACTGTGAACCATAAAAACATAAATATGCAAAGTTCTCCCTTTCCAAAACACAGTTGGGAAAAATGTCACACAGTAAGTAACAGTAATACAATCTGAATCAAAGAGAAAACATTCAAAGACTTCCTCCTCCTCAAATTTGGGGGGTCGGGGGAGGTAGGCGGATAGCTGTTAATGAACGTATTTAACACTTTGTATGTTAGAATGAAAGTTAGTTCTCTTCACTCATTGCATTTCAGCTTAGTGGTCACAAATGATCATGTTTTGCAGCAGCTCTAACGGCAGGGCCTTACCAGTGTAGATGCTGGCATTGGAAGCCGGGATACCAAACTGTGACTCGATGAACTTGGGAATGAAGGTAATGAAAGCAGTTACAATGGCACTCTCAGCTGTGTATGACAAACTCACAAAAAGGAATGTCATGTTGCTTAAGATCCTGACAGCTGCTCTTGGTAGGTCTACAAAATGACAAAAATGACAAATGAATGTTATAAACAAGGGATGGAAAAGAAAAGAAAACTGAAATTGTTTTTGAAATGAACTGGAAATAGCCATTCAGCAACATTTGAGAATATTACGGAATAGAGAATAAAAATAGAAAACCCTGATGACCGATTAGAAATTATTCCCTGTATTAACTAGATGTGGGGTCTTTTTTCAAATGTTCAACGAGGATAAGGAAATGAAATAAAATATCGAAAAACATACCCACATACAAATATCCTTACAAGAAGTACCCAACCTCTGACTTCCTGTTTCAAAAACTGTTTAAAAGAAATTGCTTGCATTTTTACTGATGAAAACAATATTATTCTTTGTGAGGACTCCAAGTCTACTAAACATGGAAAGGACCGGCAAAAACAGTCCTAAATCAGTTTCCACTTCACCCAACTAGCACTTCCTTGAGCACATGCACTGAGGATTTGCCGTCTCACTGACCCGGCACTGCAGACGTTAGTTCTCATCACTCTTCAGCCTACAGCAGAGGAATTGTTACATGACGTTGGGTATGTGATCTTCCAGCCTCAGTAGGATACGGGAAATAATACAGCTAGAAGGGCACAAGCAACGAGACCACCGGGTCAGACCCTCCCAGGGACTTGGAAATAAAGTGAAATGATTTCCAAAGTAGCAGGAGAGACCAGAGCTGTGGCCTTGGCGTCTGCCCAGCTGCTTCTCACAGAGAGAGAGAGAGGGCTCACCCTCCAGTAGGCATTTATTTCATGAAACTCGCCATATGTATGCTTCAAGATGTACGTGCAAGAATTTTCACGTCGTCATTGTTTATAACAGCAAAATTTGGGGGGAAAAAACTGTAAATGTCCATCAATGGAAAGTGTTTAAATTGTGGCACAGCCGTATAAAGACATACCATGCAGTAGCTAAAACTGAAATAAGCTTCATGTACTGGCATCAAAGGAACTCCAAGAAATATTTTTATTAATGAATAAAGCCAGCTGCTGCAGAAATATACATATATGTGCATGTAAATATATATTTATATTTAATATTTAATATTTTTACACATACACAAATATTATATATTTATATTTAATATTTAAGTAAAAATCAAACAAGCCAAAGAATGTATTTATATACAGTCAAATGTATACTTCTCAACATATATAACACCAAGAAATTCTGTCAATGGGCGTACGATTGGTAAAGAGAGGAATAAAAGGAAATTCTTACATATATATATATATATATATATATATATATATATATAGCTATGTATTTTTGCATGTTTATAATGAAAATTAATTCACATTCATGTAATCTTTACGTATCTTCATGGAAAAGGTAAGCTGCATTATTTTTGACATGTATAGTCATCTCAGTTATCAGAATAATGACCTCCACATGCTATAACATAGTAAGTCATTTCATAAAAATTAATCAATAACTGTTGTTAAAGCTATGATTTATAGCCTATTCATGGGAATTTAAAATTTAGGAAGGCAAGACTATTCCCTATTATCATTTTTAAATGTAAATTAATTGTAATGTTCTATACCTTCATTTTAAAGGTATAATAGTCAAGTTTAAATAATTAAATAATAATTAAAAGAAAAATTAAGATGCATACTTTATTTTTCTAACATGGATAAACACACCAGAAAAAAAATATAATCAAAACACATCACAAAATTACCCAGTATTCTCTTGTAAACATTGCACATCAAAATGTCATATTCGAAATTTAAAAATTAGAAAGTTAAGGTTTCATATCAAGATTTAAAGATTAAATTAAGTTTAGCTGCTATATTAAAAGCCAAAGTGTTGAATTTGAAACATTGGGGAAAAATATGAAATAATTTTTTTAATCCAAGAAGATAACATGTGTAACATGAATATTTTAAAAGATAGTAGTTATAGAAAACTGGCTTTTCATTTACACCCACTTGGAATGGTAAAATAACCTTCTAATTTCAAAGGTAACTAAAAATATATGTGGTATTTCTCTCTCCTCTTTCATTAAAAAAAAAAAGGTCTGCTCTTATTTAAGAAGGATTCCAGACTTTCAAAACCTTGGGAGGTGGGGCAGTAGAAGAGGGTAAATGGGGTCAAAGATATGGTGATGGAAGGAGAACTGACTTTGGGTGGCGAATACACAATGCAACATATAGATGATGTATCATAGAATTGTACACTTGAGACCTATGTAATTTTAACTGTCACCCCAATAAATTTAATAAAATAAAATAAAAATCTTTAAGTTCGCTTCCTTTTTTTCTTCCACCTTTCCCTTTGATGGGGCTAAACTTTCAGCCTACGATGCCCTGCAGGAGTGGAAGGGACCAGGTATCCAGAGTTGTGTCTTTGGCTGGTGGGGCTGGAAGTTTGTTTATATACATGGGGAGTGAGCAAATAAGTCAACACATTGAGAACAATGGGCGTTAGTTTTCTAACTGCCAGAGGAGGGAGTTACAAATATGGAAAGGGGACAGTTAGATATAAGATTGAAACTGGACGTATTTGTATGAACTCATGAGATATAGATGAGATAGATGATAGATAGATAGATAGATAGATAGATAGATAGATAGATAGATAGATAGAGATAATGCTAGATCGGTGTGTGTGTGTGTGTGTGTGTGTATGTGTGTGTGTGTCTGTGTACATACATAGTTTTTAACTCTGTCTACTAACAGGGCTTAGAAGTAATGACACCCTGGTAGCAATGAGCCCATCTGGCACCCAGTTCTTGGTTACTAAATGCCATTTCCCACTAAATGGAACCAGAGCTCCTTAGAGAAATGTCTAACTTTAGAGCTTGGGCAGAGAAAACACAAGATGAGCCTGGAAAAATCTTGTGGAACCAAAAAGTAAAGAAGTGCACAAAGCATGATGGAGACAGGTCTGAAAGACGGAAGAGAGCATGAAGGATTCCCAGGGGCCAAATCTGGAACAATTTGAGCTCAACTGATGTGAAAAAATGGTAAGTGTAAGTTTAATAGGAACAAGATCTGGTCAATACTCATTATTCACAGATTCAGTATTTGCAAATTAGCCCACACGCCAGAATTTATTTCTTACCTGAAAATCAATACTAGGGATGCATGCTCATCGGAGGTCATGCTCAGAATGGCACAAAAATGTAAGTCTCAAGATGCATACATACATTCTTGGCTGAGGTTGCACAAGACAAGGCCTTCTTGTTTCAGCTCTCATACTGTAAACAAGCGTCCTTTTCACAATACAGTGTCACGTTTTTTGCATTCTTGTGCTGTTGGAGATTTCATTGTTTAAAATGTCCCCCCACCCCAAGCATAGTGCTGATATGCCCTGTAGTGTTACTGAGGGCAAGAGGCTGTGATGTGCCTCACAGAGGAAATGTGTGTGTTCCAGTAGCTTCTTTGAGGCAGGAGCTGCAGTGCTGCTGGCCCTGGGCTCAATGTTAATGAGTCAACAATCCATATTAAATAAGGTGTCTTTGAACAGAAACACACGGAAAACCACATTCGATATGAATTGGTTGGCCATTACGTTGTGACGGGAAGCCAGCTCTGTATTTCCCCTAGAGCAATGTTTCACTGTTGGCTAGTGCAGTGTTCACGGTGCATTTATAGAACACAACTTCCGCAAATGACGAGAATCGACTGTACACAGACTACTTACAAAGTATTTACTGATGTATCATTGCCATATACTTATTAACTTTAGAGTGGAGAAACCTGGCAGACACAATCTTGCCCACATGATACAAGTTCACCTAACTGGTGACAAGGCAAATTAACATTGTGTGGCCTCGGTTACAATGCACTGAGCACAGCACTATTTCCAAGGTATGCCTACAAGAGGGCAGAAATCAGGAAGGAGGGGACATCACTAAACCCAAGTTGAGGGATATTTTATAAAGTTACTGGCTTGTACTTTTTAAAAAGATCAAGGCGATAAGAGACAACAAAAAATGCGGAACTTCTTCAGATTGAAGGAGACAAAAAGATAGGACAACTAAATACAACGTGCGGTCCTGGATTGGATTGGATTGGACATAAAGGGTATTGTTGGGATCATTGGTGACATTAGAAGGAGGCTTGTGGTCTACATGGTAGCACTGGATCAATGTTAATTTCCTTTGATGGCTGCCCTGTGGTCACGTACCAGAGTGTCCTGGTCCTTAGGAAACACACACAGATGTTCTAGAGGGCAGTAGAATATCATGTCTTCAACACCTCAGATGACTCAAAAAAACGCCAGTAATTGGGGGATCGGGGAGCAGCGGGCAAAGGAAAGTTCTGTGTGCTTCTTCTGTGGCTTTTATGTGCATTCAAAATTATTTCAAAGTTTAAAAACTAAGTTGTGTTTTTTTTTTAAAAATAACTTAGCAAAGAAGTTGCTAAATCCATAAATTTGCAGCCAATTACCTAATGTTTACGCTACAGAATATATTTTAGATAAACTTTTTGGTGTCATTTATAACTGTGTCATTGTAAAATCAAAGAGGCATTAAAAGCATGCTGAAGGAGAGATGAAATAATGACAGTGATCATCTTTTTTTTTTTTTTTTTTTAACCAGCTAATACTAAGAAACCCTACCGATTCAATTACCATGTTTCCCCAAAAATAAGACCAGGTGTTACATTAAGTTTTGCTCCAAAAGACACATTAGGGCTTATGTTCAGGGGACGTCATCCTGAAAAATCATGCTAGGGCTTACTTTCCGGTGAGGTCTTATTTTCAGGGAAACACGGTATAAGGACAAGATGACACTGAAACCAGAAAGGCTTTCAGTACATTCACATGGTACGCAATCACCACCTCGATCTAGTTTCAAAATATATTTTTTATTGTAAATAAATTTGAGCATTGATGTTCAGGAATGAGATTGCAACTCACTTTTACTTTATTCTTCATATTTTCTAAATTTTCTATCATGAACATGTATTACTTTTATATTCTGAAAAAAACCCTGAAATTTTATCATTTTAAAAGCACGCAGCCGTATGTCATCCTCCAAGAGACATCTTTCCTGACTCGGGCAGCTAACTTAGGAATCCTTCCTCTTCCTCCTCCAACCTTCCTTAGCATGTACATACCTTCATTTAAAGACATATTTTGTTACATCTATTTCCTTTCTATCTCTCTTTGAGGGCAAGGACTGTACCTTTTCATATATTTATCCTGAGTTCTTCATCCTATAGTAGTCACTCAATAAAGACATTTGTGAAAGAAAAAAAGAAATAAGGAGAGAAGTGTTCTTAACATAGACATTGCCAGCTATCTATCTCGATGATTAGAATTATATTTGGGAACTAGGCTAGTTCTTGCCTAAAAGTCTTAGCTAATGCCAATTTCTTAAATAAAAGTAACATGTGAGGGAAGTGTCGAGTGAACAAGCAGGTAAAGGTGGCTTAAATGGACAAACAAGGCATAGAATTCACATTAGATCAAGAGACCAAAAGAAAAACTAGAAACACCAGAGTGTGTGTGTGGGAGGGGGGAGTGTCTTTGTTATATAAAAATTGGGATTTTTGTTGGTAAGTTATAAAATAACACGGTATGGCCAGAATGCGGGGTGCTTTTCAAAGCACGCAGTCAGGACCCAAGTCCTCTGCCTTGAGGGCTCGAGAAAAGGCCTCTAGCGTGTGAGGTGATGGAAGGAGGCGGGAGCCCCGTACGATAATTATAGTGGAGTCAGGCCAGGTGAGACTCTGCTCCGGCTATAACACATAAGCTTTTACATTAATCATATATTTTTCTATATTTCATAATGTTTTAACATTTTAAAAATCTTGCTGGCTCAGGAGAGACTGGACTACCCATTCTTAGAGACAGTAAGTGCCCTATGTGACCGAGCACCAGGTACCAGACCACTAGCCACCACCCTGCAGCCCAGAGCTCACTGGAATTCTTCAGACAAGCCAGTCAGAAGCTGTTCACGCTGCCCTGCCTTGTCTTTCTCAAAGAAACCCCAGTTAAGGCTCTGGCCCCGGTGTTCCCCTTGCTACTATCTTTTGTTTACTTACCAAATCCTGTGGTAGCACATGGCATACTGTGCTACCTTCTCTTGGGAAATGTAAGTAACAAATTCTTCTTTCAATGGCATTAACCTCTCCCTGTCACCACTCAGTGTCCTCCATAAACTAAAATCCTGTACAAATTATAGAACCACTTCCTTTCACATTTCTCCACAAAATTCCTTGAGTCCCTTCTTTTATAAGCACTTAAGGTAAGTATTTTGTTTTTCCTTTACCTCTAATCTTTTAGTTCTGACTATTTGTATCCTCTTCAGCCTTCTGGTGCATCAACAAGCTGGTGGAAACACCATCACCATGCAGAGAACTCCTAATAACTTCCTGTAGGGCCTATATGTCTTGCACCATCCTGTATACTGCATGGCCATATAGCGGATACAAGTTTTCGATGACTGTTACCCAGGAACATCAAACTATTTCTTTTTTTAAGTAGAGAAAGAGAAGTTTATTAGAAGAGATGGTATACTCCAAAGAGTTAGGAGTGGGCCTGAGCAAAAGGAGTGGCTCAAAAGGCTGTGGCTCAAAGGCCCACATCAAACTATTTTTAGTCATGTCTTTCTATAAAAGCAAAACCAAACTTGCTCTTCATATGTAACATGGCCCACATAGGACCCAACTGCCCTGCTCATTTTCATTTCATTTCATTCCTGCTCATTTTCTTTAAAACTAATGATCACTTGGGATCCCCCTGAAAGAATTCCACACATACGGGCAAAGGCATTTCCTGCTGGCCAATAAAAACGCAGAAGGAACTGGACGAACCGGGCACACCAGCCACCTCTGGGTGAGTACATGGCGCTCCTGAGCTACTTACCTGCAGACGGTGGACAGAAAAGGGGGCCATCGGACCCCAAAATACTCAATTAGTGGTTACCGGCCATAGTAAGTAGTATGCTGCTTGTTCAAATGCGGAACAAATGAGTACTTTTATATCTCTTTCTAGGTAGATACTACTCTGGTGAGTAACTCCACAGTCAATTTGCACTGAGTATAAAGAAAGTGCTTTCTTTTTTAGGAATTCTTTGCCAGGCCTATTACTATTTACCTTTTACCTCATCAGCTGTAGGTCCAAATCTAAACGTTCTGCTTATCACAAGAAAACATACATACAACAAACTAAATGTAAAAGAGGAATGAAACAAAGAATTAGAAATAGAGAAGACCTAAGTACAGCAGAACATTGAAACCAGAGAAAAGAATTAAATATATCTATAAGATCCTTCCTGGGGTTCAGATTTGATTCCAAAAGCTTAAAGTTGTATAATCATCCTTAGCAGAAACATTCTCATTTCTTCCTAGAAAACAAAACTTTCCCTTTGTGCTAGAGCAGATATTTTCACAGCGTGGTCTCTGGACCACCAATGCTAGTAACACCTGGGAACTTATTAAAAATGCAGGTTCTCCGGCCACACCCCAGGCCACCCAGGCCTGGCCCAGCACTCGGGGTGTTAGGAAGCCCTCGTGATACTTCCTAGCAGACTAAGGTTGAGAACCACCGTTCTCAAACAATCAGGTTTTATTTAGAGGGCACTGAGCCATGCTCCTATGGCAAATATGGGAAATCCAAGTAACAGCTTTCAATAAAAGCTGCAAACATAAAACTAAAGTGCAACTCAGCAAAGGCGCAAAGGCAATATGCAAGAAGGCTAAGATGACATGGCCTCGTCACATGGCTTTTGGTCACCCCTCTTTGCTGAGTCAAGGATTGACCCTAATATATTCCACGCTACACTCGTTCTAAAACTAGCTATGGGCCAGATGTAATGGTTCTGGATGCTCTTAGGCAACTCCGATTCAGAAGTGATTCCTTCTGCCCCTCTCAGCTAGTTCCTCTCCTCATTACCTGAGGTTGAAACCCTGAAGCCACCTTTGGTACCTCCCTCCCCATCATTCCCGTATCAGTTGCCACATCCTGTAGACGCAACCTCTTTCTTCCTTCCTCCTCATTCAATAATTCATTCATCAAATATGTACTGAGTACCTATTAGGTGGTGTGAATTCATCAGGGAACATGAATGGACAAAAAAACAGCCTTCATGGAGCTCACTTTCTCATTGTGGAGACAATAAATAATATAAACAAGTAAAGTACATAGTATGTTAGAGAGGGATGGATGCTAAAGAGAAGAATAAAGAGAGAAGGAGGGAAGAAGCTTTGGAGAGGAGAGGAGAGATTTTTCAATAAGGGGTTAAGCAAGGCCTCATTGAGAAGGGACCATTGGAGTTGCATCTCAAAGTGAGGGGATCTGGGGGACAGCATTCCCAGACCAGAAATGGCAAGTGCAAAGGTCCTGAGGTGAGAGTATGCCTAGCATGTTTGAGGACCCCAAAGTGGTTGAAAAAGAACAAACAAATGGGACAGCAAGAAGGAGATGGGGTCAAACAGGTAACGAGGAGTTAGCCCCAGTAGGTCATATAGGGAAGGGACTTTTCTGTGCGTGAGAGGGAAGACCACGGAAGCTTTGAGCAGAGGACTAGCATTTTAACAGGATCCTTCTGGCTGCTGAGTTGAGAGCAAATGAAAGAAGACAGGAGAGAAGCAGGGAGCTGAGTTTCGAAGGCTTCTGTCCTTTCCTTCTCTAGCCGCCAAAACCATCATCACCTCTCACTTGGGCTTTCCACCTGGGCCCCCTCCTTCCATTCCACTCCTTTCCCTCCCTAATCCACGTGATGGAGAGAGGACTGCCAAGCGTCTACTCAGACCGCCCCACTGCCCATTAGGGACAAATTCCCTTAAAGGATATTAACTCAAGCTCTCGCTGCACAATATGGCCCTACCTTGCCTTCCCAACCTCATCACCCAGGCCTCTGCCACACGAATCCAGCACACCAACCATTTTCAAATACATGTACCCAGTCTGACCTTCTGGCCTTGGCTCTCTCTGACTGGAATACTCCCACCATCCCCCCTCCACCTACTGAAATCCTCCCAGTCTTCCAAGGCTCATCACCAATCTCATCTCCTCCATGAACCCTCTCCTGATCCCTCAACTAGATGTCCCCTCACCTGCTTTTGAACCTCACCCCACTGTCTCTAGCCTCCTTTACGGTCTTTAACATATTTCCATCTGTGCTTGTTCTGGCTCCCTCAGTAGACTGTAAGCTTTATGAGGGCAAATCCTGGCTCACTCACCTTCACGTCTGCCTCAGCATGGAGTACAACACCTTCTATAGAGCAAATAATTGTTGAATTAAATGATGACAATATAATCCTGTAGTGACCAAAATTCTGTAACTTTCAATAGCCTCCTTAAATCCATTCCTTACCTCAGAGTAACTCCTTTAGTTAGTATTGTAAACATACTGCACCCCAACACAGACAAAATCTAGCAGAGAAAAAATAGGCTACGTTTTATATTAATTTATAATGCTATGCAATTAAGCTTAAAAAATTAAAAGTAGATACAAAAATAAAATTCTTATGATTAACTGCCATCAAAAGTTTTCTATTTAGGAAAAGACCAAGTTGAATTGGGAAGATTTTAAGATGCTGGACCTTAAACCTCAGGAAAATTGATCCACTTAAATATTTTAAGTGTTTATTTTTATCAGTAAGATTTTGAGGCAATCAATGTTAATCTCTTTATGGAAAGGTGATGCAGACACACTTAAAATGCTCCTTTCTCCTTTGCGGTGTTTTAAAACAGTCTTATTCCTGCATAATTTATAATAAGAATCTAGAAACAGTGAGTCAGATTCTCCCAATGTCTATCATTAAAACGTGGAGGCGAAAAAAAAAAAAAACGAAAAAAAAAATGTGGAGGCGGAAACTGAAAAATATTTTCTCCCGGTATTCTCAGCAACAGAATTTTCCAAAAGGGTGCCATTCAGCATGGGCCAAATCATTTTCTGTTTAAGAAAGTATTATTTTACTAAGAAAGTATTGTGTTATTAATTATTGTTATCTTTCCACCTCCTCCCTGAAGAAGCTCATCTTGGTATCCAAATTTCATATATAAAATAAAGACCCAAACAAGCCTTGCTCCAGAAAACAGAACAAGGGAGAAAAGATCTGGGACTCAAACTCAGATTTGACTCAAAAGGAAATCTTAGTAACCATTCGTTAATTTAAGACCTTAATAATGACTTTCACTGATGAAAGTTACATCATAACATACAAGTTATGTCAACAGTGGAATGGTTCCCAGAGATTTCATTTGTTCTTTTGAAAATCAGGTTAAATATTAGACTATAGTTCTAATTTCATTTTCTCTAGGTGATAGCTATTAGATGTTGGAAAGGAAATCAACATGTGCAAGATAAATATGAATTAACTTTATAGATTCTAATTGAATATATTATTCCAATATCATTGACATCATTTGAATCATTTTTAGCAGAATATTTTCATGTTATAATCCCATTAAAACAGGGTTCCTTTTTAACAGGAGGAAGGGTCTCTTGAAGTTCCAGTCTAGATACAATTAGAGACTCCAGCACAAGTGGAAGTAATAAAATGAACCAGCTCTGTGTCCTAATCGGGTTTAGTCGCAGAAGTTGAGATCCGCCATCATGATTAAGGCACCAATTAAGAAGGTTGAGAATTTGTCAAAAATACTAACAAGAAAATTAGAATGGAAACAGATTTTATACACCAACTGCCCATCCCTGTTAAAAGACTCCTTTGATTCTTTCTTTGAAAAGAAAATACCCTGAACCATGAACCTGAGCAGAGAAAAAACAGCCGAGAGCCATCCCTAGCAGTACAAGAAGAGAGCCGACAAAATCGTGTATAGATTCAATTTTGAAAAAGTAAGTGTCAAACTCTGTGATGGCTTGTATCACTTTGGAACCTGCCTACCTAAGTGCATGTCTCCCTGCCCCGCTCCCCGGAAGCAGGTCGGAGAGAAGGATTCAAGTCCAGATGGTTGGTTTGGTTCAGGAAATGCTAGACAGGGTGTGTGGCCGTGATGTACACAGAGAGGTCAGCCTACAAAGGAAGTAGGAATACAAGGAAACACTGTCTCCCCCATGAGGTGAGGGAGCTGGGCTTTGTCAGCCATCGCTGAACACTGCTTTGGGAGTGGGGGGGCCAGGGTGCTCATTCCTTGGCACTTGAACCTGCCGTAAGCAGGAGCCAAGCAGTTTCCCAGTCCACAAAGCAAAACTTCAGACAAATGATGCAAGCACTGGCCACTGGCAAGCCTCCGCCATGAAGACGGAAAGGTCTGGAGTATGGATGGGGCATTGACAGCACCGTCTACACTGCCTCCTCCAAAACAACTCCAATCCTATCAACAGTCGTCTCCACTGTTGGTATTTAATATCTCCCTTCTCTCTCTCTCTCTCTCTCTCTCTCTCTCTCTCTCTCTCTCTCTCTCTTTTGTCTACTCTCCAACAGAGCATATCTTTCACCTTTGAGTCATCCATTCCTCAGCTATAAAATATACAATTTTAGCTTGCCTATTTCTCCCCTTTCATCTACTTTATATTCTCCATAAATTGAGATGCTAAGTCTATCGCTGGATTGTAAATTCCTTAACATCAACCTTGCTCCCAGCGACACTGAAAAAGTCACTCCCTGGTCGTGGTCCACAATACGTCTGTGAAAAATGATGGGCTGGTCCACGGGGTAAGAGCTCAGGATACAATGGCATCCAGAGAATTCTTTATGTTATGAAAGCAGAAGTAATTCTGACAGGTCCAAAAGCACACGTTGTAACCAAATGATTGGGGGAGGGTGGGGGAGGCAAATCTAAAACTTAATAGAGAAGAAGCATTTCCAATGAAATATCACTTCACTGGCTTTGAACAAATACAGACTTTAAAAATAGTCCAATCTAGCCATTATTGTCCTTAAGCTGCAGAAACAGTGTAGCATATATTAGTAACTTCCTTTTAGGCCGGGCGGGTGCGTTTTTGGCCTTGCTGCGTGCCTAGTCAAAGTGAGAGGGTAATGTGCCTAGGTACCAGGTTGGTGCAAAAGGAATTGCGGTTTACAAGGTTAAAAATAATTGTAAAAACCGCAATTCCTTTCGCACTTTGACCAATGTAAGCACTTGATAAATATTATGCTTTATAATTTCAAAAAAAAAAAAAATCAAGTCAGGAAATTCAGGAAATAGCAGAAACTAACGGGAGTGTAGCACTGTAGGTTTTTCAGATTAAAGGGATTTATTGCCACTCAGCCAATATACTGACCACTAGACAAAGCTTAGCTCGTTAAGATTCAGTTACATTGTTTAGGTTTGAGAACTGCCTAACCTACCTTTAATAATATAGTTATTTTTAAGAGAAATAGAGATTTTAAAAAATAGACCAATCCACATCATGGAGACTTTCTGGCTGTTTTTACATTGTGTTTGGAGGCCCATCCCCGGGCTGCTCTTCTCTCTGGCCACGCACAGACATTGGACGAGCCACTACTGAATGAGATCCCGGTCTAGTAGTACGTTTACACTTAGGACAGGATCACGCCATACTACCAAACCCACCGTTCCCCTGAAACGACCCATCCATTATAGAATGCAATAAGTATTTTGTAAAACTCAGACAGCTCTAAATATAGTAAATGATACATATCTGTATCTTTGTATCAGTATCTTTGGATCTAAATTAGTGCTTCCCAAACAATCTATGAGACAGAATCATTTCTTCTTATTATTATTATTATTATCACTATTATTTCCAGTCTATCATGTACTGATACTTTTGCAAAATCCATTCAAGATGAAACATTAGAAAATGAATTTTTTTAAAAAACATACAAAATATAAGCCCAATTAACTACTAGATTTTACAGGCATAATATAACTGTCAAATTTCTTAAAAGGTTCTTAAATACTCTCAATTGCAGTACTCACCTTGTCGCAGACCAGTAACTGTTGGTGTGAAGTACTGGCTTGGGATGACGGTTTGCATAACATTGATCTAAAGTACCGCGCACATAGTCATTAAAAAGATATACTTTACCTCGGACATTCTTTCCAAATCCCAGAGAAGAAACTTTTTTGTCCCCTTGTTCACTATTGTTTGATTTCTCCTTCATTACGTCATCATCACTAACAGCATCGGCAGAAAATTTTTTCTTTTTCTTTTTCTTGTGTCGAGGCGGAAGCTTTTTTGGAAAAGTAAACATTGGGAATATCACAAGAAACATTGCAATGGCACAAAGGAGGAATCCACTCCACCTAAAAAATTGGGAAATGTGAATAGCATTTATGGCTTTTGCATTATGAGTGAGAACAACTTAGCAAAGTACAAGTTTGTGGCACTAAAATTCTCCAGGGAAAACTTTTTACCTTCATCAGTTGAAAGCAATAGGAAGCCGGTCAAACTGAAAAATACAGGGACCCTGCCTCTCTGTTGTATAAGTGAGAAATCTACCCAATAACTATACTCGCATTATAATGAATATTATAATCAACAACCTGACTAGAATTTCATTCAGTGTTTTTAATCACATATGTGGCAGTTCTGCTGGTTAACAGTGTTAGTGCTGCTACAATGTGTATTTTATAATAAATCAATTAACTCATAAATTTAATAAAAAGTAATACAGACTCTATAGCATGCTTTGTGGACCAATATAGATGCTGTTTTCCTAAAAGAAAACCATTAATATCGCATGTGAAAATGTATTTTAAATGGCTGAGGGCATGCAAATATTTTTCTACAAGCACCTAAGAATGTATTGACCCCTCACCATACTTAATCATGAGGGCCATCAAAGACATTTATTTCATTTGATCCTGGCTTCAAGAACTTGCAATCTAGTTGTAAGCGAGCTAAAAATATAAGAACGGTCTCCGTGAAATGCAAGAACGTACACAGTTAAGCATTAGCTCATGTCCTATAGACTATGAATGCTGTAACAGTTCAGATAGGGGAAATGTGTGTCAGAAAGAATTCTAGGAGAAGTAGAACTTGAGCGATGCAAAACTGAGATTCTGTCTTTGAACCCATCTAAGGTTGCCATGTGGCAGAGACCAGAAAGCAAATACAGACAGTACAACCCGGTTTCTAGTCCTGCATTCGAGCCATGTATTAAAGGCCTTGGGCTTCTTGCCCACATAATTCCCCAGGGGCAATTTCTCAGTCCCCTTTCAACTTTTTCTTAACAAATAGAGGCCACTGGTCCTACCTAACAGGGCCACCACTTTCTAACCAGGATTCCTCAACTCCAAACTCTGTCCTCAAAGCCTCCAAGTTCACAAACGCTCAGACGCTATCCTCTGTTTCAACATGTTCCCATCAGTTTTACCTGGAATGCAAGCCGCATTTTAAGCATGAGTGTTGTCGAACTCAACCCAGGGAGACTATAGATTAATTGCAAAGTGAAAATGCATGTATAAAAGGAGTGTTTCTATTAAAGTGTTGTTAGCTGCCAAAGGTCTTAGTGAAGCTGAGAGACTGATTCCGAGAACCAGTCATTAAGAATCCAGTAGGCTATTTTCAAAGATGCTTAAAGTTGTATCAAATAAAGATTTTTAAGACAATCAGAAAGAGACTTTATTTTCAGAAGATGCTCAGGGCAGACTTGCAGCAATCTCAGTTATTCAGAATATAATCAGTGCCTCACACACGTCAGGTACTCAAGAAGTTTCTTGAATAAATAAATTGAAAGAAATAGGTTTTAACAAATACAAGTCATCTGTCTGCAGGGAACACAGCTATTATAATATCTGGCCCTTTTAGTACTTGGCCACTTATGCGGGCTCTACTATTGGGCCCTGTTCATCGCCCATTCTTGAATATGTTTGCAAACCCTATAAAGTCTCCTGAACCTTCAGGCCCGTAGACCGCTCATGTTCTCTCCACAAGAGGGCAGGCAGCGTAGTGTAAGGGACGGTTCTTGAGCTGTGGCTTCAGACAGAATGGGGTTTTTATCTGGTCTTTACCACTTACTAGCTCTAAGATCCTAGGAAATTTATTTCACTTTTCTGAACCCACTTTCTCCTCCGAAAGGAGGGTAATAATAACTGTTTGGTGATCATCAAAATTAGTAAGACAATGTATAGAATGGACCTAATAAAATGCCTGCCCCATCAGCAATCAATTCAGTACTATTTTGTTGGTTTTTATGTAGATATGCACTCAAGGCCCCACCACCCCCACCCAGAGCCTTTGACTTGAAATTACATGCCAACATTAAAGATACACTTATAGTAGCCCAAAGTAAGAATAAATAACGGAAGAAGGGGAAGAATTATAGCAAATAAACAATAATGTAAAAGTTTGGGAAAGGAGGAGCAGAGGATGAAGGAGAATAAGAGGGTCAAATTTCCAGGCATGAAATAAATAAGTCACGGGGATGTGATGTACAGCATGGGGAATATAGTCAATCTTACTGTGGTAGCGTGGTGCAGAGTAGGACGGACCTATCGCGGTGATCACTTCTCTAGTGAGTTGAATATGAATGTTGAATCACTATGGTGTACCCCTGAAACTAATATAATATTGTATGTTTGCTATATTTTAATAAAAATCTTTTTTTAAAAGTTTAGAGATATTTCTAAGCAGAGCTAACCAGCCCACATTTTTCAATGGTCTACAGCTGGTGGTTAGATATAATGATGGTGCTAGAGGACCCTGAGAAAAGCTGAGTAAGACAAGAAAGTGTGCATTATATGTTGGAAGAAGGCACATACAGAAGAGCCAAAACTGAAAAGCCAGGGTCCCTAACTCCTTTTAATGAACCATTACTTGGAGACTGTTCACCAAGAGGGGGTCAGTTAACTATATTGACTGAAACATCTACCCTGGACTCCATTTACCCCAGTTCTCACGGACTCTGAGGCTTTGGGCAAGTTACTCAAATCACTGAGCATCAATTTCCTCATCTGCAAAATGGGCATAATATTAGTGACTATAAATGGTTGTTATAAGACGTAAAAGCAAATGTGTATAAAGCTCTTAGTATAATGCTTGACACATAGAAAGTTCCCAGTAAATGTTAGCAGTGTTCATTCTCCCCTTCCTTCACTTTTTCAGCATACAGTTGTTGAGAAACATATCATTCTGCGGGGCAGGTATGAAATAACTATGTCTTTGTTCAAGGTAGCAGTCTTACAAATAGGGGTACTCAATAAATAAAATTCAATAATCAGTATTGCAAAGACTATGTAGGTAGTCAGAAGGGTACTGGACTTATTGGGGGGATCACTTCATAGACTATGTAAATGCCTAACCACTGTGCTGTACACCTGAAACTATTAGAAAATAATACTGAATGTCAACTACAGCATAAGGAACATAGTCAATGATATTATAATATGTACAATGTCAGAGGGCTAGTAGACTTGGTGGGGTGATCACTTTGTGGGGGGGCGTAAATGTCTAATCACTATGTTATATTGTACACCTGAAACTAATTTAAAATATATATATATATATATATATATATATCAAACAAAAAATATATTTAAAAATTTATTTTTAAACAGACCCCTATTTATGCTTGCATATTGAGAAATTTATCATTTGTAGAACTAATATTGGGCCATTAAAATGAATAAAACTCTTTGAACACTGATGAAATTAAAGGACTGAATAATAGCTAACACCGTGCAGCAAGAACTACAGAGCTCTACTTGTGTGGACTCATTCACTCCTCACAACAACCCAATGAAGTGGGTACTGTAACTACTTCCACTTTATGGATTTAAAAAACATCGACAACAACAGAGACAGAAGTTAAGTACCTTCTCCAAGGTCACATAGCTCTTAGGTGGCAGACAGGGATTTAAACCCTGGGGACTGTGGCTTCAGGGTCTGCGCTCTTACTCACTCCACTTTGCTACCAGTCGGATTGATGGTTACTAGAAAACTGTTTAAAGACAGTATAAAGCACTTGTGAGCTTAATGCTCCTGCCTCCTTCCTTCTCCCTATCCGAGGTGGTCTCCTTTCTCTCTCCCTCCAGACGCGCCCTGGCTACCATGCCCTTCTGGCAGACATCTATACAGAACACAGAATATACACTGGCTGTTCACAAATATATTTTAATAACTTAGTTTTCTGAGAACAACAACAACAACAAAAAAAAAAATCCTTACTCTGATTTATTTCAAAACTGCAAAGAAAACAGTAGTTAAGATAAAAAAAATTCCACTATCAGTCAAGCACTTAAAACTCCTGTGTGATTCCCCTCATGTTGACAAGGGAACTTCCTTTTGTACAATTTCGAAATTCTACCAGGCTAGGCTCATCTAGCTCTGAGCACTTCCACCTTCAAAGAGCATTACTTATGAATGGAAGAAGTGTTGTATAGCCTAATTAATATTTGTTAACTGCTTTGAAAATAGACAGTGGTACGCATTATTCCCACGTACCTCAGAGTTATGAGGTTATTATCTTATAATGAAGCAGAGGGAGAACCCAAGTACTCTACGGAACTCTTTAGAAAGTAATTACTTGACACTAATTTCTAATACTGCAGTGTTCTCTTTGCTATAAAATGAAAATTTACTATCAATGTTACTAATAATCTAATTACTAATTCCTATTACTGTTACTATTTCTAATCCATGTTAAATGAATTTGGGACGCCAATACTTCCAGTTGGTTTTTACAATCGTGGGGGGGGAATAAAACCTCATGTTCAAGTTGAGGGCTATGAAGAACTCAGACACAGCCCTGGCTATTTGGATAAATAACCTAACATCCACAGTGGAGTTCTCTTTCTAAGTCCTAGACGTTACTTATTTAGCAAGACAATTACAGGCCAGCAAGGGAGAGAGCAGCTAAATCTCCAGCACACATAGAGAAATGAACTGTTGCTGACTAAACCGTCTGATTCACTGAGAGGGTGACGATGGCAAAGTAGAGCTGGAGCTCTGGGCACTGGGGGAGGGTGGACAAAGCAGAAACACAACATAATAAGGAAATGGAAAGAATGCATTTTTTAAAGGCACAGAAAAGATCATGAAAGCTCTGATTAAAGTAGAGGGAAGTCCCAACATGGCCACATCACCCATTTCCCCCATTCTCCTATAAAGGAAACAAACGCATCCGTCTGAAAGAATGGGGACTACGTTGATGTCCCCAAACCCTCGCTCTTAGTTTCCGGTTGCTGCGATCACACATCAACACACACTCAGCGGCTGAAAACCACACACAAGCACTATCTTATAGTTCTGGAGGACAGACGTCTAAAATGGGTTGGCGGGCTGCATTCCTACAGGAGGGTCTAGGGGAGAATCTATTTCCTTGTTTTTCCAGCTGCTGGTGTCCACCTGCACTCCATGGCCCGTGGTCCCTTCCGCCATCTTCAAACACATCACTCCCGCCTCTGCCTCAATCACATCCCTTTCTCCTTCTCTGACCCTCCTGCTTCTGTCTTACCCTTATGATTATAGTGGGTCCCACTTGTGATTATAGTGGGTCCTCCGGGGGTCACCCAGAATAATCTCCCCACCTTCAGATCCTTAACTTAATTCCCTCTGCCAAGTCCCTTTTGCCCTGCAAAGTGGCACATTCATAGGTCCTGGAGGTTAGGACAGGGGTAATTTGGGGGGATTCTTATGTTTGCCTACCACCGCCTCTTGGTGACTTGTAACTATTTTTCATCTTCCCACTGGGGAAATTTTTATTCCTCCGACAAGGGTACTCTGACGCTATCATGAATCCTAAGTGAAATGAAACATTTAGTGTTCTTACCAGTTTCCAATGAAGCGAGGGTCATTCTGGTCTAGGTGAACCGGGTTTCTGGGATCAACATAAAAACCAATCAGAAGTCCACCTAACAAATATCCCACTGCAGGACCAAGTGCTCCCATGACATACATGATGGCTGAGGAGACAAAAGGGGACACATGAAATCCAGCAACATGCTCCTCAAGCTTCAGTCGTTGTCTCGTTTCAGTCACACTGCGCAGATGCAATGGTTAAATCCAGTTAACAACTTCCAAACACAGAGAACTTCAGAGACTGTGTCTATGTCGACGTTTGGGTTTCAAACCACCACGTCCTCTTAGAACATCAGAATCATCTGGAGAACTTCTTGGTTGCTTTTGTTTTGTTTTTTGAAATAAGTGCTCAGTCCCCGCCCCAGACCCACTCAATTTACATTTCTGAAAGTACAGACCTGGGATAGTTAATGAGGCAGTCACTGGATAATCAAGAGAAGATAAAAGATAGTCTCAACATGAGAAAAAAGTCACTTGTCACAGCTGGAAGATTCCAACAGGTTGACAGAACTCAAGGCCAGATTTTGCCTTGAATCTGGATGCAATCGAATTGGCAAAGCTGCTTAAGCACCCTCAAATCACTAATATTTTCAAATCAGCACTTTAGAATCAAAGATCTCACAACACATTCAATTTATTATTAATTAAGGAATCCTACTTAAAAATTACTAAATCTCCTTAAATGACATGAGTGAGATGAACCAAATGGAAAGGACCAACCCACAGTTGAACGAGAAAATAATTTTTTAAAGTACATGTCCAGTGAGGTGGGGGGGGGGGGTCTTACTTTTAGCAGATCAGAAAGGTTGTCATTCTATCCAAAAAATACGGCCACCAAAATGGGCGTAGAGCAAATAACAAATTCACTGTCATCTGTTTACATTGTTTTCACGCTGTGATTTAAATGCAGAATCGCTGCACGTTACTTTATCATCTGTACCTAAACTTTGAATAATCTTGTCCCTTCTGTTTCTTAAAACTGCAGACAGTAATTTAACATCTGCTCTCCCTTTTCACGTTGCTTCAATAGCGAAAGCACAGTGTTTGTTTGTTTTACAGACTCATCTGCTTGTAATAATAAGACATTAAGTTCTTTGACCTCCACCTGTGTTTGGAAACGGAGGCACAGCCAGAAGTAATGGGTATTCTTTTGGAAGCACACTTTTAATAAAACGAAATTGGAATTTTGATACATATCTTGTTCACCTCCCTGTTCACGGCCTAAAACAGAACTCAAGAATAGAAAGCACTTTTCCAGTCCCAGGTCTTTCCATATGCAAATGAAGATAAAATTTCTGTTTACACCTCCAGGCAAACCAGCACCAGTTACAACTTAAAACTGTAATGAGGCCAAAATGTGACGTGACTCATCTTCCGAAAATAGTTCCGCTGGCATGAAAGAGACCGTCTTACAAACACAGATGGGGAAAAGGGTATTTCTGCCATAGTGTCTGTGCCTGGGGCACTGGTGGCAGCATCTTGCACCGCCCAGCTGCAATGCGCAGGATGGCTGCTGGCAAGACCTCGAAATTACCCAGAGCAGGGAAATCCAATTAAACAGCTGTCACTGAGAAAGCGTAACTATGAGGTTGGTGCAAAAGTAATTGCGGTTTCCAAGGTTTAAAATAATTGCAAAACCCGCAATAACTTTTGCACCAACCTAATACATACTTTAGGAGACACAGATAGAGCATTTTAAAATTCAGCTGTGCAATCAGAAAAAAATGTTTTTGTTCTATAGCAAACAGTGTAAGTCCAACCAAATCATTCTCATTAACGGAAATAAATACCTATATATGTATATCTATACAACTCTACTATAGGCAATACTATACAGGATAATATAATAACTATACTATACATAAATATGTGTGTACATTTATAAATATATACCAATAAGTACATATAAATATATAATAAATATACATAATAACTTGTCGACATGGCAGCATTTACTAAAAAATCATTCCGGCCACCAAGTTAATATTATTCATTGATTAACCAAGGGCCCTCGTTCAGAGCTTATTAGAGGGCTGGATTGTTGATGCAAACTCATCCCACTCCCTCCCCCAGTCAAAAATTCCCAGTCACCTCCACCCCCCACTGTCTACAGAAAGAGTCTCTACTGCTCACCTAGAGTTCAAGGGTGGGACCCCGGTTGCCACTTCGATCTTAAAACCTACTGCTTGTACGCTGGGTTCCACACAGAATGACATTCAGAACTTGCCCCCACCCAGGGCCTTTCTATCTGAATCCTGCCCATTCTTCAAGGCCCAACCAAGTCCAGCACTGACCATCCTCCCAAGCGGTCTCTCTCTCTCTTCAGAGTCCCCATAAACTATATCATTTACAGGGATTTTTTTAATATGCACGAAAACCCACATTTTTTCATCATGCATGCCTGTCAGTCAAAGGTTTTCAACATGTGTCCACAGTGTACTTTTCAGTATAAATAATGTGTATGTCGCATTAGTCCCTCTGTCACCGCTTGCATCTAAGATCACGAAATCCTGTTGGTTCTACCATCAAATCAGATCCAGTATGCAGCACGTTGTCCCTACCTCTACCCCTCTAACAGGACTTGCCCACATGTGACCCACCCCTGTTATCTCTCCGCTTGCTCTGCTCCCCTGTCCTACTTCACACTGCACCACTGACCTCCTCGTGCTTCTTACTCTTTGAGGCACCTTCCCACCTCAGGTATTAGCACGTGTGTGTGTGTGTATGTATGTGTGTTGTGTGCGTGTTTCCTCAGACACCCATATGGTTCATTCCCTTACTTCCTCCAGGTAGTTACTCAAACATTTCCTTCTCACTGAGGCCTTCCCCTTTCCCCTTTCCTTCCCACCCTCTCCCTGCTTTAGTTTTCTCCTTGGCATGTGTCACCGCCTAACACACTACATGATTTCCTGTGTTCATCTTGTTAGTCACCTGTCCTCCCCAACAAAACAGAAGCTCCACAAGGGTGGAGACTCTTGTCTGGGTGTTCGCTGCTGTGTCCCAGCACCCAGGTCGCACAGGGGACACACAACCCACACGATTCAGCACCTTCGTCACAACCACCGAGTCAGGGAGCGTCTTCTGTCATGAACAACAGTGGGTGGTGGCGGTGAAGCGCTCCCTCGCTGCGCACCACCGCTTAAGATAAGAGCTGATGACAGGAGATGCCGTATTTCATATCGTGAACCTAGTAAATTTCATGTTTCGGGGCTGTGTCTCATCAGATCTGATGATACCGTCATCGGTTTCCTCCCATGATGAGGAGTTTGTACGGGGAGTCCAGGCTATTCCATGGAACCACAATATAAACATAAAAGACGTTCCCATTTGTCCTTCCCACACAGCAAGAACTGCCTCACCTACTCCCGGGTTACTCCCAACTCCCCTCTGCAAGCACCCTGGACCATCCCATTCATTCAAGAGTTATTTCTACTTATCTCTTCAAACATTTCCACCTTATCTTTTGAAGTAGCTCTTCATCCTTGACACCAAGGGCCATCTCATATATATATAGTATGATGTAGTGATTGAAGCAGACTCCAAACTCCTGGGTTCAAGTCCCCAGCTCGGTTCTTACTACTGGGGTGACCATTAGCCAGTTGCTCAACCTCTCTGAGCCTCAGCGTCTTCAGTGGAGATGGTCAAAGTACTTACTCACAGGGTTGTTATAGGCAGTAAATGAGTTAATTCTCGTAAAGCATGTGGAAAATCTGGCAGATGGTGAGGGCTGTAATGAGAACAGGCTGGCCCTGTTGCCAGTATTTTATATGAATTGATGCACGTAGTTTAGTGTTTGGGTATGGGAGGCATTCCACAAATATTTATGGGGTGACTACACATCCATACTCACCATGTCTTTTATTTTCTGTCCTGATGTTTCCACATCTGGAGTCTTGCTGACCCCTCCCAGGGTAGCCAGCTCCTATAGATGATGAACAACTCGCCTGTGAGCACACTTTTCAAATGTAAACCAACCAATCCAGAGCCCACACCCAAACACCTCTTTTACTGGCCTCTCACTCCAGGCCACCATCCACCTGCCCTAGGTATCAGATGAGTGACAGCCGCCACACCCCAGAGCCAGCTGCAATTATTCAAACTAGCCAAGCCTAACTAAGCCTGCTTACCCTACCTCACCCATTCCTTCCTGGGGAAACCACAAGCCAGGCTGCAGCCCACAATTCCTCCCTCTCTCTGCCTGTGACTAACCCTGCTGCTTCCCCATGTGCCCCCTGTGACAGGGCCTGACCCCTCCTATTGGCAACTGTGGGTAACAAACTACCTTTTCAATGGCAATCGTCTCCTCATCTGTTGGCCACCCCAAACCTCATATTTTCTATCATTACACTCTATTTTAGACCAATATCATGGGCCAAAGAATGACCATGACCCCTGCTCCCCTCCTACACGTCTGGCTTCTCCTTGGTCTGGACCTACTTCCTCCCGACCTCGGCAAGACAAGAGGTTCCCGTCACTTGCTCATTAGTCACGGGCTTCGGTACTGAGCCACCTGAAATCACCTCACTCTTCTGTTGCTATCACTTCCTGCTCATCTCACATTTCTGTCCTCACTTGACCCCTAGCCCGCTTCCCATAACCTTGGCCATTGTTATTTCTCTCCTGACTATGCCTCCATCTCATCTTGCCCAGTCAGTGTGTTGATATCTCCCAGTAACATCCCCTCAGGCTTCACCCATCCCCAGGGTCTCTGTTTCCTATGTGTTGGCTACATGGTCACTCCCTGTTCCTTTTTTCCAGAATATTATCTGCACAGCTAGCTCTACGGATGCTGCACTCGCCATCTTTTGAAAGCCCAGCTCTTTCATGAGGCCTCCTCGGACCTATATGATACAGAACCACTGTAGCAAGTTGGGTACTATTGCTACACACCGCTCGTCACCACTTTTATCTTTCCAACTAGGTTAGATGCTCCTAAACGGAGGCAAGATGAACTACACATTTCTAAATCTCCGCCAAGCCCTAACACACACTATTCACACAGGAAACACTGAAGCCAGGACAGTGGAGGCAATCTGAGGAAAGACCCTGGATCAAACTGCCTCCGATGAGGCCCCCATTCCCCCTTCTGTGCAATGGCAGAAGTGACTTCACCTCTCTCAAATATCACTCCTCAGAGAAGCCATCGCTCACCATCTATCTCAACATGGCACCCCACCCGTGTCACCCTCTATCACCCTTCCCTGCTGGGGTTTTCATCATGGCACACACCACCACACAACACGACATTTCTTTGTTTGCTTAGTATCTGTCCCTTGCACTGGCATGTCAGTTGCATGAGAACAAGGACTATTTTTTTCACTGACACCTGGTCCATGCCTAAGCAGTGCCAACCATAAGCACTAATAAATATTGTTGAATAGACAAGACATGAAGACATGGGTTTCCAATCTCAAGTGGAGTAACACAAGCGGTCGAAGTGCATTCATTCTTGCAACTGTGCCTTCTATCCGTTGGCACCTGTTCCCAAGAGCCCTGGGGATGCCCTGTCCCTGTGGGTCCTCTCTGTCCTCCTTCCCCATGAAGTCCTTGGTTTGGCCGAGTGACTTTCTGTGGTTCACGCCACAGAGCCTGGGCTCTTATCCCACCCGACTTCAGGCCTGACCCTTACCTGCGCCAGGCTCTCCACAGGCCACCATCCTCCCCAGCGGGGTTTCCAGAGTTCTCAGAGCCTCTGCAATTGGCCTGGATTTATTTGCCAGGCCCTCATTTGCACTTGGCCTCTAATTTATCAGACTCTCCTTCCATGTGGCTCGCCACCTCCCACGTCTCAGTGCTCGTGGTCCACTGCCTCCTCGGGTGCCCTATGGCACAGGACCCACGTTCTCAGCTGCCCCATGTGGCAGTGAACACTGCTGGGAACTGAAACTGGTGGGGTGGAGACTACAAGTGTGACTGAGGCTCAATCTCAGGACACAAGATTGCACTCAGGGTGGTTGCACAGAGAAACATCATGCGTGGATGCCCCAGGTCCTCTACTGACTATGAAACCCAGTCGGGGACATAATGAGAGGAGGTCACCCTCTTGCATATGTCTGGTGGCACAGCTGCTGCAGGTAATAAGAGGGCATGAAAAGCAATCCACACTTCACTGCAATGTAGCAGCATGACACCAACTCACATTCAACTTACATAATGTCTTGAAAATTAGCCAAGGTTCTTCAGAGCGTCACATTTAAAGAAGTTTTCCCTTGCTTAATCCTTCCACTCACAAGCACAAACAGATAAGAGATCTTTGATCTCAGTTATTTTGAGCAGCAATTTATTTTTCTTTTAAGTGATTCAGTTATTTTGACACAGGCCTGACAGCCAAAGAAGAGCTGCCACAGCCATCCAGGGACAGTCTTATCACTGTGCTAAATATCCAGAGAGCATCTTAGGTTGCAAATGAGAAGGGAAGAGGGTTTTAGGAGATTTCAAGTATTTTTTCCTCACTGCCATAGTGAGCCACAGTTGGTTTAAATTCACCATCTTCCTTGACAAATATTTTCAAAGGAACTTGTATTCTAAAAGGGAACACACAAGCACATATAGAAACAGCCAGTTGCACTTAATGTCTGGAGTGTTTAATGGGAATGAAGTGTTTAATGTGCTGTGGCTTTAAAACATCAAACTGGCCACCTGTGAGTGACCACTATCTATAAACTTAATCCAGTCCTCAAAATGAACTATAAGGACTGCTATCGCAAAAGCATGAAAAAAAAATCAGTTCAAATTTTTAAAAATTGTATTTCACCGCAAAAAGAAAAATGTTTTATTAAAAGAATAGATTCCCGGGGTGACCAGTTAGCACAGTTGTTTAGAGCGTGGTGCTGGTAGCACCGAGGTTGCAGGTTCGATCCCTGCAAGGGCCATTGTGAGTTGCGCCCTCCTTAAATAAACAAACAAACAAACAAACAAATAAATAAATAAATAAATAAATAGGGGCCGGCCCAGTGGCTCAGGCGGTTAGGGCTCCATGCTTCTAACTCCAAAGGCTGCCGGTTCGATTCCCACATGGGCCAGTGGGCTCTCAACCACAAGGTTGCCAGTTCAATTCCTCGAGTCCCGCAAGGGATGGTGGGCAGCGCCCCCTGCAACTAAGATTGAACATGGCACCTTGAGCTGAGCTGCTGCTGAGCTCCCAGATGGCTCAGTTGGTTGGAGCGCGTCCTCTCAACCACAAGGTTGCTGGTTCGACTCCCTCAAGGAGTTAGTCAAAGAAATAGAAGCTGCAAACAATGAGATACAACTCAATAAATCAGCAAAGGCTAAAATATGAGAGTACTGAGTGCAGACACAAAATCAGTGAGTTATTCTCATCCATTGCTGGTACGGAGTTATGTTAGGTTGGTTCAAAAGTAATTGTAGTTTAAAAGGTTAAAAATAATTGCAAAAACCGCAGTTACTTTTGCAGCAATTTCTAACACAAGTGGTACAAACTTTTGGACTGAAATTCACCATATATTTCATGATGACATTTATCACTGAATTATAGATGTAGAAAAAAAGTAATAATATTAATAATAGTGATTAACTACATTTTGAGACTAATGCAACTTAATTTTAATATTTAGCTTTTATAACCTTGAGGAAAATACATATTTTTAAAATTTAAGTGAAAATTAAAAATACAAAATTCTGTTAATAGTGTGATCATAATTACGTCAAAAAACATACACTTAAAAAGACTATCTACAAAAAAATCTACTAGAAATAAGTGAGTTGGGCAAGGTTGCAGGACACAAGTTCAATGTTTTAAAATTCAATTATATTTCTATATACTAGCCACAATCAGAAATTCAAACAATGCCATTAACAACAGCATCAAAAAACATAAAATACTTAGAGATAAATCTGACAATATATGTACAACACCTACACTGAAAATTACAAAACACTGCTGAAAGAAATTAAAGATCTAAATAGATGGCAAGATATGCCGTTTGTGGGTCAAAAGACCCAATATCGTCGAAAGGTCAATTCTCCCCAAAATCAATCTATAAATTCAATGAAATTCCAATCAAAATCCCAGCAGGCTTCATTGTAGAAATTGGCAAAGTGATTCTAAAATTCATATGAAAATGCAAACGTCACAGAATAGCTAAAACAATTTTAGAAAAGAACAGAGATGGAGAACTACCACCACTGGATTCCAAGACTTAGTATAAAGATACTGTAATGAGGATATTATAATATTGGCTTCAAGATTGGCAAATAGATCAACAGACTAGAAAAGAGAGTCCAGAAACAGACCCACACATATATCTACGGGCAACTGACTTTTGACAAATGTCTAAAGGTAATTCAATGGAAAAAGGATAGTCTTTTCAACAAACGGCGCTGAAATTATTAGATATCTGTATGCAAAAACTAACTCAAAATGGATCAGAGACCTATGTGTAAAACCTAAAACTATAAAACTTCTTCTGGGAGAAAACAATTGGGAAAAATATTTTCAGTAAACACTTTACAAAGAACATACATGGATGCCAAGTAAGCACACGCATGTGAAAGACATTCAACACCAGTGATTAGAGAACTAAAATTAAAACCACAATGAGATACCACTAAACTGCTATTCAAATGGTTAAAATTAACAAGACAAACTATACTGAGTATTGGCAAGAAAGGGAAGCAACTAGAACCTCCATACACTGCTGACGTGGAATGTAAATGTTACAGCCACTCTGGGAAACAGTGTCTTAAGGAGTGAAATATTAACTATCAGATGATTCAACCATTTCACTCCGAGGTATTTTCACAAGAGAAATGAAAGCATGTGTCCATACAAAGAGTTATAAAATTTTAGAGCAGTTACAAAAATTCAGAGCAGCTTTATTTGAAGTAGCCCCAAAACCAGAAACAACCAAATAAGTCCATCAAGAGGTAAATGGATAAATAAATTGTAGTATAGTCATACAATGGAATACTAGTTAGCAATAAAAAGAAATGAACTGTTGATATATGCTGAAACATAGATAAATCTCAAAATAATTATGCTGAGTGAGAGAAAGTAGACATAAAAGAGTGCATACTGTATGATTCAATTTATAAAATTCCAGAAAATACTAACTAATCTAAAGTAATAAAAAACAGTCTATGGTGACATGGAGACAGGAGGAGGTTGGCAGGAGGGAATGGTGACAAAGATGCTCAAGGAAGCTTTTGGTGACGTTGGAAATGTTCGGTCTTGGTTGTGGTGAAGTTTTCATGGGTGTATATATGTGTCAAACTTTATCAAATTATGCAATTTAATTGTGTGCATTTATTTTAATATGTCAATTTTACCTCAAAAAGGACAAGTGTTCTAAAAGTGGGTTCTGATGATAATTACACGATTCTATAAGTCATTGAATTGCACACTTCAAGTGGGTGAATTTTATGGTATGTAAATTATGCCTCAAGAAGTCATTTAAAATAAAAGACCAGGGTGGTGTGGATGAGGGAGAAGATGAGGGGATTAGAAAGCACAATCGGTAACCACAAGATTGCCATGGGGATACGAAAGACAGATTGGGGAATATAATCAATAATGTTGTAAAGATGTTATAGGGTATCCAATGGACACTTGTCTTATTAGGGAGACCACTTCATGGACAGTGTAGGTGCCCAACCACTGCAGTGTACACCTGAAGCTGAAGTTGAATAATAATGTCAACTATAATTTAATATATACATAGTCACGGGATGTGGAACACAGCATAGGGAATAGAGTCAGTGGAACTGTAACAGCTACATACGACATCAGAGGGGTAGTAGATTGGGGGAGAGGGGTTATCACTTAGTGAGGGGTGGGTGTAACTATCTAACTATTACATTGCTTTTTACACCCGAAACTAAAAAAAAAAAAAAAAAGACCAGAAATAAATATGCCACGTATTAAAAGTTGTTGGCTCAGGTAGTGAAATTACAATGGGTATTCTTGGTGTTTTCTTTATAACAGTCCATATTTTCATCTTTTTCTAATTGAATACAAATTGTAATAAAGGAAAAAGGCTTTCACATATCATCTAGAATTAGTACGTTTATCTCTTTCAACTGCGAACACTCCTGCCATCAAATGTATTGTCTTTGTGTAGACTTAAGATAAATATATTTTTTTAAACTTGAAGGAAGGCTTTACAGGTTAATGGACTTGATTTATTTGTTCTTATATCTACAGCACCTCCTACAGGGCACCTAACACCCAGTAAGTGTCCAATGAATGAGCATACAGTATTTGTAAAGCAATCCTTCCATTTTTCTTAAAATTGATCTGCCCAATACTTGATGATGACATCTCCCAGGCTAAATCATTATAATAAATTAGGAGTCGGCAAACTACGGGCCAAATTTGGTAAATAAAGTTTTATTGGAACACAGCCACATGCATTCATTTACATATTGTGTGTGACTACTTTCACAGCAGCAGAACTCAGTACTTGCTATGAAGACTGGATGACCCTCAGACTAAAATATCTACCATACAGCTCTTTATAGAAAAAGTTTGCCAACTTGTGTCATTAATAAGGATAGTCATTTACTGTGTATTTAATTTACCTTGTAGAAGTATCAGCTAAACACTTGCACTCATGATTTGTTTTCATTTTCACCTCTAACACAGTTATAATTATCTAAGCTATGGCTATAAATCGCAGAGGTATGGACAAGATTTTGTTTAAATGCATATCTGGAAAAGCCACTTTTCTATAAGTATTTTATGCTTAACAAGTAAGTTATCTATGTACATTAAAAAATATAAATGTAAAAGTAAGGAATATTAGTACAACAAAGAAATTCATTTGTGAAGTCCATTTTTCCAGAGTTGACAATTTCTCAAAGATTCAATTTACAAGAGTATAAACCGCAAGTAATATTTTTGTTGAACTATAATTCACTGTGAAGTACCATGATATCACAGCTATTGATATTGTTTCTTGACGATCTTCCAGAAACTGCAATAAGTACTTTTCATCTTTTGTGTCATTCAACACTAACAGCTTTATGGAAAAAGAATATTATCCTCCCAATTTACAGATGAGAAAGCTGAGTCCCTGAGAAGTTAGGACATCATCAATTACCAGTAAGTGGTAGAGTGAAAATTAGAACTTGGCTCTATCTGAAACCAAAGCTGACCCTCTTTCCATTTATGGATACATGTCTCTAAAATACAAAAAAAAAAAAAAAGTAACAAAAGTTTAATTATTAGAAGTATATCAGTCTCTAGTACTGAAGAAATTAATCCCATAAGAGCTGAAAAATCTCAAAATATTTTTGGAACTGTTAGTAGCAGGAGTCTTAAAAGCATTCTAAATGAAAAAAAGAAGCTCATTATTTACATTTTCATCTCTAGTTTCATCACTAATTGGCTGCCATAAGGATGGCAGAGAAATGTACAGTATCTGAAAAGTACATTCCAAATATGTTGTATGACATTTATTTCAGTGATTACGGTGAAGACTCAGAAGAGTGTACCAGCTGCTAAGAGCAGATTAAATCTATCCCCTGGGAAGGGTAAGTCACTGCCAAGAAACATCTTGCAGGTGAGCAGGTATAGGTGTGACACAACTACGGTTTGCTTTCCAGACAGTCGAAGAAGCATGACTCCCATAGAAAAGATCCAGGTCTAGAGCAACACTTAGGCACAAGGCATGTGCAAATGTCCCTACATACTGGCATCATCATGGCCTTCCATTGAATTTTACAGGTAGTCAAGTGATATAAATGTTTTAGGGCATCTTTAACATTACCCCATTTTTCCCATCAATCCACTGGAATTCATTCTAGTACAGAATGAATTACACTAGGGCTCACTGTAAAGCTTATTCTTGTATTTAGAGAAGTGGTAGTTGTCAAAGTCTACAGTCACTGACAGAACTATTACTGAAAGATAACACTGGGCATGTATTATATATAAGATACTATGCTAAATGCCTTTATATACATTTTCTCACTTAATCTTCACAACAACCTTATGAAGTGGGTACTGTTATTGTCCTAATTTAAGGCATGTTCCTTTGTAACCACCTCATGGATGAAAGAAGAGAATCAATTCATCTGAATTAAAAATAGATAACCCCTGACTCTTTGTTATCTAACAATAACAAAGATAATTTATAAACACAAGCCATTTTACCAAGTTAATATGCCTAAACGTTTTGTGTTCTTTTATCACACAACATTTTAACTTACAGTAGTAGAATAAATTCTCACTTGGAAAGCTGGTCTACAGGCAACTTTTATGAGAAGGAAATATGGCAAATGACCAATCTAATATCAGGTATTTTGTTTTAAATAAAAAGTAATGCTTGACATAGAAAGACAAATACCATATGATCTCACTTATACGTGGAACCTAAAGAGCAGAATAAATGAGCAAACGAAGCAGAAATAGTCTCAGAGATATAGAGAAAAACCTGATGGTTGCTCGATGGGAGGGGGTGTGGGGATGAGAGAGAAGGTGAGGGGATTGGAAGCACAAATTAGTAACCACAAGGTTGCCACGGGGTTACGAAAGACAGTTTGGGGAATATAATCAACAATGTTGTAAAGTTTTTGTAGGGTATCAGATGGGCACATGTCTTATTAGGGAGACCACGTCATGGACAGTATAGATGCCTGACCACTGCACTGTACACCTGAAGCTGAAGCTGAACAATACTGAGTGTAACTATAAATATATATATGGTCACAGGATATGGAGCACAGAATAGGGAATAGAATCAATGGAACTGTAACAGCTATATATGATATCAGAGGGGTAGTAGGTTGGGGGAGGGGGTTATCACTTTGTGAGGGGTGTAAATGTCTAGTTATTACATTGTTTTGTTTTGTACACCCAAAACTAATAAATACCTATATACCGATAACAACAAACAAAAAACTAATGCTCAGCGTCCCAGGGGCCACTATGATTCAGCTCAGTATTTGAGTGGTTCGTCGGGCACTGGCTTCAGCATCCGATGTCTGTGACTGTCGGGGACGGGCTCCACGCTCTTAGAAAAGATACTAAATCTTGCTAGACATGCTTCCTCATCTATAAATAGGGGACCATAATTTATCTGCTTCCAAGAGTTATTGAGGGAATAAATGAGATAATGCACATAAAACCCTTAGCACTTACTAAGTGCTCAGTCAATGTCAGCTCTAACAATTATCATTATTACTTCCATTATTATATCTAAGTTGATAGTTAATGTGATGATTCTGAGACAATACAGGACTTTAAAGTATCTTCAGAGGCACCAAAGGATGATGATGTTATATTCAGTATCATTTTAGTGCTAACTGTACTTTTGTTTCCAAAGTCTTCGAACATGAAATTTGTATAGCTGGTTATCAGAAAATCAGAATACTCAATTACCCAAAACACCCTATTCCATAATCATTCATTATCAGTAGTTACTTATTGAAATTATACTGTTTGAAATACCTGGGGTTAAATAGTATGAGTGACATATATACGTGGAATCTAAAAAACAAAATAAATGAACAAAATAAATGAAAAAAACAAAACCAGAAACAAACTCATAGATACAGAGAACAAACTGATGGTTGCCAGATGGGAGGGGGGTTGGGTGATGGGTGGAAAGGGTGAACAGATTAAGAAGTGCAAATTGATAGTTACGAAATACTCCTGGGGATGTAAAGTATAGCTTAGGGAACATAGTCAATATTGTAATAACTATGCAGAGTGCCAGGTGGATACTAGACCAATCAGGGGGCTCACTTGGTAAGTTATATAATGTCTTAACCACTAGGCTATACACTGGAAACTAATATAATATTGAATGTCAACCACAATTGAATTTTTTTTTTTAATTTAATATTATGAGTGATAAAAAGAGCCATGCCCCTTCCTATAAAGAGTTTGTGAGGGGGGTGGGGGGTGGGAGATGAGGGTAAGGGGGATCAAATATATGGTGATGGAAGGAGAACTGACTCTGGGTGGTGAACACACAATGGGATTTATAGATGATGTAATACAGAATTGTACATCTGAAATCTATGTAATTTTACTAACAATTGTCACCCCAATAAATTTTTAAAAAATTAAAAAAAGTTTGTGGGGAACTCTTTCTTAAGGAATGAAACACACAAGAAAATATAATTACCAACATAAGACATTCTATGATAAGTGCTAAGTGGTGGTTCTATAAAGAATTTGAGAAGGCTTAAGGAGAGAGAGAAATGGAAGAAGAAAACTAATACTTTTAAGTGCCTCTTCTGTGCTTTTTAAACACGATAGCTAATCCTCACAACAAAATATCTGAATAATAAGTTTAATGAGTTCCCACTTTACAGGAGAATTCTGACCTTTGAAATGTCAAGAAAAACTAGTAAGTGGCAGATTCAAGCCCAAGTCCATCTGGTTCCAGAGCCCAAACATTTCCACTATGCCATGGTCTTCCCATGTGATTTAAATGAAGCCACAAATGAAACCCCACTTTACAAAACAAATATCAAAATTAAACCATAAAAAAAAAAAATCAAACTATCAGTATTCTCCCAGGCGTAAGATATTAATTTATGCAACAGCCAAATAATGCATAAGCAATCTCAACACTAAGTACCAATCTTTAAAAAGAAAATCCTGAATTGCCAGAGGAGCTATTATAATTTTCAGAGCAAAGTTATCTTAGAGATGTTTTCATGAATTTACTATGTTAAATTTTCAAATTTACTCACACACTTTATCAAGTTCTCAAGGACATTTCTAAAGTAATCTCATCACTTACAGAGCATTAATTCTGACCTGACTAGAGATAATATAGCTATTATGTAATATTTAATAGTTCAAAATGGGAAGTTAATATACTTCTAAAAATACCAAAGAAACTAGTATATAAAATGTCAACAGTGATGATCAAAAATTGCTTTGAGTTTTTTCTAATTTCCTATACTCTTTTTAAAAGTTCTGCATTTTGTAGCAGGGACAGCCTAAATAAATAACATCATTTGATATGGGGCAACTCTTTTTTATATTTTAGTCCATTCTCAATGATACAGATTTATCAAGTCTTTTAAACCCCATGACCCATCCATCCCTCCATTTTAAACTACTTTTAGGAAGTTTCACTAATAGGCAAATATGGTGAGGGGGGTAAAAACAGATCCTTACTAAGAGCATTTTTTAAAATAAGAATTCTAAGCTGTGTCTAGCAGGATAGCATTTAATTAATATTATGCACCAAGTTTTCTGAAGTGTCATACATCTTTGCAGCTCAACTAATGGAGTTTTTGTAATGCTGTTAATTAGTGAAAAGCCTTAGAAACAATCAATGATTCTCTCAAGAAAGTAAACTTTTCATGATCTAGCAAACACACAGACACACAAGCACACACACACACACAAAGAAATGTGAATCTAATGCGCGTATCTAGTAATCTGGAACCTCTCAAATAATGATCTTACTTAAAAGTATCTAGATAATGGACGGAAAACAATGTTTGTGTATATGAATACACAATCTAAGAAAACAGTAAGTAGTTAAGGATCCATTTCTTTGATTCTCTATGATTTTGGAAAGTGAGGTGAAGTTTCACTGAAAACGTTTGTTGATTGAATTTGCAAAGTCGCTTCCACGGGAGAAGGCATGAAACCCCCTCATGCCCCAGGCTGGAGCAGTCTCTGAGTGTCTGCCTCATCTCTTCCCCAGTAATGACGCCCGACACATGAAATCAGAAACTTTCCATCATTTCAATTCATGGCATCAGAGTAACTTTATTCTCTCTAACCTCTGATACATTTCTGATAAATCAAAATTCAGACTTATCATGACCTAAACTGACGTATCATTTCCCCCCACTGGAATTTGTGATGCCTAATTTTATATGTCAACTTGACTGGGCTACAGGATGCCCAAATCACTGGTGAAACATGATTTCTGGGTGTGTCTGTGTGAGGATGTTTTCAGGACATTAGCATTTGAGTCAGTAGAATGAGAGAAGAGACCACCCTCTCCAATGTGGGTGGGCATCACCCAATCACGTAAGGGCCGAATAGAACAAAAGGTGGAAGAAGGGTGAATTCTCCTTCTCTCTCCTCTTGAGCTGGGATGTCCATCTTCCCCTGCCCTCAGATGTCAAAGTTCCTGGTTCTTGGGTCTTTGGATTCCAAGAGTTACACCAGCAACCTCCCCACCCCCCACACCATCCCAGTTCTCAGGCCATCAGAGAAGGCCACTGATATACCACTGATTCTCCTGGCTCTCCTGCTGGCAAATAGTAGATTGTGGGACTTCCGGCCTCCATAAGCATGTAAGCCAATTCCTATTATAAATCTCCTTATAAATAATTATATATACAATTTATATATACATTTACATTTTATGTAATATATATTTATTTATATGTAAATACAGAGGGTACCAATAAAATGCATACACATTTTAAGAAAGGAAAACTGTATTAAAATTGTTATACTCAATATATGCCGATAACAAAAGATGAATACAAGTCACACTTCACTTCTGCAATGACAAGAGGTGCTCAGAGTGGTTACCATCAGCGTCCAGACACTTTTGATTATGGCGCACTACTGCTTGAGCAACGTTGACCAAGTGTCCACTTGTATACCTTTTTTTGGCACCCCCGCTATATATATGTGCTATTGGTTCTGTTTCTCTGGAGAGCCCTAACACAGATTTGCTTCAAATACCTAATTTCTTTATGCCACGTGATTATCATGATTGAGTCGTACCGGCCACAGCCCTGAGAAACACCGTTAGCTTCCCAGACAGCCCTCGTCGTCAGCATCTGCGTCTGGCTCTGTGCCACTGCAATTAATCAAGGTCACTCTTGTGGGATAATAACATAAATTCAAGTCCATAATACCTCAGCCCAAACTCTTCTGGATGGATGTGTCTTGGAATTGAGAACGGTTCCCATTTCAGGAGAGTAAAGTGGTGAGTGTTGCTGTATACTACGGAATGCCCCCACCAGTCTGGGATGGCGCTCCAAAATCAAGCATGCTATTGTTTCTGCAACAAAATGAATGAATAGTCACACTAAGTCTTATTTAAAAACCAGTCCCCTATCCACTCAGGCTTGGTTTTGCCATGAAATGAGTTGCTAAACTAAATTTTGCATCTCAAAGCTTTTAAGACAATGTAACAGGAATAGTAGCAGTAGAAATTGTTTGCCATTGTGTTCTAAGAACTGGCAAATGAGAACAGATGCCAGGTACCAGCTTTGAGTCCTCGTGAGGGTGTTTTACTCAACCGATTAAAAAACACCCTCCTACATCATGGATTGAGCCCAAATTGTGATTAGCCCTTTATTAGACTGGCCTTCTCCCTTTGAACATGACTTCTACCTTTCTTTGATTACAGGATTTTAATATCATCAAAGGTGGACATACTCGTAGTAAGTCAAGAGACAGATTTAAAAGAAAAAATACCATATAACTCAGGGAATTTAGAAAACCACAGGATCAATCCTTAGGTTACTCACTAGTCCTGTTCCTCTGACCAACAGTATACGCTGACAATCATCCCTTGAAGCTTTGCGTCTTCTAGTGAATTTCTGTGTGCTCATCCCATTAATTCTGAGATTTGTGCTTACTGTGTGACTACCACTACAAAGAAAAACTTGATTTAAGAAAGTAAAAGGCTGTGAAAGAGCTCAAAATGTTCATATTGAATTGGACAGTAATTGCTGAGTCCAAAACCAGCATACAGAGAACTGTGCAAATCTCATTACCTGTCCTAGGTCGTGGCCATCATAAGCAGCTTAAGTGATCCAGTCTCCTCACTGTTTACTCCACATTTATCCTAATAATGCAGATTAGTTCTCATCCAAACGCTGCCAGCTCAGCTTGAAAATTGCTAGCCTACGTTACATCTTGTAGGGTTTTTATAAACATGATACTCCCAAATCACAAACATTGTAATATATGAGACGAGAGTGATGGCAATAATAGTCCCTTATACTTCCAGTGAACAGTTCCCTCTAACAACCCTGGTGTAAACTGATTACGCATGTAATTATCATTTTTAATATTCATTTAGTTCAAACAATGAACCAGACACTATAACAATATAACATACGATCATTCTATTCTTTAATAAGATGCTTCCTTGCTGTGCATCTTAATTACAGAACAAGGCTGGCACGCCAACTAAAATCATAGTCTTAGCACACCCTAAAATTACCTTCTCGTGACTATGAAAGTCTTTGCTGCATCAAATGTCTCAGGTTGGGTTCCCCCAGAAGCAGACCCCAAGACAGGGGGTCTGAGTGCAGGTGGTTTAGTATGATTCTGGAAGATACATAACCTAATTTAGCGTCAGTCTATAGTGCCAATTCATCTATATACTGTCTGCCTCTGAAATACCCTCAAACACATATATTTATATGTATATCTCTAATAATCTACTTTAGTTCTCTGTGTGTGTGTATCCATCCCGCAGGAAACATGTTTTGTTTTCAAGCAGTAGAAACTGGCCTAAGACACAACACTTGTTGCCCTTCTTGGCCAATGAGTTTGAGCCACCATATAGGACAGTCACCCTCAGCCAATGATAGAGTGAACATGTGTAGTCAGTTGTCGGCTTCTCTTTTGTCCATTGATTTTGGGTTCCGTGAACAATTTTGACCCATTCTGTCCAAAGAAGAGTGTGCAAGGAGTAATGATGCTGACATGTAACCAGAAAAACAAACAAATAAAAAAACCTACATGGAGAATCTACATGGATGTTAAAAGGCAAGGAAGTTTTCTCTCTCTTGTGGGTCATGAAGGAAATGGTAAGGACATCAAGGGGTAAGGGAAGCTCTTTGATATTCCGACAGCATCAGAAACAGGACTACAATTCAGGAAGACGCATCAACCAATGGCGAAGTGGGAACCGGAAAGAACTAAAGCCAGAGACAGTCATGATGTCAGGGGCATTTGAAGAGAACAGAAAGCTGTTGCCAAGATTGCCGTTATACTACAGTGTGTTCCCTTCAAATTTACTAACGTCATTTTTTTGTTTTTTAAAAAGAAAAGGAAAAAGAGCAAAGAGCTGGGATTCCCCTGGTCTGCAGACCATCAAATGGTCCAGAGCTGAGGCTCCCTCTTCCTGCCCCGTGGTCCCCACACCCCAGAGGTTCTCTGGTCACATCACTTGCTCTCTCGTTCCTCACTGGCGGGGCTCCCATCACTACCCCCCATGTGGGAAGGGCCAGCTTTTGGTGTCCTGGGTTAAGCAGAACCTCCCTCCGGTTCAGTGGGACAGCATCCGGGTCCCAAGCAACAGAAGCATTTGCTCCCTGTCGCTGAGATTTTACTAGTTGGAGTTTATTTCATTTTCAAAATCCTATACTCAACAATTTAATGTCCTTTTCTAATCACTGAATCACAGAAGGCTTGCTTTGAGAGATACTCAAGCAAATATTGATCTGACCATTAAAAGAAGCTCAGACTATGAGGATAAACAACATTATAAATAGTAAAGTTAAAAGGAAAGGAAAATAGCTAAATTGAAATTCTGTCCTTTTTAAAAAAAAAAAGAAAGGCTTTTATTCTAGCACCTATTTTTATTAAATATTAAAGTTATGAATTCATCAATCAATACCTTGTATATCACCCATCTTCTGTAGGATACTGGGTGTTAGAAAATGTAAGCACCTCAGAAACACCACAATTTAGTTGGAGAGAGGAGATAAGTACATGATAGGTTAAAAAATACAGAGATGAGTATCATTTCAATACACAAAAAGATCACAAGCCAGGGTGTGATTAATTGCGAATAAACAGAGTAGCGCCACTGCAATTTACAAAGACCAAAATGTAAACACTTTGGACATGGATATATTCAAGCAAGATCTTCCAGGATGAGTAAAATTTGGACATAAAGCGGTAGGAGGGCAAAGGCACTCATGTACAAAAATACAGTCGGAAAAGACCATGAAACAGGTAAAGAGTGGAACATTTGGGAGAGCAAGGAAAGAGCAAATGTGAGGACACATTAATACGAAGGAAGTGACTTGGATTGGATCCTCAGGAATGGGGAACTTGAGGAACCCCTGAGAATGTTCGAGCAAAGGAACGATACAATCAAGGTGGACTTTAAGACATTGGTCTGGACTTATTATGTAAGGGATCAAAAGAAGACAATGGGCCCAGAAAACCCAGCAGTCCACGGGGAAAGTGGTAAGGTTCTAACCTAGGCTGGCCCGACGGGCAGTGGTGTGAGAGGGATTCAGGAGGAAGAATCAGTAAGACGCGGTAAGAGATCAAGAGATTCACTGGTCTCAACAATACATGGCCAAGAGAAGGAAAGAAACATCAACAGAATTAAAAAGTCAAGGCAGAAAGCTGGTTTCTGAACAGATGAAAACGCAACAGACATAGGTCACAGAATAGTGAGACAAAAACAACAATCGTAGGATTCAGGGTGAAGATTGGCATATATTCTTTTGGAAAATAATCAGAGTAAATATACTATTTTTAAATAGAATTTTGTTCGAAGTATGAAGCAATTCAAGTTCAGGGCAAATTTGATATCAAAAAATATTAAAAACATAAATATCATTCAGAATCCTGCTTTCAAGAGATGACTACTGGGTCAGCCGGGTGGCTCAGGTGGTTGGAGTTCCGTGCTCCTAACTCCGAAGGCTACCAGTTTGATTCCCACATGGGCCAGTGGGCTCTCAACCACAAGGCTGCCAGTTCGATTTCCCACAAGGGATGGTGGGCTGTGCCCCCTGCAACTAGCAACGGCACTGGACCTGGAGCTGAGCTGCGCCCTCCACAACTAAGACTGAAAGGACAACAACTTGAAGCTGAACGGCACCCTCCACAACTGAGATTGAAAGGACAACTTGACTTGAAAAAAAAAAAGGCCTGGAAGTACACACTGTTCCCCAATAAAGTCCTGTTCTCCTTCCCCAATAAAATCTAAAAAAAAAAAAAAAGAGAGAGAGATGACTACTGTAACGTTATCTTTTCAGTTTTTTTTTTTTTTTCTTATGTCAGTAATAACAAGAGGGAAAGGGAGGAGGCAGAGAGGGAAAAAAATAGCTAAGATTTATTGACTGCCTAGTACATTCCAAGTGCTAGTCTAAACCCTTGATATATACTAAGTTATTCTTCACAACAATCCTATGAGAGAGGTACAATTATTATCCCTTTTTGCACATGGAGAAACTAGAGCCCAGAGAGCTTAAGAAACCTGCCCAAAGTAACACAGAGTTGGGTTCTGAACGCAGGCAATCCAGCTTAACCTGGGATCTTAACCACCATGCAATACATTGCCTCTTGAACTATATGCTTATTATATATGATGTATATCAACTTGAACACATAATAAGAGAACCTACGAGTATACTCTTTTGTTCATTCTTTAACTGAGTCTTTAAACTTTGCTGTTCATAGGAACAGCAGAATTCCTTAGGAAAAGTCCATTAAGGCAGGGAATTATTTAATAAATATTTTCCCAATCGCTGTTTGTTCTTCAGTCTCTTGGGATTTTCCCCAGTTCACTGACTCTAACAGTCATTATGTTGCTGTAACAAGCAACCCAAAACCTCTTAGGGTTTATAACTATAAATGATTATTCCTTGAGTACAATTCATAATCCATCGAGGGCCATCTGGTGGGACTGCTCCGTAACTTCTCATTCCAGAACCCAAGCTGATGGCACCAGAATGTTGTCACTCCCACGCAAAGGAAAAGAAAGCTCTGGAGGGTCTTGCCCTGGCAGTTTAGTGCTGTGACCTGGAAGTTGCACAGGTCGCTACACACACCTCATTGGCCAGAACTTGTCACATGGTCCCACCCAACCATAAGAGGGCCAGAAAGTACACTCCGACCATGGACCCACAATGGGGGAGAACCCACACCTGTGAGCACCTCTGACTTCACATAACCTGTGCGCATCCTGAGTCCCTGGAACCCTCAGGTACAAGCCAGACCTTGACAAAAATTGTCAAATATAGGTTAAATTAGTAAAGCTATAAAGGTATCTTTATGACACCAGCATAAATTAAGAGAACTACAAAGTCTTTAAGGATTATTTGGGTCCCTTCTACAGATGAAAACAATGGGCTCAGAAACACCAGTCCAACGTAACCCTAGCTAGTAACAGGCTGAAATCCAACAGTTTTATTTTTGTTGTTACTCCCTCAACAATTCCTCAGAAACACAAGAAAAAGGTAAATTTCACCTGTTACGAGATTTACCGGTTACATTCAAATCAATTATGAATTTCCTTAAAATTGAAAGCTCTGTTAAAATATTTTTCAGCAAAGTACATTGCCACAGATCTTAGTCTTTATGTTTCTTATTTTCTTTACCAGCATTTTATAACTCAAGAGTTTTAAATTCTCTGACAGATTTTATTTTAATTACTAGTCTGGGAAGGATATTCATTCGCCAGCAAAAAAGAATCTAAATGGTGGTATTTGATGAATATATTTATACTGTGTCCCAATGTTTTTTTCTTTGCTTTAGCTGACACAACCTCAGTCAAAACAAAAAACAGAAAAACAAAAAACAAAAAAAAACAAACACTAGTCATCCACCACCCAAAGTGAGTCCAGGGTCATCAGAAAAGAGACAGTACAATCCTCTTCTTTCAGTTGAGGAAACTAAGACCCACGAAGGGCAGGTGACGTGTCCCAGGTCTCCCACTAGCAACACGTTAGAGCAAAGTCTCCCTCTAGTCCTGAATTTTCAAACTCAGTGTTTTGTCCACCATCGCCCTGTCGCCTCAACTTCATTATTCTGGAAAGTCATTTTTTTATCTGGTTCTCAATTCCTTAGCTGGAGAATGAGGAAGACTCACTAGGCCAAGATTTCCCAAGTGGGTTTCAAAAAACACCAGTCTCTGAAATTGATTGTGGAATTGAAAGTTTTGTGGTCATCTAAGTTTGAGAAAGACTAAAATGCCATACTCTTTTATAATTTACATATAAAAAGTATAAATATAAATAATATAAATATAAATATATTTCACTGTCCTCTGGGACTACAGATTATAATTCCCAGGGGAGGATGCAGGATAAAACTGGGCTTCAAAGTAAGACATTTTTGTTAGGGTCTAAAATCTATACCTTAGAAATCAATCAGGTTTTAGATTTCTGGTATTTTCTGAGTTTATTTCCCTGTTGTTCTCCATATTTGTGGATGTCTTTTACAAGCTGCAGCCTATTCCAGCCAAAGAAAACCAGGGAAGGGCTCATCTGTCCCACAATTGTTAGCACACAGAGCAGCAGGCTTCCCAGCCCGCCCCTACGCCTCAGGATGTGTAGAAATGAGGCAAAAACAGAAGTGAGACAACCCCAGGGGAAGGTGAACAGGCGTGTCAGTCCTATTCGTGAATTACTCACCCCACCTGAAGGTCCTTCTTCCAGAAAAATCTGGAAGTTTCTGGGTTCTCCTGCGTAAAGAAGAGAGTGAGCCCTCCCAGTCACACAGAGCTTTACCAAGATAAATCTGTTCAGAGATCACGCGTTAACTCCTCCTCATCAGAAAACAACCAGCGCTCTTCAGGCTTTGTTGGTCCTAAAGGCACCCATCGCTGGGGATAAAAGATGACTTGGAACTCACCGCCTGAGACTACTAAGAACCATTATGCACACCCTTTTCCATTTAAGGACAAGTTGTGTTCCAAAAGATTGTTAGTGACTAGCCACACCCTACCAGCCACTAAATTCTACTGGGCTGCTAATAGCCAGCCTTTTTAAAATATAGCTTGGAGCATAGAAAACAAACAAATTTTTTAAAAGCCTCTTACCGGTAAATCCCAGTGGCTATTCTATGTTCTCAAATATGCTGCTCTGCTGAAAGTCCCCAGAGAGAAAGAGAAATGAGGAAGAGGCTGCTGGCTCCTTTTCCCCAAGACTCAAATTGAGCTTTTCTAGACCTTAGAATCCCAACATCAGAGCTAATCCCAGTTATATATTTAAATGCCTCAATTACATTAAATACATATTAAAATGTATTAACGTTGTATTAAAACTAGGCAGAGGGAGGAAGTACAATGGATGCTGCTGTAATCTCCACGTTTACCTTCACGGAATCCCAACTATGTTTCCCATAGTTACAAAATTACAAAAAGCATTCAGATTTCCAAAACAACCCACAACAATCTACTTAATGTACACTCTCTCTCACGAACCAGAGTTCCAATATATGCCCCAGAAACAGACTTACCTTCCCCCACTTAAATAGCATCCAGAAGTTTGCCCCACGTAATGCACCTGCTGGGAAATAGGGATGAGCCCCACAGCAATGTTGGGGAGGCCCAGAGCGCTGTAAGGGGGGTGGGGGGTGGGAGATGAGGGTAAGGGGGATCAAATATATGGTGATGGAAGGAGAACTGACTCTGGGTGGTGAACACACAATGGGATTTATAGATGATGTAATACAGAATTGTACACCTGAAATCTATGTGATTTTACTAACAATTGTCACCCCAATAAATTTAAAAAATAAATTTTTAAAAAAAAAAGAAATGTGGAGACTGAGGGAAGGAGCTACACATGGCAAAGAGCAGCTAAACACGAGAAGACTAGGCCACACTCATTCCTTTGAAAGGACATGGTTGCTTCTGACCAGGATTTCTCCAGGACAATTGTTTCCAAACCTGAAAGACCAACAGGATCATCTGAGAAGCTTTTAAAAAGCCCAGATTCTCAGGCCTGACCACAGTCTTACTACTAAGCCAGAACACCCGCACAGGTGGGTGCAGGAAGCTGCATTTTGAAGGATGCTTTCCTCGGGTAATTATGATGCTCAGATATGTTTAAGAATCCCATTCTAGGGTTTTTCATATCAGAATTATGGGCTGACATTACTTATTGCATGTCGTAGTTCTCAAAGATCTATTAAGCCTTAGCTTATACATAGCTTCCTCTTAAGGACTTTTTTTAAATGTAAGTAATTCCTCCCCAAATGCAATGCCATGCCCTTTACTTGATAACACTCACCATGATTGAATTCCTTGTATATTGTTCACCTTCCCCGCTAGACTCAGTTCCAAGAAGGCAGTCCTATTCCAGGTCATCTAGCACAGAGTCTGTGTCGATGAACTTTGGATGAATGAGAGGACATTGCATTCAATTCTCTCCTTTCATCTCATTGCTACGCGTATAATGTAGGGAGAGTAGACGTTACTATTCACAAGTTAATGAGACGAACTTGAACAGCTGGGTCGCTCGAGATCACAGGGTAATTAAGTGGCAGGACCAAGTCTAACCACAAGGCTCAGGATTCAGGTTTCCCCTCTACTCCTTTCTAGTCTCCCACGATGCCTCCCATCGGCAAATATCCATGTGGTTCCCGTTTATTAATATCAAACTGACCGAAGTGATGGTACTTATGTCTCACAGTCTAATATTTATTCGTATGACAGGCAATTGTGCAATTCAGAAGCATAAGCCACTGGGAGCTTATGTAGAAACCTTGAACACATTCTATTCATTTATCAGAGAAACAATATGCATGACGTAGGGTGAAAAAATGGAAGTTCACTGGAAAATTCTGGCATAATAAATTCTAGTGCTAATAAAAAAGGAAAACACACGTGATAAGAGGAAGATTATTTAGCTACAAAGAAACTTCTCCGAACAGAAACTCATAGACACAGACAATGGTTTGGTGGTTGCCAGAGGGTAAGGGGGGTGGGGGGTGGGGGGTGGGAGATGAGGGTAAGGGGGATCGAATATATGGTGATGGAAGGAGAACTGACTCTGGGTGATGAACACACAATGGGATTTATAGATGATGTATTACAGAATTGTACACCTGAAATCTATGTAATTTTACTAACAATTGTCACCTCAATAAATTTAATAAATAAATAAAAAGGGGGGAAAAAAAAAAAAGAAACTTCTCCGAAACCTGATCGTAAAAGAATATTTTGCTGGAAAGAAAGGAAAGCATATTTAACAGAAACTTGAATATAGAGGGGAGGTTAATGAATTAAATATAATGAGTCTATTATAACCTAAATTATTTATAGGAAACTAAAAGGAATATCCAGAGAGAAGAAATTCTGGAAATTAAATGGATAAAAACACAATAATAATGTTGAATGAATACATTGGTCCTTAAAAGTCTGATTTTAACAATAATGAAATTAGAAACTTGCCCATTAGGAACTCATAATACTTTAATACAGAGTTTGACATATTAGGTTGGTACAAAAGTAACGGCAGTTTTTGCAATTATTTTTAACCTTTTAAACCGCAATTACTTTTGCACCAACCTAATATCTGCACTATACCAGGAGAACAGATATTTAATCACAACAGCAGGTTTGGGTTGTACAAAGTCACAAGGGCAATCCATTACTGAGCCTATTAACACATGGGCAATTAAAAAAAAAAAACAATGAATTTTTCAAATTGTATTTACACAAAGTATATCTAACAAAAATCTCTAACAAAAGAATAATACAAAAGAGTGAACGAATCATAATAAATTCGGTAATAAAATCAGTGATAAAATATCTAGCCACTTAAAAAGAACAAGAGTTTTTAATGAGTAAATGAGCAGACACAATAACCTTGGTAAGCATTTGGCTCTCGGCCTCCTAGGGTCTCCTCTGAAACATTAATTCAGACTGACTCACGTTAGAGCAGTCAAAGGACTTTAAATCAGCAGGAGTGAATTAAAGCAAAGGGTAGTAATCAACCAATAATGTTATAAAAGTTAGGGAAGGTCCCAGTGGGAACCCACAGAATTGGTAGTAAGCTTGAATTGTGACATCAATGAAAAGATTAATAGCCCTCAAATTAAAATCACAGATAATACCAAATATAAAAGAAGAAAACTGAAAAGGGAGACAGCCATTTATTAACCAGATTCTGTAATCAGTGAGAAATAAATATCTGGAATTAGAATATACACATGTGAGATTTTAATTGATGGATCTTCTTCTAAAAGCTACATACAAAATACAATTTTTTTTTTTAAGGAGGGCACAGCTCACAGTGGCCCAAGCAGGGATCGAACCAGCAACCTTGGTGTTATTAGCACCACGCTCGAACCAACTGAGCTAACAGGTCACCCCTACAAAGTACATTTTTGATAATAATAGCTAAAGGAATTCATAGTATAGCAAAAGAAGTCACATTATAATGTAAGAAAGCACCTTCCTACCTGAAAAACGTATGTGTTCTAAATTTTTATTTTTGCACATCATTTTTCTTAAAGCAAGACAACCTATAGGCTCAAAACTGAGCCAATATAATCTGAAATCAACTCCTTTATAAAAATGTGCAATAACCAATATGTACTTTTAGCCTAATAACTCAGATAGAGTAACAATTTATCTTTAACATATATGAAAGGATATTAACACCAAAGAGAAAAAAATATCTCTTTTTTAACCTAGATAAAATTGCCAATGAAACATGTGAATATTTTGTTTGGCATACAAATTTGGAAAAAAAAAAAAGACAAGCAATGTATTAGAATATAGTCACATAGTCATATAAACCAAAAGAGAATTTGAAAGGACCTAGAATAATTTGAGTCATTTAAAACCAGTTTGGTCAGAATATTTAAATACCCTGCCTTCCCAGGTCTGTTTACAAGATGATGATTGTAATTATCATATCATCACTTTATGACAAGTTAATTATAATTATTATTATATATTTTCCATGAAATGAGCTACAGTTACTGCCCTGAGGTGGGTTTTCTTTCTTCTTTTCTTTTTTTTTTTTTTGGATGGGGGAGGAAGGAGTGTGGATTTTGTGTTTTGTTTTTGTTCTTTGCAATGGGAATGGGTGAGCACTGCTCATATTCTCTGCCTCCTAGAGTTCAGTAAGTAACCTCATTTGCAAGTTGACAGGGCAAGGTGAGAGCCGTGCGTTATGGGACAGAGCAATGATGACTGACTCATACCTAACTCACCGTCATGAGCCTCATTAACACTGGACTGCGCCTAACCCAGTGAGCTCACCAGCCACAGACGCAAGATAACCCCTCCTGTGAATCCCAGCTGTGAACAGTGAAGCACGTCTGTGGGGTTTATATGTCAGAATTGATGCCAGGACAAGGGAACACCCAGTGCCCCGGACCCCAGTGGGGGTTCTGAGAGCTGAGCAGGCAGGTCGTAAAGCAGAGCTGGCCAAGCCACCAGAGAGAACAAAGCTCAGCATCCTGGTAACGTCACCATTCAGACTTATCCAAGGAAACAGTCCACTGGAATCCACAGGAACTGGGCAGGGAGAAGGAAACAGGTTCCCGGGCAAGGAGCTCGAAGGGGAGGCACGGGGCGGAGCAGGCTGGTTGAGGATGTAGGGTCGGAAGTGGAGCCTGCAGATTTCCTCAGACACACTTGACAGGTGTTATTATAGGTAGCCGAAAGCCTTAAAAGTGGACAGGGAGGGAGCTGGTACCAGTGTCCACAGTAAAGACAGAAACTAAATAATAACAAATGCTGATAACTCGACCTTTATCTGTGACGTCATGGCACAAATCACATGGTTCATTGATATGAATCCAAACCTCACTTCAGACATCAAGTCCTTTCGACATGTTTAAGAGAACATTTTGTAAGTGTCATTAATTATAGGAAAATCCATTAACCAGGCCTGTACTTCCTCTCTTTGCCTGTGCACACTCTGCATGGAGCACCAATAGGCCATAAACTTACTACAGTTAGAGAAGGAAAAACAAGAGGCTTTCATAATAATTTGTAAACTATCACTTGACCTTGGGAAAATAAGGATTTGAAGAAATGCAAAGATTTCCTACGGCCGTGGGAGCAAGGTACACTCATATCTCTGGGAGACAGTGCAAAGCAAAGCCTGAAAACGTAGCTGTTTCTTCCACTCACCTCGTCTTTCCTCCTGCATCCCCAACTCTAATACACATACATACACACACGTACGTACGTGCGTGCGTACGTACACACGAACATACGTACACATGAACAGAGACGATGTGTGTTCTATGAGAGAATTAGGGCAAGAAGACCCTTGTCTGTATTCCATGGGCACTGGCTGGCTGCCCCTTCACAGAACCCATCCCACCGCCCCATCAGCAATAACCACATGAGCCAAGGTACAAGTAAGTGGACTACCCATGAGAGTTGCACTCCCAGAACCACAAAAGGCTCTGGAGTTACCAGAACTTGCTGGTTGGAGACCTGGTCAGAGATGATTCAGTCTAGAAGAGGACAGAAAACGCACAGAGAGAGCCCACGAGCACGTGCGTTTGGGGCCTCCCCCCTAGGCTCCTTAGCAATTAAACTTGATTACAGCCAACAGCTCCCATCCTAATTATCAGAAGCCCGTAGCAACAGCATCGCATCAGGAAGCTATTTATAACCTGAAAACTTTGCCTTCTTTCTCCCCGTGGTCATTCTTTACTTTGAAAGGGAGGTAACAGACATTTCAACCCCGAAGGAGCATAGAGTCCATGCATTAAAATGTGGGGAAGGGAGAGGAGGTGGTTCCATCCAGAAGTGGTCCTGCCCAGCCAAGAACACCCGTGATATAATGGAAGCCACATGCCTTGTTCCCTCTGGCCCAGGGCCAACCTAACACACTGTGACCCAAGCAGGGGTGGGCAACACAGGCACACTGAAAATAGCTTGCGAGGCAGGCAACCTGTTCAGAACAGCCACAAGGGAAACTGCACCTTCCCAGCTACAGTGAAAGCAAACACCACCGGCTTCCTGAACAGGATTCATTTTTTTGTTTGTTTTTAAATAATGACGGCCCACTTTTTTGAGTGTTTAACCAAGTACCAGGCCAGGTCCTGTTTTACGGGCCTCACGCACATTAACTCACAACTAACCCACAATGGTTCCAGTGTTAACAGAGGTGGCAGCGGGCAGAGAGAGGCCACCGAACCTGCCTCAGGTTACACCACTGGCATGGCAGAGCTGGGATTTGAACCCAAGCAGCCAGCCTTCAGCAGCCACAAGATTCAAATGCCTCAAATATGCCAGCGTCTGGATCTATGCCACAGTAGGCTGAGAAGAAGTCAGAGGGTACAGTCCTGGAAGGACCCTTTGAGACTCTAATTCAATTCCATTCATTTATAAACTTGAAAATTGAAATCCTCAGATCATCTCAAATCATCCAGAGTACATGATGCAAAATAAACAATCAAATTAGATTATCAGTTCCATGGGGGTCAGCATCCACTTCTTAGGGTTACTTTTAGAAACACAGTATGGAGTATATGACCACTCCCCTCTCTCACTACTCCAAATCCCTAATCAAGCTTCAAGCAATCAACATAGATCACTTTAGAAGTCTCCTGGTATGGTCAAACTGGATCATTGTACATAAAAAGAAAACTGAGGTCCTGAAAAGTCATATCAGTAATTACACGTCAGTAACTAGCCAGCCACATACGGTTTACCACGTCTATGAAACGGATGACCTGGGAGGTTGAAGTCCCCAATTAGTCATTGCTGAAGTGGTATAAGATGACGTTATGTAAGTGATTATAAATAGGTGTCTCGCGAGAATACACGTGAGGGTCCCACGCGCCTGTCCCTGACAATGGCTCTAGAACCTAAAAGGAAAGAAAGTGGGCCTAGGGGAGAACACTGCAAACCAAAAATCCTGATTCCAGCCTCTGGGAGGGGCAGAACCCGTCACTCTTCCCTCCTTACATGTAGCTACTGTTGCCTTCCACCCTTCCTAAAAACATCAAGACAAATTTCTTTCGAGAGTTTCACAAGGACAAAATCACTAGAGACATTTTTAAAACCAGCAAAACCAGGTTTCAGAATCATTAGCTCTAAGATTTGCATATTTTTTAAGTACATCTTTCTCATAGGAAATGTTTCAGATTTTTTTTTTCAGGAAGATTGTTGCATCTTTTTAAAAAATTACTGCTGTCCTCCACCCTAAACAAAAGTCATGAAAATGCAATTCAAATCAGGAAAGGTTCCCCTTCCAGCTAAAATTACACACCAGGGACATAAGCATACTTCTGGACAAAATACTGGCAAATATCTTTCACCCAATAATGTAAAGATACTTTGCAAATGAGAATTATTGGTTCTACTTTATACATTCATTGATCAGACATTGATTTACAGCCAGAAAGTCTGAGGTGTAGAATTCACTACCTACGGTCTTATTCACTTAAATTTCTCCCCTTTCTTACAAAAAAAGAAAGAAAAGAAAACCTCAAAACTTCTATTTCCTTCATAAAAATTCAAGTCCAAAAAAATAGAAAAAGACTCAACTATTATTATTATTATTATTATTAAAGTATCACAGCTAAGAATTCCTATATTCAAGGAAGTCAGGAACTATACAGTTCAATTTCATAACCTTGCAAATTATGTAATTTCATCCTGCTGAAAATATTAATTACACGAATACTCTTTTTGCTTTTAAGCAAGAGTAGCCTGCACCTGCCTTTCTAGGTTATATTAGGTAACAGGGATTAGCATTTTTGCAGGGTGACAGTTTCACAAGCAATCATAACTCCCAGGAGGGGAAGTAGACTCTGAATTTCCCATCAGGTAATACACAGCTGCCTGAAATAGGAGCAAAAGGAATGCCTGATTCCCCGGGGACAGCTGTCACATGGCAGCATTGCTCAAGCCACCAGGGAGTGCAGGAAGCGCCCAGGAGACTAGCTTCTGATGGCTCAAGAAAAGGCAGAACAGGCTACAACCCTTCTCCAGATCCGAGACCCAAATTCCAGAACAAGACTATATCAAGCCAGGCTGAACAGACACAGAACGTGAGAACATAAGAGGCAATAGGAATCTAAGAAGCCACTAGCCTTGCCTCCTCGTCTCTTTTATAGATAATGAAATGAAGACACTTGGCAAAAATCACACCAGAAGTTTATAAACTTTTCCCTCCCTTTCCCTCTCCATAATTTTGAAAGTTAGAGTGCAGGCTTTGGATGATGACCTTAGGTGCTGGTTTGGGCACTTTTTAGATAACCTTGAGCACATTACTTCACCTTGATATCCTCATCTATAAAATGTGAAAAATAAAAGCAGTTTCCAGTTTTCGACAAGAAAGCCAAGACTACACAATGGGAAAGGATGCCCTCTTCAACACATGGTGCTGGGAAACTGGATATCCACGTGCAGTAAGAATGAAGTTGGACCCTTACCTGACACCGTACACAAAAATTAACCCAAATTGGATCACAGACCTAAATATAGGGTCTAAAACTATTAAACTCCTACAAGAAAAGATGGGGGAAAGCTTCCACACACTGGATTTGGCAATGATTTTTTTAGATATGACACTAAAAGCACAGGAAACAAAATCAAAATCAACAATGAGACTACATGAAACTTAAAAACTTCTGTCCATCAAAGGAAACAATCAACAGAGTGAAAAGGCAACCTATAGAATGGGAGAAAATATTTGCAAGTCATATATCCGATAAGGGTTTAATACGTCAACTATAATTTTTAAATAATTTTTTTTTATTTTTTAAATAAAAAAATGATAAAAGACTTAAATAGACATTTCTCCAAAGAAGATATACAAATGGCCAATAAGCACATGCAAAGATGTTAACATTATTAATCATTAGGGAAATGCAAGTCAAAACTACAATGAGATATCATCTCACACCCACCAAGATGGCCACTATCTGGGATTGTAGATTGGTGCAGCCACTATGGAAAACAATATGGAGGTATCTCAAAAATCTGAAAATGGAACTACCGTATGACCCAGCAATTCCACTCACAGGTATCTATCTGAAGAAATCCAAAACTCTTAATTCAAAAAAGTTTATGCACCCCTATGTTTATTGCAGCACTATATACAATAGCCAAGACATGGAAACAACCAAAATGCCCGTCAGTAGATGACTGGATTAAGAAACTGGTACATTTATACAGTGGAGTATTACACAGCCATAAAGAAGGAAATCTTCCCATTTGCAACAATATGGATGGACCTAGAGAACATTATGCTAAGTTAAATAAGTCAGACAGAGAAAGACAAATACCATATGATCTCACTTATATGTGGAATCTAAAGAAAAGAATAAATGAATGAACTAATCAGAAATAGTCTCAGAGACACAGAGGAAAAACTAAGGGTTGCTAGATGGGGGGGGGGGGTAAGGGGGAAGGTGAGGGGATTAGAAAGCACAGTCAGTAACCACAAGATGGCCATGGGATTACGAAAGTCAATTTGGGGAATGTAATCAATAATGTAAAGATTTTGTAGGGTATCCGATGGACACTTGTCCCATTAGGGAGACCACCTCAGGGATGATGTAGATGCCTGATCACTGCACTGTACACCTGAAGCTGAAGCTGAACAATAATGAATGTCAACTATAATTTATATATATATATATATATATATAGTTACAAGAAGTGGAGTTCAGCATTAGGAATAGAGACAGTGGAAATGTAATGGCTGTGTGCAGTGTCAGAGCAGTAGTAGATGGGGGAGAGGGGTTATCACTGTGTGAGGGATAGAAATCATAAATGTCTAATATTACATTGTTTTGTACACCTGAAACTAATTTAAAAAAAAAAAAAGTTGAAAAAAAACGAAAGAAAGTAACCACATCAGAAAGGCAGAGTGATCAACAGCACAGACTGTATGGTTAGCTGGATCTGCCACTTCCTAGACGATTAGTTGTGGGGCCTTGGGTGACATCTTTATGCTTTTATTTTTTAAATAAATAAAAGTTTTATAACTGTACTGGAACACCCTCCCTACTCACCTCATCTGGCCCCCAGTGACTTCTTTCTTTACCTGAAGTTAAGGAGCTATTGAAAGGAAGACATTTTGATGACATTCAGGACATCAGGGGTAATGCGACGACAGCTCTGATGACCATTCCAGAAAAAGAGTTCCAAAATTGCTTTGAAGGGTGGACTAGGCACTGGCATCGGTGCATAGCTTCCCAAGGGGAGTGATATTCAAAGGTGACCGTAGTGATATTCAGCAATGAGGTATGTAGCGCTTTTTCTAGGATGAGTTCGCGAACTTAATTGTCAGACCTCATACGCTTTTAAATGGTTGATTAGTTTAACACATGTTTTGGAAGAGGTTTTACCACAAAAAACGGGGTGGGGAGTAACTGCCACATAGAATTGCTCTGAAGATGAATTAAGGTGATAAAGCATTTAGCACAATGCCTGCCATACACGGAACACTCAAAAATATTTGGTATGAAAAATGGCCGTTGTTATACCTCACATATGAAATCATATCAGATAGGGGGTATTTTTTTAGTTAATTAGGCTCTCATTTATTCTTAAGAGAAATTGTAGGTCTTATAACCCCTAATTAAATCTATCTTATATCTCCTCTTGAGGTCCAATCATTTGGTTGGTGAGTTCTGCTTTAGAACGCTGATTAATTGCTTTATGGTTTTCCAGAATTTGTTACCTCAGTGTTTTCTTTTACTAAAGCCAACACCACTAAAACAGATGTCAGATATATAGGGAAATGGAATATCACTCCCCTTAGTACACACACACACACACACACACACACTCATTCCTTCTTCAAGGGTTACAACGTCCCCAACTTCAATAATATGGTCTAGAAATCTCTATGGGTAGAAACTTTTTTAAGTTGATGGGAACTGAAGTCACAATAAAAACCATGAAACTCTTCATATTTTTATACCCACTAAAAATGATCTGCTATGGCACGCTATAGTATTTCTCACAACCTACTAACAACACAATGCAGTATAGATACTAGGGAATCTACTGAGTAATGTTATAGTAGTGAGGAATGCACAATTAATTTGTATTTCCTATCCCTGGCTTGCAAGCTGAAGTTCCTTCTCACAAAGAAATGTTTTTCCTGAGTCTCCTCCCGTCCAAATAGTCAATGCTTTCTGACTCTATGACCGAGACAGTTCTACGTCCAGTTTCAACATATCAGAAACCCCAGATAACAGAGAAACTTGAGTGCTTAAGATGAAAAATGCTTACAGCATCACTAGTGACAATTTTTTGCAGGATAATCCCTTGTTTTCGGGGTCTGTGCTGTGCCCTGTAGGATGTTTCACAGCAACACTGGCTGAAATACCACTCAATGCCAGTAGACCCCTTTCCAAGTTGTGACAATCAAAACTGACTCCAGACGTTACCAAGTGAGCCCCCTGGGGGTGAGGGAACCCCCACCCCTAGATGAGAACCACTGTTTAGAATGACCTGTGCAGTTTTCCACAGGGAACTGAGGTTCATAACGCACAACATCTGAGAGCTGCAAATGGCTTTGGAGGAGGAACTCAGACGGCTGTGAAATCCGTCTCTTTTCTCTAGAACGAGGAGCTGGAAAAAGCTGGGTGAGAGTAATGGCTCCTGCAGGAGCACTCCACACAGCAAAACACGTCCACGTGGACCCACAGTCCCCATTTCCAAATAGTGCAGTCTCTCCCCAAAGAGACACAATCGAACAATCCAAATGCCCAGGTATGTTTCTTCACCTTTATTTGGGTAGGTTATTAATACTGATTAGAAAAAAGGAAGGGGTGGGGCTAAATTTTCTGGCTATTGAGGCAAAAGGGAAAACATGACCAGTGTGGCAGATACAGCTGGAGGCCACTCATACTTACCCCACCCTCCGCTCACTTGCCTTCTTCTTCCATACAGACTAGAAAAATCTAAACCTTGCCTTCCCCAAAATCATGTTAGCTAGAAAAGGCCAGGGGACTCCATTCTGGTCCATGGGACATCCTTGAGAGTAAGCAGGAGCTGCCTCCTCCACTTTCTCCTTCTCTGAGGGATAGAGAAAGCTAGCTGGCACCACCCAAGGCTGTACCAGCCCTTGACAGCCTACCCCAGCCAGCTTGTTGCACAAGATAAATAAACCCCTAATTAGTCAAAGCCACAGAGACACTTGGTTTTGTGGCTCTAAAAAACATTGAATTAAAAGATACATATATGTATCTTTCATTGCTTTTTTTTTTTTAAGGGGAACAGGACTTTATTGGGGAAGAGTGTGTACTTCCAGGCCTTTTTTCCAAGTCAAGTTGTTGTCCTTTCAATCTTAGTTGTGGAGGGTGCCATTCAGCATCAAGTTGTTGTCCTTTCAGTCTTAGTTGTGGAGGGTGCAGCTCAGTTCCAGGTCCAGTTGCCCTTATTAGTTGCAGGGGGCGCAGCCCACCATCCCGTGGGAGTCTAACCGGCAACCTTGTGGTTGAGAGGATGCGCTCCAACCAACTGAGCCATCTGGGAGCTCAGTGGCAGCTCAGCTCAAGGTGCCGTGTTCAATCTTAGTTGCAGGGGGCACTGCTCACCATCCCTTGCGGGACTCAAGGAACTGAACTGGCAACCTTGTGGTTGAGAGCCCACTAGCCCATGTGGGAATCGAACCGGCAGCCTTCGGAGTTAGGAGCATGGAGCTCTAACCGCCTGAGCCACCGGGCCGGCCTCTTTCATTGCTTTTAATTACTGTACGCAAAATCGTGTACAGAGACATAGATTGTTCTATACAACATGGCTAAAAACTGATCAAGGTTTTCCTATATATTTCTAAGGAGTGACTTCTTTTTCCAATTATAAAAAAGATGTTTAAGGGTTTTCACACTCAGAAAGAGCAATATATGTCAGAAAGAACATTATATATGTGTGTGTATGTACATATATATATATATATATATATATATATATATATATATATATAACATGCATTTGTGTGTATGTACATATATGTTTATATTACTATAAAATCTTGAAATAGAAGTCAACTAATTTCAGTCCATTCTACTTTTAAAAGACTGAGAAAATGTAAAAAAAAAAAAGAGAGAGAGAGAGAGAAGCCACCAGGAGTTTATTTTAAAACACTAACAATTACTTCTGAGCAAGGCCGGGGACCACTTCTTATTCAGCAAACATCCTGCCACAGTCTCTGCACGCAAATGAAGACACACAGTGGTGAAATGGGGACACCACAGAGCCCCTCAACTTCCAAAGAGCTTTTGTTATGTTACACGAAGCACAAATATACATCACAGAAATGTTCATACATTAAAGAAAGATGGCCGTCAAAGATTGACGGCAGAAAGCTTTGGTGATAAAACCCTGGGTTCTCAGAAAGTTCAATTAGTCAGAACATAACGTGGCTGCAACAACGATCAAGATTCTCCTCCTATGCTCCGGGGAGTGATTTCCTACACTGTTTTACTATCCTACACAATGTTTCTTTCCTTTTTTCCAATTATAAAAAGATATGTGTAAGGGTTTTCAGACTCAAAATCTCTCTCCCTGCTCTGGCCACCCTCTAGGTTGAGTATGAATTCTGCTTTCACAGAGCAAAACACCACCTCTTCCAGTGGGTAGAATGCTTGCACACACATAATCCCACGTGGTCCACAAAATATCACAGTGAAGGAAACAAACATAATAATCCTCATGTAGAAAGAGCGACTGAGAAAAGCAAGGGATTTGTCTGAAGTCTCACGACCAGTCATTGGTGGAGTCAGACTAACATACAGATTTCTACATCCTCCTCTGGTGCTGACGGCCATTTGGACCCTTCCGTGTGGTGTGAATTCAGGGCTGACACACCAGGGAGCTGGAACGGCTGTCCCCACACTGCTTGGACCCGTGCCAATCATTACTTATTCTGAATATCACTCAATCAAAGTTGTGGTTTTCTATGTTAGAAATGCATCCTTTTTTTTCTCTTTTCCTACTACCACTCTTTCTCATTTTCCTATTGATTCATGAATTTCTTGCTACCAAAAGATCACATTCTCTCTCTCTCTCTCTCTCTCTCTCTCTCTCTCTCCTTAAGATACAATTACAAATCATGGGCTCATTGCTAACTTTACTTCTTAATACCTACAAAGCTTTCTCTGTGCCCCAGGTCAACACCAGACCTCTCTCCTTGCTGAAGAGTTAGGGCATTTAGTGGGTGTAAAGGCTACTGTATCTCATCTATAACCACATCCTTCTACAGTTAAAGCTGCCAGAACGTTAATATCAAACCTGCAAAAGATTAAGATACACATTTACATTCCATTTCAATGGTTTTAACATTAACTGAGACATTTGCTCCTACATGCAATTACTTACCTGCTACCTGCTTTTTTCCCCCTTCTGTAGTTACAATGAGAAGTTAGAAAGACTGACAAAAAGGTTAAGAAAGGAGTAGGTAGTGAAAAAGGTAATCGAGAAAAACCGTTTTGTGAAAAGTAACAGATATTTAAGCACCGTGTTTCCCCAAAAATAAGATCTAGCTGGACCATCAACTCTAATGCATCTTTTGGAGCAAAAATTAATATAAGACCCAGCATTATATTATATTATATTATATTATACCTGGTATTATATTATATTATATTATATTATATAATACCAGGTCTTATATTAATTTTTGCTCCAAAAGACACATTAGAGCTGATGGTCCGGCTAGGTCTTATTTTCAGGGAAATACGGTAGTTGTTTACTAGGGGGAAAAAATCCCACATCGTAATAGGTTACCACTCCTATTTTAACATAGTAGTCTCTCTTATTTGAATTTATACACAGGTAACCTATAAAACCTGCTTTAAAAGATTTACAGAATGATCTTGTTTTGGTGACTTCAGGCTAGCTCTGCAACATTCTCAGAACTCAGTTGCACATACTGCCTTTGGATTCAGTTGACGCTGAGAGGCTCAGCGAAAGAACACACAGCATGGAGGACAGCTCACGGGCTCTGTGGTGAGACACACATGGGTTTGAAACCGGTAAGGAGTCACTGAAACTCTCTGAGCCTCGGTTTCCTCATCCGTAAAATAGGGAAACCAACTCCCTTATCATAAAACCACAGGAAACATTAAATAATGCGTGGAAGATTCCTGGTACTCAAACCACTGGAGCTTTTACTGTGATCCAGTAATTATGAAGCAGAATTCTCAACATTGAGAATTCTCAGGATTATGAAGCAGAATTCTTAGGATACATTCTCAGAGAATGTATCCTAAGGCATGCATCAAATTTTTTTTCCAAAAAAATTGTTATTATTAGTCAATATCTAAAAGAGGGGGACAGAACAAATGCCATTTGTATAATTTTCCACCTCCTTGCACGTGTCACTTCACACCCCTACCTGGAATTATACTTCGTCATCACAATGAAAGCCCCTCGGGTGCTGGAAATACGTCTCATTTTTGGTCTTCCCAAAAGTAGCACCGCGTCCAGCACAGAACACGGACATAATATGTACTTGCTCTTTTTCTTCTTGGGCAACCCCTACCAGAAAAGTACAATCTCGGGCTCTTACTAGTGCTCTTAGATGTTCTCCTTTTGTGTAGGGCTCTGCCTGTGCTTCTGATGAAACAAATTTGTGTCAATGGTACCCAGAAGTGGGATGGAAGCTCCCTCGCATCCAAGTTTTCAAAGTAAATGGAGGCAAAAATCAGCAAGAATATGAAAGAGAATGGGATCAAGGTATCATTCTAAAGACGACTATTTCAGAGGAGAAATGTATCTTTACAACAGACAGACCGGGCACTCACCCACTCACCCAAGTGATTAAACTAAACATCACTAATGAATGGACAGATGTGTGTAATATAAAACACAGCATTGCCTATGAAGTGGTCTAACTAAAAATGTTTTGTCTGGGTCTAATCAAACTTTTAGACTGAACTTCCAATATACAAAAAATATAGGGAATGGAAAAACCAGGTAAGATACACCACAAGGAAATAATCAGATAAATTTTCAATGTGGAACATTCCACAAATCAACTAGCCTTGTCCTTTCAAAAGCCGATATGATGGAAAAAGAAAAAAGTTGAGGCACTGTTGTAGATTATGAAATGCTAAAAAGCCAAATGCAATGTGTGAATGAATCTTGATTGGCTCTTGGTTTGAAAAAATACATATAAAAGACTTTGAGGGGAAAATTGAGGACATTTTAATATGGACTAGATAGATGATATTAGGAAATGGTTATTAACTTTCTTAGGATGTTAAATCTCCTGCAGTTATGTCAAAGAAAGTCCTTATTTTTAGAAGATACATGCTGAAGCCTATTGGTATCTGCAGTTACTTTCAAAGGACTTAGCCCCCACACCCAAAAAAAAATACATACATACACACACACACACACACACACAGGTTGGTAAAGCAAATGACAAAAGGAGCAATCACTAACTCTAGGTAGTGGATATACTGGTGTTCACTGTATCATTGTTTCAACTTTTTGTATGCGTGAAATTGTGTCACGATAAATGTTAGAACACATAAAAGCAAAGTACCAAGCAAGTGATTCCTCCCTCTCTGCCCTAAGTGGAAATTTCTTTCTCTTTCATTTAGTAATAAAAATGAATTCGAAAGTTCTTGTGCTCACGCATTTGGGCAAGAAACCAGGGATATAAACGGCTCAGACACCATCTCTAACCGATTCCGAGGACAGTACTAGCACTAAGGAAAAAGCATAGCTCTCTTAAATGGGTATCATTTTCGCTGTCCTTTGAAACTTGATTATTCCCACACCAAAGATGCTATCACCACATATTAAATGCTGGTATTCAGTTATTTACCTTTTTTCTTATGAAGTAAAATCTTTTCTCTTCTTTTAGTTGGACTCCAGTAGAGAAACATAGAAAAGCAAATATCACATCCAGCATGACCGCTATTCATCCTTTTCAAGGGTTCAGATCCATCTCTTAGAATTTCACTTTTGAAGGGGCAGTTAGTATCGAGGGGTGCTGACAACCCACAGATTTCTAGGAACTACATTTTCCTACCCACTGCAATTGCTGCCTGCCTCACGTGTGTACCGTGTACTTAACCCAAGCACCCCTGTCCAGGGGGCTGATTCATGCAGATCAACTCACCAACTGCAAAAAAAAATAATGATTCTGCTCCCAGGTTCATGTAATTGAGGGTCTTCAACCAGCAATAAAAATAGCTTTGGATAAGCTTTACAACTTGCGAGGTTGCTTCTACATCAAGATAACATAGTCATATGATATCATTCAAGTTTGTTTCTTTTCTTTTTTTCTTTTTCCTTAAAGTGATGCAGGTGATATGTAAGAAATACAGTTATGGAGGCACTAAAGCACATTTTATGGAGTCTGGATACCCCACTCCCCATGCTGCTGGGGAGAGGAATGAGAAGCAGCAGTAGATGAAAGCATTAAATTCTCCAACACTTCATTCCACATACCAGCTACTTCTCTATTCCTTCCAGAACCTTTCTACAAGGACAGCTATTGAAAGATAAATGTGATCAATTAGAGCTTTTGCAAAGATAGGCAGCGAGAGAGAATCACTCCTTTATAGTTAAAAGTTTGCATTACTTGGCAAAAGAGTGTGAAGTGTGACTCTAAGAATTAATGCAGAGAGCTCTCAACTATTTGATTCTCTCCCAAACTGAAACATACAACCCTAAAGCCAAACTATAAATAAACTGAAACTTAATGCTTATAACATATATGTATATGTATAACATATATGCATATATATATGGTCTCCAGGAAAGCGTGAAGGTGTTTCCTTTCGATTTTTGACTTCAAGCTTATTTGAAAGGACAGGAAAGACTCACCTAGGTACAAGGATGCGTTTTCTTTCTTGACATTGTCATCTAAGTAGGTTGGTCCCAAGGTATAAATAGGTGTGGAGCCCATTCCAATGAGAATCTGCGCGCAAATGAATAAAGCCACATAGACCCAGTGGTTATTTCCTCCCGAGTCCTTCAGGCAGGTGGGTGGCTCCAAGGTCACCGTGGAGTTGCCATTCTGACACAGGCCGTCGTTGGAGGCAGAGGCGTTCAACTCTTGGATCTGGTAGGGAGGCGAGATGAAGTGAGGTAAAGCGAAGAGGGCAGCCCCCACGGCGATGAGAAGTCCACCCACCGCCAGCCACAGGGGCCTCCGACCCCGGCCACCAAAGTAGCTGACGAACACCACCACCACCAGGCTCCCGATGTCAAAGCAGCTGACCAGCAGCCCTGATTCGGAACTCTTCAGACTGTAGCGCCTTTCGATGGTGGTGATGACACTGCTCAGGTACCCGGAGACCATCAACGCCTGGATGAAGGTCAGAAAACACATGCAAACCAGGAAGCAGCGGGAATCCGTGAGGACCACGTACAGGCACCTTCTCCCCTGGAGCACGGCCAAAGTAGACGACACCGATATGGTTTTGTTGACGTCCACCCTGTGGGTACAGTCCACGAGTCCTGCCATCTCTGCCGACGTGGACGGGGCAGAGGGGCTGGGGGCCAGCCGGCTCAGGCCTTGTTTCAACTCCTGGTGGCTCAAAGAATCTGGACAGCCTGGCTTGGAGCCTGCACTCGCAGGACTTAGCTCTGACCTGCAGGAGGCGCTGTTCAGGTCGGGTAAACTCTTGGACCTAAAGGTCTCCGGTTCGCACTTCTGTTGGACAGCTCCTACTGTGGCCCGGGCTTCCAGCGCCTCTCCCGCCTGGGGCTGCAGCCCAGTACCTTCGTCCATGGCTCTTAGAATTCAGATTCGATCGCTGATCGCACTCAAGGACTCCAGCGCTTTTCATCCACCCGCACGAGAGGCCGAAGCCGGGCCCACGCAGTCGTGCCCACCAGGGACGCGGGCTGAGGGATGCGGACCCAGGCCCCAGGACATCCTCACCAGCAGGGAGGCGCCCAGGGCATCCTGGCCTCAGACGCGGCCCCGAGGCTCCGCAGCCGCGTGCCCCGGGGGGCAGGGGTCCTCGCGGTCCTGCGATGAGCCCTGCTTGGGGTCCACCTCGGGGCAGTAGCTCGCGAAAGGAGCCTTGCGCGTCCCGAGTGCATCCCCTCCGCCGCCGCTCGGCCTTCCGCCGGGAGCGAAAACGCCCCGTGCCCAGCGTGGGGCGCTTAGCGCTGATGTCCACGCCGCATCCCTCCCGGCTGGCTGGGCCAGAGGCGTCCTGTCCTTGCCGCCTCGGCTCGAGACAGCCTCCGGCGCAAAGATGCCCCCCTGCAAAGCAGAGAGAGAGAGAGATCAGCGAAGGGCTGCTGCCACTGGGGCTGGCATCCCGGAACCCCAGGGGCCAGCACTGGGTGACTTGGACAGTCCCACTTGGGACCGAGGGACCAACGAGGAGCTCAGCCCTGGAGGAGGAAGAGGCTGCAGGCTGCAGCCGTTAGTGCCGGAACAATAAGCAGCAGGCGGTCGGCAAAGACCCTCCCTCGTAGCCTACCTCTGACCGGCCCCCACCCCGCCCCTTTTGCCTTAAACAGCGCATCTGCTTTTACAGCGCATCTGTATATGTTAATAATTATCAACCTGGCAGCTCTGACTCAGAGGCAGTGTCTTTTATTGTGCGTGAACTAATTGCAACCTTTTGGCACTCCTACTCCATTACTCAAAATAGAAAATGCCCAAAAGAACAAAGGAAAGTTCTTTTTACAAACACGATGCATTCCCAGTCCCAATTTTCAGAAAGAAAAGAAAGGGGGAAAGCGACGTGTGCGGAAATGTGTGTGCACACTTGTCCGCAGGCACGTGTGCAGGACTGGCTGGGAATCCGTCTGCTCCTTCCACCGGAGGCACTTATTCAAAGCCTAAGGCAGCCGCAAAAAGGTCAACGTGCTTGCCTCTTTATTCCCAGCACTAAAAATAACCCCCCGCCCAAAAGAACTATTCAATTACAAATACCAGGAGCATTTGAGGCCACAGCCCAAACTAAGTCCCGGCGCGCAGTGTCAAGCGAAACCGAAAATCAGTTTGCCCTGCGGAGGGGTAGGGCTGTGGGGGCAGAAGCCAAACAAAGAGACGCGAGCGTGCTGTCACAGGGCGCGCGGGGAGCCCACAGAACCGTCCTGGCTCCCGGGGGCCGGCAGAGAGGTGTGCTGTTTACACCGAGTGTACCCCGCGAGCGTGGGCCCGAGGTGCGCGCGCGCGCGTGCACACACACACACACACACCGGCGTGTAAGTATTGGAACCCCTCGCGGGTTCCAATCCCGCACCAGGTTGAATTCAGCGAGAGCCGAAAACAGGTGTGTCCCCGGAGTAAGCCCCCCCCCCAATCTCGGGGACTCCCACCCCCTGCCTCCCGCAGGGCGATGTGCACCAGGTGGGAGAGGAGAGCAGGGCTGCGCTCGCTGCATTGGGTTTCCTTCTGCAGCGCGCTTTTGTGATGCTGCCGAGAAAAGAAAGGAGGAAGGGGAAGGCAGAGAGGCGGGGAGACTGGGCGGCAGCAGGGGCCGATCCAGCGTCTCGCTCGGCTCTGCGGACTAGACCTGCGCTAGGCTGATTCCCCGCCTGCCAGCCTCCCACAGCCCCGGCTTCCCCGCCGCCCCCCGGACCAGGCGCCTTCTCGGGGAACCCCACTAGCAGCCGCGCCGAGTCGGGGAATCCCGGCAAATACCCTCCCACGCCGGGGGCGTCCGAGCCCCTGCCCCGGCGGGCACCCACAACGCAGCGCAGACTCGGGTGGACCCACGTAGCCCAGCCGGGAGTTCTCGGAGCCGGTGTGGAATCCCAGGGACACCCCCTGCGCGCGCGCGCACACACACATACACACACACAAAGGTGGGGGGGGTCGGACAGGACTGCCGGCGCTCACAAGCAGCGGTTACTCACTGGGGAGTCTGTCTGTCAGTCGGCCTGGCTGAGAGTGGAGCTCCACGCGGTGCAGACGGTGCGGGAGCAGGAAGAGTTGGGAGCCGCCTGGGGAGGCAGCCTCCGTCCAGCCGCCGAGAAATCAGTGAATGAGACTGTGACTCAGGCTGAACTCTTCGCTCACGCCTCGCCTGTCACCCAAGCCTCTCTTCCTCTCGAAACAGACACACGCGCACAGCGACGCGCCGGGAGCCGAGCAGCAGAGGGCGCAGGCGCGCAGGCAGGCGAGAAGCCACTCAGCTGCCCTTCACCTGCGCGGTGCGGGAGGGCGAGGAGCACTGAAGCCCCCAGGGAGCAAGTCTCCAAAAAAGTCAGCTGCTGAGGCAGAGAGCCCAATCTGAATAAAGACTTTCTCAGGGACCACAGCAGGTTCTGGAGACCAAAGATGAACAGGACAGGATCCCTCCGCTAAGAAACTGCTGTCTTGGGGAAGAAATACCCCTGTAAGTTGCCTACAACAATGCGGTAAATCCTATACAGGTGCTACTGGAGAGCTTAATATTCACTAACCTGTCCGATCTTCATTTCCAGGCAGAAGGAAAGACACTTTCAAAAGCGCCAGAGCATAGGGCTGCAAGTAAATAGCTAGGTGACAAATGGGCGGCAGGGAGGTGGCAGGGACGCGGCAGAGGACTGGACTGCAAGTGTCAGAGTAGAAAAGGGCAGCAAGGGCTTCACAGGTTGTGTGCTGTCAGCATTAAGGGCCGTGGCATTCTGACTTGCTCACCAGAAAGCTGGTTCTGGCTTGATGGGTGCCCCACACTGGGGGCACTAAGACAATTAGGAAGCAATCTCTGAGCAAAATGTGATGAGGCAGTGAGTTACAGGGGGCACGCAGAGGAGGACACTGACTGAAAACACGTTGACAAGGTAGAAGAGGCCAGACTTGGAAACCGATGTGATCCGGAGCATGAGAAAACGGGCCAGTGTAGGATGTCTCCCAGGTTTCACACTTGGGTGACAGCGTGGCTGAGGGCCAACAAAAACACAGGAGAAACGTGCTCTTGGGGAAAAGATGGTTCTCATTTTAGATGTGTTGACTTTGAAATGCCTTTGGAACACCCGAGTGTAATGTCCCGTGAACCATTTGACAGGCAACACACAGGGAGTTTGGACTGTGTATATGAATTAGGAGTCAGCCAGAGGTGCCATGAGGTGAATAAGGAAGATCATGCAAACCGAGGAGAGGTAGGACGAGGACAGGAGCTGGGGACACCAGGATCTAAGAGGAGGAGAGGGGAAAGCTAAGGAGGGCGATTAGAAGCAATGGTCAGACAGGTATGTGAAGAATCAGAAAAGAGCGTGTGTCACAGAAACCAAAGGAGCAGAATAGTTTAAGAAGGGAGTGATCAGATTCATAAAAGACTGCAGGGAAGTCAAATACCATCATAGCTGAAAGTCCATGAGCTGTAGCAAGTAGGAGGACCTTGCTGAACTTTGACAGAGGGACATGGTGACGTAATGAGGGACGGGGGGATTGTTCTACAATTAGTGGTGACTATGCTGGCTGTCATTGGTCCCTGGCCTTTTCCAATGAAAGCATTGTCTCCACTTTACAGACATGATGAGTGAAGGGTAGAGAGATTACGTATCTCGGTAAAGGCTCACGGCTAATCTGTGGATCCTATGAACCCAGGTGCTCCAAAATCCTGTGATCTTAACCCTGACTCTACACTCACTCCCTTACAATTGTATGGCAGCTTGACTTCTCAAGGTACCTTGTACCTGTTAATTATCTCACATGGGTCCAGCAACCACGACATCTATAGTTGATCGTCAGAGAACATCCCCTGTCAGTGTTTGCTCTTCTTGAGATCTCCATCAAGCCCCACGTTACTTTTCCACAGACGGGCAATGTGACTCCAGCTGTCTCCCGCCCAGGAGGCAAAGATTTGTGGCACTTCCTGTACCTGAATACTCCACTGCACTTATTCTGGATTCAAACAGAATCAATCTACCTCCTACAACATCCTTCCAAGCTCTTTGAGCCGTCGTTGGCTCATTTCAGCCTCAGCCCCAGGTATCAGTTGTTCTACAGCAAATTCAATTTGTTGCATCAAGTGCTAGCAGAGGGCTTCCTTGGGGAAAGTCAAACAGCCATGTCCCTGGAACACATGTGTTTATTCATAGTCAATTATCACAGTGAAACTAGAAACAATTATAAGAACCTACAGATTTTTTTTTATTGCTACTAATAGAAAGATCATGATTTATAAGCAGAATTTAAAAGGTCCAATTAGCTACCCATATAGGAAACAAGAAGAAAACATTTAGCAAGAGACATTTCTTTTGCTCCCTTTTTCATAGTTAAATACGACTTTGGAAAAGGCCAGGTGTGTCTCCATCAGCCCTAATCTTCAGATTTACAGGAAGAAATGGACTCACATCATGGGTTTCTGCTCCCCCCCATGGCTTATTTCATACAATGTAAGCTAGTACACTTGTCTAGAAAGGAAACACATGACCAAAAACTTCAAATTTCCAGGTTTGCTTATACTTCTACGTGATTAATCAGTCTCACTCACACTTAACTTGCTTCTTTCTCAATCTTCATATAATAAGACGGTAGCCTTTGGAATATTCTATGGGCTTAAAATCTAGCTGCTCTGGAGAATTCAGGCAGCGAAAGCAGCGGGAGCCTTTTCTCTACTCCCTTCCCTTGCTCCTTAAAGAGAGTTCACTTCAGCCATGTCCCTGGAACACATGTGTTCATGGGAGTTCTCCCAAACACAATGAGATGAACTGAATTTTGGTCCAGAATATGTTCTGGACTTAAAATATAATACAGAGTTGCCACTGCTATAAATGAATTAGGTATTAGTTGTTCAAGAGAACAAATTATATCTTTAAGGTAACATTTTTGAACACTGAAGTGCAGTTTTATTCACAGACCCTGAAGAGGTATCCTGGTTATTAACCTCTGTGACATATTTAAATTATACCTGTAGTCTTGATTCAAAAAAGTAGTTTATGGTATTGCCTCAATTTCTTTTTTATTTTTTAAATTTAGTTTAACTTTTTTATTGAGGTCCGATTGACATGTAACATTGCACTTGTTTTCCATGTACAACATAATATTTGATAAATGTCTATATTGAGAAATGATTCCCACAGTAACACCCATCGCCACAGATTTTCACATGCATGGGTGGGACTGGTGTCCTCTGACACAGAGCAGCACCGCAGAGGCCGACTAAAACTGAGACACACTTGGGCAGGATGTCCCAGGGAAGGTGGAGCAGCTGAGAAATTTGGAGCAGGTGAAGGGGATAAACAGGAAGTAAGATAGGAAAGCTGGTCACCCACAGCCAAAAGTTTAGACTCTATAGACAACGAAGAATCATCAAAGGTTACTGAGAAGAGCAGTGACAGGATTAAGTAGCATTTTATGAAGATTAATTTCTCAGGGGTGGTGGGTGGGACTTCAATGGGAGAGAGACTATAGGTAGAAAGACCACTCCCAAAGCAATTAGAGTAATACAGGCAAAACCCTGACCTCGGTTTCCAGTAGGTAAATCAAGACTGTGTATTGGACCGCTATTGTTTTATAATGTGGGATCAGATAACTTTAAATTGGAAGGATTTTAGGGATTATTGAGGCCAAAATTCACAAACCTATGGTGAAATCAGGCTGGGGGTGAAGCCCACGTATATATTTTATTCCGTTTTCAGAATTAGTTGCCAAAACTAATTTGAAACTTGGGAGATTGCAGAGGAAAGATCCAGATTTCTAGATTCTTGAAATTTGGCATTTGTCATATTGGATTCAAGGTCCTCAGTTACCTGCCTGGCCAGTACAAGCCCCTAAGTTTGAGGTCTCTTAATTTAGGCCAATTCCTATCCTGCCACCCTTACCCCAATCTTAAAGATGAAGAAACTGAAACTCGAGGAAGGTAAATAAACTTTCCAAAGTTTCACCAGCAGTCGGTGGCAAAAAGTCAATGAGAGATAACATGGTAGAGTGACAATTCTGCCTCCCTAGAGCAACTTGACATTACAAGTCGGACAATTACGTTCGCCAACTTTCCACCGTGTCAGCACACAGTGGAAAATACATGGACATAATTGTCCAACCGATGTACATGGTCTCTGTTCCTCACAACCTCTAAAAGGCATACAGTCATTATCTCCATTTCATATAGAAGGAAATGAGTTGAGAGAAAGAGTACGTAACTTGTCCAAAGCCACAAGGTCAGCAAGTCAGCAGTGGAGACAGTGTTCAAACCTACTCGATCCACCCAAGTCCTTTTTATTACACAATTAGTGTAAGATCCCAGAGCCAGACAAGCGTACTTAAAATTTGGCCTGGCCATTGACTGGCTGTGTGGTAGTAGGGATATTACTCAACCTGTCTGAGTTTCAGCTTTTTGGTCTCTAAACTGAAATGAACACGTATCTACTAACACACGGTAAAAATTACCGTTCCTATGTATTGAGTGTTTATTAGGGCCAGATGTGCTAAGCTCCATGTGCTGCACAACGAAACAGATGCTGTTATCCACATTTCAGTGGAAAAAAACTGGGATGCAATGCCCCTAGGTGGTGAAGAACAGTCTAGATTTGCCCTCTGGCCCAGTCTCATTTCTGTCTCTCCGCCGCAACCACCACTGGTCTCCTGATGGGGCACTATGTACACAGTTGGTACTCAATAATTAGTAACTCTTTCCCTCACCCTTTCTCTTACTTCACATAATTAGATCATTGGTTTTCTGTCTCTAGTATGTCCTCTATTCTAATTTTGCAAGGAAAATAAGATTGCCTTTCCTCCACTTTCATTAATGTAGACATGCTTTTAGAATCAGAACGATACAAGTCAACAAGTAGGCTATGGTTCTTAAACTTCTCTGTAAATACTGTTACAGAGTACCGGTATATTGTGTCTTCTCCAAAATGCATACATTGAAGCCCTAAACCCCAGTACCTCAGACTGTGACTGTATTTGGTAATAGGGTCCATAAGGAGGTAATTAAGTTAAAATGAGGTCATTGGGTGGGCTTTAATCCAACATGACCCATGTCCTTATAAGAATAGGAGATTTGGACACAGATGGGTATAGAGAGAAGAGCACATGAGGACACGAGGAAAAGATGGGTGGCCCATCCACAAGCCACGGGCAGAAGCTTCAGATGAAACCAACCCTCCTGACCCTTGATCTCTGACCTCCAGCCTCTAGAACTGTGAGGAAATACATTTTCGTTGTTGAAGCCCCCCAGTCTGTGCTTTGTTATGGCAGTCCTAGCAGACGAATACAAATATTGATAAACACAAAGTCAAATATTTAGAAATAATAATTGCTCATTTTAAAGCTTATTCTTAAAGAAGTTTCAGGATTTAAAACATTTTTGACAATAAGGAAAAGCAGTTAAAAACTTTCATGATTCACTTCTCAAAATTAATTGGAAGGAGATGACCTAAGGAAAAAAACCCCATGGTGCCTTGTTAATCAGAGAAAATGCTCTCTTCGAGCGCATTTTAATGCATGAGAAGTGTTATAATGATTGATAGAGAAAAATACTGTGATTAGGACACATTACAAAATAAAAGCAATCAAAGTAATATAATCTATAAGTAAACAACTTAAAAGATAAAAAAAAAAGGCAAACAAATATGCTTAATTGAAAAAAAAATGAAATACACCTCCACCTAAAATAGAAATGGTAATCACAAATCTTAGCAATTCCCTAAGATCCACGAGTATACAAGATAACATAGATCTGGAAAGAAGTGACAAACCCCTAACAAGCGAATGGTCACATTATCGATGTGTCCTAGTTCTCCTCACTTCAGGCTTCTCAAAGTGAGACCGTGTGTCCCCAGGAGCACTGGGCCACCTGCCAGTCCTAAAGCCACACAGTAAACATGGCGATTCTTCCTAGAAAGTCATCTTTATTAAATTTTGGAAATAATGTGACACACAGAGCTGTACCATGGGGTAGAAAGAAAAACCTCGATCTATTTTTAAATAAAACAGGACGCTTTTAAGAAATGTGGTGTTTGTTTTAGGTTACTTAGGGCTTCTGGTATCCTCAACTCCCTGGGGTATGTGGCCACTGCCTTCCACCATTTTCACTTGTGTTGAAAAAGTTTAAGAAGTACCTTTATCTAATGCCAGTTTTATGCTTAGGAGGTGTGTATCTTATTTAGAGGGACCCAGAAAAAAAAATATGTCAGCCACACAGTTTGAAATTGTCTTAATTTTGTCCACACAACTCTTTTTCAAACAAAATGTGCCTGAGATATCACTCTGTCAATCATTCACACTTTAGTGTGGATTACATCAGTCATATTTTTTCTCAATATCTGAAACTAACCATATTTAGAAATTGGAGGTAAGAGGGGACGTAAATCAGGGTTCTCATGGGAAAAGTGGCCGACCGTATTGGGCAATTGGAGGGGACTATTCACCAAGATGTGGCAAAGTGTGGGGAAACCATGAGGGACACGCAGTGTCCTGGAGACAATAACAGTGGGATGCTGTACTCGTCCCTCCCCCGCCTCAAGGGGAGGGGGAGGAAGCAGTTTTCAAAAGTTGGACAGAGAGAACTATGAAGAAAAAGCCACAAATGGGAGCTCTTGCCTTTAGTCGAGGGACAAGGTCAGCCTGCAATGAGCCTGCGGGGAGAAAACTGGGTGAATAAGCACAGCTCAGGTCCTCTCTCCTCTGCCAGCCTCTGATCTCCTGCTAGCTGGAAGTCACTGGAAGCCAAGAGAGGGAGGGAGCCCACTGAAGCAACCTGAACAAGTCAGCTTCCAGTGCACAGAATAGACAGCAGGAAAATGGAGATTTGATCTGAAGAGAGAAACAGAAGATGGCCGGCCTGGGCGAACTCACGAGAGCCTTGAATGGACAGGAGGTGTTGACAGGGGAGTAGTGGGACTGAAAAGTTGAAAGCATTGGACATGCTTAAACAAGGGGAAACCTTGAGTTCTGTTTTCAAAAGCTGAAAGCTTTCCTAAGCAAAAGGACTTAGAAAATACGAATGGCAGGCGAACGTTATGGATACTAGAGGTGCATAAAACGGAAGTGTGTGGTACTGTGAGCTCCTTGTGTGGCAGATGGTTACATCTGCCCGACACTCTTTCCTCGGCTCTCTTCCACTTCCGGGCACATAGCTGGCCCAGTGGCCAGAGGAGCAGCCACGTGTGGTGAATAATCAGTCGCATTCTCCTGGCCACAGTGACCGCTCCAAGCATAGGCCTGGGTCCAGCAGGGCAACCAGAACCCTTCCCTGGGCATTTATACATTGAAGAGGAGAGAGAAAACCATCTTTCCTTTTGCATCACCAAGCTGAAATGGTGAACGTCTGGCACTGCCTGAAGGCAAGTTCCGTGCCCCATGGAAAATTCCAGCCTGCAGTGGTCGAGAACGAGCCATGCGCAGTGAGGAGTGACGGAGACAGTGCTGACAGCAACAGCTGAGTCCCTCCTTTGAGTTATCCCTGAGGTTAGTGCATTCTGTCCTTTCATGTGAGGCTAAAATTTTCCCCTTCTACCAAAGTGATTTGAATTTAGTTGCTGTCACTTACAACCAAAAGAATCCTAACTAACGTTATGGGTTGCATTGTGCCTCCACACACCACCACCACCACCAAAAACAAACAACAAAATGTATATTAAAGTCCTAACATGCAGTAACTCAGAATGGGGACCTTATTTGGAAGCAGGGTCTTTACAGACGTCATCAAGTTAAAATGAGGTCATTATGGTGGGCTCTAATCCAATATGACTGATGTCCTCAGAAAAAGGTGAAATTTGGAGACTGACACACACAGAAAAACACCATGTGAAGAATGGAATTATACTGCCACAAGCAATGAACCATCAGAAGCAAGGAGAGAGCCTTCTCTCACTGCCCTCTGAAGAACCAAACCTGCCGACACCTTAATTCACTTCTAGCCTCCAGAACTGTGAGACAATAACTGACTGTTCTTTAAGTCACTCAGTCTGAGGTCCTTTGTTACAGCAGCCCTGGCAAACCAATACGCCGCACGTAATCAAGATGTGGTAGAAAGAATTTGTACATAGAGTTGGACAAGATGATTTCCAAAGTCTTCCACCTCGGACGTGATCATCTCACTTTTGGATAATTAGCCCACGAGAACCAAAACTTGAGTCTCTTTGTTGGGAATGGGATATGTACAGTTGCTACTTCAGAGACACCCCCACAGTCCTCCACAGGAGTCCACACCTAACCCTGGCAGTCAGCCACACAGCATTTATCGAAGATAAATGTTATTATATTTATTACATACAAACACTAAATAAGAAAACAAAAATAACAGAGACTGTTTTGGGGGTCCTTGTGAATTATATGGAGAAAACATAATGGACAGGCATAAAGCAACTCATAAACCAAGTTATCGGGGATGAGAACTACCAACTGTGACCCATCACATCTAGTGAGGCATTTTTAGAGAGGCCCTATGCCCCGGTCCTCTAGCAGGACCGAGTCTAGACAAGCCCCATTTCTGAGCATTTTGTATCATGCGTGTGGAATAAAAATGAACGCTCCTAAAGTAGGGCTAAATCTTTACGTTGTTCCTGAGACCTACGGAGTTCTCCAAATATGAAATGTACCTATAAAAACTGGGAAAACATTAAGCCAATACCAAATTTATTTTTCTAAACGAGGTTCAGGTTTTCAAGTTGTAGACTTGGGAGGCTACACCCTTATTCCAACAACGCTTCCATCGCTCCCTTGGAATTTGTAGTCAGACAATCAAATCCACGGTTGTTAGTTTCGGTACTAAGGAGCTTATTAGAGAGCACTAACCACCTCGTGGAATCTCCAGGAGGGTCAGGAAAGCAGATCTGCGTACTACACAGCCATAAACAATATCTGGAAGAAGGTCTATAGGACTGTTCTGGCCAGAACCCCAGTGCTGCCACCTCAAGATACTTGGCACCTCTAACGTTAGGGACCAGAACCTTGAACCTCAGCCAGAACAGCCCCAGAAGAACCAAATGCTTCCACCCCTGTCCCCTGCAAGGGAACTCACTTGCCTGCCTGCCTGGCCTCTGCCTCCTATGGTCACTCCTTCATCCACGTCCTTTGCCAATGTCCCTGTTTAGCAAAACCACCATATCTGGACCCCCAGCTACAAAAGGGTCCAGAAAATGCAGGTCATAGCTTCCTAGCCCCATCTATCTACAGGAAAGCATGCAAGAAGGGTGAACCAGCCCACTGTTTCTGCCACAAAATTGCCTTCAGAACTAGTTTGTCAGCCATGAGAAAACTGTATTTCAGTATTTTGTAGTCACACCCTGCTTTGACAGACCAACAGTGGGTTTGATCAGACACTTTCCTTGCATTATTGGCTCTGAAAATCTTTTTAGTGTCCAAAGAAAACTATCCAACCCCCAATTCTGAGAGTTTTAACCACTGAAGGCATTCAAAAGATTGTGCCATAAGATTTGAACTTTTTTCCAATTTATTCCACAAACAGTTTGGGCAATGGTGGCAATAGGCAAAGTAATGTTTAGCATCCCAAAGATCCTACCCAAAGATCCTCCAAAGAAGACTGCCGAAACACCTGACAGTGAGCAAAGCTCATCACCAATTGACTTCCTGCCAGCATTCTTACAATCACCAACCTTTCCAAAGCAGCCTCTCATTAACGGGTCTTGCAAGCAACAAGACTGCAACGATTCAATACTTAGATGAAAGGCCTTTCCTAAAACAAACATGCTTCAAACATCATACTGCCATTTCCCCCCTTTCATTGAATTGGCCTTAAGGATTCTAATGATCTAAAATCAAGTTTTCATTTATATGTTCCACCACATTTTCTTAGACATTACTTAGAGCGTGTGCGATTGTCCTCTGCCAATACAAAATTCTGGACAAGTTCCACACCCTAACTCAGCGTTCAGACATAGCTCTTCTTTCGGGCAATGGATTTCTCTTTACAGATGCATCGGTAAGTGGTTTCAGTTTTAACCCTGAGTGTGTACATATTCATTCTTGTAGCTGCTCATCAGATTTATATGGGGGTGGGGGGGGGGGAGGAATTAGGAGGAATGAGGCTTATTTAAAAAACACACTGATTTAGGAACCATTTCGCAAATGGGATTTTATTTACAAATGACAGTGCATACCCTCCACCAGGCCTCTCAAATCACAGCAAGGACCACGACGGACATCAACCAAGGAGCCACATTTCATGACTGGTGACTGCATAGGTGCATCCCAGTCATTCCATCCACCTCCAAAAGCACGATGCCGCTTCAGCTTTTGAACTATTCGGATTCCCTGTAGCACATCATGGCAGAGTTACTTGCACCTACAATGCTCTTCCCCATGGTAGATCCTCAACGTACGAGTATAACCGGGGCACAGGAACCCTAACAAAACGGCAGGCCTCAGCCAGGTGCGCAATAAATCTAACGGGACCTCTCAGTTGCATTCCTCCTAAGAGAATCCTGTGAGGGTCCCTATACATGTGTCCCCATGGTCGTACGTTTTTATAAAATTTGCAAAGGTGAGATGTTTTAACTGTAATCTATGAAGACCTTGGTCTCTTTCCAATGCAACTTCCTCTTCTATCTGTCGGCATTTGGAATTGCCATAGGAATGTGTAGGACCCAACTAAGGGGAAACAGGACTAGGGAATCGTTTCGTTTGTAGAGTGTTCTGATTCGCAGTTACATCCACGCACGGTTGGACTGTGACTCGCTGTCCCCGAGCAGGAATGGCGTCCAGGAGTATACATAAAACCCACTATAGCCACTCAACCAAAGTCAGAAGCCAAAGGTTGTAGTGCCGGAGGTTCACACTGGGACATTGTACCTGCCAGCTTATCGACAGTGGGTAAGAAATAAAGTTTGAAGTATACTGCATGAGTCAGGGTTGTCAGAGAAACAGAATAGGAGATAGAGATGATAAATAGATAGATAGATAGATAGATAGATAGATAGATAGATAGATAGATAGATAGATAGATAGATAGATGATAGATAGATGATAGATAGATAATTTATTATAAGGAATTGGCTCATGCAATTATAGAGGCTGAGAAGTCCCAAGATCCAAAATCAGAAAGCTGGAGACCCAGGAGAGCCAATAGTTAAGTTCCCGTCTGAAAGCCAACAGACTCGAGAACCAAGAAGAGCCAATTTTCAGTTCAGTCCAAAGGCAGGAAAAGACCCATGTCTCAACTCAGACAGTCAGGCCAAAAGAGTTCCCTCTAACCCAGCCTTTTTCTTCTATTTAGGTCTTCAATTGATTGGCTAAGTCCCACCCACATTGGAGTGAGAAATCTGCTTTACTCAGTCAACCAATTCAAATGCTAATCGTACCCAGAAACACCTCACAAATACACCCGAATAATGTTTATCCAAATGTCTGGGCACCCCATGGCCCAGTCAAGTTGACACTTAAAATTAAACATTACATATACCAAACCAGCAAATCCTGCCAAATCTTACAGCTCACAGATGATGAAATCTCAGTAGAAATTTTCCCAAATTTAACAATTCTAAAACTTGCATAACGTTACCAATAATGAACTGTGAAGCTGAAACAAACTTTTCTGAACTACCCATATAAAAATAAACTGATTCAGTTGCAAAAAATTAAGTTTTCTGTTTATTCTCTCTATAGGCAATGTTACAAAATTGTTGTCAAATGAAGAAGCAATCAAAGAGTACATGGTCAAGAAATGTGGGGAAAAAAAGGTATCAAAGACGTACATCTGATTGTTAGTAATAATATCTTATGTTTCTGGATTATTTTTTATATCTGTGGTAGTTGTCAGCTTTCTAAAGTTTCTAATTGGTTGTGTTTCTTTTTCATTCTAAATAAATATCCTCTTTAATCTAATTTTGTGTTTTTAATTTTGTATTCTTTTTATGAAAGATGACCTTTGATATTGCTTAAGACCAGATCTGTCATTTGGCAGGCCCACATCATTTCATAAAATAAAAATGTTTCAAGCTGTTACGGCCCTTCTGAAATCTTTCTGGTCAAACTGTCTCAACCTTGGGTACACATTATAATTAACTGGAGAGCTTTCCATAAAAAAAAAGAAAAAACAGTACCAAGGTCCCGACACAGACCAATTAAATGGGCTCTCTGGAAATGGAGCCTGCCATGATATTTTCTAAAAGTTCCCCAATTGACTCTAGTACAGTCAGGGTTGAAAACCACTGTTCTAGCCTGATCTCTTCATATTACAAATTATGAAATAGAGGCCCAGGGAGAGGCTGGAGCTTTCCATGAGTCATTCAGCTAGTAAGTGGCAGTCTTGACCTTAGACCAGGAATCTCCTAAGTCTAAACCATAACACAACACTGGCACGTTCCTTATTTAATCAGAGGAACGGTCACACATGATATTATTGGAGGTGACCAATAGTGCACGTTCACTAAGGGTTGCTGACCAGGGAGACCAAGAGATTAATGTTGTAAAATCTTTAGGTAGAAACATCCTGTTTACATTCAATTTTCATTCTGCTGTGGCAGAGCAGTGAAGCCGATCAAATGGTTCAGAGACAAAAGGTAGAGGATGAAGCTTATAATCAGACTTAAAATGACTGTGTTGATTTAAATGTCAAGGTCATGCCAGACTAAAAGCTCCTAAATATAGCTGTTCTATTTTAAGCAAAATAGTCCATTCTGTTTCCATAGCTTCGTGTAAAGTTTGTCCTACATTTTTATTTTTTAAGGCCTGTTAGGGCTCTATTATTTAGATAACGAAAGTCACTAATGCACCCTAGGACTTCAATTTCCATTTAAATGCTCGAGTGAGAAATCATAAACACCTCTCCTTCCCTGGATTTCCCTGGTTGGAAATCAATGGACCCAAATGAGCTTTAATATCCCTTCCAGCATAAAAATTATTTTATTCTATAAGATAATACAAGCCTATCATTTTGTTAGTGTTATTATGACATAGTATTTCCTGGGAGTCTACAGTGGGTAAGCAGAGTTGGATTTTTCTTTTACAGTTGCCATTTTTTTAAATGGTTCCTTTACTGTATAGAGCAATATTTAACATATTTTAATAAACATTGCATTTTGATCATTAATCCCGTGCTGTCTCACTTCACAACCTGTCTTAGAATCTTACGTATGTATGCCTTGTTTCCATCATGAGAAACCTTCAACTTTGCATCTACCAAAGTATTAAGCACCTAAAATAAAATGTCCATATGTGTTAGATTGAATGAATAAAAGCCCCAAATTTTAAAAATCCTAGATTTATAATATTTTCAGGGGGTGGGGGGTGGGAGATGAGGGTAAGGGGGATCAAATATATGGTGATGGAAGGAGAACTGACTCTGGATGGTGAACACACAATGGGATTTATAGATGATGTAATACAGAATTGTACACCTGAAATCTATGCAATTTTGCTAACAATTGTCACCCCAATAAATTTTAAAAAAAAATTTTTTTAATTTTTTTTCGATGAAGGCAACTTTTTAAGACATTTCTACAAAGTGGAGCACAGGGTATAGTTCATGGCGACCTCCCCGCTGCCTTAGTCCACTCAGGCTGCTGTCACCGAACACCAACGACCAGGTGACATAAACAACAGCAATGTATTTCTCACAGTTTTGGGGGCTGGGAAGTCTAGGATGAAGGCAGCAGCAAGGCAGCGTCTGGTGAGGACTCGATTCCTGGTTCACAGAACTCTATGTTGGCAGTGTCCTCAAATGGTGGAACGGACAAGGGAGCTCTCTGCAGCCTTTCTTCTAGGCTCACTAACCCCATTCATGAAGGCTCCCCGCTCACGACCGAATCACCTCCAAAGGCTCCACCTCCTAATACCGCCACATTGGGCATTAGGATTTCAACATATGAATTTGGGGGGGGATTCAAACATTAAGCCTATAACAACCACTGATGCAATTACCTGGGAGTTATGGCTGATTTGTATTCTTCCTTAACCCCCACCTTCACCCGGCCATTTTTACCCCCACACTATTCTACATCCTCAGTATCATTTATTTGTCACTAATTTTCCTTTCCTACTACTGCTGCTTGATTTAGCCTAGGTTCTCATAATCTCCCCTCATCACATACCTTTCTAAACTTTCCCTTCTCTTTGGGCCCCCCTCCTGTGTTTTTACGTGCTGCTACACACATTTTTCTAAAATAAAAGTCCCTTCTCCTTGTCACACTGCACCCTCCCTTGTCACCCCGCCATGACTCCCACTTGCTGACAGTAGAGAATATAAAGTTGTCCGCCCGCCGTGCAGTCTCTGCTCACATGTGTACTTCCGCTGCCACAGCCATATTACAGCATCTGTAGTTCTTTAAGCTCTGCAAAACTTTTGTCCTGCCTGGACTAGCCTTCTCTCCACTGCCAAAAGAACCCATTAAGATCCTTTAAGACACAGCTCAGCAGTCACCTCCTCTCTCAAGCTTTTTCCAACCACAACCCTTCCAGCAACCACAAAGAGCTGACTACACCCTCGTCACCCTACAGCCACGATACATACTTATTTTATTTTCTCATGTGTTTGCTGACCATTTCCTCTTCCTAGAAGGAAGTGTCCTTGAGAACAAAGATTGCATCTGATTTATCTTTATAGCCACAGTACCTAACTCAGTTATTGACACGTGGTAGATGTCAAATTTATTGAATGAATAAACAAAACAGTAGATTGAGGTTAGACTCTACAGACAGCATTAGGTAAAAATCCTGGTGTAATCAAATTACTCTTTACATCTCTAAATTGATTCTAAAGGACAGGATCCATGGTTTGTCGATATACCGTATCATCTTTTAGGAGGTCCAACTAAGCCAGTTTTTGGTTTTTTCCCATCGCTGGAACAAATAATTACATCTTTGTTTGAATTCCAAATGAAGTATTTGGCTTGCATTTCTGGGCCATACTGTAAAAAAAAAGGTGGGGGGCAATTGGAGGGGGGACATGACAACATTGGTGGTGGTAGTACAGATTCTGTGTATTTGAATTTACTTAAGTTAAATGTGTGTAAGAAAAATTCCATCATATCTCTCTTTATTTAGAAAAAAGTAGATACTGGAATAAACTAGAAATCCAACCAAAACAAAGGCTGTCAATAAAGAAGTAGTATTTAAAGGATGGGTCAGCTCTATCATAGGTAAGTAGACTATCCAGATCCAGGATGCCTGAGGAGTGACAAAAACTCTTTCCACTCACAAATATGCACCTAATCAACCTGCCAAGATTCCCGAGGTTCCTACTCATATTGTCACCAATATCCATGGGAGATGGACTACGTAAGTCAGAGATAGCTCATGTGCTTCATCTTAACTTCATTCAGCTTTTAGTGGCTGCCTTGAACACTGAGTTAGAAAGATGGTAAGGCCAAGTGTGGACTCCGAGGGGGAAGAGTGTTCATGTTGGCTGACAAGGGCTGCCGCGCCATCCTAGTATAAGCTGGGACATGGGACTCCTAGAAGACCTGAGCAGAGGAGGACAAGTAGGACGGCCTTGAATTAATTTCTCAGGTTACTTCTGATGGAGCAGTAATCAGAACAGACTCAGCCAAGGATAGCAGTGACTGGGAAACATACAACGCTTGCTAGAACTAGCGTGCTCTTCCCCCTCCCCAAATGAAGCTAGTTGATGACAAAATCGTGGGGACCCAGGAGAGCCAACATGAAATCAGTATACAGGCCCGACACTGGGTGAGTCTATGTTAGCAAATAAGAGCAAAATTGGTTCTGGGAGAAGCAATATGGGAGAAGGAGGCCAGGGGCCAAGAAGACAGAGCAGGGACTGGGCACTGAACACCTCGGGTATAGAGACCATAGCCGCCCTCCTGGGACTGGCTTACGGAGGCGACACGCCAGCCTGGCGAGGAACTGCCTTGACCCTCAAAAGGGGAAAAGCCTTAAGGAAATGAGATTCCATAATAAGAAAGACTTGCTTTTGAGAAGGGAACAGGTGGGTGCACAGAACAGAACCAGTTAAGATCTGCATGGGGTACGTCAGTCTCGGAGGGATAACTAGGAACGAGCATGGAGGTCCTGTGTGAAATGAAGTCGAACTCTACGGGAGGGACACAGAGTGGGAGACAAATGCAGGTAAATGGATTTGATTGGCATAAAAGTCCCTGAATCTACGGCAACCGATTCCATTGTCCAAACTCCTGTGAATAGCAAGGAGACCTAGGAGCCCCTGGGGTTTTCTGCCATTGGAAGGTGTGACATCAAAGAGACATTGATAAAGTAGATGCTGCAGCTGCCAGGAAAATAAAAGGGAAATCAGGTAATTAACAAGTGCTAAAAGACCAGAGCAGAGAAGAAGAAGCTTTTGAAAGAAACTCACCATATTTTTAAATGTGGAGGGAGGAGGGAATTAAGGAAAACACGCGAAAATAGCCTTTGAATCTGGCAGTTCGGCGTGAGGCCAGGGGAAAAGAAAGATTAATCTCAACTTCATTCATCATGCCCATTCTTGTGAGCACCGCTCAAAGGAGATTCGATGAAGGAAAAGGCTGAAACTAGTGGCTAAAATGGACCCTGGGGGATTATCAGCTAACATTCATTAGCATGGCAAAGTGAGAGCTCGTTACTGCACAATAACCAAAGGAGCCGTGCACAGTCTCAAAACCATCTTTCTGTGACAGGTGGACTGTCCCGGCAGCTGTAAGGATCAGTTTTTTGAATCATGTGAGGAGAAAATGTCACGATCCCACAGTAATGATAGAGCAACAAAGGAAAATGATCTCTCTCAGCTATTTTTAAAGGGCTAATGGTGCCCTTTGGCTCTGTCTAGTTCCAGAAATTATACACTCATGATAAGTACCAAGCAGCCCCAAACAAAGGAGCCCTGTTTTCCATTTTTCACCTACTCTTACTCCAATCTGCAGAAGCAAAAATAGAATGCTGTTATAATACTGGTCATTACAGGGAAGATAATGCCTCAGGCAAGAAATCAGTGTGTGGGGGGGGGGAACATTACCTTTAGATTATAAAAATCACACTCAGTGGTTTATCCAGCATACACACAAATAAAACCAGACTTGAACAAACTGGCAAGTGGGACTGACCATTTTTAAAACAAAGCATTTTAATGCTACAAATGAATGAAACTTCATGAAAATAGAAATATCCCACGATTTAACCTTCATTTTAATTAAGAGCACCGTCAGCAGGTTAAAAGAAAATTTTTCACTACTCTTTCAGAATAATGATTATGGTTATTGGGTTACTGTAGTAATCTCCTAATTAACAATTTACACTGTGAAAAGCAAAACTGTGAAACGATTTTACAAATTCTTAGGTCCATACGTAAAACAGTTCCTAGGCATTTAGCCATATAGATAAAGGGTAAGAATTGCAAACCCTAACACACACTGTTCTGCTGCCTGCAACCATAGGCATAAGTCAAGAAGATTTCTAGTGAAGCTTTAAATTTAATTTAGGTCAACTAATATTTGAAAAGGGAGACAAGCATACTCAATGGGGGAAAAAAGTTTCTTCAATAAATGAAGATGGGGAAACTGGATATTCACATGCAAAAGAATGAAACTGGGCCCCTATTTTACACAACTCACAAAAATTAACTCGAAATGGATTAAAGATCTAAATATTAAATCTGAAGCCTAGAATAAAATATAGGGAAAGTTCCTTGGCACTCCTCTTGGCAATGATATTTTGGATATGACAGTTAAAGCACAAGCAACAAAAGCAAAACTAAACAAGTGGGACTACACCAAACTAAAAAGGTTCTGCACAGCAAAAGAAACTATCAACAAAATGAAAAGACAACTTACAGAATGGAGAACATATTTGCAAACCATATATCTGTGAAGGGGTTCTTATCCAAAATATATAAGGAACTTGTACAACTCAGTACAAAATAATAATAATAATAATAATAATAATACAATTTCAAAATGGGCAAAAGACATGACTAGACATTTTTCAAAAAAAGACATACAAATGGCCAAACATACATGAAAAGATGTTCAACGTCATTAATCATCACGGAAATGCAAATCAAAACCACCTCACACCTGTCAGAACGGCTTATCAATAAAAGAGACACAAGAGACGTGCTGGTGAGGGTGGGGAGAAAAGGGAACCCTTGTGCACTGTTGGTGGGACTATAAATTGGTGCAGCCACTATGGAAAACAGTATGGAGTCTCCTCAAAAATTTAAAAATAGAACTGCCATATGATCCAGCAATTCCACTTCTAGGTATATATCCAAAGGAAATAAAATAACTACTTCAAACAGATAACTGCTCCGCCATGTTCCGTGCGGTATTATTCACAACAAGCAAGACATGGAAACAACCTAAGTGTCCGTCAACAGATGAATGAATGAAGAAACTGTGGTTTCTATATATACATAATAGAATATTATTCAGCCAAAAAAACAGAAGGAAATCCTGCCATTCGTTGGTGACAACAAGTCAGATACGGAACAACAATTACTGTATGATCTCATTTAAATGTGGAATCTAAAGAAAACTGAGAGTGCGTTGGTGGTTGGGGGTACGGGAGGGGGAGAAATGGGTGAAAGTGATCAAAGGGTAGAAACTTCCAGGTGTAAGATGAGTAAGTCCTAGAGAAATAATGCACAACACAGTGACTACTGTTAACAACACTGTATTGTATACTTGAAAGTTGCTAAGAGAGCAGATCTTAAAAGTTCTCACCACAAAAATAAAAGGTAACTATGTGAGGTGATGGATGTATTAATTAATCTTACTGTGGTAGTCGTTTTGCAGTGTATACATACAGTAAATCACGTGTACACCTTAAATTCACACATGTTGTATGTCAATTATATCTCAGTAAAGCTGAACAAAAATTTTTAAATAAAGTTTTCACAAAGACTTTAGACAAATTCTTTAGGGTTCCAGAAAATTTCACAAATACTGTTGACTAAAACTACTGTCAGAAAAATAAATGGCCAGAATCCAGTGAGATAATATACAGAAAAACATTTGTGAATGATGGCATGCTGTATAGATACAAGATCCCACTGTTTGGGGGAGGGAGTGTCAATATATACATATTATTTATTTAAAATATTTTTTCCAGCTTTGTTGAGTTATAATTAATAATAAAAATTGTATATATTTAAAGTATACAACATGATGGTTTGATATAAGGTATCCACTACTAGCATAGCTTTAAGAGTTCTGGAACATTGGGATTAAAAAAGAAATAGAGAAATGTATATAATGTTATAAACCAATGTTACCTCAATTTTAAAATATAGAGACCTCAGGAAAAGAGGTATGTCCTACAGTCATCTTTAAATAACTAATCCCCCCAACAAATATATATCCTATATTCTCCTAATTAACAAGGAGGAAAAATATGACCATGAAAAATGCACTCAAACTAAGATGTGGTTAGACTCATTACGTAACCATCTTTCTAAAATAAGAAGTATAATAAAAATAAACTCAGTGTAGGGCCGGCCTGGTGGCTCAGGCAGTTAGAGCTCCATGCTCCTAACTCCGAAGGCTGCCAGTTCGATTCCCACATATGGGCCAGTGGGCTCTCAACCACAAGGTTGCCAGTTCAATTCCTCGAGTCCCGCAAGGGATGGTGGGCTCCGCCCCCTGCAACTAAGATGGAACACGGCACCTTGAGCTGAGCTGCCTCCCGGGATGGCTCAGTTGGTTGGAGCGCGTCCTCTCAACCACAAGGTTGCTGGTTGAACTCCCGCAAGGGATGGTGGGCTGTGCCTCCTGCAACTAGAAAACAGCAACTGGACCTGGAGCTGAGCTGCGCCCTCCACAACTAAGACTGAAAGGACAACAACTTGACTTGGAAAAAAGGCCTGGAAGTACACACTGTTCCCCAATAAAGTCCTGTTGCCCTTCCCCAATAAAACCTTAAAAAAAAAATGTGTATACATTTAAAAAAAAAAAAATAAGCTCAGTATATTTTCTACAGATTATTTAGATGCCCAAGATGTTTATGTTACATCCTAAAGATTTAAGCTTCCAAATCAAAAAACTAACATTTTGCTTTTCATTTATTTAGAATTGCACTTGCCAAAGAAAAATATTTAAAGCAGTTTACTAGACACATTTAGACATTGAGTAAATTACCTGCACACTATTAACTATAAACGTGATGTTAAGTATAAAAGGCCATGACTCAGAGAGGAAAGGAGGAAGAGGAAGGGGGGCAAAGGTAGGGGAGGAGAGAGACAGAGACAGAGACAGAGAGATGTGTGCTTCTCAGAAGCCCCAGCCATATTGAAATGAGAGGAAGGACAGAGTTTTCCCAGCGTTGGCACTATGGGTGGCGGTTGAGAACAAACATGAAAGCCATGGAATTAACTAGTCTCAAGACTCCCAGTGGAACTCTGGCATACAGTTGCTGTTGGCCCCAGAGCTGACTCAGCCTTCCAGGTGCCGGGAAGGATTTGATTCTTGTCTGCAAACAACCTCCAGTGACCTTGGAAGGTCCGGAAGTGAATCAGGACTCCAGATGCCAGAGCATGCTGATTCCTTTTTAGGAAATTACTTCATGTCAACAGATTAATAGGTTAGAATGTGACCCATCTAAGCGATTTATCCCCTAACTTTAAGTGACAAAAGCAGAATACAAAAGATGTGACTGGTAATGAGAATTGATTATATCTAAACATGAGTATGGACAAGTCTAACAGGAAATATACAAAATAAAAAATTATGCTGAAAACTAACATAAATATTGTATGCCAATTATACTTAATTTTTTTTTTTAAGTTACATTGAGGTCACAGAATAATAAGACTTTTTTTTTTGACTTTGCTATATTCTTTTTGCCATTTCAACGTGATTATAAGGAAAAGTCAATAGACAAATGATAACCTGTGAGAAAATATTTACAACTTACATCCCAAAGAAGAGAGTATATAAAAAGCTCTTAACATTTGAGAAAAAAGACAAAAATCTCTGTAGAAAAAAAGTTTAAAAACCAAGCAGTTCTCTGAAAATGAAAGGCCACTTGCTTAACATGTGAAAAACATGCCTTAACCTCACCTCATAACTGTAAATTAAACTGCATTGAGATATAATTTCTCACATAACACATTGGCCAAAATCCAAAGCTTGACAATACACTCGCCTGGTGATGCTGTGGGGTAATGCACTCTCCTACATTGCTGGTGGGAATAAATTACAGATACATTAATTAACCTTAGACCTAGCAATTTCTCTTCTAGGAACCTATCTTATAGCTAGATCAGCACTAAACAACAGATTCACAGGGTTAGTCATTGCAGAATTGTTCGTAGTAACAAAAGATTGGAAACAACCCAAATGTTCACCAATAAGGAACTGATGGAATAAACTACCCACACAATGGAGTCACGGAAAAAGAATAAGATTTCTAAGTACTGAGAAGGAGTGATTTGAGTGGCTTCCAGTGTATAAGTGAAAAAAATCCACAATGGTATATATGAAATGCTGCCTTTTATATAAGAAAGAAGATAAAATAAGAAAATATATATACACATACACATATGTGTGTGTATTTTTTTATTTTGCTTAATTTTGCAGAAACTCTGGGAAGATTAACCAGAAATTAATGCTAATAGAGTTAGCATAGGGGAGTAGAGAGTGGGGAACTGGGAGAGAAGAGACAGGGATGTAAGCAAGACTTTCCTGAATACAGTAGTCCCCCCCTTATCTGAGGTTTCACTTTCTGGGTTTGCGTTACCCGCAGTCAACCATTTTTTGAAAATATTAAGTAGAAAATTCCAGAAATAAACAATTCATAAGTTGTTGGGGTTTTTTGTTGTTATTGTTGTTGTTGTTAATACTTTCAGAAATACTTGTACTTAGCATTCTCTTAACGTCTAGCCATATAGGTAAGTTTCTCTTATAACAGCTCAAAAAGCTGGGCAGGAGAAGGAAATCTCTAGGAAAAACAGATCATTTTAAAACTTGGTTATTTAAGAAACAGACACGGTACCAACCCTCCACACGCCCCCAACCCAAATCCATCAGAGGGCATGCTAGGATTACCATTTCAAACACTGACTCATCAAACAAATGGAATAACAGCACTGTTACAGCGTTTGAGTCTGGTTAAATCACAAACCATATTACTTATTGGAAAGACAATCTCCAAGACCTGGGAGAGTGAAGCTCATAGCTTCGGCAAGCATCAACAAACAGTCCATGTCACTTGCTTTAATTTTCTCCAAGACTTCTCATGAAGGATGTTACCAGGGGGCATCCATGGAACAGTAACATACATATCTGAGGACAGCAAGTAAGGACAGTTTCTACAGCCTCATCAGGCAGATTTATACAATGTCCCACATGAATCTCCTCTATTTCTCGGCACAAGGTCCACTAACAAGTGCAACCACACCATTGTCAGATACCTGAGTAGATGAAAAATCAACAGACGGCAAAAATAAGCAGTTTTCTCCTAATACATGTAAGGACACAGCAGTAATACCTAACTATGCAGCCACCTAAATCTATGACCTTTAATAGCTGGCAATTGCGTGCAAGAGCAAGGACTCGTTTATTCGTGAGACTGCAGCATCTTTTCAAAGAAGCTGCATGCAGATATGAACAAGATGAAGCCACAGCTTTTGTTCCTTTTGTAGTTATGGAAATTCTGTTTTCTTTTGAGAAATTTAAATTGAATTTGTTTAGTTTTCTGCAGTTACACAGGTACAGGAGAGCAGTATCTGAAATACCACAGCTCTGTAGATCTACAGTTTGGTCTTCAGGATGTAAAATTACAATAACCCGGGACCAGTGGGGATAGAATGCAATGGACTCAAATCAATGGAGGCACCGGAAGTGGAGGCAAATTATTGTGGATCCCACTTCTCTGACACCATGTAACGTTAATCAATTTTGACCAAGAACTCACTTATATTTGAATCTATTATCTGCCCCTGCTGGCTCATTATTTGAATCAGTCTTTCTTTTATGTTGGGAGACAAAGGCTTATGTCTGTGATATATCTGGAAATATTCTTCACGAAGCACCAAAGGCATAGATCCAGGAGCTGATAGGCCAGCTGCTGGGGGGGACATCACAGCTGTTCTTGGGTCTCGGGAGACTCCTCCTAGGTCCCAGGTTCATGAGAACCAGGCCAGAGACCATCCTTCAACTCCCACCCCTCATATAACCCGTAAGTTTTAAACTGTGTGCCATTCTGAGTAGTCTGATGAAATCTCCGGCTGTCCCACCCCATCCCACCTGGGACGTAAACCATCCCTTTGTGCAGCGGTCTCCATGCTGTAGACACTCCCCTCCCACTAATCATTTAGCAACCGTTTGGGTTATTAGATTGACTTTGGTCATTAGAGTGATTGTGGTACCACAGTGCTTGTGTCCAAGTCACCCTTGTTTTACTTAATAATGGCCTCAAAGCATAAGAGAGGTGATGCTGGCAATTCGGATCTGCCAAAGAGAAGCTGTAAAGTGCATCCATTAAGTGAAAAGGTGAATATGGCACAGTAAGATATTTTGAGAGAGAGCCCACATTCACATAACTTTTATTACAGTGTATTGTTATAACTGTTCTATTTTATGATTAGTTATTGCTGGTAAACTCTTACTGTGCCTAATTTATAAATTAAACTTTATCATCGGTATGTATGTACAGAAAAAAGCATAGTATAGATGGCGTTCGGTACTATCCACGGTTTCAGGCACCCACTGGAAAGTCCTGGAAAATATCCCCCAAGGATAAGGGGGACTGCTGTATACCTTTTTGATTTTTGACTCATAAAAATGTTTTAAATGTTTAAGGAATAGATTAAATTAAATCAAAAAAGGGAAAGCAATCCTAAAATTGAGACGAAATAGAAACAAACAGTTCTACATCAAATGAGTACCACACTGACATAAAGCAAAAAATTATATCAGGTGACTTTTGAATATGTATTTGCACTCTACATTTCCTGGTGGGATACAGGAACACTAAAAGAACCATGCAAAACATCCTCAAAATTTACTGCCTCTTCTCTGTCTGCCCTCTGTATGTTGCTTATAAGGGCACTTGTCATTGGATTTGGGACTCACTTAGATAATCCAAGATGATCTCATTTCAAGTTCCTAATTTAATCACATATGCAAAGACCTTTTTTGCAAACAAAGTTAACATTCACAATTCCAGGAATTAGGACATGAATGTATCATTATGGGAGCTCATTTAGCCCACTGTAGTCTGTCCTCAGACGACCAAAAATTCACATCCATTCCACATACAAAATACACTCAACCCATCTTAACATCCCCCAAAACTCAACTCTAAGTCCAAAACATCTTCTAAGTGTCAACTCAAAAGTCCCAAGTTTTATTTGCCTAATCATCTAAATCAGGTATGGCTAAGACTCTGGGTATGAGCCATCCTGGGGCAAAATTCTTCTCCATCTGTGCACCTATGAAATGAATAAACAAATTATCTGCTTCCAAAAACAGTGGTGGAACAAGCACAGGATAAGAGTTATGGAGGTTCCCATTCCAAAAAGGAGAACGTAGAAGAAACAAAAGGGGGGTAATTGGTCCCCAGCAAGTTTGAAATCCAGCAGCGTAAATTCCACTAGGTTTCTAAGCTGAGGAGTAATCCCCTGTGTCTCGCAGCTCTGCAGGCCTTATGTCCACTGCCCTCTGCTTCTGTGCCTGTGGCCCCATTCTCTGAGCCCAAGGCTCTGCCATTGGAGTCTTTCTTCCTTTTTCTTGAGGGTAGCACGTGTTTGCAGTGAACTCGCTCTGAGTCAATTTCCTGCCTGCAGCATGTTAGAAATCCAACAGCCTTCGTCCATTTAGTCCAGCCTCTGTCAACTTTCAGTTCAAGCTGGCCATGTTCCTGCTGATATAATATTCTCAAAACCTTGTGAGCCTCCTATGTGCGTCATGGAACACCACACCGTTAGACGAGAGGGTCCTCCATAGATGCTTCCTGGATAACCTCATCTCTATTCTCGACTTCTACTGAGATGGTTGACTGAATCCGTAAGTCACACCTAATCTTTTCTGCAAAACGTTGTCCAGCCAGCCAAGGTTGCAGAAAGCAACATCAATTTACAAAAATCAACTACATTTACACCACCAATAACTGGAAATTGAAATTTGAAAATAACATTTACAATAGCATCAAAATATTAGCTATTTAGGGATAAATCTAACAAAAGGTTTATCTGTACACTGATAATTACAAATAATGCAGAGAGAAATTCAAGAAGACCTAAATAAACGAAGAGATATACCACAGGTCCAAAGACCCCCAAAGATGTTGATTCTCCCCAAATTGACCTATAGATTTAAAGTAATCCCAATGAAAACCTTAGCAGGATTTTGTGTAGAAAATGACAACCTGATTCTAACAGTCATATAGAAATGCAAAGGACACAAAATAGCCAAAGGACTTTGAAAAAGAACATCACCAAAAACTGCAGTGTATGACCTCATTTCAACACTAATTAAGACAGTGACAGTGACAGGCATAACATTGACAAACAGATCACCAGACAGAGGAGAGGGCCCAGAAATAGACTCACACTTACGTGAACAACTGATTTTCAACAAAGATGTAAAAGTCATGCAGTGGAGATATGATAGCCTTTCTCCTTTTTTAACAAAATTTTTTAAAAATTTAAATACTAAGGATGGAAATAAAAAGCTTAAAATGGTAAGTTTTATTTACCACAAATCATTTTTAATGGAAATAATAGATAGATATGGAGCAAATATGACAAACTACTGACAATTGTTGAAGATAGTTGGTTGACGTATGAGTCCTCATTACACTCTTTCAACTTTTTGTATATTAGAAACATCCCCATAATAAATAAGCTTTTAGAAAAGAAAAGCAAAAATATTGACAATAAGGGAAAAAGAGGGAAGAAAGGAGAAGGAATCAAAGCAAGAAAGAGGAGGAAAGAGGGAAAGAGAAGGAAAAGGAGAAAAGTCCCTCTGTTTGCAAGACTGAGATTCCTCCTGTGCAGACTCCCTTGTACTCACTGGAGAGCAGACTGTCTGCAGCTCACACGTGTGGAAGCGACGCAAACATCCAGGCAAAAGCATCTCAGTGTAGGCCCACAGCGAAAGGCTGAGCAAGTGTTGCCCTGCACAAAGCACCACATAGGAGACACTGAGGATTTATATATATGGATTATTACAATTTTCCGAAAGAGAGAATCTATGAGCTCACAGGGGCCCAGTAAGGTAGGGTGACATTCAGAGAAAAGGAAACGGATAAATATGCAGGTCCTAAAGGGTTAGAGCTTGGACTAGAATACTATATAGTGTTGCTTTAGTTCACAAAGCCACTTTGTGCTTAATCACAACAAAAAGAATTTCATACGGAAATATTAAATACGATTTCCTATTACTTTTATTCCTGTTTCTTAAAAAATAAAATAAAAAGCATTTCTAAAGAGCTGCCTTTAATAAATAATTGATGTTCTTCATATCACCAATAATGTTTAAAATTACAAGTCTAGACTAATCACGTTTTAAATATTTTTTAGATGTCCTGATATGCCTGCCTCCCAAAAAGCATTAGCCGTTCTGAAGAATACATGATACTTCTGGGATTAAATTTATCAGCTGTAAAAGTGGTGCTGAGTCAGCATGGTTTTATAGGAGTTGATTACATTTTCCTCCTCCCAACTCCCACGTCTTCAATCTGAGAGTTGACCTGATTTATGGTATAAACATGTCAGAAGGCAATGTGAAACAAAAGCAAGAGGAAAAAAACAATGGAAAAATCACTAAAAGCCCACATCACCGATATAGCTACAGCAGCAGCCATAAGTGATTTGGGAACACAAAGTGTCTGAAAGTATTATATGCATTTAGTCAAAGTAAACCTCATAAACAATAAATAATAATCCCAAAATATTTCATTGGCTTCAGGGGGTTTTAATGAGAGAAAACATCCTACTTTAATTAAACCTATGAATAAACCATATATTAGACAAAAATTCTTGTTTATTTTAAACACCCTCCCCCCTCCGAGTACCTCACCTCTTAACTGTTATCAGAGTTTAGAATTATATGACTTAACCTAGAAAACAGCCCCAACCCCATACATTTGAACCTGAGTACTTTTGGCAAAAGATTCCCAGAAAATTGGTCAGCTGACCCAAAGATTAACCCATGTATAAATGCATCCAGTAGTCACTGAGTATACTGGGTTTTTATTCATTTAATGAATGCTGACCTAGTGCAAATCTGTGTGGGGTTAACAATAAATAACCCCGTTTAATCCTACGCAGAACATTTATTTTGCTTCTCAGTACAGGACTGCTATGGAGGTCAATGTTCCTTCCAGAATGATAGATTCCTACAGAATAACCCAAACATACTAATGACGATAGCAGGAGGACAAAGCACCCCGTGCACTTTGCTCAGTCACTACTCATTAGAACGCCTAAGGTTAAAAAAAAAGAAAGAAAGCTGCAGTCTCCATGCACAACTAACAGTGGTCAAAATCTTGTGGCTCTAAGCAAGGCAATTAAAAGGAAAAGAGCGCTAACATTAAATTGCAATGAGTTGAACATCACGAATCTGGAAAAGCCAAGAGGAGCCATCAAAAATATGAAAAGATGGGCAGCCTGTTAGCTCAGTTGGTTAGAGCGCAATGCTCTTATCAACAAGGTTGCTGGTTCGATCCCCACATGGGCCACTGTGAGCTGCGCCCTCGACAACTAGATTGAAACAACTACTTGACTTGGAGCTGATGGGTCCTGGAAAAACACACTTAAAATAAATAAAAATAAAAAAGAGAGAGATTACAGACTATATTTTTAAACGTCAGCCAGCTTCAAATTGCTAAAGGTGAAGACCCAGAGATGACTCTTTAATGAGTGCTGAAGACTTAAAACAGTCAACATGAGAAATGAACATGAATTTTAGGGGTGTTGGGGGCTCTTCATATAAAAGAAAGGAAAAAGAAAGAAAAAAAAAAGCAGGGGTTAAGCCAACCTGGTATCAAATACAGCTAGTGAGAAATTACCAATTGCTGGAATTATCAGGAATAGAGATACCTAGTCTAAACTTTTTATTGTTTACTGATTGGTGTTGATATGTAGTGTCTCTTAAATAACCCCAACTTTTGATAAAATGAGAAACGCATAAGACCTATGTTAATGATAGAGTAAGGGGAAATATAAGGAAAAGGACATGTATTACCTCTCTTTTGATGTAATATTTGAATAATATAGAAATGAAAAAGAGAACACTTAAGGTGGCAAGATGCAAAGCAGAGAACAAACATTTAATGAGAGCAAGAAATTGGAGCCTGGGCTCTCCATGATTTTTTTTTTTTACTGCAATAATAGAACTACTTTATTAAACATATGGATCGTAGTTATTTTATACAAAACACGGTAACATTTCTTCCTCTCCTCAGCCCCACGAGGCTACCTCTCGAAAACCTCATGTTTCTAAAAAACACTTTGGGCAGCAGTCATGACATGGTAAAGGAAGGTGTAATTCCGAAAGTAACGCCACATAACCAAAATGAGGAACAAAAATAGGCAAAGGTTAGTGGGTTTCTTGGTTAGCTCTCTGCTCACAGGCCCTAGTCCTACTCATCTTCTCGCAATAGGAACCATTTCAGGAATAGAGACTCTGAGTATTATTTAAGTAATACCACCCAACTCTCTTGGTGGTATCCCTCTTCGATTTCCATCTATCTTGATATTGTAACTAACTCATCTATAGCTTCTTCAAGAAGTTATACTCTGGTTTACATACCTGTCAGTTACTTAGCCCGCTTTGAGCTTCAAAAAAACAGAACAGCAGTGAGTTTCAAAAGGATGTCAATTGAGACCTTATTTATAGATGAAACCTATTAATACTTTCTGGAAGTCAATTGGCCAAACATAAGCACAGCTGGAGACAACAGATCGTGAAAATGGGTCCAGCTGGAAAATATGTTGGGTACCCAATTAGATCCATTTATTCTGCGTCCATGAATATAAAATGATCATTGTCCACAGTGGAATAAATGTGTCCCCTTGTTGCTTGGAAAATCCACAGCTTGCTTGATTGAGGCTACAGTCATGTGCTGGAGCTGGTTCTTGAGTTAGTGAAAGTTCAATCCTTCAGGTCATGGGCAAGCCTTAATCAAATTCAGCACCTGGTTTTGGCCACAACGAGGCCATTTGCAGTTCCCACCAAAGTCCCCTGCTGCCCCCATTCCTGGACGGCTAATAGGTGCTGTCCCCGCTGAGGGCTGGCTGTTCGTTTTGCTCAGTATCATGCGGGTATTCACTACTCCCAGAATATGGGCAGTGAACTCATTTGTGTCCTCCAGGGGCCGGATCGTGAAGGCCACCAAGTACTTTTGGTTCTGGAAAGACCTCAGATGGCCAGCCACTTTCACATACATTTTTGGAGGAACCACAGTGTTTTCACCGCTGGCGCCATCTCTGTCAACCCACTGGTGAACATCCACGGGTGCAGCTGTCGTGTCTTCTGTTTTGGAAACCCTGCTGGTTAGAGTCTTCTCTGCAGGTCTGATTATCCCCACAATAGTGACCTGTGAAATCTGAACACCCCCGATTCTGAGTACCTCATCTTGATCCCCCTTAACCAGTATTTTTTTTAAGTAAAGTTTATTGGGGTGACAATGGTTAGTAAAGTTATATAGGTTTCAGGTGTACAATTCTGTATTACATCATCTATATACCACATTGTGTGTTCACCACCCAGAGTCAGTTCTCCTTCCATCACCATATATTGGATCCCATTTACCCTCATCTACCACCCCCAGCACCAGTATTTTTGAAGTTCCTCAAATGATTCTAATGAAAAGGCAGAATTGAAAACCAGTGATTTAACCAATGGTTAGTCAAATACTTGAAATTTTTCCAATTTTATGCTTGGACATCAGTAAACACCTTTGTAGCTAAATCTTTGTCATATCCATAATTATTTCCTCTAAACATCTGGAAACATTTAATATCTGGTGGCAGCAGAACCTAAAGACTATTACTGGCCAGCACCTAAACCTGGTTAGATATATGGGTGTTTACTGTAAAATTCAACTTTTCTATATATTTGAAAAGGTTCCTAATAAAATATTGAAGAAAAGAACACTTGGAGGTTCTTAATAACGTTAACAAAAAATATCCAAAAGCAGTAATGAACTAGACCTCCCATTCCCAGAACAGAATTTTTTAATAGCAAACATATTGATTTATAGAAATAGCATCTCCAAGTGGACAGGAAGTACAATGTAGTAACAGCAAATTCCTCAGGGGACGAGGTGGGTTTTGCAACTTTGAAGCATTCGCCAGAGAAAATGCCGTCTACATGGGTCCCTCCTGCACTGGATTAAAAAACCCTGTCCTCAAGGAGCTCACGACTCCAGGTCTGGAGAGAGAACATCCAGTGAACCATATTCACAAGTCATGGGCAGACAGAGCGTACAGCAGAACAAAAGGCACTTCGTGGCTGTAGAGTGAAGAAGTCCCACAGTCAGGAGACTTTTCCTAGAAGAGGTTCCCTTGGGACTGGCCACTGTTCGTCCCCAAGCCCTTCTCCCTTCATCCCCTCAACAAGTACCCACCAGTTTCAGCAATTAACTACAGAGACAAAGACATTCCAGGTCATTACTAACACAACAGGAGAAAGCAGTTCAGGTTTAACATCAGGCAAAGTGAATTCAAGTCAAAAGTTTAAGACACATTTTATGCTGACAAGATGTATCATCCATATAGTAGATAGAATCACCTTTAAAAACTCAACTGTATGACATCCAAAGGTAAAAAGCAAACTGTTAGAAATTCAAGGAAAAGTTAAGACACCACCCCCCCATTACCTTATGGGAGCTATCTGCGCCCTCCACATGGAAATTTTTTTTTTCACCCTATGCCTCTAACTTTGTTCATTATTAAGAACAAATATCTAAACTAGGAGAACCCTACCTACTCTATAGGATGCTTGATGGCCAATATGGGCAAAACTTAGGGAACTGCATTCTTGGAGGACTGTCTTAAGAGGACATACCTTTGTCATTAAATATCTAAGGATCAAAGGACTATCAAGTTGGAATGAGACATTTAACAACTCTCCTGTGTTTTGATATGACAGACATACCCAGTGAACTGTCACAGAACTCTCTTAACAGGTTTGAATGAAAAGAGGAAGGAAGGAGGAAAGGAGGAAAAGAAGTCAGGAAGGGAAAAAGGAAAGAAAAAAAAAAACCTTTACCAAGTAGTCTGTACTGTACTAGGTGCTTTCACAAACACTAGTTCTAAATTACATGCCTGTTGGGTCAGAAATAGTCTCCCTGGCATTAATCACGAGCAGGGGCAGATTTCTTTAAAGCCTTAAAGCTTTGAACATGAATTAACTTGTCCTCTCAATCCAGATCTGTCTTATGCAAATGGTGTGAACGTCCGCGGGGGTTATGAGCTCAAGGTCTGTGTGTGCATTTCAATTTCTCATCTCATCTCAATTCCAAAATAGATGTCCCAGTCTCTAGCTTTTAAACCCGTCTAGAGGGAGATGTTTTTTCTTCAACTTTCTCTCTCTTGCATGTGGGACTGGACAGTAGAACAGACACCAAACACCCCGGGGCTGCCCACCATGAGACTTCATGAGCAGTGTTCTGAGGACCCTTCATGTTGTGGGTTCGTATACTCTGCACTTACTTGGATAGAAAAAGGAGCTAAAGAAGTTCGCCCTTTGAAAGAGGTGGACATGACTGATATCTTCAGATGTTTGAAGGACTGAGATGCTGAAGAGAGATTAGCTTTCCTCTGCACATCCAGAGGGCAGGGCTAGGATGTGGCGGTCGCAAGGAAGCCATCTATCTGCTATTAGGTTGGTACAAAAGTAATGGAGGTTTAAAAGGTTAAAAATAATGGCAAAAACCACAATTACTTTTGTACCTTCCCAAAAGGAATGGGCTGCCTGTCTGGTGAGATAATGTGCGTCCTCCACGGGGAGGATCACGCGGAAGCTAGGACACCTGTCAGGGCTGCCCTCGCTGGGATTTCTGCCTAAATTTGACAAATGACCTAGACCAGTGGTTCCCAAGTACATATCCAGTTATGACAATATTTCTACTGATCTGAGACAAAAACTATAAAAAAATAAGAACAATGTCATGAACTACATATTCCTAGTGCTCACTTTATTCCATATAAAAAATTGCTCCCAATTCTGAAATTATACAAAATCATCCCTTCCTATTTTTTCATGGTTAGAGTCTCCATTCTTCTATGAAATAAATGGTGGTATGAGATAATGACAGTTGTTGCTTTTGGTTTGGTTTTGTTTTGTTTGTACTTATATGGCAAAAGCAAAAATAGAATCACTAAGCTGACTTCCCCCAATTTTTCTTCTATGTTAATGCTTCATAGAATTCAGAAGTCAGGGAACTACTGGCCTAGATAAACTCAAAAGTCACCCAGTTGTTCAAGCCAAAACCTTGGTTATAGGGTCATCTCCAAACTTTGAGTTTTCTCCTTCTCTCAACACCCACATCCAACTACTACCATGTCATGTTGACTCTATGTCCACAACATGTCCCCAAAGTGACCCTTCTCCCCTGCATGGTGACCTAACCCAAGCCCCCATCGTCTGTCACCAGGACCACTGCAACAGGTTCCTACCTTCAATTCCTTCACTTCAATTCGTTTTCCACTCAGCAATCAGAGCAATTAAAAACTTAAATTAGGAGGCGGCCGGTTGGCTCAGTTGGTTAGAGCGCAAGCTCTCAACAACCACAAGGTTGCTGGTTCAATTCCCACATGGGATGGTGGGCTGCGCCCTCTGCAACTAAAGACTGAAAACGGCGACTGGACTTGGAGCTGAGCTGCGCCCTCCACACCTAGACTGAAGGACAACAACTTGGAGCTGATGGGCCCTGGAGAAACACACTGTCCCCCAATATTCCCCAATAAAATTTATAAAGAAAAAAATGTAAATGAGGTCATGACCTCCCCCTAAAGCCCTCAAATGGCTTCACCTGCCCCCTAGAATAAAATCCAAATTCCTTACGATGAGAGAAGACCCTACAAGATCTTGGCCTGTCTCCCTCTCCAGCCTCCATTTATCTTTTTGTCCCTATGGCCTTTTCATCCTTCAAACAACCCAACATAGCTTCTGAGTTAGGACTTGGCACTTGTTCCTTCTGGTCTGAACACTCTTCCCCAGATCTTTCAGGGCTCATTCCTCCTCCTCACCATTTGACCCTCAAACTTTACCTTCTTAAAAAAGTCTTCCGAGACCACCTGATCTACAGCAGCTCCCTCTACCACCCCAGTGCCTCTTCATCAATATGCCTGTTTTGCTTTCTTAGGACACATATTTATAGTTTAAATCATCTTGTCCACTTGTTCACATGTGTATTGACTGTCTTCCATTCTACAAGGACCACTCCCTGAGGGCAGCAGCCTCATCTGCTTGCTCATTTCTGTGTTCCCAGCTAAAGGAACAGCACTTGGCAGTTGAATGAATGAATGAATGAATGAATGAATGAATGAATGAAAATCTTCCAACTTTCAGATTGCAGGACCCATTTTCTTTTCCAAAATATCTTTGTAGGAACAAGCACACTTAAAGAAAGCATTATTTATCAAAGAAAAAAGGCAATGTAATCTCTAGCTCTGATCCAAATCAAAATATGATTTATAATAAAATTGTCTCTGTTTTGTTGTTTTGTTTCACAGTGAGATAGGGATCGTGGCACCTTTTGAATCTTAAAAATAAGTGGAAGCAATGCTCAAACTGAGAAAAACACGAAAGGTTCTCCAAATGCCGATGTCTCAGAATATACTCAGAGATGGACTGAAAAATGATAGTAATAATTACAATACTTATAAAAATAGCTAGCACTTAGCTTATTCAGTAATACTAAGCATTCATCTGTCACTTTGCTTGATCCTTACCACAACCCTACAAGGAAGACATTAGTATTATTCTCATTTTATAGATCAGAAAAAGTGACCCACTTAGCTTCAAGCTATCTCCAGAAAAAAGTGACCAACGCTCTGACAGTGTTTCTTACACTTACTAACTTTCAATGCTCATTCCAGTTTTTTCTCTTCCCAGCTTCTGTCAGCATGATTTAGAAAGTGGAGCGAGGAGGAAATCTTTATTTCCTCTAACACATATCATCTGTCATGTCCTACAAGTTTTCCTTAACAGGATTTGAATTTTTAACTTTCCTGAGACAACTTATGCAAATAAGCACAGCCCCAAAGCATGCACGAAATAGGGTGTGCTAGCAACAGGAACGTGGAACAATGGCGCCCCTGACGTTTTCTATTATGGCAGCAATCTGCTGAAAAGCAGCCGTTTCAACGTGCAGAGGGTCGGGATTTTGTCAGGAAGAACTGCAGAGTTCTTGATCTGGCTCCAAGAGCTGACTCTGCTGTGAGAGGCCAAGAGCTGCCTTTAATTGCCTGTCTCCTGCCCCCATTCATTAACATATGTCGCTGCAAGACAGAGAAAAAAAACACTCCATTTGGAAATGTGCCTCTCCACTCAGAAGGGTAAGCCTTCGCGTCCCGCATGGATAACACTTTTCATGTGGCGATGAACAGCAATATGGCAGGCTAGCACCTTTTCATCCAGAGTACCACTGACATATGCCTATATGCAAAAGAAAAAAAAAAAGACATTCCCAGATTAAGTGGCTCGTGGTGGGAGTGACACCTGAAGCAAGATGAGAGGGCAGGGGACAAGTATTCAGGAGGTCTGAAAGAGGCATGCCTCTATTTAACTAACATTAGGAGAACCCATGCAAAAAATCAAAAGCTCTGGGCCTTAAACAATTCCACAAAGAAAGCCACAGCTCTACTGCGTGCAGGGGGCCGACCCGTCCTATTGTCCTAATGATAAGGGGCAGAGGCCCGGCTTGGTCTCCTCTGAGCTCAAAGTTTTAGTACTACGAGGTTTTAGATCCATTTCTAAATGGCCAGATTTAACGTGTTGGCATTGAGAGCCAAGAAACACATTCCTTTATAGAACGCATTTGTGTTCCAGACAGATATTGGGCACATCAGCTTCACATTACCGACTGGCTTTTGCTTCTCAAGGATTCAACACACCATTTGTAACCTGATCTCTATCTTTTTAAAGACAAAAGCTGTACATTTATGTAAAAAAGTGAATGGCTAGTGATGATGGTTGCACAACAGTGAATGGACTGAGTGTCGCTGAACTACATACACTGAGAAATGGCTAACATGGTCAATTTCACGTTATGTATATTTTACAACAATTAAAAAAATTTTTTTTACTAGAAAAAAATAAACAGAGACACATTTGAAAGTTTCATCTTTAATGATGAAGTACAGAGATATAATAATGCTGACAACAATAATTTTACATAAACATATTTAAGTATTAAGGGATGACAAAGGAAAGAAGGAAGAAAATTAAAACAAATGTGAAATATTCTGTTTTCAGGCACAATGTTTGCATGGGAACCCCAATCTTTCACTACCACAAAGTGAAGGCATTTTTTTTACTGAAGGTTGGGCTCAAAATATTGAATAGATTTAAAGGTCTTTGGGGAATTTTAATAAATTGAAAATCAAATCTCTTAAGATTCTGAATATTTTAATTGTCTAAAATGATAGAAATACTGTTTCAATTAAATTTTGAGTCATTTTACAAAAATCCCTTGAAAAGTTGTCAGATTTGTTTGGCATCATCAATGGAACAGAACGGATTTTATTCTTTTTTATGGCCAAGTCATATTCCATTGCATATATATGCCACCTCTTTATCCAGTGGTCTACCAATGAACACTTAGGTTTCCTCCATATATTGGCTATTGTAAATAATGCTGCAATGAATATAGGGATGCATATATATTTTCAAATTAGTGGTTTGGGTTTCTTTGGGTAATTATCCAGAAGTGGGATGGCTGAGTCATATGGTAGCTCTATTATTATTTTTTTGAGGAACCTCCATATTGTTTTCCATAGTGGCTGCACCAATTTGTAATCCCACCAACAGTGCAGAAGGGTTCCCTTTTCTCCACATCCTCACCAGCACTTGTTTGTTGATTTATGGATGATGGCCATTCTGACAGATGTGAGATGGTATCTCACTGTGGTTTTAATTTACTTTTTTCTGATGGTTAGTGACGATGAGCAGTTTTTCATGTGTCTATTAGCCATCTATGTGTCCTTTTTGGAGCAGTGTCTGTTCAGGTCCTCTGCCCATTTTTGAATTGGATTGTTTGTGATTTTGGTGTTGAGCTATATGAGTTCTGTATGTATTTTGGAGATTAGCCCCTTATTGGATGTATCATTGGCGAGTATCTTCTCCCATCAGTAGATTGGTTGTCTTTTCATTTTGTTTATGGTTTCCTTTGCTGTGCAAAGACTTTTTAGTTTGATGTAGTCCCATTTATTTATTGTGTATTGAACTTTTAAAATAATACACAAATACACACATTCACACACACACACGCTTAAACATGTCAGAGACTTTTCTGAAATGACACACAAGAAACAACAGTTGCTTCTGTGAACAGGAAATGAATAGCTAGAGAAATAAGAGGAAAGCTTCCCTTTTAACATGAATTCTTAGGATCTTTTGAATTTTGTATCATCATTACCCAGACCCCCCAAAAGAAACACTTTTTTTTAAGGAAAAGGCAATCAATATAAATATCTTACCTGCCCATGCTGATTAATTAGCTCCAGATTGAAATGATTGAATTGACATTTTTAGAAAAGAAACTGAAATACAATCCACTCATCCCGGCCAGTATAGCATAAAAGCAATGAAAGGAGGAGTTATGAAAAAAAATTTAAGAGCCAAGACAAATGAGTAAAATTAAACTTTACTTTTGTCAGCTGTCTCAAATATTCCAAGTTTTTAGAAAGTCTTTTGACTAGGAAGACAAAACAATAATTATCCATATTTAGGAAATAAAAGCTTTTTAAAGTGTTTACAGATAGAAATGGGTTTTAAGGAGATTTAAAACACAACTCCCAGATTCTCCACTCCCCCACCAACACCTGAGCTGTCACCTTATCATAAATATGAACAAACCTCGTTCTAATCCCAGCCACGCACAACTATCAATAACCAGGATTTATCGGAATAGGCAGGAAGCGTGGCAAGTAGCTACCAACCCTTCCAATGTGGCCATTAAGGATATTAGTTCTGTTTTATTGTTTACAGGAGCTGTTTCCTGCTCAGGCCAGTTTGACAGTCCTGACCAAAATAACGTAGAGCTGGGCTCAGGCTTCTATGTTGTCTCCAAGAGAAGCAACGGAGCCCAAGGCTGATTCCCCACCAGAGGGTGCTAAGAGCCCAGCGCGGCCGGGGCGGGCCAGGGTCCCCTTCATCTCCGTCTGCTGCAGAACAGCGGAAAGGGCATCAAAGAGATGAGAAGGAATTTCGTCCTTGAGAGAGCAACGGGGAACACTCGACATGGTTCAGACCCAAGTAAAACCTACCTGAGACAAGAATGTTAATTCTCCAGAACACTTTCGACAGATTAGCATACTATAATTATTGCCAATGCACTGCTGTTGTCTTTGGATTACTTTTTTTGACACGCATGAGATACTCGTATACACAAGTGCAAATAAAACAAGTCGGTTACAAGGCCTTTCCCCACCTGCCTTTCCAGTCTTATCTCTCATTCCCTCCCCACTCTTGCTTACTCTGTTACCCCCTCATAAAACACTCCATTTCCGGTCTCCCCATTGAAATATGTCCCATCTTTTGAAATAAGGCCCATTTCAAATGTCAGCCCCTTCCCCAAACCTCCTCTGAACATCCAAGTCTCATGAGATCTCTGAATTCTAAGACATTTAATACTTTACATTATGTATACACAGAGGTACATATATGTGCATATACATATACACACATGTACGTATATGCATACACATATACACATGTATGTATATATGCATACACGTGTACATATATATGCATACACATATACACACATGTACATGTATGTGCATACACATATGTATGTATATATCATTTTAAGAGGAAGTGAAATATAACAATGAGCCATAACGTGCAATTGAACATAACAGTCAAGAACACGGGCCCTGGGGTCCAGGGGTTGAAATTCCCAGGCTACTTCGTACTTCGTGGCCTTGAGGAATTTCACTAACCTCTCTAAGTTGTCTGAGGAGACCCAAGTTTAAGAACTACGACTCATTGATTCATTCACTTTGTTCAGCGAGTATTTGCTAAGAGTCAGTTACGTGCCAGGCGCTGGATCACGAGGTGAACAAGATCTCAGCCTCCCTAAGACTCTAACGGACGAACAGGCCCAGGGAAATCTAGTGGAAGTGGAGTCGAACTCATCATAGAATAACCCACAGATAACCAATAAACTACTCCAATGGGAAACTGCTTTCATGGAAGGTTTTCCAGAACATTTTTGTGATGACGTCATCCAGCATAAGATAATACTATGATTATGACTATTTTGTGAATACAATTGTTTACATTTCTAGCGACGTAAGCATACATCCTAGATCCTTAATTTATTTTTTTAGTTCTTATTTCTTTAATTGTGGCAAATGATTTATTTTTAACATAAACATTTCCCCTTGACTAAGTACTGTATAGTGCTTTTATATTAATAATGTACATTTATATATTTTTTTCAATGACTAAGGATTTTGCCAAGCCTCAGTCGTAGTTCTAGACATAGTCTCATTATACACTTTATGTCTACATTTCTACACCTGAAATGAGAAATACAAATATAAGGAACTGAGCTGAATGTATACCCACCTCAGGACATCCTTAAAATTGTTTTTAATAATCTACTTACTTTTAATAAACTAAAATGTGACTTTTTCTTAAGAGGGCTTGATTTACTAAATTAACACTCCAGCAATTTTTTGAGTATTCACTGAATAATGCTTTATATGCTAAAATGTAGATTGGAGGTGGGAATGAATTGGCAGATTTGAATTAATTAATTCGCTCTTAAGTAACAGAAGTTTTGCTCTAATTAAATCACCAACAACATAAACAATAAAAAAATGATTATCTCTTCTATCTTTACGAGAATGATGTAAACATGGCTTCTTCTTTTTTTTTTTAATTTATTGGGGTGACAATTGTTAGTAAAATTACATAGATTTCAGGTGTACAATTCTGTAATGTATCATCTATAAATCCCACTGTGTGTTCACCACCCAGAGTCAGTTCTCCTTCCATCACCATATATTTGAACATGGCTTCTTCTTATTGGTAAAGCAGGCTGCCTGCCTTTCTCTTACTTTGCAAAACTATGCGAGCTTGCAGCTGTGCAGGATCCTTTTCTATGTAGCAACTGATGAAAAATAAAAAACCTTTGTCACGTCTACCTTTGTGCCCACATAGGAACGCCGTTAGCCAGATCTCTTCTTGGAAACAGGCATAAATTCACTAGTCTTAATTTTAGTTACTGAAATTGTACCTTAGCAGAGAGGGAAGGAAAAGAGTGGAACTTTTTAGAACACATTAGCCTCTAACTTTTGTGAACCCCATGGAAGAGAGAGTCACAGTAGATAAATGAAGAAGAAAAAGAAGGACTTAATGACACATTTAACTTACTCAATAGAAACGTCTGCTATTATCCCAATTCATGTAGTTTGTGATGGGACAGGAATGCTAGACTCTAAAAAGCAACAACACTTTGGTGTGACATTTTGTTTAAAAACAGGGATGTGGGGCGGCCGGGTAGCTCAGTTGGTTAGAGCGCGGTGCTCTTAACAACAAGGTTGCTGGTTCGATCCCCACATGGGCCACTGTGAGCTGCGCCCTCCACAACTAGATTGAAACAACTATTTGATGGGTCCTGGAAAAACACTTAAAATAAACAAAAGTTTAAAAAAATAATAAAATAAATGAAATGAAATGAAATAAATACACGGATGTGATCTCATCACTGAAAAGCTGGTAGAGAAAGCCCTTCGGTGTGCAAGGCTCAGAATAAGAGGGAATTAGTACCAACACTTTAAATTTCATTTTGGAGGTTTTCAAAGCAGCTCACGTCACATTCATCCTCCCAGCAACCCTATGCCAGGATAGTAAGATGCACACTCTTGACCATTGAGGGATTTAGTGACTTACTGAAGGTCAGAGTGAGTTTTCCACAAGTCCAGGTTTCCAGCCTCTACTGGCCGATTCCCCTCACACGTTAGAAAGCATTCTTTTCCTCCCTCTATCTCTCACCCTGTTCTATTCTCAGACAAGGTTGATGCCCATGCTGAAAATAGAATCCCCTTCCATTGCCAAAAGCACTTCCCTTCATTGTCCGACAGAGAGGGAGTCACGAGAAGGTGGCAATGACCCATCAGGCCTATCTCCAGATGTCCCCCAATGATGCTGTCAGGTTTAGCAAAACAGTAATACAAGCCATCCAGTTAAATTTGAATTTAACAGAAAAACAAGGAATAATTGAGTACAAGTTTGCGATATTTGTGACATACTTTACAAAATCTTTATTTGTTATTTATCTGAAATTCAAATTTTACTGGACATCTTGTATTGTATCTCACACCCTACGCCCACTCGTCCCCACGTCTACCTTTGTGCCTACACAGGAATGCATCAAAAACAGGAAACCCACCCAGTACACAGGAAACAACCCACAGACACTTCAGAAGGTGGTTCTCAACTCAGCTATGCAAAATGGTTCTCCCATCCAAACCTCAGAGAATTAGGCTCTTAGGTATTTGACAACAAGCTTAAAAAACATAAAAACACAGTGATATGTATGGAGTTTCTTTCCTAATTACAAAAGCAACATGTGTGCATTTTCCAAAGGAGGCTGCAACAATATCTCTCATCTCACTTTTCTACAATATGACCAAGAGCTGGCGTCTATGTCCCTTCCCTCTTGGATATGGATGAGCTTCTGACATGTACCCAGTAGAAATAGCAGAAGTGACACCACACAACTTCCAAGGCCAAATCAGAAAAGGCACAGCACCTCACTCACTGTGTCTTCACACTTGGAGCCCTGAAGCTGCCATGTAAGAAGTCCAACCACGCTGAGGCCACCACGCTGGGAGGGGGCCAAGCCACGTGGGAGGCCCCCTGTAGGCACTCCAGCAAACAGATCCAGCCTTCCAAACCTCCCGGCCTGGGGATCAGACATGGGAGTGAAGAAGCCTTCAGTTTGTTCCAGCCCCCAATCGTTGCGGCACCCCCAGACTTCAAGCCTTCCCAGCTGAGTCTGAGACAAGACAAAGCAGAAACAAGCTGTCCCTCATCTTTCCAAATTCTTGACCCATAGAACTTGTTAGCATAGTAAAATGACAGTTGCTTTACACCATCAAGGTTACCACGGTCTATTCTGCAGCAATAGTAACTGAAATATATCTAATACATGCTCATTGCAGAAACATCAAAAAAGAAAAGTCACTTGTAATTCTACATGCAAAGGCAATTGCTTTCCAAAATTTGAGGTATGCTCTTCCAATAATTTTCTATGGCTTTATGCATACTTTTTTCTTCTTAAACAAGGAGAACACAGGTCTAATTTTTTTTTTTTTAATTGGGGAGTATTGGGAAACAATGTGTTTCTCCAGGGCCCATCAGCTCCAAATCGTTGTCCTTCAATCTAGTTGTGGAGGGCGCAGCTTAGCTCCAAGTCCAGTTGCCGTTTTCAATCTTAGTTGCAGGGGGCACAGCCCACCATCCCATGCGGGAATTGAACCAGCAATCTTGTTGTTAAGAGCTCACGCTCTAACCTACTGAGCCATCCGGCTGCCCAACAGGTCTAATTTTTAGCTTCAACAACAACTAGGAAAAATATCTTTCCATCTCACTGAACAATTTTGTCTTTGACAATAATAACTGTAGTAGCTGTTACTGTTTCTAATTTTTTGTTATTATGAACACCTCGACACTGGCCATCCCTGTACATATGTGTTTGCACTCACCTATTTTTGCCTTAAGATAATTCCTACAAGTAGAATTGTTAGGTCAAAAGTCTTGGATATGAGGTCTGACAATTACATTCACAAACTCATCTTAGAAAAAGTACTTCATACCTCATTGCTGAATATCATTATGGTCACCTTCAAATTACGTAATGCCCTTGGGAAGCTATGCACCCGTGCCAGCACCTAGTCCACCCTTCAAAGCCATTTTGGAACTCTTTTCCTTGAATGGCCATCAGAGCTGTCGTCATATTACCCTTGATGTCCTGAATGTCATCAAAAAGTCTTCCTTTATCTTCAGGTACAGAAAGAAGTCACTGGGGGCCAGGTCAGGTGAGTAGGGAGGGTGTTCCAATACAGTTATTTGTTTACTGGCTAAAAACTCCCTCACAGACAGTTCCGTGTGAGCTGGTGCATTGTCGTGATGCAAGAGCCATGAATTGTTGGGGCTGGCGCGGTGGCTCAGGCGGTCGGAGCTCTGTGCTCCTAACTCCGAAGGCTGCCGGTTCGATTCCCACATGGGCCAGTGGGCTCTCAACCATAAGGTTGCCAGTTCGACTCCTCGACTCCTGCAATTAAGATTGAACATGGCACATTGAGCTGAACTGCCACTTAGCTCCCGAATGGCTCAGTTGGTTGGAGTATGGGCTCCCAAACACAAGGTTGCTGGTTCGACTCCCCCAAGGGGTGGTGGGCTGTGCCCCCTGTAACTAACAACGACAACTGGACCTGGAGCTGAGCTGTGCCCTCCACAACTAAGATTGAAAGGACAACAACTTGACTTGGAAAAAGTCCTGGAAAATACACACTGTACCCCAATAAATCCCTGTTAAAGAAAAAAAAAAGGAGCCATGAATTGTTGGCTAAAAGTTCAGATCATCTAACTTTTTCCCACAGCTTTTTTAGCACTTCCAAATGGTAAACTTGGTTAACTATTTGTCCAGTTGGTACAAATTCATAATGAAGAATCCCTCTGATATCCAAAAAGGTTAGCAACATCGGTGCAACAAGTTCACGAACTTAATTGTCAGAACTCATACGATCCAGCAACCCCATTTCTGGGTATTTATCTAACAGAACTGAAATCAGGATCTCTGAGAGATATTAGCACTCCTGTGTTCACTGCAGCTTGTCCCAATGGCCAAGATGTGGAAACAATTTAAATGTCCATCTGTGGATGAATGAATAAAGAAAACGTGGTGTGTATATACAATGGAATATTATTTGGCCTAAAAAAAAAGAAGAATTCCTATGCTACATGCTGTCACGTGCTACAATGTGGATAAAATTTGAGGACATTATGGCAAGTGAAATAAGCCAGTCACAGAAAAACAGTTACTGCATGATTCACTTACAGGAGGTGTCTAAAGTAGTCAAATTCATTGACTCAAAGAGTGAAATGGTGGCTGCCAGGGGCTGGGGCAGGGGGAAGACATGGGGGGCTACTAATCAATGGGCATAAAGTTTCAGTGAAGCAAAATGAATAAACTCTAGAGATCTGCTGTACAAAGCAGTACCTATAGTCAGCAATTCTGTATTACACACTTACAAACTTCTTAACAGAGTAGATCACATAGTAATTGTTCTTACCACAGTAAAATAAAATTAAAACAGATAAATACTAACCTTTAGACTATTAAAAAAAAAAGCATACGTCATCATCTTCACCATCACCACGTGACCTCTGTCATACCAGGAGAGCTGCCCCAGCATAAATATATACCTTTCTATACTAGTAGACATTTTTTTTTTCTCATCATGCCCCACCATGAGACTTTAATAGTACAGACATGCTGTTTATGTACGGGGTCCCTTTGGAGTGCCACAAACCAATGCACTCTCTATCAAAATATCTACGATTTCTTTGTCCCTGGCCGCACAAAGAATCAGCGGTCACTGCCTTGGGAGTGACATGGCCCCCCTTCCAAGTGCCCTGCCTTGAGGGATACTCGGTCTATGGTAACCTCAAAAGCTTCCAATGGGCATGCTTTGCAAATCCTCAATCCCCACATTTGAACGTGGTTCCTCTGAACAACACCACTGTGCAAACCACAGCCCACGCGGGGAGTCCGCTGAAAACCCAGCCCCAATTCTGACGTCTAGAAGTTTCACAAAAACAAACCCACAAACTCAGGCAAAAAAATTGATCATCTACTTTTTCTTTTTCTACCACTTTTAAAGAGGGAAGAACTATCCCTGATCATTTTTGAAAAGAGGCACCTGGACAAATGTCTTGTCTGGGCTAAATCAATAAGACCTTCCACGCGTTTTACCCACCATTTATGATACATAATCAATCTGAGAATGAAAACTGACAGAGAAGTGCTGCTACACAAGAGCTTGGAGTTATTAAATCATTGGCTAATGAGTCTTCTGCAGTGCATTGGAAGATGACAAATTCTCTCAACCCTCTAAGTTTCAATTTAAATAATCGAAGGTTCTTCTCAAGGTCAGAAAGATCTTGTGTTCATTAATTGTGGTGAGATGGGGGTTTTGTTGAGTATTAAGAAATAAAAATGATCATTGAACAACGAGGACACAGGATAATCCGTTGCTGAAAATAGTATACTCAAGCAGCCTGGAAAGTTTACAGTGGAAGAGAATGTACTCAGGCAAATGCCAGTGACCTGCCACTTGGTCACAATAGTCTCCTTCCTGGTGTGTGTTTTGGATGAATTCTTCTTAAGATACCAAACACAGCCCCACCCCCAGATTATTTCCAGTAAGTTGTGCTTTAGTACCATGCCTTTGGCCTCCAAGGAGACAAGAGTAACAGGAATAACCATATGGCATGCACATTTATTGTAAGAAGTTGTTGGGGATATTGTTTGCTACATAATACAATGTCCTCTACAAGAAGGAAAAAACGTATCGTTGGTTTCAGCCCCGGGAATGGTTGTGCTTCCCTCAAGGAGTCGGTTTATTCTCAGATACAAGCCTTGGCATGTGCAGGTTTGATCCTGGCATTTTCAGCTGTTCAGAAGAGACGAGTCCGATGGGCCTCGCGTCTAACTCACAACCGCCGTAACGCTAGGCTGCGGTATGAAACTCCGGCTAATGAGTGAGTCTGGTGCCCCAATGTGCACATTAGCAGAGCTGTGTTGTCGTGGAGGTATGCAGAATGGCCTTCCTTGTTCTTCGCTACACGGTCCTGTTTGGTCAGGCTTTCCTCCTCTGAGTCAATTTTATGGCCCCTTCTAAAGTTGGACTTTACTGCATCAATTCTGGGTTATAACCCCATTCTTTTTCATGATTCCATCTTAATGCAAATAAGTTTAGAGTTTCCAGGTGCCCTTCCGAAGAGCCCAGGGATCTTCCAGTGTCATTTCACCCTGAACAAGCTCAGAACGCTCAGCCCTGTGGCAACCCCTGAGCTGGTCTCTGCAACAAGACAGAATCCAGCAGAATCCAGCTGCTCTCCCTGACTCGGGGCCACTGGAAATTCTCCTTTCAAGGAAAGAGTTCCATCGTGGCTGAGGAGAGGGATGAGGAAAAGTAAAGAGGAAGTAGAAATATTCATCTTTCCTCCACAATAAGAGGGAAAAAAAGGTCATCTTTGCCAGCAAATGAGGGAGAAAGTGCCAGTTCCCACAAGTTGATTTTTTTTTTTTTAGTTTCAGGTGCACAAAACAATGTCATAGTTAGACATGCAATGTTACTCAGCTTCAGCTTCAGGTGTACAGTGCAGTGGTCAGGCATCTACACTGTCCACTAAGGGGTCTCCCTAACAAGACATGTGCCCATCTGACACCGCAAATTGACTTTTGAGAATTACTTCTGGGTATTTTCCAGCAGAGGGCGCTCTGGTTTAAGTAGAAAGAACAGCAACCTGGTCCGCTTCCCAGAAGAGAAACCAGAGACAGCACGCTGATTGCCCGCCCAGCTCCAAAATTTCCATACAGAAGGCACCTGGGGTAACATTCTGGGAGGGACTGAAGGTGTGTTTACATACAAGGCGAAGTTGGACTGCAACTGCCCATAGAAATCCGTGGGACTTTAGCAGCCCTTCTTTACAAATCACCCCTTAGAACAGTCACCAAAAATAAGTAAAGTATTTCTAGCAATTAAGATCTTTTTTATCAGTAATTTCCCCCAATATGTCATATCATTGGCTCCTTCTGTACTTTGGACATTCACTCAACAAGCTTGTTTTAAATTCCTTTTATGGACAAGCAAGATGCCAGATGCTGTGGGGACTTGAAACGTATAAATCCAGTCTCTGTCCCAATGAGTTTATCATTTAAAAGTGGGGTTTAGACAAATACACAAATTACCATATTCTGCAAGCCAGAACATGGCCAACACTGTCAGAAAGTTTCAAATAGGTTACAGCAGAAAAGGAAAGTTCACATGAAGCTGAGGAGAGTAATGAGGAAATCATTCATGGTCGAGCTCACTATACGACGCCCAGCTTGGCCAGCCTTTACTCTGGGGCGGTCTCCAGAGACCTACCCATGTCGGATTATCACAGACATCAAAAGAACTTCCAGACTTGATACTAGGACCTTGTATATACCGAGGGTGCCAAAAAAATGTATACATAGTTTAACAAAAGAAAAAGCTATTAAAATATATACTGATAACAAAAGACGAATACAAGTCATGTTTGACTTCTGCAATTACAAGAGGTGCTCAAAGTGGTTCCCATCAGCGTCCACACACTTCTAATTACAGCAAACTACTGCTTGAGCAACGTTGACCAAAGTGTCCACTTGTATACACTTTTTTGGCACCCCCGGTATTTAATCCTCATGACAGCTATACAAGGTGAATATTATTCTTACAGATGAAGAAACTGAACACAGTGATCGCACGTTAAATGTCATCATAGTTGGCATTTCAACCTAAGTCTGTTCAAGTCAGACGCCTATGTTGTTCTCATTACTCCATTGTGCCGCTCTCAAGTGCAACACTCCCTAGTAATTGTATTTCACTAAAACACAATGTTTTGGAGGGAAAGTATGTAAGCGCCAAACGGGCAAAGCCTTGGTAAACAGTGGGCCTTTAAGGGGAGAAGGAAGGGATATTTTTAAGATGGTCCTGATGACACATCCCAGAGGCACAAAGGTCTGTGATTTATTCCTAGGTCTCTGATTTATTTGTCTGGCTATACTTTTTACCTCAGCAGAACCACTAGTTAGCAGCCTCTTTTGAATATTAATAACAGTAATTTTCGGCTGGCCTTCAATGAATTTCTAGGACCTTTATACTGAAAGGCCAGTGTCCTAATAGGAAAATGCTGTGTCTTTTCCACAAATCCTGTAGGTGGAGCCCATGCACTGGTTTTGACGGAAAGAACAAGCATTGACCTTTCGGGAATCGGAATAGGCAGGCACGTAGCTACATCAAATGTAATAAATCCTTTCATTCTAAGTGAAAATGAAGGAAGTATAGCCTTGCTCCTTGTAGCTTCAACTAAAAAGTCTCCCTTTAAAAAAGGATTTGTTCACCCGCAGAGGATATATATCCTGTTCACTGAAGGAGAAGAGCCAGCTTCAAGACACCTCTAAGCCTAAACAGCCATACGACCTTGAGCAGGAGCCTAACATCTAAGGTCCCTTATCTAGAAAAGGAGAAGGGTGATCCACACAGCTTCCAAAGTCCCTTCAAACTCATAAATTTTATTTTGTTCCCCTCAAAAAAGACTCCTGAATGGTCTCTGAGGGGTGGGTGGGGAGGAATTTGTAAAGTCAAAGTTGAAAGGACTTTCAGGATTACCCAGCTCAAAAAGCCATTCCATTCTTGGAAATCCTCTACCATTTCTCCCCCAAAAGGTTGCTGCCCTCCAGGAATCATCAGTGCACTACTTCACAGGACAGCTTCTAGGACTACTGGAAAATTCTTAATGCTGTTTCCACGCTGGCCCTAATCCTACATTCTCCGGTAAAGTCTTACCTCCTGGGCCAGGTCCCCACTTCATAAACTCATATACACATATGCACACCCCCAGCCTATCTGTATCTCTTTTAATCCTGCAACCTAGAAGTAAATGAAATGCTCCAGATAACTCTAACTACAGCAGAGTAAAACAGAACTGTCAACTTCCTTGTTCCAAAGACTGTAACTTTATTATTTCACATTATTAGTAGCCACAGCACACTACAGACTCCTGAAGGAACCTAGTCAACTAAAACTGTGGCTATTGAGCACTTGATACAGTTCCAGTGCCACTGAGGAACTAAATTATTTTTATATAATTTTAAATTGTATGCAATTTATATCATTTTATACAGTTTATATAATTTTAATTTATATAATTTAAATTGAAAAACAGATAACTCAGCTCAGTTATTGGAAATCTTTTAAATACGTTTGAAACAACCTGGATGTGACTATCTACTTTTTCAACTGTACATTTTATAAAATCTCAGTACAGAACAAGTGTTTCCAATGAAAATGTAGCTTCTGGATTGAGATGTACTCTAAGTGTAAAATACACGCTGGATTTCGAAAATTTCATATAAAAAATGTAAATACCTCAATCGTTTTTTACGTAGATTACGTTGAAATGATAATGTTTTCGATAAATTGACTTCAATAAAATATATTATTTTAAAAAATTGTATCTGCTTCTTTTTACTTTTATTAATGGACCTACTAGAAAATATAAAATTACATTTATGGCTTATATTATTTATAGATCATGCTGCAGCAAATTATTCCAAGTAGCTGCCAATCTGTGAGTCTTTCCCATGAAAATATGTCCAGTTGGATTTTCAGAGTCCAATGTAGAACTTTATAATAATCCCCTTTACATTTCTATTTCTTAGATCTGATTTATTATTCCAACCAGGCAATATGGTCTTTTGGAATTTTGATCCCATATAATAATAATCCCCTTCAACTTCATGTTATCCACAAATTTGATTAGTAAACTTTATTTATAGTCTTTCATATAAGTCTTTGGTTAAAATATTGACGGTGTCACTTCTTAAAGATATTAGAAATCACTTTTCATGTTCAAAACGACCCATTAATTAAGCATTACCTTGGATGTACTTTTTTTTTTAGCTAAATAATAATTCACCTAATTGTCATAGCTTACATTTTTTTACCGAATTGCCCCATCTGCTGCCAAAGAAATGATGGGCAGAAAGACGTGGGGACAATCAACAGCTCGGGGCAATCAGGGTCAGGGGAGGCCTAGGGCTGCGATGAGCCATCTAAGGAGACAAAATCTGAGATAAGCAAGACCGCAGTTTGAGAGACTGGACCGTCCCAAACTAGGCTGGGCTTTCAACAACAGGATGAGAAGTGCAGGGCCTGATAGAACTGGGACCTGCAGGTAAGCCGGCCAGGTGGGAGGCAGGCACACCTGGCGGAAGTTCAGGGTGAGTCAGTCTTTCCCTTACCTCTCAATTCCCTTTGCCTCCCTTGTCCAGGGTCAGAGAATCTCAAAATCAGAGGACTCTTAGACATCGTTTTATTCAAACTTAGAGTCTGTTTTACAATATCCTTGCAACATTGGCCACTCAGGCCATCCAGACGCTAAAACACCTCCACCACCAGGGGGCTCACTATTTCACTGGGAACTGTGCAATGCGCCAGAAAATTTGACTTGTGAAGGAATCCTTCCTGACAATAAGTGGAAATCTGACGCCTTACCACTTCAACTTACTGGTCTGATGTCTGCCTTCTTCATAAACCTAATTATTCTTCAACATGACAGGTATAGTTCCATATGAAGGCAGTACGTGACCTCCTTAATTCTGTTCACATGACCCTAGCACTTTGTCATTCTTCATTTGATGTGCGCTCTTCTTCGACACTTTCATGAGCTTATCAGTGTCCCTCACAAAGTGACTACCCAGCACTGAGAACCGTCCTCCTGCTATGTATCACCTCCCTATTTGAGGCAGTCACATTATATTGTTAATACATTCAGAATTGATGATCTACTAATTTGAATAGATGGTTTTAGGCAATGCTTTTCATTGTGGTTCCCATGCATCTCGAGTATGTCAAACAATGCTAACCAATGTGGCCCATTGTTCCCTGGAATCCAGATGTTTCCTCAGATTCCTTCTCAACACAATCTCCAGTCAGCCACCGACAATAAACACAGATACAGCCTATTTGACACCTATGTGCCAAGTTTAACCTCCCCTACCTAGTACCTCTGCAGCTGATTTTCATCCAACAAATCAAAGGCTTTTATGTTTGTCCTCAACTGAATTTATTGATATTAGATTTGGCCCATCAAGTCCAGTTTCATCATCTGCATTCTATAGTGCTTAATAGAATATCTGTGAGGCCGTCCAAATGCTTCCCTTCATCTTGTATTTCTTTTAGGATTGCTCCCTAATGGTGACTGGAAATTATCTATTTTAGCATCTGATATATTTATTGAATGGAGTTTTACGCTCTCTGTTTAGTCTACAAGTATTTCCAGTTCATATTAAATTAGCTGCCTTTTCAATTGATGTAGCACTGCTTTTTATGTCCATTTCCATGATAAATTTTTATTAGGGACCCTATGGGATACAAGCAGTAGCTGTCCTTGACAAGATGGCCCAGAAAATGTGCAGTGCACACCATGGCCTCTGCTGACTTCAGCAGGAAGGAAAATGTCCCGCGTGTTTAACTGAACTGATTCACAATAATTTCTTACCGGGATCAGGAGATTCCATGATCATCGACTCACATTTTCCTGTTTCATTGTCATTGTCATAGAAATCCTTGGGGCCAGAGCAGAAGACATGCAACCTTTAAGAAGATTCCAAGGTGGTACCAAGTTTAGTTTTACCATGGTGGGTCTCCCGTAGAACGATGCAGTTGGGAGAGTGTGGACATGGAAGGTTCTGCATCTGAACTCTTGGATTATGTGCAACACACACTCACAGAGGGAGACCAGCAATCATAACAGCTTATTCTCTGGTTCCCACAAAATTGACAGTCCATGCTCAGTGTTCAGTAAGGAGAGGTCCTTCTCAGGAGCAAACTAGACCTTTTGGGGAGTTGTATTTCACTTCACGGTAAGTCTTTGGTCCCTGAAGCAGTGTTTCAGTCAAACGGAATCTCAGTGGTTAAGAATGTGGCTTTTTACACACCCAGCTGAATCCCACTATGACAGACCACTCCATCACAGAAAGTCAGAATACATTAAGTAGCTCCTGAGTCATAGGCCAGCCTTACTTACCACAGACGTGTACACCAGATATCTAGGAAACAGAATATGATTCACATAATTCCTTCACCTCTCCCTGTCCTCTATCCACACACTGTATTATTGGGGACGTGATACTCTGCCAGACAGTCTATACTCTAATTGAAATTACCCACAGACAAAAAAAAAGAAAGAAATTACCCACAGACAACAATGTGATGAAGTGGTTTGAGCACAGAAGCTGCAAAAAGAGATCCATTTTCCAATCCAACTCGGAGGTTAATGATTATATGTCACTTTGGAAAATCATCACCTCTTTGTTGAAATGAAAACTAAGTCCAAATGCTTTGTGTTGGGTCAGACCCTCTAACTTTTAAGGGGGGAGGTCAGAGCTCAATGCCTTATTCCCCCACACATACATTCCTATCCCGATAAAGGACAAAATAGTGTCTACAAATGCATAATTTGGAAACATTACTAAAGAATAGAACTTTCCACAGGAGGCGAAACGGAGCTCAAAAGGTCCTGCACCCCATACCAAGTGTAAGAAAGAGAGACTTTGGGACCCCTCCAGCTTGTGGGTATTCTCCCTCTAACAGGCCCAGCAAGACTTCCGTGGGACCCACGTTACAGGAAGTAAGCCAATAGCAAGGAAACCGCAGCTGGCTCTTCTCTGGGTCTTAGGTAGGTAGGAAGAAAGAAATTCTGAGGTTCCCATACCAGCCTCCTTGCTATACACAGAGACCCAATAGGGATTTGGGACAACTTTGTAGCAGGGATAAAAAAAAGCTATTTGCCTGTATGGTCCTTTATCCCAGAAACCAACCATCTCAGTAGGGGCTTGGAAGGGACATGGACTGTGGGAATATGGAAACCTGGCTTCCAAAACAACAGACATTCTGGAACCAGGTGGCACTATAATATGAGGTCTGACAATTAAGTTTGCAAACTTGTTGCACCGCTGTTGCTAACCTTTTTTTTATATCAGAGGGATTATTCGTCATGAATTTGTACCAACTGGACAGTTAACCAAGTTTACTATTTGGAAGTGCTGAAAAGGTTGCGGGAAAAAGTTAGACAAAAACAACTGAATTTTTTGCCAACAATTCATGGCTCTTGCATCACGACAACGCACCAGCTCACAGGGCAATGTCTGTGAGGGAGTTTTTAGCCAGTAAACAAATAACTGTATGGGAACACCCTCCCTACTCACATGATCTGGCCCCCAATGACTTCTTTCTTTACCCAAAGATAAAGGAAATATTGAAAGGGAGACATTTTGATGACATTCAGGACATCAAGGGTAATACGACAACAGCTCTGATGGCCATTCCAGAAAAAGAGTTCCAAAATTGCTTTGAAGGGTGGACTAGGCACTGGTATCAGTGCACAGCTTCCCAAGGGGAGTACTTGGAAGGTGACTGTAGTGATATTCAGCAATGAGGTAGGTAGCACTTGTCTAGGATGAGTTCGCGAACTTAATTGTCAGACCTCATCGAGTGAAAAGTAGAACCCTGAAGTCAGGTGAGCTGGTTTTCCATCTTAGCTCAGCCTTATACCAACTCTGTGACCTTGAGCCTCAGCTCCCCCGTCTATATAATACTAGTCGCCCCCTCACAGGGGTAAGAATGAAGAGATCTGAGGCACTTAAAGAGATGATCAGAGTAAGAAATCCTTAACTATTAGCCATTGTGATTGTAATGAGCTTTTTGAGCTGAGGTTAGAACACACAGATTTGGTGTCAGCATAATCAGGGCTTTGAATTCATATTATAAATACCCACATGGAGCCTCAGAAAGGTGTGCATTAGACTACAGACACCCTGGGGCGGCCCCCAGAGAGAATATTTAATAACTAAGGAAGCTTCTGGATAAGGTCACATCAATTTCGACTAGTTAAAAATTTGTCAAGATCCTTATGTCCAGAGTACAGCACCCCCTACCACATGGCACCTCAGTGCCGTCTGGGAGTGCCACCATGTTCCACACACTTTCCTTTCTATGTCAGATTATTCTTGTTAAGATGCCATATTCGCTTTTACTACATTTAATTTTTTAGCACACAGAATGACTGTTCACCTTGTTCCACATCAACGTTTGGTCTAATCAAATAAGCAATCTGTCTGCACGAATGTTCGTTCACCTATAAAGAAAGGAACTGATGAAGTGTTTCCTCTTCTAAATGTACCTATAGTCTTTGCCCTGTAGCTTCTGGTTGCCTCCTGTGGCTTCTAAAATCCTGTGCAAGTGACATTGTACATTTCCTAAAACCTTTTAAAAACTTGAAGTTTGGTAAATTAGACAGTATCGTCTTTCTTCTTTGGAAGAAGAAATTGCAGTCTTGTCCTTTTCCTAAATCATTTTATGGACCATTAATTGAATAGATAATGTTTCTCAGCAAAGGCTGAAGGGTCGTTTACCATTTCAACTTGACAACTACCCGTGATCACAAGAGGGCAATAAGAGAGAGGTGACACTGAGCTCTCATGAAGAGCAGAAGAACGCAGACCTGGCTGGAATCAGAAAGTTACACATCTTAGTCTCTTATTCTGCATTTACACGTGAGATAAGGAGATGACTACCAATTTTTTCACTATAATGAACCTCTGTTTCCATTGGAAATTCTGAATATCACAAAGCCTACTGGTGTGATAGTTTGGTTTTAGAAAAGCAGAGGATATATTTTGCTCTTTGAGATTTAAAAAATAGCTGGATGAAAAACCCAAGATCTCATCCTAAATACACACCCCTTGTGCCCTCGTGTAAAATTTCCTCTTTTTTTTTCTTTTTTTTTTTTTTTTTTTAGTAAAGACAACAGGTCTTTTAACTGCTTTACTAACCAGGATCAGAGGAGTACCTGGGTCTCTCAAAAACAAACACTCTGCAAGTGACTAGAATTAGTGGAGGGATCAAAGTGATTCTCCTTTGAAAAGATGTCAAATGAACAGAAAAAGAAGGAGTCTCAGTCAGAATTCTGAGTCCTTGAATTAAAATATAGCGCTATATCAAATCACTCTCCAGTGCCCCGTCCCTTACCACCCCCCCAACAACCTGATTATCTAATGAGACCCTGCTTCATTGCATTAAAGGAGTCACCATGAGCAGAGGGGCTGCGACCACCAGTGGCACAGTCAGCTGGTCAGTTACTTCCACCACAGGGCAGCTAGCAGAGCCCTTTTTAAAATCATGCTAAAGAACACATAACATAAAATTTATCATTTCCACCATTTTTAAGTGTACAATTCAGTGACATTAAGTACATTCACATTTTTATACAACCATCACCGCCACCCATCTCCGAAACTTTTTTTTTTTTTTAAGGAGGGTGCAGCTCAAAGTGGCCCAAGTGGGGATCGAACCCGGCACCCTTGATGTTATCAGCACCACACTAACCAACTGAGCTAACCGGCCGCCGCTCTCCAGGACCTTTCCATCATCCCAAACTGAAACTCTGTACCTCTTAAAAACTACATCCCCATTCTTCCTTCCTCCCAGCCCCTGGAATCCACCCTCCTACTTTGTCTCTCAGAATTTATTTACTCTAAGAACTGAATATAAGAAGAATAACACAGTATTTTTCCTTTTGTGACTGGCTCATTTCACTTAGCATAAGGTACTCAAGTTTCATCTATGTTGTAGAATGTGCCAGACTTCCCTTGCTTTTTAAGGCTGAATAGCATTCCATTGTATGGATATACCACAATTTGTTTCTCCATTCATTCATCGATGGACATTTGGGTTGTTTTTACCTTTGGTTATTACCATGTTTCCCTGAAAATAAGACCTAGCCAGACAATCAGTTCTAATGCATCTTTTGGAGCAAAAATTAACATAAGACCCGATCTTATTTTACTATAAGACCCAGTATAATATAATATAATATAATATAATATAATATAATATAATATAATATAATATAATATAATATAATATAATACCGGGTCTTATATTAATTTTTGCTCCAAAAGACACATTAGAGCTAATTGTCCAGCTAAGTGTATGAATAATGCTGCTATGAATGTGAGTGTACAGATATCTGTTTGAGTCCCTAATTGTACTACTTTGGGGTGTATACCCAGAAGTGGAATTGCTGGATCATATGGTAATTCTATGTTTACTTTTTTAAGGGGCCACCACACTGTTTTCCGTAGTGGCTGCACCATTTTACATCCCCGCCAGCTATCATTCATCCTTTTGATGCCCACTCAGCAATGTATTCACAGCGTCTTTCGCTTAAAATATCACCATTTTTCAATTTCACCGTGTTGTCTGTCATGTTACAACACAAGGACACAGACAAGCGATGGCCTGCAAATAGGCTTCCGTGATAGTGTCACCTTAGGGGGACGGTCTGCAATCAGCACACTGTTGGGTGAAGAGAAGATTTTGATCTAGTTAACAATTTGAAAAGAAGGAAGAGAAATCCTTCAGGTTGTAGCATAAAGCCTGTTGGGCACACGTTCTCCCCATCCCCTTCATCTTCAAGATCCAAAGTCATGAATGGACTCCCAAGAAGAAAGAGCAGGGTGGGGGAGCTTTACTGGAAGAGAGATTGACGTGGTACAGAGACCTGAACTAGCCCACCTCGCAGGTGAGTGCTTTTCCTCCGAGCTAGGGTGGGGTCTTGGGAAAGTTCCTATCTGTGCTTCAAGAATGAGGATTAAAGGTGGTTCTTTGAAGTGTGATATCCAGGGCAGAAACCCCAGCCAGATTTTAAGAATTTACCCTTGCTTCAACTGATCTGTGTTTTCTCTTAGGAATTGTAAACCCAGTGGTAGAAACTGAACATACAGCAAAACCCATTAAAGGAGGCAGAGGCTTACAGCCTGTGAATTGTGTCCTCCAAAAAGATATAGTCAAGTCCTAACCTTCCCTCACCTGTGAATGAGGTTTTATTTAGAAATAGAGTCCGTGCAAATGTAATTGAGTTAAGATGAGATCATTAGAGAGGTGCCTAATCCAATGTGGCTGATATCCTCATAAGAGGGACCACAGCCACGTGAAGGCAGACGCAGAGATAGAAGTTATGCCAAGGCACCTGGGGCTCCGAGAAGCTGGAAGAGCCAACAAAGGGAGACAGAAGCGCCCCTGCCAACGTCCTGATTCAGACTGGTGGCCTACAGAACTGTGAGGAAATACAGAGGGTGCCAAAAAAAATTCTAACACTCAATATATATCAATAACAAAAAACGAATTCAACTCACGTTTGACTTCTGCAGTGACAAGAGGTGCTCAAAGTGGTTCCCATCAGCGTTCAGACACTTCTGATGACGGAGAACTGCTGCTTGAGCAATGTTGACCAAAATGTCCACTTGTCTACATTTTTTTGGCACCCCTGGTACATTTTCTATTGTTTTAAGTGACCCAGTTTGTGGGACTCTGTTACAGCAGCCCTCGGAAACTAACACAGAGCCCAATGCCTAGAAATCATACCCAACAATGTACATTTACATCATTTTTGTTGCCACACTTATTAGGAGAATTGTTAACCTAAGGAGCTTTTCTTGAGGAAATGACCACCGGTCATAATTTCAGATTTTCCTAAGTGTTTATTGGCTTTTAAATCGTAACCTTAGCTAATGAAATTGTCTCTGGCTGGAAGGTTTTCTTTTCAGTATGGAAACATTTCTGATCCCTACACTTGATTCACTTTCATATGAAAATGACAAGCCCAATTTTGTTTAGATGTTCCTGAGACTCACACAATAAATTAAAGTCAGGAATAATTTGGCATGATAAAAGGTAAGAGAAGGGATTCTAATTCACTTTCTTTCTCTTTGAAGATCAACTTTGCTGGGGGATATTACACAGGTGGTTTCTGAAGCTCATTAGGCTTTCCCGAATCCCCCTGTGCTTCCTGGAAGGTCATTACAATTTTGCAGCCATTCCCTCCAGTAGCCAGGGAGGGTCTGAGACCCCTCCACTCCCTTATCAGCTTTTTGAAACCAAACAGGATGCAGCCCTACAGCTCCCACATGTGAAAATAGCATCACAGACGTTATTGCCTATCTATTTCTTATGTGTCACCTACTTCTTTAATGCAGTGAAGAAATTAAAAGGAGTGAATGCAAAAGGCATAAAGCATCTACCTAATGAGATACCTGATGCGTTCACTGCTAGGAATAACCCAAGTTAATAGTTCTGGTATTCCATGTGGTTGGTGGGAAGGGAAACAGGATGGGAGGATCAAAATCAAAGAAGATCACAATGGAGATGGTGCAGCAGAGCAGTGCAGTACCCAAGAAATTCATTATTCTTTACAGACTTGCACAACACATACACACACACACACACACCATGAAGAGAAAACAGTGCCACATGTCACCGTAATGTTAACAAAGAGTGACCATGAGTAGCCAGTTCACAGAGAAGGAAGCATAAAAGGCCTAAAACATGTGAAAAGATGCTCAATTAGACTCATAATGTGAGAAAATTTATGTGTATTAAACCTCCATGGAGATATAATTTCTTATCTATCAGATGGGCAAAAATTCAAACTTATGACATCATATTCTGTGGGTGCATGTAAAGGGGAAGTACAACCATATGGAAGTCCATTTGGCAATACATATTAAAATGACAAATGCATTTAGCCTGTGACCTGGCAATCCTACTTCTGGGGATTTACCCTAAGACATGCCTACATACATTCTAAATATACATTATTCATATCTGCATTATGTATAATAGAAAAAGTTAAAAACAACCTAATTGCTCATCTATAGGAAACTTATTAAACTAATTATGGCACATTCACAAAATGGAGAAAAGAATGGGAAAGTTGATATGTACAAGTGTAGAAAAATCTTCATGATATATATTCTTTTAAGTGCAAAATGATTAAAATACAGTGGTATTAAAATAAGTGCACAAATTCTTTGATACTTCTCCCTTCAAAAGGTGACCCCAATGCTTCTCCCGGTGAGTGTAGGCATGAATAGGAACAGAAGTGACAGGTGTGTGACAGCTGACACTAGGTTATAAAAGACACTACCACCTCCTCCTTGCTCTTTCTTTTGAATGACAAGTTCAGGGGAACCCAGTTGCTGTGTCATGAGGACACTCCAATCATTCCATGTGGAAAGAAACTGAGGCCTCCCACCAATACCCATGTGAGTGAGTCACCTGCATAGAAGTAGACCCTCTATGCATGGTCAAGCTTACAAATGACTGCAGCCTTGGCCAAGAGTTTGACAGAAGCCTCATGTAAGACCTTGAGCCAAAACCACCCAGCCAAGTCAATCCTGGATTCAGGGCTCTCATAACTGTGTGAGATAATACGTGTTTGTTGTTTTAAGGTGCTAAGTCTTAGGGATAATTCGTTATGCAGCAGTAGCTAATTAATGCAAAAGTGCTTTATATTTTTTTGTGTAATAAAGGAGATAAATAAATAAATATATAAAACATTTTTGGCACCCCTGATACATATATGTGTATATACCCAAAAATGGTGCCAAAAAAGTGTATACAAGCTGACACTTTGGTCAATGTTGCTCAAGCAGTAGTTCGCCGTAATCAGAAGTGTCTGGACGCTGATGGGAACCACTTTGAGCACCTCTTGTAATTGCAGAAGTAAAACGTGACTTGTATTCATCTTTTGTTATCGGTATATATTGAGTATTACAATTTTAATAGTTTTCCTTTCTTAAAATGTGTATACATTTTTTTGGCACTGAGTGTATGTGTGTGTATGTGTGTATTAATATTTTATTACTTTTGCAATAAAGAAACACTGCAACGGTATCCACGGGATAACAAAAGTGGTTACCCATACGAGAGGTATGAAAATGGGGAACAGAATAGATGAGAATATAGAGAAAACAAAATTTGTCAAACTGTACCTTTTTATATATCCCTTTCCAATTTTTAAATTAAGTTCATACATATATACGCATTTTTAAAATAACTTCTTTCTAAAAAGTAAAATTCTTTAAAAAGGACTACCACGGAAAAAACATTTTCTCCATTTAGTAGCTGTCATGAGTGTTCACATGGTGTCAGCCTAGCCTTGGTTTGTCACTAACAGAAGGTATGGCCTGACCCAGACAGCATCAAAAGAGAAAGGTTCGCAGACTGCTAGGAAAAAGATCAAAGGAATATTCTGTCCTGGGGAAAGTCCGGCACAAAGAGAAAGAGAAATGGTGACATGTATGACTAATAAAGTGACACAGAATGGGGAAAGATACTAGAAAGAGAAGAAAACAATAGACTTCTGCCAAAACAGGATTTGAAGCGTTGCTTTCCCCTGATTCACACCATCTGGTGTGAGCAACAGGTTTCATATGGCTCCAAAGAGTTCTAGAACACAGCAGGGCACAACCAGACATAATACAGGAAACTGTGTTCACAAATTAAGTGGCCGAGAAGAGACAGGGGTGGGGCACATCAAGAGTCAGGTAACCAGCCAAACTCAGAAGCTTCCTTCCTGGCAGAACATCGGGAATCAGTACATCAAACAAACAAACAAAAACACAACACCCAAAGATGGGAATTTGTATGACACGGGGGGCATTTCTGGTTCCTTATTTCATTTACAGATAAAAATGTTAACAAGAGTTTTGATTGGGTCACGATCATACCACGTTTCAAAAGAAAATCTTTCAAGTCCAGGAAGAGGGTAATAATAATAGTCAATAGTCCAAGAAAATAATTAAGGAGCTCCTGAAAAGAATAGTACATAGCATAAATAGTCCAAGAATGTTGAGAATTATTATGTGCTGTCCAGCTAATATATTTCTTCTTGGATGAATATTGGAGAAAATATGGAGAAGTGAGACAAGACAGACATTTTAGATCTTGGCTAATATTAAGGACTCTTGGTAAAAATGCTATAATATTGCACAGTGGACCCTCTCACACTGTCTGTAAAATGACTAACGTTTTTGTGGGTAGGGGCAAGTGCCCCCCATCCAAACTGTTGGTTATAGGAATAATTCCCTCCAGGTTTATGGAAGAACCTAACCTTGACCTAGTCACGGCTGATTAGTCCCTTTGGGAACCTGGCTTAAATTATGGCAATCAGAATCCTTTCCTCCTGGGAATTCTTGTGCACTGTTGGTGGGAGTGTAAATTGGTGTAGCCACTATGGAAATCAGTACGGAGGTTCCTCAAAAAATTAAAAATAGAACTGCCATATGATCCAGCAATTCCACTTCTGGGTATTTACCCCAAGGAAATGAAAACACTGTCTCAAAGAGATGTCTGCCCCCTCATGTTCATTGCAGCATTATTTACAATTGCCAAGATATGGAAACAACATAAGTGTCTATCAACAGATGAATGGATAAAAAAATGTGAGATATCTATATCATATCTATATATGACATAGATATAGATATACAGGTACCTATAGATATATCTATATAGATATAGATGATAGATAGATAGATAGATAGATAGGAATATTATCCAGCCATAAGAAAAGAAGGAAATCCTGCCATTGCAACAATTTGGGTGAACCCTGAGGGCATTGTTCTATGTGAAATAAGTCAGAGAAAGACAAATACTGAAATACTGTATGATCTCACATGTGGAATCTTAAAAAAAAAAACAGTAATAATACTCATAGAAAAAAAGATCAGATTTATGGTTGCCAGAGGCAGGGGTTGGGGGTGGGGAAATTGGATGAAAGTGGTCAAAAGACACAAACTTCCAGTTATAAGATAAATAAGTATTATGGATGTAATGTACAGCACAATGACTATAATTAACACTGCTATATATAATTAATACTGATATATCGTATAACTGAAAGTTGCTAAGAGAATAAATCCTAAAAGTGTTCATCACAAAGAAAAAAATATCTTTTCTCTTTTTTTTCTGTACCTATGTGATGATATTAACTAAACTTATTGTGATGATCATTTCACAATTAGTTAAGTCCAGGTATTATGCTGTACTCCTTAAACTTAAACTTCTATGTCAATTATATCTCAGTAAAAATGAAAGGGAGAAAATTGCTCGTACATTAAAATTTAAAATAAAGGATTAACTTTGGATTAATAACAATCTTTTCCTCCTCTATACATGCTTGGGACCAGAGGGAAATTTAGCCTCTCCAGAGAGCTGGACCTTTAGTGTCTAAACTCAGAAGCTGAGGTAGCTATGTTGCACCCTGCTGTGTGGACATAAGCAGCTGAGGAAAGAGGCTGCCAAAAGAGGAAAATGAATGAGGCAGAGACCTGGGGGAATATGGATAAGAAAGAAAGAGAAGACAGCTTGAATATATTCGGGTCCCTTGGTCTAGTTTGGGGACCTGTTTCCGTGATGCTTACTGTGTCTTCACATTCTAGCCTGAGCCAGTTTCTGCCCTTGTAGTCAAAAGACTCTTAGCCAAGACTCTATAAATTCTTAAATAAAACTACTAGTCAGAAGCATAGAAGTGGCTCTCCCTTCCTACTTCTTCCCTTCCTAAGATTTATGTCTTTTATTCATTCAAGAATCTTATTTGAGAAATGTCTACTGAGTTCTTACACATACGAGACCTCCATAGTCTGATTAAAAACTAATGATATCATTGATATTTGCAGACAAAATAGGAGTTTTCAAAAAGCATTCGCACCCACTTGAGAGAAAAGCATTTCAAGGGTTTGTAAAATCATAACATACAAAATATGCATTATGTATTATTTACTATTTAAAATGTTACATATTTTGTAGATGGATAAAAATAAAATCTCCTTCAATTATTTTTTTTAAAGATGAATATGGAAAATCCAGTGTTCTGGTCTGAAGCTGTTTTTGCTAATAGCTTCATGGTAGAAAGAATTTAATCAACGTCATTCATATGCACCTGACTCCCCCCACAATCCCCTCTACCCCCCAGCTCCCCCACCCCCCAACCCCCCCACACACACACCCCACACACACACACACATGCACCACTATTTGGCACTCACAGCGTAATAGTTATCACCTCCTCTCTATCCGTGATGGGAAAGTTAACTCCCAAAGCACTCCTTTCTCTATCCTATCCTTTGTGGTAAAATAAAGCAGCATCAGACCATTTTTGTGAATTATGTTATTAATAGTGCCATGTAAGAACTTTTCTCCAAACCCTGGCCAGACAGTTTACTAATTCCAAATTCATGTTTCTTCAAGTTTAAAACAGTATTAAACACACACACACACACACAGTTTAGAATCACTTTCTATGTGGTCCAGTCAATATTATCAAACGAAATTCAAGCATACCTTCTCCATAAACAATACAGAGGGTGCCAAAAAAAAATGTATACACATTTTAAGAAAGGAAAAAACTGTATTAAAATTGTAATACTCAATACATACGGATAACAAAAGATGAATAGGAGTCATGTTTGACTTCTGCAATTTCAAAGTGGTTACCATCAGCATAATTTTAATACAGTTTTTTCCTTTCTTAAAATGTATACATTTTTTGGCACCCTCTGTATACTGTTTGTTCTAGAACCAACACATCATAAAGATGTGTCTTTATCTTATAATTACATCCTACTGGTCACCAGGAGAAAGGACAGAATATAAGTATTAATACATTTATTAATTAATGTGACATTTATTGAGAACTTCTACATGGTAATATATTGGTCAAAGATTAATAATACCATCATCTCATTTAATCTTCATAGCAATCCTATGAGGCAGATGTTATCATCTGCACTTTATAGAAACGGAAATTGAACCAACTTTTGCTGAAAGTCACAGAGTTAATAAGCCCATGTCTTGTTCACTTTGCTCTAATGTCTTCTTGGTTTTAAGAAATTCAAACTGGGGTGGCTGGTTGGTTCAGTGGTTAGAGCGCAGGGCTCATAACACCAAGGTTGCTGGTTCGATTCTCACACGGACCAGTGAAAAGCAACGGCTTGAGCTTGGAGCTGGGCTATGGGTGAGCAGCCGGTTGGGTCAGTGGTTACAGCGAAGTACTCACAACACCAAGGTTGCCGGTTCAATTCCCACATGAGGCCAGTGAGCTGCACCCTCCACCACTACATTGAAAAGAATGACTTGACTTGGAGCTGATGAGTCCTGGAAAAACACACTGTTCCCCAATATTTCCCAATAAAAAATTTTTTTAAATTTAAGAAGTTCAAACTAATAGTAAAATATGGGTAAACTACAATGGGATAAGTCAGTATATAGCAGGGTACTTGCACGGTGCTTTGCATATTACATAGAAGGGTCAAATAGTTGCTCTGGGGAAACTGATAGTAGAGAGAAGCTAAGCAGAACATACGAGCTCTGTCTTCCCAGAAAAGGGGTTATTATTCAAGTCAATACGTTTAAGGGAGATCAAGAAGTTTATAATTTTCCAACCTGTGAAAGTGACATGCGCATACACACAGAGGCTTGGAACTACCTGGATTATTCCGGAAACTCAAGTCAGTGGGTTCATCTGGAGTGATGGATACTTGGCACTGAAGCTGGGCAGGGGGTAGGGTCCAGATCGTAAAGTGTCCTGTAAGCCTCACTAAGGAGTTCAAAATATATTCTGCATGCACTGGGGAACCAGAAGGAAAACTGAAAGCAAAGGACAGACTTGATGGGGGATGTTTTGGAAAGTCACTCATGAGGCTCTGAATTAAGGTAATAACTATTAGAGGGAAGAGGGAGGATGTGACCAATAATTTGAAGTTGGAATGGACAAGAACCTGGCGACCAATGATGTAGAGGACAAAGGAAAGAGGGGTCGGGGGTCCTGAGTAATTCCCAAGTTTCTAGTGAGGCCATTAAATGACAAAAGAGAATTCAGAAGGGACAATTAGTTGGGGAAGGAGTTCACTTTGAAACATAAAGTATGCATTGGAAAGAATGGGTTTGGATAGGAGGAGAGAGATCTGGCTGGAACTACAGAATTACCAGCACAGAATACAGAAAGCACAGAATGAATTCACTCAGGAACGGCGTGTAAAGAGGAAGAAAGAGGCTAAGGAACAGTCCAGGAGTGACGTCAGGCAGTGAGTATGTGCCCGGCGCTGGATCCTGATACACTGGGCACTCTAGCCCAGCTCTGGGACAGGTTGTGACCGTGAGGATCAAATGAGAAAAGGCATTTACGGAACTCAGTGTACCTACCTGTCCCCAAGCAAATATTCAGTAAGTGTTGGTTATTATCTCTACCGGAAAATATCTCCAAGTTTTCACAAGTTTATGAATGTGCAAGTGTAACTTTCCTATCTAATAATAGCAGGGGTGCCAAAAAAAAAGGGGTCGCTTTGGTCAACGGTGCTCAAGCAGTAGTTTGCCGTAATCAGAAGTGTCTGAACCACTTTGAGCCCCTCTTGTAATTGCAAAAGTCAAACGTGACTTATATTCATCGTTCGTTATCGGTATATATCGTGTATTACAATTTTAATACAGTTTTTTCCTTTCTTAAAAGGTGTATACATTTTTTGACACCCTCTGTATATATTAAAGAAGAAGAAAAAGAAGACAGTGAAGAAGAGGAAAAGAAGGAAGAGGAAGAAGAAGGAGAAAAAGAAGTGATTTACTTCTGTTAAGCACTTGCTAAATTTCAAAGAGTTCTGGGTATTTTGCATTAATCTCCTCAATCCACGTAGCATTTATCTCATACAATATTATGTTTATTATCCCCATTTTACAGATGAAAAAACTAAAGCACTGAGAGGTTGATTTGCTTGCTCAAGGTCATATAGTCATTGTAAGCACGATGGGGGATGGGATGAAGGAAGACGGCCTTGACCCAGAACGGAGCTAGAAAAGAAATCACAAAGCCTGGTTTCTGCATCCCCATACCCATTAGAAAATATCTATAACGTACAATATCATTGAGATTTGCTCTATCTAGAAGTACACGTAAAATCACAACCCTATAGTCCTAACCATGAGGACAAATGATTGCCAAAGCTTCCACAAGTAGAAAATAGACTTCTCAAAATTTTGTCTGGTAAATTTACGACATTATTTGATGTTTACCTTGCCTCTTTATATAAAGTAACAAAAAAAGATAAATTGTGAATGACTAGACTATATCTGGCACACCTAGTTATATTCAGGAGTAGAAAATGATGGGTATGTATTAACATTATAAGAATAAATTTACAACCCCACATAATTTGTATTTGTTCCTTAGTTGCTTTATTGCTTGAATGGCTAGTAAAGTAAGTTAAAGATTTTTTAAATTGCTTCTTTTTCTTGCATATTATTTGCATTCCTAAATTTACTTAACAAAAGATTTTCTTATTTACATAGATCAATCTTGAATGCAAAGCCTATAGAATATACTTGCAAGTAGACAATAGCCCCGCAGGGTTAAGGTATTAGAGCGTGACTACTTTTCATTGTTTAAGAGCTGGGCTAAGTGCTTCGTTTTAACCTAAATAGAGACCCCACTAATGCAAAGAACCAGAGTCAGTCACGAGTTCCTGCAACATCTTTACAATTTACAATGACACCGGAAATTCTGAAAACCCCTGAAGGCTTTAAAAACTTGCCCTCACCCCCAAAAATAGCATTGTCATTCGTTGCTAACCGCAATGCAGCAATTGCAAACATTTTAACACGTACTAAATTAGGTCATGGTGCTTTCGTCGGGTCTTTCCTAAAGAAGCACACAAATCCAATCTGTAGATTAACTAAGTGGGTCTATATGCCATAAAGCCTATTCTGACCTTTTTATTTTTTCATGAGCCATTCATCAATGAATGGATTAATCGGACCGCAAAGGGAAAGTGAAGCATTTGTGTGCAATAATTTATCCTCGAAAAGAATGATTAACTGACAGATCATATTGAATGCCAAAATCTAACATCAAATTTTATTCTTAAACTGATGCAGTTTACGAAAGCAGTTATAAGAGGAACATTTTTATAAGTCCACAGAGAGAACGCCTCGGAAAGCATGCTGTGATCTCGCGTCAATGGTTATGATTCCCAATTAATTATTTAGATAACTTAGTGAGTTTCGTTTTTTTATTCATAATCTACCCTAGTTTTCTGATTAAAATGGGAATGCTAGTGCTAACTGGATTCAAAAAATATCGGGTGGGGGTGAATAAGTTATTTCACACATTGTTCCATAATATTTGAGTTTTGTATGCTGAGCACACAGTACTTTTGAAATCACACAAAACAAGAAACTTTAACATTAAAACTTGACAAAATGTTGATCTTCACCATTTTCTTCAAGAAAGAAAAAGGAATATATGCAGGATGCAGGCTATCTTGTAACGCATCTATTCTACGAAACGTGTCGTTACTATTTGCCCCTTAGAAAATTTTTCTGAGGTCCACCTTCCCAGGTATCTGATTTTTTAAATTTCATTCGCTCACATCTCACCTCCATGCTTCTCCAAAATGTTGTAATAGACAGAAATGTCTTTTTTTCGTTATTTCCCTGCACAATGTAGGAAGCCCAATCAGTCTCATCGCTTCTCAATGGAAAAACATTAAGTCTAGAAATCTTAAAAGAAGGAATAAAGCAGAAACAGTTTTGCAAGCAGAACTTTGATTTGATTACATTCTTTTCCCTTTCATTCTGATTGGCTTTGCCTAATTACTTGTAGGTTCAATTTACATCTAATTTCCTGTTTGACTATTCATCACATTTACACAATATTTACACACAGATTTGAAAGTATTGAAAACACAGCTCAATTTGTGCCATCAATTTCGATGAATCTCCAATACTTATTTTTCTCTGTGAAAAATCTGAACTTTTCTGCCTAAAGATCCTGAAAAAAACATTTGCCCTTTCCCTTTTGTTAAATTATTTTCTTCAGGTTACATTTGCACACTTTATACCGTGAAACAATATTTACCATTTTTCACGAATGTGCCTTCTCTTCTCTTGCCCGCTAACCTCAGCTGTGCATTCTAACCTTTCTCGTGTGTCCGTGGCGAGGAAAGGAAATGTTTATTATCTATACGTTCATAACAGGTTACCATAAATTCTCTTGCTGATGTTTATATTCTAAGAAGCCACGTGTCGAAAGTAGAGTCATAGTAAGAATACACTGAAACTGTAGGATTCCACAAATAAACTTCTGATAAACGTTAGTAACTGGAGCTTTCGGTCTGCATTTCTCTCTATGGAAGCGATTTTAATTGCGCGCGCGCCCGTGCACACGCGCGCGCGCACACACACACACACACACACACACACACACACACACACACACGACAATACTCGAGTAAATGAGCATCTTGTCTCTTGCCAGGAGAAAGCTAAGAAGCTAAGACGTAATGAGTTTTATTAACTCGCATAATGTCTGCAAAGTAGCTCAGCCTCGCAGTTATCGGATCTCTTTTCAGTCAGTCCCCCAAAGACCTACTTACAGGACCAAGCGCATCGATGCCTAATTGATCAGCAAAAGGCCGGCTGATGCATTCTGCTTCCAGTCACTAGCTCGGCTCTTGCACCATTTCCACGGTCTGAAATAAACCTACAGAAAACACGCACAGCATTGTCCCGGAATCAGCGAGACCTGTCCCCAAAGTGTGTTCCACGCTCATGGGTGGGGAATCAGAATTCTTTTTTCCATCGTCGCTACGTCACAAGAGTTCTGAGGTTCTCCGGCTGGGACACAAAGACTTCCTAAGTCATTCTGCTACGTTGCAATGACAGAAGAATTGAAAGCAAAAATGAGATTAAGCAAAGCGTTGAAAACAAAGTATAAGATACTGGTCTACTTGTCAGTGACTCTAATGCTTGAGAAAAGCAGAATTAGAGACTCGTGGACTTGTTCCTGACATTTGGGGGGGGGGGGGGCTTGGTTGTTCTCTAGTAAGTGTCTCTGGTTAGTCTATTTAATGGAGAAGTATGGCTTGCCTTTTGACACCAAGGTAGTACTATTAGCATCTGAGTCACTATGAGTACGTCCTTTGTAATGGTAGTTAACTCAGTTTCAAAATGGACTGTAACCAGTATGGTGGTGGTGGTGTGTGAGGGGGGCGGTTTCCCAGAACAGCAGCAGCATTCGGGATCTGGGTAGAAATGCAAATTCTCAGGCCCCACCCCAGATTTACTGAAATGGCACGTTGGGGTGGAGCCCAGCAATCTGTGTTTCTAACAAGGGCTCCAAGGCATCCTGAAGTTGGAGAAGCACCGGATGAACTGTCTGTTTCCCGAACTAACCTGGTGATTTAAAAAAATAAAAAATAAAATAAAATAACCTAAACAACCTGGGGTCCTGATTAAAACAACAGATTCCAAGAGCGCTCCCTTGAGTAGAACAGTATTTTGAAATAGGGAAAACAGAACAAAAGCGAGGTTGAGGTGAAAAGGGTGAGGATTAGAGTGTGAACTGGAGGGTGGGAAGCCTGGGGGAGATAAAGAGATTGCGTTTCCAGCAGTAAGGAAACCCTTGCCAACAGGTAACAGAGTGTATAATTATAAACGACAACACAACTTTGAAAGACAAAGAGAACAAGCGACACCCGGCCAAGCCAATGTCCCTGTATGTGGAGATACAGGAAACATGGCAAACAGCCTTTGCTTACTAACTGAAATGTCTTCCAGGCAAGAAGGAAATCAAGAAAAGAGTGGATAATTGACCACTTACCTTGGTGGGATAGTCTTAAATCACTGTCCATAACTTAGGGGGTTGGGTGCATGCAGAGTCGTAATTTCAGCTGTGCGGACAGCTCTTCACTCTACATTAGAATTCTTCCCATGTTGACCCTGGAAACAGTACCAATGAGTAGGGCCCCCTCCCCTGTGCAGGCAAAGGAACAAGCTGGAGAGGACTCCAGGCCTCTGCTGACACATGCCTGGAATTACACCCCTCAGATTTCCTTCAACAGCCTGTTAGTCTTGGGTCTCCTTTAAAAATGCAAGAATTCTTATTTATGTCAAGAATTCTGCCGCATAGATCAGACACTTTTTGCAAAGAGACGACCTAAGGCTTATGTCTAAGTAGAAGAATGCCTATATTTTAAGTGGTTTAAGAGAGCCCTTAGGGCTGTCTTGTTTGTTTAAAATGGATAGAGAACCAGGTTAGAGGGTATGAAGATAAATAATAAATGAGTGACAGCTCAAGACCACAATTAGGCCAAGGTTAATAAGCCTCAGTCCCAGAGGGTAAAGAATCTCTCTTAGGAAGAAGAGACTGATGTACCTGTTGGCATTTCTTCCATTTTAAAAAACAATTCTTCATCAAAATAAAGAGTGTAAGCTTGATGAAATTCAAAAGCCTGTTTGCTCAATGCTAATTGATTCGTTTGGGAGTGGGAGTGAGCTTTTTTTGTCCCTTCTGCGATAGATTACCAGTGTTGGATTGGCAGTTGCTTTAACAGTGAAGCTTATTCTAATTTACATTCCACGCAATAAGCCAGTGTAACAAATGGGCGTGTCAGTGTGTGAATTTTTTAATCTGACTTTGTCACGAAAGTATTATTGTAATACATTGATCCTGAACATCCGTCACCTGCCCTCATCCATAAAATTCTACGGCTGAAATAGAGTGAGAAAGAATTTACATGTGTGTTCATTCATGTGCTGTGTTATCCCATCCTCTTCACCAAATTGGCTACAGAATAATTTTCCGTTCCTTCTCCATGTCTCTGTGATCACGTGGGGAAACGCATATTGATAAGAAATAACCATTCACTAAAGAGTCGGATATAGAGTGTAAGTTTTCTTAAATCAACAAGCACCCTATCCTCATTCTATACAATTTATGCGTAGAGATCTAAATCGAACTTTCAGGAGTTAAAAATACAGCACAAAACATTTCTCCCATTGTACAGATCAAGAGCTCCAGAAAAACACAGATGTGGTCAGCCAAGTAACAAAAGAATGAAGCATGTTTTTAAGTAGTTCCCAAGGCCACAAGCTGCATAAGATTGTGACAGATCTACAAACACCGTATGGCTTCCTTCCAATACTGATCTCTACTCATTTCTAAAGATGCTAAAACAAAAGATTCTAACTGCACTTCTCAGGCTAACATGCAATCATTTCCTACCATGTTTCCTCGAAAATAAGACCTAACCGGAAAATAAGCCGCAGCATGAGTTTTTCAGGATGGGAGTAAAAATTAATACAAGACCAGGTCTTATTTTCAGGGAAACAATTAGCTGGTCATTTGGCTAAGTTAAGGGACAGTGGCCTGGAGAGTCGCAAATGAAGACTCTGATAGTTGTCTTTGTTTCTTGCCCAATAAAACTTATTGTTCATGTTTTCAATTGACTACCGAGTAGATGATAGCCAATGCTGAGAGGTTTCAAGTATTACACAAATTTAAGAGGAAACTACACAGTTCAGAATAAAAATAATTTCTTACCTTGTTGTACTTTCCCCTTTAGGTTTAACCCTGTTATTCCTTACGTCTTTCTTAAAGGCCAATACGATCCTTTATTGGTTTGTCAATAAATCAACTGGGAATAGAGTATATAACTATACATGAAAGCAGAACTTTGAAAATTTGGCCATTGAAGTCAATAGTTTTAGCCAAGCACAGAATAATAACCCACCATTAGAAAAGCCATGGTCTAGCATCCAGGTAACAGCCAATTAAGTTGTAATTATTTTTACAGTTATTATTATATACATTTAAAAACAAGGGTGGAAACCTTCAAGCTTGCATTTGTTAAAAACCTTTGCAAGCAGCTGGAATTGCTTTAGCTGTTATACGGAGTGACCAAAAAGAAAACCTATGGACAACTGTCATCTGCAAAGCCATACTATATGTTACCTGAGAGTCGAGGTATTACATAGCAAACTCTGTTACTCGATGAAATAGGTTGAAGAATGAGGTATTTTGATGATCAAGTAGCCTCATTAATGGTTAATATGTTCATCGTATTTGGATTATCAATTTTCAAACAATTGCAATATAATTATAATCTCATAATATCAGAACTATAGTGAATGCAATATATTCTTTCTCGGTGGGTTTCTGAGTCATTGTTAAAAAGCCAGTCATCGTTGTGTGACAAAAATGAAAAGGTGCAATGGTTCAAAGAACAAAAAGACAAACAATCCAATTAAAACACGGGCAAAGGATTTGAACAGATTTTTTCCAAAGAAGTTATTGCCAACAAGCACAGGAAAAGTTGCTCAGTCATTAGTCATTAGGGAAATGCAGATCACGACCATAATGAGATACCACGTCACACCTACTGGGATGGCTATCATTAAAAGAAAAAATGGAAAAGAACGAGTGTTAGCAAGGACACAGAGAGATTGTAACCGTCTTACATTGCTGGTGGGATTGTAAAATGGTGGAGCTGCTGTGGAAAACTATGTGGCGATTATTCAAAAAGGTAAACATAGAATTACCAGAAGACCCACACATTTCATTCCAAGGTATATACCCAAAAGAATTGAAAGTAGAGATTCAAACAAATACTTATACACAAATGTTCATAGCAGCATTATTCACAATAGTCAGCTAAGTTTCTGTAGTGGAGTGGTCACCGTCCTTCTCCTGACACAAGAGCCAAAAGGTAGAAACAACCTTCAATCGTGTCCCTCAGCAGAAGAATGGATAAACAAGACATGGTGTATACATACAATGGGATATTACTCAGCCATAGAAAGAAATACTGATACATGTTTCAACACGGATGAGCCCCCAAACATTATGCTGAGTGAAAGAAGCCAGACACAAAAGGACATAGAGTCTATGATTCTCTTTGTATGAGAAATGCAAAATAGATAAATCTAGAGACAGAAAGCCAGTAGGTAGTTGCCACGGGCAGAGGGAGAGAGGGAATGGAATGGCTGCTTCATGGATATGGGGTTTTCTTTGGGAGTGATGAAAACATTGTGAAACTCTATGGTGGTGGCACACCGGTGTGAATGTACCAAACGCCACTGAACTGTATCCCTTAAAACGGTTCACTTCATATTGTGGGAATTTCACCTCAACTTTTTTTTACATATATTTTATTTATTTTTTATTTTATTAGTTTTAGGTGCACAAAACAATGCAATGGTTAGACATTTATCATTTATATCCCTCACACAGTGATAATCTCCCTCCCCCATCCACTACCCCCTCTGACACTGCACACAGCCATTGCATTTCCACTGTCTCTATTCCTAATGCTGTACTCTGCTTCTTGTATATATATATAAAATTATAGTTGACATTCATTATTGTTCATCTTCAGCTTCAGGTGTACAGTGCAGTGATCAGGCATCTACATCCTCCCTGAGGTGGTCTCCCTAATGAGACAAGTGTCCATCGGATACCCTACAAAATCTTTACATTATTGATTACATTCCCCAAATTGTCACCTCAACTTTTAAAGAAAGGAACAATGTCCTCCAGAGTGCAACGCATGGACGTCAGGGTCCCTGGCCATGCTCACAATGAATTCCTGGGGTCCAACAAATGAAAATAATTTATTCACATTTGTGTTTACCTCACCACTTAAATTTTTCTGTTTTTGTATATGCTTCATAATGTGTATAACAAATTATTATGGACTAACTGAAGAGCATTTCTAAAGTAAAAATATAAACATATAGATGGTGCTTGTCAAAAAGTTTCTACTGATAAGGGTGTATAATTCAAAAAATTGGAAACCACTAACCCAGGATTATATTTTAAATTAGTGATCCAGGAGGGCTCTGTCCGTAGGTACATTGCTTGAGTCAGATTTTGGTGGGTACTTTTCTTGTTTTTTGTTTTTCGTTTTTTCCTTGGGGGTATGTCCAATTTTTATTATTGTTATTTTGGTACAGTTGACATTCAATATTATTTTATATTCGCTTCAGGTTGGTGGGTACTTTTTCTATATTTCTTTGTAATAGACACAGGACGTGTTTTAACATACAGCCTTAAAATTTACCAGGTCCAAATTATTTGGCCTTTATTTATCTCACAGAACTATGGTGCTTTCTTCTTCCACTTACTGTGGTAGATCCAGAATTTTTTCCCTGAGAAACATGTGGTTTTGCCTGCAGGCTTTCTCTGTGTCCTTTCAGGGGTGGGACTGTCTTCCATTGAGACTTATGTCTGCATCTGCATCAAATAAGAGGATGTGAGTCCTCCCCACTAGAATGGCATGGAAGGCCAATGGGTCTGCAGCTAATAGGACACACTGTGAGGTCTGCTCGCCTGGAACCTGTTAGAGAACCAACCTCCAACTCAATGCAGTTGACACTTAGCCAAAGATTGGTTCAGAGGAATGGGATTTTTCCTGAGAATTTTCTGAAATGTATGGAGACCTTCAATTCTGCTCTGATAAACCACATTTTAAATCCATCAGCCAGAGCTTCAGAGAATGGCACATGTCGTAGAGCACATGATTGCAGTTTGCCTACAGAGAGAAAGTGCTATAGTCCACAAACATGGCACCTAGTGTGATAACAGGTGTGTTTCTCTTTGTAAATTAAGAAATTGGCATGTGTGTGTGTGTGTGTTCTTCTGAAAGTATGGGAGGTTATTCTGAAACAGGTTTTGAACTGTTGCATATACTGGTTCTGAAGCCATGCTTTCTGAGAATCCTGCCCCATTACACTGAGGGTAATGAGAAATGCATGTGTGTATCGAACAGAAAACAAGCTTGAGGAAAGAGCTATAGATCACTTAACCATGAAGCAATGAGAGCAAATTTTAAAAGTCATTACACATGTTATGCAATAGCTTCATAAAGCTGCCAAGGGATTTCTGAATTCACTCATAATTGAAAAGTGGTTTGTTAAATGAGTTTTCCGTTGGCATAACTAGGGGGTGTAGCTACTTATCTTGTTCTGGAAAAATAAAATGTAAAAGAAAATCCAGGTCCCAAAGTGATCTTTCTTTAGATGGTTTTTCCCCAAATATATTCATTTCCAACTTTATTGCCATATCAAACTGAAGAATGAAATAGCCAGCTGTGTTCATACGATCTCCTATAATGATCTGTTTTCTTTGATTACGGAGTTAACCAAATGATCTATTGGTTTTTTAAATTATATTATTTTGGGCTCTATATAATTATATGTATTAATTCAATACAAAAAATTAGGTTAGGAATTTTCATTGAAATAAATATGTATGCATTTAAAACCATTCTGGGGGGAAAAAAACATTCTGAGCAGGGGAAGTGTACTCACACGCGCACACACACAGAGCATTTAAGGACCTCTGTAAAAAGATTTTCACGGATTACTAGAACCAATAGAATTTTTTCCCCCAGGTAGCCATGAACATTTGAAGAAAATTTTTATACCTGTGCTAGAACCCAGACTTTTTTATAGTTATAATTATTAGGTTAGAAATTTGAAGTAAAATACTGTTAGCAAATCAAGTTGAACTACTTTAGGATAAGACAACGTCCCTGTTCCCCGATAGTCTCTAATCTAGTAAAAGAGATAAAAGATGTCTTGGTCCCCAACTAAATCAAAGAATACATATCTTTTAATTTAATGTTTTTTTACCAGACCTAAAGTATCAAATGACTTAACATGTACAAATCAAAACAATTTCTTTTTTATTCCCAATCTATTGTAACATATTTCAATTTTTATGTTAAATGATAAAAATTTTAATTTATCAGGTTTTCTTCAAAATGCTCACTAACTTGTTTCTATACCCATCACAGAAAACTGGCAGAGCAAAGGAGATGTCACACTCAGCTGAGCGACTGAAGAACATTTATAATAATAAAGGGGTTATGTAGAAATTGGAGTGAAGTGTTAAGAGAAAACAAAGTACATGTAATACAGAATCCTGATGTAAAGAGTTGGAACTGGGAGGGGTTAATAAAGGGCAGGGAGAAGGGGCCATTTCCAGAACCCAGACAGCGTGGCTACATGAAGATGCAGTGAACACACTCTAATATCCCCCTTCCCCCACCTCCTGGTATGATTGCCCTTGTGTAATTCCTCCTCTTGAGTATGACAAAATCTATGATTTGTTTCTAATCCAAAGAACATGGAAAACAAGAAAGGATGCCAATTCTGTGATTACGTCATGTAAGGCAAATGCCCAGTTCTTTTCCATGCTGGCCTTGAAGAAGCAAGCCGCCATGCTATGAGGTGCCTTCTGGAGAGCCACATGGTGAGGAACTAGCAAGGAATTGGTGGCTGACAGCTAGCAAGAAACTGAGGCCCTCAGTCTGATGGCTTCCAAGGGACCAAGTGCTGCCAACAACCCTGTAAATTTGAAAGTGGATCTTTCCCTGGTCAAGTCTTGAGATAAGACTATGGCTCTACTGACTCCTGGACTATCGCTTTGCCGAGGACTCAGCTAAGCTGTGACTGGGGATTCCTGAGCCACAGAAACTGTAAGACAATAAATAGCAGTTGCTTTAAGCTACCAAGTTTATGGTGATGTTGTTCCACAGCAATGGACAGCTAATATAGACGGCTAATCAGAGAGGAACCGAGCTTTCATTAGAGCAGGGGTGTCAAAATTGCAGCCCGTGGCCAACTAGTCTGCAATCCATTGTTAATTGGCCCACAGCAAATTCCAAAAATATATTTAGTTTACTTAAATAAACCAGGTGAGGCAATACGTACTTCACCTTGAGTGAGTGGCCCGGCTGTTTGTGTATTTTACAGCATATGGCTCTTGGTAAAAAATGTTGAAAAAAGTTTTGACACCCCTGCGCTAGAGAGACGCACACAACCCACAGTGCTATACAGAGACAGGGAGAGGGCAGTAACCACCGCCACCTCATACCCCTCCTACGAGGAGTTCCCAACAGACCAACCCAAACAGAAACCTGAGAGAAGGGAGCCCATGACTGCCGTCCGTGTAGGTGGGTCATCCTTCCCTGGAAGAGGCAGTGTAGAAAATAGTGGGCAGTGAACCTGCAGATAAACAACACTGTAATTTTATTAAACTTTCGTTTTGAGACCAAAATACCTTTAACCAATGAGTCATTTAACCATATTCAAATTAAATAAATGACTCCTACGCTAACATAATCATACATTAAGGTATATGTGGAGAGTCGTGTATACAGTCATATTTTTTTGTTTTTTGTTTTGTATATTTTTACTATTTTTTTGTTTTACTTTTTCAATTCATTTTATGTAGTCATACTTTTATTTCAGGTTATAGAGCTCCATTAAATCATGATATTGGTAAAGGCACACTGCCCTGTTGAGAATTAAATAGGAAAGATAATTATATAGAAAATACAATAAGCACTTCTAAAAAAGAAAATAAATTTAGGTACTCCTATTAGTTAACAATTTAGAGTATAAGTTCTTTAATATAGATGTAGATTTTTAGAATTATTGTAATATAAAACCCAAGGTATTTTAAATCTAGTAGTCATGCTTCTAGCTGTGTTGTTTTAGAGGGATAATTACTTCTGATAAAACGAAAGTTACATTTTTCTTTTTTTTAATTCCATAAAAGGTTCCTTTTTTTCCGGCACTGTCATGAAATGTCATTTAGCTGAAAACATTTAACTACTCACATTTGTGATTCCCAGCTCTAAGTTTCAAATCCATTATTAGTGGGATTATGTAGCATTTCTCAAAAACCCACATTAATTTATAAACTGAATGGAAAAAAAATTGCAATGAGAGGACTTCAAAAATTCATCTAAAAAATATTGAGAAGGTAAGCTGCATTTGATTTCAAATCACTTTCCCTTCTCCCTGAGAAGTAAATGAGGATACTAATTAAAGATAAAGCTGTATCTTTAACTTACTTAAGAATAAACTGTCCTAATAAACCAATCAGAGTAGATCACCTGGCTGTTCCTTAGAATTGCTCAAAATTTTTTTCCTTTCAATCCCAGGAGAAATCATCCTGTTAGATAAAGGTGACATAAGGAGAAAGCGATGAAATCAAAAAGAGAACTGTCCTGTAAAAGACAGTTGCCTTCAGGATTCTGATAACAGAGAAATTATCCAGTTAAATTAGAGCATTGTCTGAAGTAAAAAGACTACTATTAGTTTGGTGCAAAAGTAATTGCAGTTTAAAAGGTTAAAAATAATCACAAAAACCACAATTACTTTTGCACCCAACCTAATATTAAGGAAAATTAATGTTTCGTTCTAAAAAATCTTAGCTCTCAACATTTGTTTGTTTGTTTTTTAAAAGAATCGAGAATCTGATTGCTTTAGTATTAAACTAATTTTTTAAAAAAAACTTAAAAAAATACAAAGAAAAATATAGCTTGTAATTTTAATTGAAAACGCATTTCCTCTCTTAACAAGATATTCCAAAGCACTGTTAATACAGAGAAGTAATACCTTGAGGAAACCATGTGCATTACTTTACCTGAAAATCATCGTGATAATTACCTTCCTGACGTTCATTTGGGTAAAAATCATCCTTCATGAGATTTATGTCTTCAGATGCTGGAATACTACATTAGGTAGCTGTCTCACTAATAAGCCGCCTAGGGTATTACCTGTGTGTGCATGCCCTATTCAAACCAGTGGTTCAGGGGGAAAAAAAAGGAAAGCAGGGGAGGTGCTCATGAGGGTTAGATGATGTTGGTAGCAAAATCAAAGAGCCACAGGACAGTTCTGGAAGATGCAATTGCAATACCATTTTCATAAACCAGAGGTTAATAAATCTTCTTAACAAGAACTTATGATGAACACTGAGGTTTAGTTTCACTACCCTCTGGGAGACTACTGTGTTAGTTTCCCAGGGCTGCTGTGACAAAGGCCCACAAACTGGGTGGCCTAAAACAACAGAAATTTTTTCTTCCACAGTTCTGAGGGGCTTTAAGTCAGAAATCCAGGTGTCAGTAGGGCTGCACTCTCCAAGGGCTCTCAGGGAGGATCCTTCCCACCTCTTCCAGCATTTGATGGCTTCAGGCATTCCTTGCCTGTGGCTGCATCACTCCAATCTCTTCCCCATCTTCACATGGCCTTCTGTATCTTCTGCTGTCTCCTAATTATAAGATACCTGTCACTACTTCTGGTGCCCACCTGGATAATCCAGGAAGATCTCATTGTGAGAGCCTTAATTATACCTGTAAAGACCCTTTTTCCAAATAAGGCCATATTCAGGAGTTCTAGAAGTTGGGATGGGGACATATCTTTTGGGGGTCCACCATTCACCCCACTACAACTACTGAGTCTGAATATTATTCCTTTGGATATTAAATATCTTATCTTCTCATTAAAGTGATGACAGACCACAGGGGAAAAAAAACAAAGGCTATCTTTATGGGAGGTATCAGGGAGACAGACACAGGTAAAAGGCATGCTTACACATTTACTTGGATTTTCTGGTTAGTTCTTTCATGATTATTTGCTAGAAGGCCAAACCCTGTAGGTTCTGATTGGGTCTCTCTATTCAATAATGCTTTCATTCACTCGTAGCCACACTTACAGAGCTGCTGAGTCAAAATGGCATCTTCAAGTACTCAAAATCCAAGTTGGACTCAATAATATCATCACATTAAACGCACTTGGTTTTAACTCAGAGTGCGTCTAACCCATGGAGTCTTGTGTAGCAGCTTCTCCTGCTTCAGTCTTAGGGCATCTCTTTTTAGTGGATAGTCATCATTTCCTTTCTTTCTGCTCAGTATCTGAACCTTCTTTCTACGTAAGTAATCCCCCACATTATGAAACAGAGCCACCTCCTATTAAAATATATATATATATATATATATATATATATATATATATATATTTATATTTATATTATATATAAATATATAGCAATTTTTATAAATTTCTACACACACACACACACACACACACACACACATATACTACATACTCCTTTCCCCAGCTTGGCCTCCCTTGCAGTGAGGGCATGGGTACACACCTAGGCTTTGCCAACAGATACACACGCCAGGGATTTTAAATCTCAAGATTTAAATGTAGAAGCAGAAGCAACAACATTATGAAAAGGGTGGTGATCTCAGCAGGCCCAGCTACATAACTTGGAGGGCCCAGTGCAAAATGAAAGTATGGGGCTTCTTGTTTAAAAGGGCAGGGGAAAAGTGCCATTAAAAAGACTAAAATATAAAGCATTTTCCGGGCTGGCCCGGTGGTTCAGGTGGTTGGAGCGCCATGCTCCTAATGCAGAGGTCACCAGTTCGATTTCCACATGGGCCAGTGAGCTGCAAACAATGACTCTCCCTGGAGCTGGGCTGCTGTGAGCAGCTGGAGGTTAGCGTGAGCTGCCGTGGGCTGCTGTGTGCTGCCATGGACTACCGTGTACTGGCCATGGTGAGCTGCTGTGAGCGGCCCACCGAAGACCGACAACCGACTGCCTCAGCTGGGGGGGAGCACAAGGCTCATAATACCAGCATGGGCCAGGGAGCTGTGTCCTACACAACTAGACTGAGAAACAATGGCTTGAACCGGAGTGTGTGTGAGGGAGGCAGAAGAAGGGGGGAAAAAACATTTTCCTTTAAAAATATCTCATTATACATCAAAGGTAATAATGGTATTGGTGATACTTGAGTAAAACCAAATGTAAAATTGTAAAAAAAAAAGTATTTTTGGTGTCATAATTTTGCAAACACAATAAATAACAATACTTTATTAATGTGATATCTTGATTAAGCATAAGATTGTTCTGGCTCACTTTTCTGCAAATTCATTTATTACATCATACTTTTTGAACTTTATTTTCAATCAGTATAATTGAAAGTTACTCTTTGCAACAATATGGATGGACCTAGAGGGTATTATGCTAAGTGAAATAAGTCAGACCGATAAAGATAAATACCATATAATCTCACTTATATATGGAATCTAAAGAACCAAATAAACAAAACAGAAACAGACCGACAGATACAGAGAACAAACTGATTACTAGATGGGAGGAAGGTTGGGGGGCTGGGTGAAAAACATGATGGGATTAAGAAGTACAAACTGGTAGTTACAAAATAGTATGGGGATGTAAAGTACAGTATGGGAAATATAGTCAATAATATTGAAAACAAAATAGTGTCAGGTGGGTACTAATCAGGGGATCACTTTATAAATTACATAAATGTCTAACCACTACACTGTACACCTGAAACTAATATAAGATAAAATGAAAGTCACTCTTGGCAAATGTAAGATCACAAATAATTTTTGATAATTTTTAATTTTGAGGCCTTTTCTGCTGATGTAACTTATTGGAGTTGAGAGTATTTTGTAGACTGTGGCAACCTTTAGTTTATTGGGATAAACTTCTGGTAAACTATTTCAAAAAATAAATTTTAGCACATGTATAGATGATGAATCTCCAGGAATGATTTTTCCAAAAAGATTTAGCTCTTCCTTCATACAAATCAGTTGGTGTAAGGTTAACTTTAAACGCTAATGTATGCAATGGCATGTTAATATTTTCTGACAGTTCCTGTAACTCATATTTTGTTTACAAGAAAGCGAAAGTGGCTTCATGATTTATATACATAGTAATTCCAAACACCTGTTTATTCCTTCTATCACTGTGTCTTCAACTGTAAGAGAAAAAATTAATTTTAAAATTCTCTTCTTCCTTAAGAATTGGTTCATCTGAAACATCACATGAAAATAGCGTTTGTTTCCAACAAATGTGACCATCTTTAAACTTATTTTCTATTTCTAAGACTGAATATTTGCTCTGTAATGTGGCAGCAGTTTCCAAAACCAGTGATCCTAAATTCATTGAAGTCTAGTAACCGCTGATACGCTTTTCGGCAATGTCAATGTGTATGCTTTTGTTTTGCAATTATTTACTGACAAAGTTTGCAGGCCAGAGAGGTGATGCAGGGAAGGGCTCCAGGGACACAGGTGCGGAGCCCCTCTTCTCTCCTGCATCTGCTGCTGCTGCTGTGGTCACCACCTCTAATCTGGGCTCAAGTCCCTGCCCCACGGCCAGGACCTGGCCCGCGGCTTGCGCGTGCGCACTGCGTGCCAGCCAATCTCGCCGGGGCCTGCGGTGCGGTACCCGCGGGCTGTAGTCCCCACCCTGCTGCCAGATTTATCGCTCCATTGTACGACCTATCGACCTTACAAAACACAAGTTCCAAGATAAAATTATGAAGAATTTCAAGACTGCAACAGCAGCAGAGCATTAAATCAAAAGTGAAGGCTCTGGCCCCCCGGGGTTGGGGGGGGGAGAGGGACGGGGCAGAGGACGGGACTCAAATGCCTATTAACGTCTTGCATCTGTGGTGTCATCTGTGGTGTCGGGAGGACAATATGATGCCTCCTTCCACCCAGACTTCACTCTAGAAACATGTTCTTATATAAGGTGATTTGCAATGAAACACAGGTAACTGGGTACTTGTGTCCTTCAGGGTGAGGCCGCTCTAGCCCTGGGTTTCTTCATTTGCAAAAGAATGTATCGTTGCACTCATGTTAATTTCCTGGCATTGACTGTTGTCATTTCCTTGGCTACGTAAGAGCGTAACAATGGGGAAAGCTGGGTGAACGTGTGATATCAATTATCTATACTATTTCTGCGGCTTTTCTACAAGTACGTATAAAAGGATTTCAACAGCACGGGGTTTGGAAGGCAGGGAGCACCTCCCACCCAGTATTAGAATTAGAATGGATACGAGTCTGGCATCTACTTACTAGCTGTGTGTCCTTGGACGCATTGCTTAACTTCTAATTATTTACCTTGGGGGGAGGAGGAAATGTAGATACTGGATTAGATTCTCAATGTCCTTTCTAGTGTTAAGATGATGTAAAAACAATTGAAGGGCCTCTAGGTTCTCATTCACCTCTTTTGCTGTTTCTTATTTTGATTTTTTTTTAAATTCGTACTTCCCACCCACCCCTACGCACACCCCATCCCACACCCCTGCCCCTAGCTGTTTTCCTCTTACCGTCTTTCCCCAAAAATAAGACCCAGCCAAACCAGCAGCTCTAATGCATCTTTTGGAGCAAAAATTAATGTAAGATCCAGGATTATATTATATTATATTATATTATATTATATTATATTATATTATATTATATTATATTATATTATATTAAAGACCCGGGCTTATATAAGACCCGGTCTTATATTAAAATAAGACCGGGTCTTATATTAATTTTTGCTCCAAAAGACACATTACAGCTAATGGTCCGGCTAGGTCGTACTCTCGGGGAAACACGGTATTTTATGTCCATTCAGTACATTTGGAGCTGAGGCAAAGTTACTACTCATAAGTATCCATGAGTATATTTACCTAGAAAAGCAGCTCTTCCTGTAGGAAGAAGTCAATTGCTAGCATATCCAATGGAAATAAGGTGCTTGTCACCTAGTGCTCTCATCACAGCTATTTTCAGCTAAACTGTTGTCCCTGTCTGTCAACCTTGGCAGCACACTGAAATCACGTGGGGAGCTTTTAGAACTCTGATCGTCAGTCCCACCAGCAGAGATTCTGATTTGATAGGTCTGAGTGTGACTAGGCCAGATTTCACTTTTTATATTTGGTGCATTTGTGATATTCATCAAAACCCTTGCTCCACTAACATTGTAATGGATCCTAATGAAGCATAATTCAGTCTTCTTATAGAGAACACACAATGCCCATATATATTACCCCTCTCAAGTAAAATCATGGTACAAGAACATGCATTAACGTTTAAATCGTACCAAAAGGAAGTTGGTGTAGTGATATGTACGTTTTGTTCATAAATTATATTCATCAACACATTTTTATGAGATTATAAACCCCAATGAGACAGCGACCTAAGTTGTTTCATAACCACTTCATTGTAATATAATTCACATACCATGAAATTTACATTTTTAAAGTGTACAATTCGACGGGTTTTAGTATATTCGCAGAGTTGTCAGGGACTAAACATTTAACCTTTGTTATACAGGAGAGCAAATATGAAAGAACCAGTAATTTTCATTTGATTATGGCAAGTTTTATAGTGCTTTTTTCCCTCTGGCTGTGTTATTCTATACAAGCCTGCTAAGAGGAAAGAACATAATTACCAGTGATAAATTCATCTTTAATGAAAAGAAGAGTTATTAATGAGGAAAAAAATGTCAATTTTCTCCCAATGCTCATTCATCTTCCCTGAAAGGACACAGAACATTTCCAAACAGTGATGATTAGATCCAAAATTTATATGCTTTGCTTTATATACCCTTTGATTAATCCATAACAACCAATTACCATTGCTTACCTTTATTATTAGATTTTCCTAGCACCATTACACTCCTGACTAATGAAAATGCTAAGAAGAGTCTATTAAGAGCATGCAGAATATCGTTCTATCTAATGCTGAGTGGTTAATTGTCTTCAGAATTTGAAGGGAAGGTCTTAATGATATATGGCACCTCCAAGACAGCAGGGCACAAAGTAAGTGCTCAGTGAGTAGGGTGATCATATCATAGAAAGCAGGACACTTCTGAGTGAAATGTATGTTATTATTATATAGCATTTGTCTATATTGCATAATTGAAATGATAATACCAATGGCTATTCTTTTTTTCTATTTATCCTGCTTTTTTTAACTTTTTTTAAAAAATTATTTTAAGTGTGTTTTTCCAGGACCCATCAGCTCCAAGACAAGTAGCGCCTTTCAATCTAGTTGTGAAAGGCACAGCTCACAGTGGCCCATGTGGGCATCAAACCAGCAACCTGGTTGTTAAGAGCACTAACCAACTCTTACCAACTGAGCTAACTGGCCACCCCCAAATGGCTATTCTTAACGATATTAATTTATAAATAAATCTTGGAAAGAAATTGCACCATAGATTCTTCAAGATTTTCCATTAGAATTAGGGCACAATGAATAAAATAAATATTGTCATTTCTGGCTGCCGCCACTTTTGAATCACACTGTATGCCCTCCCCCCAAACCCAGATGAGCCACGATACCTATTAGTTATTAAACAGCCAAAAGAATACATGTCTGTGAGCCTGTTCAGCTCTATTTGAGCCAACCATGCAAGCACTAGTTGGTCTGCAGATGCCAGGCTCTTACACTTGTGGATTTCTAGAGCAATTAATCTGTCACTTTTTGACATGGGATCAATTTTCTGATAATTGAACTTTAACAGGAATGGGTAAACAATGCATCTTTGTACTCGAGCTGTAAGGAGGCAAAATACAAATGAATTTTCCAGGTCATGGAGGCTTCCATCATCAACATTTCTAATCAGTTTAGATAGAATATCTTCCTAAACTTTCTTGATTTCCAGGAGTGTCCGGGTCCTTCTTTTAGGAAAACATGATTTCACATCCAGGTAAAATATGGCTACTCATGAGCCCAGTGCTTTGCATTTTCAGAGAAAAGAAGACATGGATGCTGGATCTACTCTACATGCCAAGGATGCCAACCTTGCAAAGGTACCATCCTCCTCATGCACCTGACATGACGGCCTCTGTTTCATTCACAGTCAAGGAGGGAGCTCCTGGGATCAATATCTCACAGTCCGCTTCATCATGATTTTCTAGCCTGGAAGTTTTGTCCTCTTTTCTGCCATGACTCCTAACAGATGCTGTAGACCTTCATAGCACATGTCTGAGCATCTCCAGGGCCAGGTACCAGTCTTGGTTGGCCACTTACAACTTTACCCTTTTCCCTCCCACTCAAGAAAGCACATTGGAAACTAAGTGGTTAAGAGTGTTATTTCGAGGTGACCAGATGGCTCAGGTGGTTAGAATTCGAGCTCTGAACAACAGGGTTGCCAGTTCTATTCCCACCTGGGATGGTGGGCTGTGCCCCCTGCAACTAAAGCTTGAAAATGGCGACTGGACTTGGAGCTGAGCTGAACCCTAGATTGAAGGACAACAACTGGGAGCTGATGGGTCCTGGAGAAGCACACTGTTCCCCAATAAAATTTTAAAAAGTTAAAAAAAAAAAAAGTGTTATTACCGTACAGATGATCTCACACCTGCCCTGGTTTCCTTTTTAAGCAAACGAATTTGGGTATGTTTGCAAACTTGGATATGTTATTGGAAAAAAAGCATTTGTGAACTACCTTACAACTTAGTATGACACATCAGGACGTATACTGTGACTCAGTGATTGAGAAAGTCGCTTCTCTTGATGGATCTGCAGTGAAGTCACCCTTCCCTTTCTTCCCAGAATATTCATGCATTATTTACGTATATGTTTCCTGTTCTTTTATTCATTCCACAAATATTTACTGTGCTAGATGCTAAGGATACATGATGATCAAGACAGAAAACCCTCTGCTGCCAACGAGCTCATATCTACTGAGGGAAGTTAGATACGTCAACAAAAGAAATCGAGATGTAAGTATGGGGATGGATATAGATCCACATACTGTACGCAATAGATGGACGGATGATGGACAGACAGCTGATGACAACCGCTTCGGACAGCTACGAGAAATCGCAAGGGTCTCTAACCCTCCTGCAGGAGAAAGGTGGTCAGGGAAGCTGAATCTGGATGAATTAGAACACTTTGCCAGCCAGACAAGGGAGGGCAGGCCTTCCACCCAGCACACGACAGCTGTGTGCTGTAGCCAGCATGCAAGTCTGGAGCTGCACTGTGGGCAAACTGACTGCCGCTTCCGTGTAGTCTGAAGATGGGAGAAAGCTGAGAATTCTGGCAGGATAAAGGATATAACTGGATAACTGGATTTTCTTTTTTTCTTTTCTTTTCTTTTTTTTTTGTAAGCGTGAAGCCAGGAGAAAATAGAAACCTGGGAAGATTATTGAGGGGAAGTGGGAGGGTGTTCAGGTTTAGCGGTCCCTCTCCTCTAAGCCCTCTCTTTCTCACCCCTTGTTGATTTAGACACCATTTCTCCCAGCCCCCTCAGCTCCCAGAAGCAGCCAGCTTAAATTTTCTTAGTTTTGAGCCAAAAACATGGTAACCATTGAATTCCCTAAAATGTTTGAGTTGCAAAAGTTCTTCTTCCACGGAAAGGTTTGTACATGAATGTCCCTAGCAGCATTATTCATTATAGCCAAAGACTTTGCTGGGGTATATCCATACAATGGACTATTCTTCCTATAAATAAGAACAAACTATTGATACTTGCAAACACAGATGAACATCAAAAAACATTATGCTAGGGGACAGCCAGTTAGCTCAGGTGGTTAGAGCGCGGTGCTCTTAACAACAAGGTTGCTGGTTCGATCCCCGCATGGGCCACTGTGAGCTGAGCCCTTCACAACTAGATTGAAACACCTACTATACTTGGAGCTGATGGGTCCTGGAAAAACACACTTAAAATAAACAAAACTTTAAAAAAAATCATGCTAAGGAAAGAAGCCACATACATATGTATATATCTATTTTTATAAAATTTCTAGTAAAGGTGAATCTTAGAGAAAGAAAGTGGATTGGTGGTTGTCTATGACTGAAGGTGGGAGTGGGGACTAAGTGCAAATGAGGAGGCAGGAACTTTTGGGGATGATGGAAATGTTCAAAAACTGGATTGCGGGGTTGGTTGCACAAATGTAAGTTTACTAAAAATCATTTAACTGTGCACTTACTATAGATAAATTGTATAGTATGTAAATTATACTTCAGTGAGGCTGTTTTTTAAATGTACTGCCCACTTTCCTGCCCTTTTAAGAACATACATTGAGCAGTAGTGAACCTTTCCTTCAGGGTCATTAGCATAAATATGATGTTTTATCAGTATAATGATTAGATGCTACGTGATCCCGAGCAAGTTACAAAATCTCCAAAGTTTCCGTTTCCTCTTCTCTATAATGAGGATAATGAAAGTATCCACCACACAGGATTGGTAGGAGAATTAAGATAAAACATGAAAAGCACTTAGAACAGAGTTAATAAAAATTCAGGGGCAGCCAGATGGCTCAGTTGGTTAGAGCGCGAGCTCTGAACAACAGAGTTGCCTGTTCGATTCCCACATGGGCCAGTGAGCTGAGCCCTCCACAACTAGATTGAAGAACAATGACTTGGAGCTGATGGGCCCTGGAGAAACACACTGATCCCCAATAAAAAAAAAAAAAAAAATTTAAATGATAAAAAAAAAATTCAGCTGATACGATGCTTATGATACCGTGCCATAATTACTACAGCAATGCAAAAACACCCAATGTGATAAAATCAAAGACAACTCTTTCAGGTTTATATCCCCTTCACTCTCCCTGGCCTTCCTGGTTTCATAACAATCTACAAATCTTTCAATAGCACTGTTTATCAAGAACCTGTGATGTACTAGGCACTTAGTTTAGAGGACGTCTCATTTAAGCCTTCTAGCAACCCTGTGATCAGCGGCTTTACAAGCCAAGGCCTGAAGAACAAGCCCTCCCCCCACTAAGCAACAGTCGTATTTCAATTCCAAATGTGTCTGACTTCTAAACTCATGCACTTGCCATCATACCCACAGAGTAAGAATAGTAAGAGAGCGGCTAATTAACTGCACCAAAGGGGACTTTTTTGAATCTATACTTTCATTTTCATAGAAAGGCCAGGGCTAAAACACCACAACGCTTTCAGGAAAATTCCACTGAAATGAAAGCCCAGGAAAAGATACTGCTTGTTTTAATATTAATTGTGACATTTCCAACATCTCAATGTGACAAGGGAACATCTTGGAGGCAATATTTTTCAAACATTTTTTATGTTATAGAACACCTGGAAATAGAGGTTCTCGTTATGAACCATGAAAAACTGACATTAAAAAGGTAATGTATAAAATCCATTTTATACATTTTGCTTCATTAGATATTATTATATATCATATGCTAGTTAGCAAGCATAGTTTCTAATAAAAATGTGTAGAAAATATTTTAGGTGATTAGTGAATTTTATTTTATTTTTACAAATTGGTGAATCTTTGCAGTCAGGGGGTTATGGGAGTTCTTTGTCCTTTTTTTTGGTGAATTTTTTCTCCCAGTTTGAAACTTGTGAAAAAAGTTTAAAATAATCAGCGTATAATTTATCGATGCAAAACAAACTTGACTGTGCCTGACTCTAAACGGAAACTTGACTATATCATTAAGACTTAGAAATTACGAATGCCCTGCATGGGGCTAGAGACCAGAATATAAAAGAAAGATCTGTATTTAATATTTACGACTCAGTCTCCAACAGAACCATTTTCTCCACATAGAAGAGTTTCGCCATCGTTGACGCGTCATCGCATGCCGGGCTGCAGCAGCCCAGCCCGCTCAATAGGATACAGAACTGTCTGAAGAGAAACGGGAATCATGAAACAGAAGCTACAATGCTGAGTAGCTTTTATGCATATCCTAGAAGATGAGCCCACGCTGGGGTCAGTGAGATACTAGAAGCTTGCTAAGGCAACTCCCACAGAAAGTCAGCCAGCCAGTCAGTCAATAATATCGATTTGTGGTACCCTCCGTAATAGAGTGTAGTGGTTAAGAACATGGGTTTGGGAAGCAGACAAAATAGGGTAAAATCCTGGCTCCGCCTTAGTAACTCTGTGGCCATCATGAGCAAATTACTTCATTTTGGGTGGTGTCGTCATTTCCTCACCTGTAAAATGGGACAATAGTGGGCTACCTTGTGACGCTGCATGTACGACATGTGCTAATATGTGCTTGGTGCTTAAAACCCTGCTCAGTTAATGTTGTCATGCATTGAGCTGAGTCCTGCAGATAACAGTCAGCACAACAGACCTGTCCCAGCCCTGAACAAGTGTATGTCCTCACAGTGTCGCATCCAGGCTGGCACAGCAGCCATTACAATAACAACTTTTAATTGCCATGGTTGGGGCATATGGGGAAATAATAGCTAATATTCACACAGTATTGATACTGGGATAGGTACACTTAGAAGTGCCTTTACAGGGATGACTGGTGGGCTCAGTTGGTTAGAGTGCGGTGCGAATGACACCAAGGTTGCCGGTTCGATCCCCGCACGGGCCACTGTGAGCTGCACCCTCCTTAAAAAAATACGTAAAAGTGCCTTACAGATGATTTACTCACTATAATAACCCTATGAGGAAAGTAGTACGATTAACTCCATGTTGCCAGTGAGGAGATAAGGTTCAAAGAAGTTGCTTGATGAAGGTCCCATAGGAGGCACCAGAGCCAGGGCTCGAACCCAGACAATCATAATTAGAGTCCATACTCCTAACCAAGAAGCCGTCCTGCCTCCTGTAAGTACCTACACTCAGACTTGCAGTGTCTCTGCTAAGACGTGAAGGCTGCATAGGACTCACCAGACCACAAGTGCAGCGAAGAGGCAACTAGGGAAGTGTGACAGGTACAAGGAATGTACGTGTGAAGCAGGGATAAAAGAAAGCATGGCACCTGCATCTGGGAACAGCAGGGGCGCTGAGGTGTGAGGCTGGAGAGGTAAGTAGCTCCCAGATCTTGGAGGAGCTTCTAAGTCACATTAGGATTATGTCTGCTGAGGGCAACTGGGAGCCACTGATGGGCGAAGCAGGAAGGAGGGCAGGATCCGACTTGCGTTTTAGAAAGACCGTCCAGCGGGCAGAGGGGAGAATGGATTGGAAGGGCACAAAACTAGAGGCAGGTAAACAGCTACAGCCGTTGGGACTCCTATTATGGAAGTGACAGTGAAATATAAACAAGTGGGAAGCTTCACAATTCAAGAGCAATTGAAAACAGAGACAGAGACTCAAGAGGTGAAACAGATCTGGGTGACCGATTAGCTTATGAGGGGATAGATGGAAGAGTCACACATATACCGAGACTTAGGTTTGTATATATGTGAATAGATGGTTGTGCGCAATGTGGTCCCAAATCGAGATCCCGAAAGGAAGATGAGATTTAAAGGGCACTATGATTACATTTTTGAACATTTTCTTTAAGAAACAGTGGGATCAAATCTTGTTGGTCTTTTATGTTCCCAGGCACGTAGTAACAGCTCAATAAATAACTGTTTAATGAATACGTGGCCATGTGGTTCTGAAGCTCAGGAGAGAGATTTGGGCTGAAGGTATAGATGACGGAATCATTAGCAACTAATGTTGGAAGCCATGAGATGGATGAGCTTGTCCTTGAGGAGTGTGTGCGTCACGGATGGGGCAGGATAGAGTTCTACGGATGCCAACGGCAAAGGAGAGACCGAGGACGTGAGGCCCATGTAGGAGGCTATGAAGAAGCCTTGTTGGGGTGATATGAAGAAAACCACAAGAAGATGCTTTCTCCACCTTCCCCCTCCTTGGAGCAGGGTGGAGGGGGAAGAAGCCAGATCACAGGGGGAAAGATGGGAGGCATGGAGGTAGAGACAGTGAGTGTTTAAAATTCTTTCTGAACCTTTGGTGATGAAAGGGAGGGGAGAGTTGGTGGTGATAGCTGGGGAAGGGAGATAGTCCAAGGGGAGTTTCGAGTCTGTGGTTTGGCTGTGCTCTAGAATTTAAAGTTGTTGATGGGGGAGGAGGCTACTGATAATAATGGTGATAAGGTTAGCGTCCTTGCTGTTTGGGATGGGGAGATGAGAGGACATTTCAAGGGGAGGAGGCTGAAGTCACTGATTCTGAGGAGGGAGGAACCTGTGGAGAAATCCACCCCAGAGCCTGGGTTCTTGATAGAATGAAGGGCACATTTTCCATTGTTTCTGGAGGGTAGCAGGACAGCGTGAGTGCAGAATGTAATCTGAGCATGGAGTCAGCCAGAATTTGAAGGCATTCTCTTCCGATGCCTTCAATTTTCTCCGTGAAGGTGGAGATCGGGTAAATTTGCTGACAGCGTTAGAAGGACAGAAAAGTCTTAAGAGAGGGAAGGTTCCAAGCAATCGCTGTGGTGAACGGGGAAAGGCAAAGGAAGCGTAGCCAGGCAGCGTGTGAGGGTTCAGGTGAGGCTGGACACAGCAGACTGCGGAGAGCTCAGGTGCTTTCTCTCCCACAGCAGGGAGAGGCTTCTAGGAAGCAGAACTGGGGTGATCCTGTGTTTGGGTTTTGCTTGGGGAATGTGACACAGGGGAAAAGGATTTGGCAAGCCAGACCAGGAAAAAAGTAAAGACAAGGGAGGTAGGAAAGACTGAGAAAAAGTAACTGGGCAAGGGTCTGTAGACTCCCACATTTTATCTGATTTCGGAAGGTGAAGTTCATGGCCATGTCAGGGAGAAGTCTCCAAAATGGGGTAGGCAGGAGGGTAAGTCCCTGAGAGAAAGAGGATCATAAAAGGGTTTTTTGAAAAGGAGGGAACTTGCTCATGTTAAGCGTCAGGCATTACGCTATGAATTGTACACAAGTACTAATTCATTGGGACTTCCAAAGAAATCTAACACTCAGGGATTATTATTCCTATTAAAGAGAAATTGGGCTCTGGAAGAGTATTTGCCCATAAGTCACACAGACTAGCAAGGACACAGCCTGGTTTCAAACTCTGGTCTTACCCTCACAGCCCACTCTTATAATAATTCCAAAGCTTCTCCAGAAGTCACTAGAAAGAATTAAGCCTTTTTCATATCATTTTAAAACATTATTTAAAAATTTAAGCCTTAGTGGTTACCAGAGGGTAAGGGGGGAGGGACGTGGTAGATGAGGGTAAAGGGGATCCAATATATGGTGATGGAAGGAGAACTGACTCTGTGAGCATACAATGTGATATATAGATGATGTATTACAGAACTGTACACCTGAAATCTATGTAATTTTACTAACAAGTGTCACCCCAATAAACTTTAATTTAAAAAAAATTAAACCGTAAAAATGGATACCTGTAAGGAAAAACAAATCTCTCTCTGCCACTCTTAGTTTCTTAAATATTCTTCTAGAATATTTGCTTGCATTTTGTGTATGTGTATACATGTGTTCATACAGGATCTGCCGAATGTGATTCTGCTCACTCCTTTTCATATGTAGCAACGTATCTTGAAATGTTTGATACACCACAGCTTTTCCCTTGTCAGACAGCCTCCTATTCCTGCAGGTACCATAAGTTACTTAACCCCACAGCAGGTTTTAGGCTGTTCCCGTCTTTTTCACTTACAAATAACATATAATGATAACCGTCGTATATATGCCTGTCTCCATCTGGATTTTAATTTGGGGGTGAGAATGCTAGATACTTACCCCAACATCATTTATTGACTACATTGTATTTTACCTCAGTGATATGAAATGTCACCTTCATCCTATAACATACTAAATTCTCAAATGAATTTTGCTCTCTTTCTGTACTTCTAGTTCTGTTCCATTGATCTCTGTATATGAGGTATGACAATTAAGTTCGTGAACTCATCCTAGGAAAAAGTGCTACACACCTCATTGCTGAATATCACCATGGTCACCTTCAAAGTACTCCCCATGGGAAGCTATGCACCGATGCCAGAGCCTAGTCCACCCTTCAAAGCAGTTTTGGAACTCTTTTTCTGGAATGGCCATGAGAGCTGTCATTGTATTACCCTTGATGTCCTGAATGTCATCACAATGTCTCCCTTTCAACATTTCCTTTATCTTTGGGTAAAGAAAGAAGCCATTGGGGGCCAGATCAGATGAGTAGGGAGGGTGTTCCAATACAGTTATTTGTTTACTGGCTAAAAACTCCCTCACAGACAGTGCTGTGTGAACTGGTGCACTGTCGTGATGCAAGAGCCACGAATTGTTGGCAAGAAGTTCAGGTCGTCTTAACTTTTTCACGCAGTCTTTTCAGCACTTCCAAATAGTAAACTTGGTTAACTGTCCAGCTGGTACAAATTCATAATGAATAATCCCTCTGATATAAAAAAATTTAGCAACAGCGTTGCAACAAGCTCACGAACTTAATTGTCTTTCCTCGTAATTTTGGTCCATACACTCGTGTGTCAAATACCAAACTGTGTCCCTTACTGTACTTTTATGAACCATTTTGATATCATAAGGACAGGACTCCCTCATTCCTTTTATTTATTTTCAGCAGTTTCCCAGCTACTCTGGGGAGATTACATTACTTTGAATAGAGAGATTAATTTAGAGATACTTTTCATTCACATGCTAATAAGAGCTAGTAAGTACCACCCGAGGGACTCAAGGAATCCGAGATGTGACTGGGCAGGAAAAAGAGGGAACATTCAGATGTTAATTAGCTCAACAGGCCCACACAGACACTACGGGTCCTGCAAGCGAGGAGGGGGAAGAGAGAGCTTTGAGACAGGTAGAAGACCCGAACGCTGAGGCTGACACCCCTGCCGGCTTCTGCTCTCTCCACTCCACTGTCTTGCTCTTGACAAGGACCCTAGGATTTCTGGTTTCTAAATGCGACGGACTCTTCTCTTAGAGTCCTGTGTTAGCCCCCGCAAAATACAGCGGTGCTTTGCTGATACCTCATTAAGCTATAAGCTCAGACCCAGTTTGAATGGCTGCAAATGTCAGCTGCTTTTGAGTTTAGTCTGTCTCCCCAGCCCAAGAGCATCCAATCCACGCACAACGATGTCTAGATCACACACAATACGCCCTGCCTTTGCTTTCACGTACCCTCCTCCCTTCACATCTTCTCCCTCCCCTCAGCCTCCCCCCCACATCACCCTTATTCACAGTGAATTATTTGAGGGGTGAGAGGAGGATAGGGACAGACAGAGGGAGAGGCCTAGAGGTTAGGAAATATTCCCCAAGACTCTCCAACACTGGCCGTACAGCATCATTTCCCAGAATAAATAGCCCTTCTACAGTTTATAAAGTCCACGGGACAATATCTAGCACAAGGTTTGGAAGCAGGGGTACTCAGTATCTGTTGGATAATCAACTACTGAATTATTTGGTGCTTATAAATCGAAATTGCTGCAACCATTAATGACAACTGCAGGTTATCCTAAAGAACTCATTTCTGCGGAACCTGCAAAGACAAACTTGGTTATAAATGAGTATAGTTTCATTGACGTTTGGTCTCGGGCAAGTAAATTACCCAATGAGGTGATTTATACATTTGTCCAACTAATTCTCTGATAGGAAGCTGAGCAATGTGCTCTGGTCATTGGGCCTGATTTACATCAGGAAAGTGTACAAAAGAAAATGGAGGTTCTCTATCTTACTCTTGGCCTTTCCTAGTCGCCTGTTACTAAATAACAGGCATCCTTTTCCTTTAATTACCTTCTTCATGGCTTGAGAGCTCTGATGACTTGATTAAGTCTCGCCTTGCAGTTCCAGGCCCTACCCATCTGATCAATTGGCCCCAAGCTTATTAACTTCCCAATTCTGATCAATGACGCACTGATGCTAAACGGTGCAAGGGCAAACTAAGGAGGCAATTTTATTTCAAGACAGAGTCTCTACTGTTTTTTTAACCATCTTTTCTTTGATCTTCCTTTTTAATGCAGCCAGGGTGGAACAGGGCAATACAATAAATAGTCCTATGAAGACTATACACACTCTTTAGTCCTAACCACTTTACTTGCTGCCACAGTACTATTTGATGGCACTTTTTGGGGACTTCGCATGAAGAACACGGGGCCTCCATTAGTCAGCATACAGGTAAGTGTTGCTCCTGGCCAGAGAAAAAATATGATGATACAATCTTTCCTTCTCTGCAGAACACTGATAAAATCTGTAACAAGAAACTCTTCTTCCTCAAACCCAAACTCAGAACGGAGTTCTCTAATATGGCGGGGCTATTCCGATGTTCCAGATCAGCACTATCCAGCAGAAATATTTTACATGTTCTGGTAGCCACATTCAAAAATGAAAAATTCACAAGTGAAATTAATTTTGATAGCATTTTTTATAACCCAACGTGTCAAATATATTATCATTGCAACATGTAAGCATGTAACCAACTGAGATGGCATGTTCTTTCTTTCCCCAGCTTTACTGAGCTATAATGACAGGCAACATTGTGTACCTTTAAGGAGTGCAACAGTGATCATTTGATACATGTATATATTGAGAAATGATTGCCATAATAATCTTAGTTAATTCCTCCATCACTTCACATAATTACCTTTTTGTGTGTGTGGTGAGAATAAGATCAATTCTCTTAGCAACTTTCAAGGATGTAATACAATATTGTCAGCGATAGTCATTATGATGGACACTACGCCACCAGAACCCACTCATCTTATAAGTGGCTTTACTTGTCTAAGGTGAGGTCCGCTGAGCTGTGACCAGGGCCAGCACACAGAGCTCACTCTCCCCCCCCCCCAACTCTCTTCTACCATCTCAGGTTGCCTTTCAGCTTAAGAGAATCGCCACACATTAAGTACAGCTTCTTATTTTTGTCTCCAGTTCTTTTCTTTATTAAGCAAAGTTAGTAAATAATGCATGCACAGGGCCGGCCTGGTGGCTCAGGAGGTTTGAGCTCCATGCTCCTAACTCCGAAGGCTGCCGGTTCGATTCCCACATGGGCCAGTGGGCTCTCAACCACAAGGTTGCCAGTTCAATTCCTGGAGTCCCACAAAGGATAGTGGGCAGCGCCCCATGCAACTAGCAACGGCAACTGAACCTGGAGCTGAGCTGCGCCCTCCACAACTAAGACTGAAAGAACAACTTGAAGCTGAACGGCACCCTCCACAACTAAGATTAAAAGGACAACAACTTGACTGGAGAAAAGTCCTGGAAATACACACTGTTCCCCAATAAAAGGCCTGTTCCCCTTCCCCAATAAACTCTTTTAAAATAATAATAATAATAATAATAATAATAATAACACATGCACAAAGGAGACAGCTCACACATGACAGAAGGGGGGACCAGTCAAAAAGGAATGCCTCCTTCCCACTTATCTCCTCGGTTTCCCAACCAGTTGCCCTCCCAGCAACTTAACCTATGTTGCCAGGGTTCTTTGTGTCTTCTCAGACATCAATTTTAGCCCTACTTCATCTCTAAGACGTAAAACAATCAGAAATGAGTCACATCATAAACACAATCCTAGAACCAATAAATACAGTCACATGGCTTCCACAAAACTGAATACAACACACCGACCTTTGAATGTGAAAGATGACGGGCAATATAGAAAGATGAACTGCAACCCAAGTAACAACCTGAGCTTTAAGCCAGGTAACTGGAGGACTGACCAATGTTTAACATTTTCATTCCACAATGTATTTTTTTACAACTCCTCTCTATACAACAAAAAATTGTCAGTGAGGGTCAAGAAGGCATATACCAACTAAAATAAAATCTTTTATTAAGAATGACAGAGCATTAGTCTTTAAAAAAAAAAGAATACAGAACTGACTCTGGGTGGTGAACACACGGTGGGATTTATAGATGATGTAATACAGAATTGTACACCTGAAATCTATGTAATTTTACTAACAATTGTCACCCCAATAAATTTAAAAAAAGAATATAAGATTAATATCAAAGAAGATACCTTTAGATACCTTTGAATTGCCAGCAAAGAAATAGGCACTAAGTAAGCATGTTCCACGTTTCTTATTTAAGAAACTGTGACATCTATAGATGGCCTAGAAGGCCCCTCTGACATTCAAAAGTGAATTTCTAAAGATTAGAAGGCCCTTCTTTCCTAGGCTGAAAATTGCAGAGAGAATACTGTATTTCAAAACACAATCTTTCAGGGCGGCCGGAAGGCTCAGTTGGTTAGAGCGCCAGCTCTGAACAACAGGGTTGTCGATTCAATTCCCACATGGGCCAGTGAGCTGCACCCTCCACAACTAGATTGAAGACAATGAGCTGCCGCTGAGCTGCTGGTGGGGTCGCCAGATGGATCAGATGGTCAGAGCGAGAGCTCCCAACAACAAGGTTGCCTGTTCAATTCCCGCAACGGCGACTGGACTTGGGGCTGAGCTGCGCCCTCCACAACTAGATTGAAGGACAATGACTTGGAGCTGATGGGCCCTGGAGAAACACACTGTTCCCCAATAAAATGTATAAAAAACAAAAACAAAAAAAACCCACAATCTTTTGACTTTGGAAAAGCAACATAAAAGCTCTTCACAAAAGACTGGAAATGCTGGGAGAGGTAATTCAGTTTTAATAAACAGTTATGTGTTGCTCTCCTCCAGGTAGAAAGCAGTGTGCAAAATTGCTTTAGGTGAAGATGGTCATTGTTAGAATAATCTGTAAACGGGACCTGCCCACCCACAGTCTCACGCCCTCCAAATCCTCCCCTCTTTCCAGCCTTAAAGTCACCTCAGGATGACCGTCCACCGGGCCATGGGGACAACCTAAAGCTCCAACCCAAAGTCATTCTTTAAAACTCTTCAGTCGTTTCCTTCTCTACTGTTCACAGCGTATAAGTCCCCTGCCTAATTCTGGATTTCCACGTCTTCCCACTCCCGGCCTCCCACTGGACCTTCCTTGCCTTCCTCACGACGTTTTCATTTTTGCCTCCCCTTCAACCATACTGTTCCCTCCATCTGGAAGGTCTCCCCTTCTCCTTTGCTTGGCTAACGCATGCTTTCCCTTTACGGCTCAGTTTGGGCATCATCACTTCCTCCAGGAAGCTTTCCCTGACCACCACCATCCCCACTGGTATAAGTTACTAAGTGGAGATTATACCTACTGACCTGACAAAGTTGTCATGAGGATGATAAGAGGTAACAGTTATTCAGTTATTCAAGAGCTCTGAAAATAGCTAAGACTTGAGGGTGTTGGCCGAATAATAGCAGAGTGGAGGTGGGGAAAAGGGGGTGTGCTCATGAAATCAGACAGACAATCCCAAATGCGGGCTCTTCCATTAGCAACTGGGTGACAAGTTCCAGACAAGTTCCAGAACTTCTCTCAGCATCTTGTGGTTACATCTTTAAAAGGAAAGTCAGCCTTCCTTTGTTCCCAGGAGTGTGGAAAATGCTGCCTCCCATAGACCCCTTTCAGGGTCAAGTCTACACTTACCCCTAAGTACACAGACTTCCCAGGGGTTGCATGACCTTGGATGGTCCTAAAGGAATTACTGTCCAGATCCTTTACTTCCATAGTTATCCCGCCTGGCAAAAGAAAAATGCCACTCACCATCACAAACGCACTGTGGTCATTGCTTCCGGGATATGGCCTTCCCTAGAGGAAAGCTCTCTGAAGGACCACTCCACTCTCCTTAAGCACCAGCCTGGCCCCTTGGCCAGTCCTCAATCGCAGACACAGTTTTCCCTTAAGACATTTTTAAAACTTAAAAAAGCTTTTCAATGACAGTGGACATTCAATATTATATGCGTTTCAGGTGTATAGCACAGTGGTTACACATTTACATTATTTATGAAGTGACCCCCCCGCAGGAGTCTAGCACCCACATGCTACCATCTGTGGTTACTATAATATTATTGAATCTATTCCCTGTGCTGTACTTTATGTCTTTGTTCCCTTAAGACGTCTACACTGCCCGCTCCTCAGACTGGAGGGCTTCTCCCCAGAGACGCCCCCTGACTCCCTGCCCCTCACGATGAGCCAGCCCTGATCGCCCTTCGTCAGGTGACCACCTGTCCGCACACCCAGTCTCCCTGGCCTGCTGGACTTGCTTTTTCTCCACGGCACTTGTTACCTGACAAATGACATTTCCTCATTCCTCGTGTCTGTTCTCTAGCGAATGTCACCCCCACTCCCCACCACTAGAATTTAAGCCCCATGAGAGCAGGGATTTGGGTTTTGTTCACTCAGGTGTCCCACACACCTGGAACATACCTGACACATAGTAGGTTCTCAAAAAATATTTGGTTAATGAATGAATGAACAAATGGAACAAAGCATACTACTTATGTGTTCACATTCTTTAGTCACACAGACTTAAATTCACGTCTGAGCTCTACCACTCACTAACTGCATGACCTTTCATAAGCTTTGTTTCCTCATCTGTTGATGAAAAAAGCCAATATTACCTCATAGGATTATTGTTTAGATGACATAAGGTAATTACTATAAAGTGCTAGCACCACGCCTGGAGCATAGCACATGCTCAGTGTTAGATGCTATTGTCGTAGGTCATTTATCATAATTATCATCACTGTTTCATTTAAGGTCCACACTAACCTTAACAGGTAGATCACCCCGACTTTAAAGATATGGAAAGTGAACAAAGAGAGGTTAAGTAGCTTCCTTGCTACAGAGCAGGTAAACCTCCCCACGGGTCTACGGGACACATTCCTGCCACCTCAGCTCACCTAGACCAGGCCTCACCCTGGAGTCCTCGGCTACTTGGTTCACCTGAGGTCACAGAGTTGACATGCTGGCTCGTTCCACAACGTCCAGACTCATCTACAAGTTGAGCTTCCCCAGGCTACCCGAGGTCCAAAGACCATTTTGGCCATTCCCAGGCACCTTGGAAGTCTCTGTGCTGGACCAGTGACATAGTGCCCTTCCAGGTGGTCTCTGATGGGGCATCTCTTACTTTATTTTGTCTCTCAAAGTTTACAGTAGGCCAGGGAATGTGGGCATCCTTTTTGGGCCAAAAGAATAGAAACAATAACTTTGAGTTCATATATTTTAAGTGAAATGTTTCAAAGAGAGGGTAAAAATGATTCTCTTCCACTAGGGGCCCTTAGTACACTTGGTGTCCATACCATATAGCTGTTAAGAATACAGGCTATGAAATGCCGCACATAAGAGGTGCAAATTCAAATGACTCTGCGATACCATGTTTCACGTATCAGATGAGCGACATTCCATAAATGGAGTTACACACTTTGTAAGGCTGTGAGGGAGTGGAACATTGCCCGGGAGAGTGCAAACTGGCAAAGAAAGACCCCTTTGGGCTGCAATTTGGCAATATCTGTCCATATTACATGTGAAAATAGTACTTAACTATGCGTGGAAAGTATCAACTGTACTAGCACACATGCAAGGGAGTGTGGGGGAGTCTTTGGGGACCTACTGCTGTGTTAGGCATGACACCAAAGATAAGAAACGACAGTCCAACAGATGAACCAAATCAACTCTGATATGTCATAGACTGGAGTATTATGCAGCTCTGAAAAAGAATGAGAACACACTGAAAGTTCTGATTGGAAAAGGTTTTGAAGATATTTTGATAAGTCAAAAGGTTCATATAGTAGAAAATGGGGAGGGAATAAGACATACATCTGTATTTGCCTTACATGCATAAGAAAACTCTGACACTTAAAAAAACTATTAACAGTGGCTGCTTCTGAGAATGGAAGGCACGGAAAGTGGGAAGATATTTCACTGTATATTTCAATGAAATCCATTTTATTTTATTTTTAAACCATGCAAATGTCTTACCTTTTGAACAAAATTTAAATTAACTAGGGCAAACTACTTTTTCTCTCGGTGCTTTAATGTCCTCATCTGAGCAACGGGGATAAGAAAATCCACCATCAAGTATTTAGAACAGGACCTGGCCCCTAAAATATTACCTTTGGAAAGTAAAATTTTAGTCAGGGTGCTTAAAGCTTTCAAAATAAACTGCAATCCTATCTTCACAAATAATATTAATCATACAATTAGTGAAAAGGTGCTACTATACATTTGAACCAGATATTGTTCTGAGTACTTATAAAATAACTTATTATCCACACAGAAAGCCTGTGTGATAGGAATTATTTTCCTCATTTTACAAATAGGAAACTGAGCTCAGAGCAGTTTGCTGCCCAAAATCATAGAAGTAATTATATCTGTCTCTAATAGCTATACTCAAATTATCACACCACCTGTCAGACAGAAAATAGGAGGTCGGTTCCTCAATATACAAAAGTAGGTAGAATTTTAAATATGACAACTGAAACACCTCCAAGCCTAATTTTCATACTAGGCAGTATTGTAAGGGTAACACTCTGCTGACAAAACAATTATGACTGAGTGCGGGGGTGTGAGGAAAAACTGAAATGCGGGGTTTGCTTCTAATATCGTATATGCTGTGTTTAAAAACAGTAGGGCAGCTGTAAATAGCAGGGGAGAAACTTTACATAGAAAATCATAGAAAAACCATTCATAATTGAAAGAGACTCTCATCTAGAAAAATACCCCAAACTTCCACAAAATTAACTCCTAGTAACTAGAAAACAAAAATGTTATATTGTTCCTGCTTCAATAATCAGGTACCTCAAATGGAAGACAGAAAATTCCAATTCTTCTGTTTTAAAACTTTCAGCTACAAGAACTCCCGAGAAACAGTATTAATAGCTTTGTCACTTACAGGATGCTTTTAGCAATAAGGTATTTTTCTCTTATCTTCTACTATTTTGCATGAAGAACAACCTGAAATTAAAGATTTCACAATGAGCACTTCCTAGACACGGAACTGCAGTTCTTACTTAGATTACGTTCCTCTTTATTGTTCTATGTGGACCTTGGCAAATAAACCACACACGCGTGTGACTATATCTGCGAAAACGCAGTTCTTTTTCCCTCTGAAGGAAAGACAGACTTCATCTTATCCAGTTGCTTGGTCTTTCACCTAGGTTGGTCGGGCACAGAAATTAACTTCATTTTACAGCCCATCACACTCAGCATATGCTCCAACAAATGGATTCCTGTGTCCAGAGACCAGTAAAACCCCTGGCTCCCTTGGGGATTCTGCTATAGCATTTGTTCTAGGACATTAATGGATGTCCTAACCAGTCCATGTTTTCTAAAGCAATGACAACTCAAGGTCATACTCTCCAAATGAGGCATGCTCAATATAATGACTACAAAAAATTGTACACATGCAACATACAGACATTCCTGGTGATGTCGATCATACATATTGCTTTTTCCAAGACGAAATTTCATGGGGATTCTTATTCTAAGAGGCATTTTAAAAATCAACCAATCAATTTCTAGCAAGAAGCCTTTTGCATGAATTAGAGCAAATGTTCAATTAGTACCCCATGTTTGCTCAGAGGCACTGCAGGGAGACATAGCCAGAAATGTGTCCCAGATGATTGAGGAAAAAATGGTTCAGTTTATGATTTCTCTCAAAATTTATGCCCCAAACCAAAAAAGAAAAGATTTAATTATGATCGCCACCAAACTAACTTCAAACAATAGATCAACAACCTCTCTGTCTGAAAATCTTTTAGACAAAATATTTTCAGTAATTTGGAGTTTCTTGTTCAGTAAACTAAATTGCTCAGTAAGACTGAGAATGAATATATTTTAGTGTAGAGGTTGTGATTTCAAAAAGGAGAAAGAAAATAGGGAAAATGTCTGGAAGAAAGGGACATTTCACCCCACAAAAAATGGGAAAGAAAAATACAATTTGGAATTAGAGGGAATGTGCCCAAAATGCTGCCCAGAAAATCATAGAAAGTTATTCAAAGACATATTGTAAAAACAGAATATCCAAACCCTCTTGTGGAAGGGCAAGGAAGTGGATTAAGTCAATTCTTTCTGAGTGTGAAAACTAGGCTGACAGAAATAGATCATCAGCTCTTTTATTTTTTTTAATTTATTTTATTTTTATTTTTTTAAAATATTTTATTGGAGAAGGGGAACAGGCCTTTATTGGGGAACAGTGTGTACTTCCAGGCCTTTTTTCCAAGTCAAGTTGTTGTCCTTTCAATCTTAGTTGTGGAGAGCGCAGCTCAGCTCCAGGTCCAGTTACCGTTTTCTAGTTGCAGGGGGCAGAGCCCACCATCCCTTTGGGACTCGAGGAATTGAACCGGCAACCTTGTGGTTGAGAGCCCACTGGCCCATGTGGGAATTGTACTGGCAGCCTTCAGAGTTAGGAGCATGGAGCTCCAACCGCCTGAGCCACCGGGCCGGCCCAGCTCTTTCATTTTTTTATTTTATTTTTTTTCCCTCTTTCTTCTGCCCCGCCCCACACTCTGGTTCAAGCCATTGTTTCTCAGTCTAGTTGTGTAGGACACAGCTCCCCGGTATCATGAGCCTTGCACTCCCCTGGGCTGAGGCAGTCGGTTACCAGTCACGTTCAGCTGCTCACAGCAGCTCACGGCAGCTCTCACCACTGCCGGCCACTCACACTGGCCATCGGCCGCTCCTGGTAGCACTCAGCAGCACAGCAGCCAGCAGCATCAGCTCTTTTAATAATACAATAAAAATAAATACCCAGCCAACTGAATTGGAAGGATATATGTACATGATTTTACCCTATTTTATAGCTTGAACTAATAGATACGAATAAAATACTTTTATCCTGTTTATAGAACACTTCTAATTAATTTAATTATTTTTGTCTAGATTTCACTCGATGTCCATATGGTATGTTTTTTTTTTAATTTATTGGGGTGACAATTGTTAGTAAAATTACATAGATTTCGGGTGTACAATTCTGTATTACATTATCTATAAATCTCATTGTGTGTTCACCACCCAGAGTCAGTTCTCCTTCCATCACCATATATTTGATCCCCTTTACCCTCATCTCCCACCCCCCACCCCCCTTACCCTCTGGTAACCACTAAACTATTGTCTGTGTCTATGAGTTTTTGTTTCTCATTTGTTTGTCTTGTTCTTTTGTTGTTTTGGTTTATATACCACATATCAGTGAAATCATATGGTTCTCTGCTTTTTCTGTCTGACTTATTTCGCTTAGCATCATACTCTCAAGATCCATCCATATTGTCACAAATGTTCCTATATCATCTTTTCTTACCACCAAATAGTATTCCATTTTGTATATATACCACAACTTCTTTATCCATTCATCTATCGAAGGACATTTTGGCTGTTTCCATGTCTTGACCACTGTAAACAAAGCTGCAATGAACATTGGAGCACACGTGTCTTTATGTTTTCAGATTTTTGGGGTAGATACCCAGGAGAGGGATTGCTGGGTCATATGGTAATTCTATTCGTAATTTTTTGAGGAACCTCCACACTTCCTTCCATAGTGGCTGCACCAGTCTGCATTCCCACCAACAGTGTATGAGGGTTCCTTTTTCTCCACAGCCTCTCCAACACTTGTTACTATTTGTCGTGTTGATGATAGCCATTCTGACTGGGGTGAGGTGATATTTCATTGTGGTTTTCATTTGCATTTCTCTGATGATTAGTGATGTTGAGCATTTTTTCATATGTCTATTTGCCATTTGTATGTCCTCTTTAGAGAAATGTCTCTTCAGGTCCTCTGCCTATTTTTCAATTGGGTTGTTTGTTTTTTGTTGTTGAGTTTCATGAGTTCCTTGTATATTTTGGGTATTAGCCCCTTATCGGAGGCACTGTTTGCAAAAACCTTCTCCCATTCAGTTGGTTGCCTCTTTATTTTGTCGATGGTTTCCATATGGCATGTTATAAAACCATAAAAGGACACCCAGGTGTGGATTTTTCACGTACAATTTTCACTTGAGACAAATCAAATCAGCATGGGCTTCAAAACTAAAAATAGTAACGAACACATAAAAGTGAGCTTACCAAAACAAGGGTTGCTCCACGCAGTTAAGCTGTTCTAGAATTCTGGGTGTAGGAACCTCATTCCTCCTGAATGACATCAGCCACCAGAGCCCTGCCTCTCAGACCTGCTCACTGCCCTCCCCAGGAGGATACAGGTTGCTAGTGAAATCCAGAACAGAGCTATCTGAAAACGGAAAGGAAAAACAAAAACAAAATTATAATTTGGGAAATGCTCGCAGAAAAGGGAGACATCATTATCAGACTCACTGTTTTCTCTCTCGTATTAAGTGTAATAAAAGACAAAAGCAAAATAAGAAAACATACAAAAAAAGAAACACATTGAAAAAAAATAGACCTATCAGGTAGATGCTGATAAAGAGAAAGTAGATATAGTAATAATATTATCCGACAAATTAGAAATCAAGGCTAGGGGTGGCCCATTAGCTCAGTTGGTTAGAGCATGGTGCTGATAACACCAAGGTTGCTGGTTCAATCCCCGCATGGGCCACTGTGAGCTGTACCCTCCTTTAAAAAAAAAAAAAAGAATAGAAAAGAAAAAATAAATCAAGGCTAAAAATAGACAAGAAGAATAGTTTATAGTCATAAAAGTTATGATCCACCGAGAATATATAACAGCCAGAAACCGTTACGTACCTAATAACACATTCAAAATATATAAAGCAAAACCTGATAGCAGGACAAAGAACTATTGACCAATCCACAGTAAAGTGGGAAATTTTAACCTATCACTCAAAAATCAACAGATCAAATATGGACAAAAATATAGCTGTAGAGGATTAAATAACACAATTCAATAAACAGGCTTGAATGAACAGATACAGATTTTTCTTTCCCAACAAAAAACATACACATCCTTTTCAAACACTCATGAAATATTTGCGAATATTAGCCATATATTTATTAGGCCAGCAAAAAGGTCCGATGAATTCTTCAAATTGAAATTATACAGGCCACACTCATTGACCACAATGTACTGAAATTAGAAATTAACCGAAGGAATACACCTTCCAAAATACTCCTCTTAGAATTTTTAACCGACTGTTCCAAACAAGTATTGGTTTCAGGAAGAAATTGCAAACTAGTCAGAAGTTAAGAGTGTGGCCAAAGCAATCCTCAGAGGCAATATCACAGCCTTAAATGGTTTTATTAATGAAAAGCGTGCTGAATATCTTCAGCTGGTCTGTCCACATTCACTCTCTGCCTTCTCCATGCTGCTTGGGCACGGAGAAAATGACCCCATGGACAGTATCAAAGAGCTCCCCACCCGCGGGAGCCTACAGCACTGGCAGATGTCAGAGGAGGGAGGCCCACAAGATAGGGTGTCTGTGCCCCAGCATCCCCCTGCAGGGGTCACTGCAGTTCTTCCCCTTCAGGCCCAGGGAGGGCGAAACTCTTCAAACAACCCTGTTTCCTGCTAGAACTTTGCCTGATTCAAGACAGAAAACAAGCAGGGTTTCAGCTCAAGACGCTAGGAAAAAAGGAACCAAGGAGGAACAGTAATGAATAAAGATAAAACCCCAAATCATTAATATAGGAAGCTAAAAAGCGACTAGAGTTGATCCGTAAAACAAGACACCAATAAAAGAGAACGCTTAAGTCTAGTATTTTAAAAAAGGCACGAGAAGGAAAATGAGAGAGAAACAGGAATAACAGGAATAGAAAACAGACATAATCCAGATACCAAGGAGTTTTTTTATTTATTATTATTTTTTATTTTTTTATTTTTAATTTTTTTAAATTTATTTTTTAAATTTATTGGGGTGACAATTGTTAGTAAAATTACATAGATTACCAAGGAGTTTTTTAAATTATGAGAGAACTTTATGCCAATACATTTAAGAGCAAAGTAGTCCCTGGACAGCCTTTTCTAATGCTTATTCAAAACAAAATAATACCTGAAAATGATTGTAAAATTCTCTGTAGCATTTTGGCAACTTCTTGTTAGGCTCCCAATATTTCAAAGCAAAAATTTCTGAAACTCACAACGTTTTACAAAGTTTATAGGAGGTCCTTGCCCTGGCATTCCCCGTGGAAGATTCCTGTTCTCCCAAAGGAAACCACAAACAGTAGCTCCCCCCAAATTGCTATTTAACATGTACATGTCAGGATTTCTTTTCTTTTCAGATTTGAAAAGAAACTGTTAACTATTGTCTTCCTCCTGTGAGAGGAGACTGTCTTATCTCCCAGGTCCTACAGAATCATTGCCTCCCTCCCTCCCAATATATTCATATCTCCTTTCAGTTTAATACATAGTATTCATTGTTATCATGGCTGTAAATCTCATTCCCAGCTGATCCAAACAGTGCACAAGCTACCATGTATTTTTCCTTTCTTGTACCATTTCTATTTTATCCCTGGAGTTAATCGCTGTCTATCTGGAGGGTTGCTTGCTTGTTTTCTCTGGGTTTCTTCCTCATTCCCCTCCCTATCCCTTTGGGGATGTCCTTCTTGGTGGCTTCCAAGCACTTTGGACTGTTTGTCTTCCTGCCCTGTGGCATAACCATCATCTTCTAGGTTACAAACCTCTGTGTTGTGCCCTATTTCCTGGAGCCCACAACTTCCTTTGTATTTGTTTTTGTCCTTGTTTTTCTTTTTTAAGAAAGGGCCACAATCTGGGTGGCTTTTTTTTTTTTTAATTTCATTTTATTGGGGAATATTGGGGAACAATGTGTTTCTCCAGGGCCCCTCAGCTCCAAGTTGTTGTCCTTCAATCTAGTTATGGAGGGCGCAGCTCAACTCCAAGTCCAGTCGCCATTTTCAATCTTTAGTTGCAGGGGGCGCAGCCCACCATTCCATGTGGGACTTGAACCGTCAACCTTGTTGTTAAGAGGTTGTGCTCTAACCACCTGAGCCATCCGGCCGCCCGTTTTTTGTCTTTTAGTGAAACACTCTTTCTAGGAAAGAGTGCTTCTGAGGTAAAGTCGGGGGGGGGGGGGGGCTTTAATTTCCATTATTGGGATTGGGGGTCTCCTAGACTGAGCTTTTAATTTTCTCTTCTCCCATTTTCCACTTATTTGTCTCTTTGTTCTACTAAGTAATTTCCCCAACTTCATCTTCCCTCTTCCAACTGTTCTATTTCTTTTACGCTATCATATTTTTAATTTCTAAGAGGTCTTGTCCTCTAAGATCCTGTTTAAAGGCCCCCTGTTCCTGTCCCAGGAATGCAAAATCTTTTGGTACATCTCTGAAAGTCTGAGATTTTTTTAAAGTTTTTTTTGTTTTTGTTTTTGTTTTCCCCCCATGCATTGTCTCTATTTCCTCCTGGTTAATTTTTGTTTCTATTTTCTGATTTTGATTTCTGCCTAGCATATTGGAGGCTTTCTCAATATCAAGAGCCCTTCTGCAGGATGTAGATTTCACTTTGGCATATTACGCCCACCCATAGGTGGGCCTGGATGCACAGGTTGGAGATGACACTTTATGCTCCTTATAAAATTTCCCACCCATTCTCTAACTTCATTCCTACCCACACTCTCATTTGCAGAAGAATGTGACGTCTCATTTCCTCAGCTTTCCTGAGGTCTGCGATGAAAGTCCTCTAGATTTTTGTCAAGGTCCTTCATTGTCTCTTGGGACTCAGCTCTCTCAGTCCGCTAAATCAGCTAATACTTGACTATCTGCTTTCCAGCTTTCAAAACTTTGTCAAAATAGCTTATCTACTGTGATTTCCTTTCCCTTTGTCCTTATAGCTTTCTGCTCCTTTTCAGCCTTTTAGTATCATGTCAGTAGTTTTATGAAGGAGCAGATATAAACCTCTGGGTTCAAACTGCCATTTTTCCTCTGGACTTTCCAAACCAAGCAGATACATGACACTTCTTCCTTAATTTACACGTTTGACTAGCATATGTAGTACTTACCGATCTTACTGTCTTTGTCACACCTCCTTCCAGAAACAACAATAAAGGCAAAAAAACCCCTTAGATTTTACAAACTGCTTGGCTTTTTTTTTCTTTCATGGTTTCCCACGTCTTGAGTCAGTCTTTCTAAATGACAGCCTAATGAGACTTCAGGTTCTTTTTCTTAACTGTTGCCCCCCACCCACATCTCCAAAACTCTGTTCAGTGTTTGCTTTCCATAAAGCTTTCTTGCATCCTGTCCCCATCCTGGCTGACTAGCTCACTAGTGAATGCGAATTTCATGTTCCTCTGGTATACTTGCCATGGCTCCCACTCCGTCACTCCCGATGGTTACAGACCCTCAGAGAGAGATTATCCATTTTAATTGAACCCATTCAGCGGTGGGATTCCTGAGGATTTCTATTTTCTAATTTTGTGGGGAAAGGTCAGAACGAGTTTCCCAGAGGAGTGAAAATGAAGCTATTTAAAGGATGTAGAATTTAGCTAAGTGAAACAGAGCGATCCAGGTAGAGGAAATCATCTACCCATGTCTCCCCACCCCACAGGACTCAAGGCACGTGCCCATGAATGATGGTTCAAATGGCAGTGAGCAAGAGAGGCTGCCTATTGTCATGCACACATTAGTTCCTGTTTTTTTCCTAGCTTCCTCTCTTTCCCAAACAGTAGTATACAGGCAGACAGGTTATATATTAAAAACATATTGATTATATAAAAATACAGGGAGTGCCAAAAAAAATGTATATACATTTTAAGAAAGGAAATGTATATACATTGTATTAAAATCATAATACAATGAACGACGCTAGCATTCATTTGATTAACGCCATCTTTTGAGCGAACATCACACTATACACATTGCTACCGTAATTCAACTTCGAAAATACATAGATAACATCTCTTAAAAGGCGTACATTTTTTGGCACCCCCAGTATGTATTATATGCATATTCAAGGAACCAGTATAAGAAGTGTAAGAGGTAGTCTGTTGCATTCAAGAAGTTTATATAGTTGTAAAGAGTATATACAGAGGAATCAGTCTTAGAGAAGCCCAATAATGGGAAAACTTCCCAAAATGCCAGGTGAGTGGTCTGCATCCAGCTTGCACCTCACCCTTTCACTCCCTGAGTAGCTCACGAAACAGAAAGACAAGGATGGAGAGAAGGCATGCCTACCAGCTTGCATGCCTTGCTTCAGCCTTGCCTCACCAAGAAGCTCTCTCTCTCTGTCTCTGTCTCTGATGTCCAGGATCATTCCAGCAAAAGAAAGAAACCAAAAGAAACCTGTCGCCCCATTTCAGCGAGCAGGTAGAGAGCCCCGAGTTAGACCCTTCCTCAAAAGGCCGGTCTCTAGCTGCAACCTGAGCGGCTCCCAAAAGTTAGAAGCGGGGCCAGCTTCCAGGGTTAGGGTGGTGAGCTGGGCGGGCCAGGGCTCACCTGGAGCGGATCTACCGGTGGGAGCTAAAGCTCCAGGATGCCCAGGGCCAAGTGGGGCGGAGGGAGGGAATCCAGTTCCTCTGCAAGGTACGCGCGGTTTGCGGCCACGCTCGCCCTCCCTCTCCAGCCCGAGGCCAGCCTTCTGCGTGGCTGGGCTTCCCACTCACCCAGGCGTGGGGGCTCCGGCAGCCGCGGGTGGGGGTGAGGGGGAGGACCAAAGGTACGGGGTTAGGGAGGGAAAGGACAAAGGAGGAAGGGGGGGACTGGGGCACCCCATGGCCAGTGGCTCAGAGGAGGGCCACCTGTCATCACGGGCATTGTCACGACCCCCCTGCCACGCCCCCGCACAGGGATGGGGCGGGGCAGGGCCCTGGGTGTCCCCTGGGAGGGACGTGCATCCATAAACTGGATCTGGATCTCGACTTTGCCTCTTCCCCTCCAGCACTCCCACCCCCATTCTGGATGCCCAGTCTCCTGGTCAGGTCGGGCCTCCCTACTGGGAAACTTCTGGCAGTCCAAGGAGAAATCAGGGCTCCGCTTTATCCAGGAAAGCTCTGAATAATAATTAGTGTGGGTGGGGGAGGAAGCTCAAGACAGTAATAATAGCAATAGCTACTGCCGAAGGCTGTCACTGGGCTAACGTCAGCACACCGGGGCCCACCTAAACCTTTCCATTGCTTACCTATGCTCGGTCCCATTAGTTGGCACCTCGAAATTGATTCCAATGAAAAACAATTGGGATTTAGGCAAATATTTATCTACGTGGATTTTTAGCACAGCTTTTTCTAATATTGAAAAACTAGAAGCTACCTAAATGAACGAACAATACGCCATGCATTGTCATAAATCACGGCACATCTTTTAGGGGGATTTAATGCACAGGTTTAAAATCATTTTATGGAAAAATACTTTTGATCCCCAGAAAATGTTCATTACGTAGTAATTGAGTGTGGGGGGAGAGAAGTTTATAACACTGTTTAAAAAAGGAAACATACAGACATAATTTGGATGGACAGAGACCGAAAGTGATTGTCGTTAAGTGGCTGGATGTTGAGCATCAATTTTCAGTAAAGATAAGAGGGAAAAAGTTATTTTAGAAATCTCGATTCTGCTCCTCTCCAAATCCGCGTTTTCACGTTCGCAGAAGGGGGGAGGGGAAGGGGACGTTCTGGAAAGTTGCCCGTGTCCCCTCCGAGTCTTGCCCCGCGGGCCACCTGGGGGAACCCGCGAATCCAAGGACTAGAAGGGAAGGGGCCGCGGAGACTGGGACGGACGGGGACACGGACACGGACGGACACACACACACACACACACACACACACGCGCGCGCGCGCTGCTCGCGGGTGGGAGGCTGGCCTTTCCAGGATCCCCGGGGGGGTGGGGCGCCGGCCGGGGGTCATGGCGACCCCAACCCCTCTCGCACCCAGCGCCCTTCTTCAAAGTGTGTTGAATTCGGGAATCGATCGGCAATTACAAGGCCAATTAAATGCCCTCCGATTTAGAGTCTGGTTAGGCCGGAAAGGCTTCGAACCGCCCGTCAGTCCTCGGAGGTCTCGGCTGCGGTGACCTTTGGCGGCCCCTCACCCAGACATCTCCCCAGGCGATCGCCGCACCGGGGCGGGGGCTGCGCTGCCCCGACAGCCCCCCCCCCCCCCCGGGCTGGCGACGGACGGTCTTAGCGACTCAGAGCAGAGACACCAGAGCGACTCTCACTCAAGCCCAGGAAAGCAGGGGCGGTGGAACCGGGCGGCTGCTGGCCCCCCGGGGACGCAGCCAGGAGAGGGGTCCGGCCGTCTGCTGACCCCGAGGCAGCTGCTCGCCAGGGCCTGGGGGCCGCGATCACATTTCCCCAGAAGCTGCCAGGTTCCCCGCTTCCCGCAACAAACCCGACGCCCCCTTCTGCTTCTCTTTCCATCTCAATTGCCCACGGGCGGCTGCCACGGTGTTGGGGGGCTTTCCAGCTCACAGGCTTGTCAGCTTCGCGCCAGTTCAATAGCAAATGTTCACCAAGAGCGCGCCTACCGTGCACGTGTGCTCATAGAAGCCTCAAGCGGGAATGGAGTCCAACCACCTCGTTGGACAGATAGGGAAACTGAGGCACAGCAGTGACAGGTCAGTCTTGGATGGCACGATGGCTTCAGTGCGTAAAGACAACCCTGCAAGAATGTAAAATAAGGCCTGTTAGGAGGGTTTCCTATCCAATTTCTCTCCGCCTAGCTACTAATGCCTGGAAAATTGTGGTTTCTCTCTGTATAGATACATACCTGCTACGTGCAGAGTTTGGATTCTTTTTGGCTGAGCATTAGAGTGGACCTTTAAACAACACGGGTTTGAATTGCGCGGGTCCACTTGTAGGAGGGTATTTTTCCCCCCAATGAATCCAACGGGCTCTCCCTATCCTGGATTTCACATCCGCAGATTCAACAAACCGCGAGTGGAGAACAGTGTTTTTTCATTCCCAGCGGCAGATTCCCAACTAAGGATTCCCAGCCCCAGCTGCTGATTACGGTCACGGGATAGGCATTACTCTTTCCCAGCTGCAGTTGGTTGAATCCACTGATGGGAAGGGCCACCTGGGGAGTCAAAAGTCACTTGCAGATTTTCTACTGTGTGGGGCTGCGAGTTCCTACTGCCCCCCACCCGTTGTTCAAAGCAGAAGAACAAGTGAGAAAGCACCCGTGTGTGAAGATGAGTGGGGGAGTATATATATATATTGTGAGCTTTTTCTAGATCAAACATTCTTTGAAAAACCTCAGTTTTAACAGGCTTTTTCTAGATCAAACATTCTTTGAAAAACCTCAGTTTTAACAGGCACCCAAAACTCCATTTTATCAATATGCCATAAGCCCTGTTGCTGAACATTTATGTTCTTACCGGTTTTCATTGTCAAAAACAGTGCTGCTAAGACCGTCCGTGTTCATAAATCTTTGCATTCTGACTCTCTCCAGAATGGATTCCTAAAACTGGAATTACCAGGTGAAAGACTACAGACCTCGTTAAGGCTTTCGGTGCCCAGTGCCTGCCTGATTGCTTTCTGAAAGAGCTGTGCCTGTGATATGCTGCACCTAGCAGAACGAGTGTGCCCACGTCTTTCAATTATTGGCGAGGTTGAGAATTTGTTGGGAGTGACAAGGTCTGGATGCAGCTAGATGATGGCCATATGGGATCTTCCAGAGGCATCACAGGGTAGTGTCTTTTCCTTAACGGTACCCTGAAGCGGTTGGGCTTGGCCTCTCTGGCGTTGGGCACCATGCTCGTTGTGGACTGAATGGATACATTCTCACCTTGCCTCCCCTCCCTCAGCCCCACTCCCATAGGTCAGACCTGCTGGGTCTCTGGGCTGACATCTCTCTGCCTGCTAACTCTAAGTGGAAGCTCGTCATTAAGCTGTGTTTCCCCCACTCATCTTCACACTCGTGTGCTTTCTCACTTGTTCTTTTGCTTTGTGTCCTTTTCTTACTCTCTCCATACCCTGGGTGGCTGCTGTCACTCTTACATAAGGACGTTTTGATTCTACAGTCATGATAATAAAAAGAAGGCCAAAATCTCATCTTTTATACACTGTTCATTCATTTGTTTAGTCGAGGAATATTTATTGAGCCACCTATTATATACAGGGCACTATGCTTGTTAGAAACACAGAATCTAACATTTATAGAACACATCATAAATGCCCTGCACTGCATCACGGATAAGATTAGGCACCTGATTTTACTTGATCCTTATCATAGCCCAATCTAGTGAGTACTATTATTCCCCCATTTTACAGATAAGGAAACTGACGCCTACAGAAGTTAAAGGTCATATGACTCATTAAATAGTAGAGCCTTAGGTCCAAATCCAGGCAGTCAGCACTCAAAGCTAGATTCCAGAAGAATGGGGAGTGTTCCCGGCAGCAGGGTTATAATCAGAGAAGGTCCTGAGGCAAAAAATAGTTTGGCTTGTTAAAGAAACTGCCAGGAAGCTAGTGCCGCTGGAGCACAGGTTCTAAGGGGAGTGTATGTCAGGATGAAATTGCAGACCCTGTTGGTTAAGGTTAAAGATTTTTTTTTTTTTTGACTATGGATGGAAAGCTATTAAAAGGCCTCCAGCGAAAGAATGGTAACAGATTTGAGTTTTGAAAAATGCCTCTGGTGGGGAAGGAAATAGTCTGGTTAGAGGCAGCAATGGATGCAGCGGCTCTTGTGTCAGTCACCTCAAGATGAGGCTGCTGAGATGAACTGTACGGCCTGGATGTGAGGTGTGACAACCGGGTTCCGACGACAGTAGGTGGTGAGCTCATGCCAAAGGGACTTTAGGAAAGATGCTAAGTTAGTTTTGGACGCGTCAAAATCAGGGGCCTCCGTGGCACACGTACAGATTGCAAGTAGGAAGTCAGATCAAAACGTACAAATTGTCAGGGTAGAGATGGCAGCTGAAGCCACTGCAGGAGTCAGCAGGGACAGAGAGTGCACGTTCCCGACACTTACAGGTGAAGTACAGGAAGGAAGAGAACTAACTGTAAAGGTTCCAGAGGAAACAGGAACAGCGGGAAGCATCAGGAGGAGGGAGGCACGTGTCAGATGCAGACCCACACCTCTCGGACACCCAGGGGAGGTTAGACCATCCACGGGGTCAGGGTCGGAAGTCGGGACTGGAAATAATCTTACCTCTTTCTCGGCTCTCACACGCACGCTCATGGGCAGATGGGCAGTCCTTCTGCCCCCATTTGTTTCAGCAGTAATTTTGAAGGTCCAGCAAGAACGTAATTTGGAGTGACTTTTAGGACCTTTCTTTGTAGTTCCTCTCGGATTTTCACATTTATGTCTCAACTAACAATAACAAGTGAGTAAAACTGAACACTTAGAAATATCTTTAGGACTACACTAACAGATACAGGGTTCAAGTTTGGAACCCTAATGTTCAGAAAACAACAACGCGCACGTCCCAATTCTTTTCCTAGATCCCTCAGTGAATAGCCTCATTTAGGCACCATTTCCCCCCCCCCAACAAAGCTGATTATATGAACAACCACTGAGCCCTGCTGTGTGAACACGGGTCGGCTGAGAGGCCCCAGACTAGGTGCTCAGTAATCATTTCATGAAGGACGGTCGGGAGGAAAGGAAGAAGGGAAAGATAATTCTTTCTATAAAAGAACTCACGATATGGTGGTGACTCTCTTCTTTACGTAATTAAAGGATTTTGGTTAAATGACGGCAATATGCTTATTTCCTAAAAACGGGGTTGAAAATAAATCTTTGTCAGCTCTGGGTCAAATAGGCATGAAAATATAAAACGCTTTACGGAAGATGAATAATTTTGAAGGAGTAGAAAGACAGTGGATTTGTGTTTGAGATGAAAAAATAAACCGCCCTGCACAACACGGCTGGGTGCTGATTTTGCTGCATGGGAGACGACTTTGCATATCTGTTTTTTGGGCGTTTCTCGACCAATCATTAATTGAGTTGACCCTACATCCAGGGAATGCTGATGGCAGCATTAGCCATAAATAAATAAGCTAATATGTGCAATGGCTAAATGAATAGACTTTTCCTCGGTGTTTTATGGCCTGAAAAGAATGCAGCTTTTCATTAAAGGAATCATTTGAAAATGTGGAAACTGATACTGCCGCAGTATTAGTTGGGGGTTGGGGCTGATGTCCATTTACTTTAGCAAAGATTGTTATTGAATGAAACCTTTAATGGGAGCGTTTATGATCCCACTCGGCTAAGAGCTCAGGGCTGCCTTAGAATAGTCTTTCCCTCCACCTCGACAGCTCTTAGAGAATCAATACAGGTAACATGTCAATTGGTGGTCAGCAGTCCTGTAAATGGAAAGGTAGAGCTGAAATGGAAACTGACAGGTAGCCACTTAGAGAGAGGGTATGGAGTAAACACTTCGAAAGTGAAGCTCCTCTCGGGAGTGAGGGAGCGTCCAGCCCTCACATTACAGTAAGTGCTGGGATCCGATAAGGAGAGATTAGGAACAAAGACTAGATAGCAGGGGAAAGCCATTCAGAGTTTAGGGTGGTACTTTTAGAGCCCCAGAAGTCAGGCCAGTTCGTCCACTGGAGTGCGTTCCTAGGAAACCTTTCATACGCAGAAATGGTATAAAGTGAAGAAGCACTTACTTTAGGACACAGCTTGCTCACGGATGCACAAAATGAATCGAGAGAAAGCACAGATGTTCACACAGTTCAGAGCTCTGGCGGCTTGTGCTGAGCGTGGTTCCTGGGGAAGGAGCTTGGCGGGCCACGCTCGCTGCTCGGGGTGGGCTCTGCCTCTCTAGCAGCTCCTGAAAAACAAACGCTGAACCTTGTTTTCGTTTATTGCCTTTTTTGTTGTTGTTTTCGTAAAAATGAGAAATCCTCTTTGTATTTCTTCAAGTTAGTGAAAACAGTCACTAATGTAGGTCTTTCGTAAAATCCAAGTGGTGTAAAAACTTTTGAAAGCAGTGATACCTGTATTTATCATCAGTCTCATTTCTTTTTATTGTGTTAAAATCCACATAACAAAATTTGCCATCTTACCATCTTTAAGGGTACAGTTCAGTGGCATTACATTCACATTGTCGTGTAGACATTACCACCCCCCAGCTCTAAGACTCTTTTCATCTTGCAAAACTGAAACTCTGGCCCCACTTAAACACTAACTTTCTGTTCCCCCCTCCACCCAGCCCCTGGCAACCACAATTCTACTTTTGTCTCTACGAATCTGACTACTCTGGGCACCTCAGATGACTGGAATTATACAGCATTTGTCCTTTTATGACTGGCTTGTTTCACTGAGCAGAATGTCTTAAGATTCACCCAAGTATAGCATGCTTCAGAATTTTCTTCCTTTTTTTTTTTTTATTAGTTTCAGGTGTACAAAACAATTTACTACCCCTCTACTATCGTATGTAGCTGCTACAAAAATTCCATTAAATTTATTCCCTGTGCTGTATATCTCATGGGATATATATATATATATATATATATATATATGATATACATACTTAATTATAGTTCACATACAATATTGTTCATCTTCAGCTTCATGTATACAGTGCAGTGGTCAGGCACCTACACCATCCATGACGTGGTCTCCCTAATAAGACATGTGTCCATCTGACCCCCTACATAATCTTTACGACATTATTGATTGTATTCCCCAAACTGTCTTTCATATCCCCATGGCTATATTATGACTACAAATTTGTCCTTTCTGATCCCTTTACCTTCTCCCCCCTCCCCTCCCCCTCCCATTTCCTTCCTTTTTAAGGCTAAATAATATTCCATTGTTCTTCCATTTTCTTCCATGGTCTGTTCTATTTGGCATCTATATATCTGTATTGATTATTTTCAAAACGCTAAAATCAAATAAAGCAATGGCTCTCGACTTTAATATGGATAGCTGGGCCCCTGTCCCTCCACACCCCCCCCCACCCCAGAATTCCTGACTGAGCACACACTTAGTGGGGCTACAGAATTTGTCTTTCTAACAAGTTTCTGGCTGCGGCTGGTCCAGCAACCACACTTTGGAGAAACATTGAGAGAAAGCATATATATCAGTAATAAAATATGCATTAATTCTGACTCACTTTCGCCTTGTGTGACAGGTGAAGAGAAAGGAAGTAGATTAAGTTATCATCCAGAAAACAAGTCGTTTCACTTTATTTCATTCTCACAACACCCTACAGCATAATTGTTTTATGGGTGAGGATGTTAAACCCCAGCAATGAGGACCTGCCTAGCCTTGTACAATGAGGCTATAGTGAACAAAGAGAAGTCTGTCCAACTCCAAAATCTACATTCTAGTTACGTTCCAACAATGTTCAGCTGGCGTAATTATATTAACCGAGAGTTTTAATTTCATTCTACTTTCTATGTGGTGGTTTGTCTTCTACTTTGACTGCCTTACTCCACTTTTTATTATTATTATTATTGTTGTTGTTGTTGTTGTTATAAGCTGATCCAAATTATCTTTAGAAATAGGCAGGGTATACATTTTAAATAAACACAAGAGAGCTTAAGGTAATTACTAAAGATGTGATGAATTGATTATATTTTCCAAACTAAAAATTGATGTATGTAACCCGATCAACATGACCAAAACTTTGTAGAAATAGGTCAGATTAAATTAAACGGTCCAAAGTTTTCCAGTTGGTGTGGGTAGCCATGATCCATATAAGGTATTATTTCTCATGAAGGCATTTTGGAGTGACCATTAGAAAAAACAACAAAATTACCTTCCTTTGCTACTATTCTGGTCCAGAACACAGTGGTTAATTTGGATTACTCAACTAGTGAAAAACTGACATCATATCAGTTCCTGATGTCTTGCTTTACTGTTTGATTTTAAAATAACATTCAAGCCCATAAGCAGTAAGAAATACATTTTGAACTAGCAGTCAAAGAAGGGCTACCTAATTACAGGATGAGCCCCAATCTTTTCGAAAGACCATTGTTCTGACTTAATTAACACGAACTAAAACAGTCCTAAAACAACAGGGTACATTCCCATTAGGATAAATTACTCAGACCTGGTCAATTCCCCAGAGGAAAATCTGTCACTGCTTTTCCACCCTCACTACATTTCTGTCTCAAAGGACTCTGCCACAGCTGAGAGCCGCCCTCTGGAAGGGACATCTGTTCCATATTGAATTGGCTCCATTTTGAGAGATGTGGACCGTGGCTAACGGGTGAAAATCCTAGGTGGTCAATAGAACCATGGCTGGGAATGTGACATAGCAGCTTAGTAGCTCCGGTTGCCTGCAAAGCACTTTTATTTTGCTTGTTTTGGTTGTTTTCCATGTGAATATGTAAATTTGTTGTTGCTTGCCTTGATATAGGGTACGATGGGATGGTTAGTAGAAAAACATGATTGCTTTAACAGGATTCATAAATTGAGCATACTGGTTCATTCAGAGGGTGGGCTATAGAGTTGGGTGGACCTGGCTTTACCCCACAGAGGAACCAGTTCCTTACTCTCTCAGCCTCCATTTCCTCAGTAGTCAAGTGAACTCAGTGGTACCTTTTCACAGGGTTAACACTCAATAAATGTTGGCAATTATTCCCATGAGTCTGCTGTCTCCCACACATGCTTGCCTTAGCCTTGTGATACCTTATATGGCATTGTTTTCAGTGGGTCTCTTTTTTTACACTCTATTATCATGAACCAGCTAATTAGAAAGGCCCCCCAAATTCCACTTGTCTATTCATTGGAATGAAATCAGATGAAAAACTAGAGCAATATAAATAATTTTTTGTCTGGCCATGTTTTAGTCTTTTTCCCTTTGTTAGTAATTTTTCCTCCCCAATTGGTAAAGGTCACAGATGGTGGTATGAATAAGTAACTTCTGTGTCCTCCAAGTAATTTTGTGTGCTGCTAACAAAACTTTTAACAGGCATTTGTCATGTGATGGACGAGGGGTGGGAACTGAGCGTTTAGAATGAATACAAATCACGATGGGAGATTAATTCACGTCTGAACATTTAGTTACGACACTAATGGTGCTCAGGCTTGAAGAAATTTTTAAAGAATTTATTCTATGTATGAAGAAATAGAACAAATGACAGACCCAGACACATCATGGTTGGGGGCCCAAAGCATATAGTAGAGAAAAGGATTACTTCTTCTTTTTTTTTTTTTTTTATTAGTTTGCTCATTTATTCAGTTCTTTAGATTCCACATATAATAAGGTATTTGTCTTTCTCCATCTGACTTATTTCACTTAGAAGAATGTTCTCTAGATCCATCCATATCATTGCAAATGGGATTACTTCTTTATTATCATGAAATTAAACTACTCCCAGCCCCTGAAATTCAATGTAGTCTCTCCTCTCAGGGCTTTTGCGTTTCCAGAGACCCTCAAGAACTATTAACAGCCAGATTTCACTATTTCTAGGTAAATTCCCCAAAATTTCATTCTTATTGGAAATTGTGGAAAACACTTCCATGGACGCTGTTAAAATCACAGTTGAGAAATCTGGTTTATTCCGCTAATTGGTTAGTTCCATTTTTTTTGTTTTGTTTGTTTCTTATCTTCAAAGAATTATCATTTGTTCATGAGACAGACATAAACAGAAGAGTACAGAATCCGAGTCCTTAGTTTTCAGTCCCCAACCTCTGAGGGTTAGCAGTCTTCATGAAACTTCATGTGGGTGTACAAGGCTTCTTGGTCTGGGAAGGTTTTTCCACAGATGTTACAAGAGCAGCCCTCGTCCTCCTTGTGTGAGCGTCGCACATGGCTGTCGTGGGCGGCGTGGGAAGCAAAAGATTTACCACAGTGCTTGCATTTGAAGGGCTTCTCCCCGGAATGCTGCCTGATGTGTGTGCGGAGTATGCTGGAGGCAGTGAACTTCTGCCAAGAACAGAAAGCAGAAGAAAAAGTTAGCGTCCACCAGCTGCAAGACCAATTAAACAAAAGGTTTTGTGATTTCATAGTTAGTGATGCTTGTGTCATCCCTTAGTTCTCTGACTGACCAAACATGGGCGTTGATGCTATGGGGCACTCTTGGTCAACAGGCGTGGCCTTAATAAAAAGGGGCATGATTGATGTGTCGTCCTGGCCGCTTTTGAGTAGCCGCAGCTAGTCAGTGACGAAGATCACCTAGGCGGGGGTCCAGATAAAAATGCGATTGACAACCCTACCCCAGAACGTACCCAATAAGCACACGCTTTGGGGCAAAAAGGAACCTGCATTTAAACAAGCAATTCTGATGCAGGGGGCTCTAGGGCCACCCTCCAAGATAAACTGCATCACAGAAGGAGTAGCTGATATTGGCCAGTGTCTTTGCATAAATCAGTCCCTTCCTGGTCTCTTCTCTTTTTAAATTCTTTGATAATTCGATTTACGTGCACTCATAAGAAATATTAGAGATTCTGTGTGCCCTTTACCCAGTTTGCCAAGGGTTACATCTTACAAACTACATTCCCACAACCAGGACCTGGACAGAATACTTTCATCAGAAAGATCCCTCACGTTGCCCTTTCATAGCCACACCTATTCCTTCCACTCCCATTGTTCTCTGAAGCCATGGCAACCACTACACTGTTCTCCATCTCTATAATTTTATCATTTCAGAATGTTCTCTGCATGGGATCAGACAGTATGGGACCTTTTGGTATTGGCTTTTCTCATGCAGCATAATTCTCGGGCGATTCACCCAGGTTGCTGGGAGTATAAGTTTATCCCCCTTTTTATCGCTGAGTAGTAGTCTGTGGATGTGCCCCAGTCTGTTTCATCACGTACCCCCAGAAGGACACCTGGGTGGGGCTACTATGAATAAAGCTGCTACAAACATTTGTGTACAGGTTTTCGCGTGAACATATAAGCAATTGCTGGATTGTATGGTAGTTACACGTTTCGTTTTGAAAGAAACTGCCAAACTGTTTTCCAGAGTGGCTGTAACATTTTAGATTCCCAAGTGCTTTGCAGTTTTTATGTATCTTTTCTTGGCCACTTCTTTCCTTTTCCTGATTTATAACCTTTCCCCTCATTTATTCCAACACTATGCTCTGACCTGGGTCACTTTCAGGTACTCTATCAGAAATGTAATCACTTCATTTTGGGGGTCCACTGATATAAAACATCAGGTTAAACTGGTGACCTCAGATTTGGGGAGCTGAGAAACACTTAACAGTGGGGTGTCCAGGCACATGGGGGATTGGGTCACTGCTCAGGGAGGGGCGCATGCTGTATTTGCAGACGCCCAGACACGGCCAATCTTCATCAGCTTTGGTAACAGGAAGCTACTGGATAAGCCAGGATGGCCAATAACTCATTCGTGTCCTGGAGTGGATTTAGTTTCCCCTCCAGGCACCACTCACTCCCAGGTTGGCTAGAAGGCCCAGGTGAGGATCAGAAATAGAACTCCAGAAAGAGGAGGGGTTGGGCGGTATTTTGACCTTGCTCTGGAAATCCTACAGGTGAGCATTTGCCCCTTAGGACAGGCTGCTTTTGCACTCAAATCCGTGGCCACCTTCCTTTGGTTTGTGATGGCTGCACATAGTCTGGCTGTAATAAAGCATTGAGTCTACAAGGCTTAGGGAAACTAATCCGCCAGAGAAATTGTGTGTCAATAGAATGGAAATAATCAGCATAGAAAAATGGGACAGTCCCCCGTTTTTCTATGCTGATTATTTCCATTCTATTGACACACAATTTCTCTGGCGGATTAGTTTCCCTAAGCCTTGTAGACTCAATGCTTTATTCCATCCGTGGAAGGTTCTGAAGTCGCCCTAACTAAGACAGCCTATGTTCCTTTTAGGGCTTTATCATAAAAAAGTAAGCGATAATCAGAGTCAATTTCAATGTCATTCAGTAGACTTTCTGTGACGATGGAAATGTCTGTGCTGTCCTATCCAATTGGGTGGTCCACTAGCCACATGGGGCTACCGAGTACTTGAAATGTGACTTGGGCATAGGAGTTACCGAATTTTCAATTGTATGTCACTTTTATGAATTTAAATAGCCACCTATGGTTAATAGCTGACTGCACTGGGCAGCACAGATGTCTCATCGAATAGGACCTGAGGTAATTTGGTAAAATATTTCGAAAGCAGGGTCAAACTGTTGCCTCTATTCCAGAAACCCCTAACCACACATTTCTCGTTTGCTTTTTATCACTGAATTTTCTGTAGACTGTGGATGAGGTCCCATTCCAGCAATGTTGCTCTAGAAAGTTAGATCAGCGGCATTGAAGACCCTGCACCTGTCATCTAACAGTCATATCTGCCCTCACTAGGTCCTTATTAATTTGGGGTTATTTCATTACACACGCCCTAACTGCCGATGAGGCCATAAGGGGCTGTGTCTAAGCAAACCTGAGCTCATTTGGGCAGGGGGCTGAGAGCAAGAACTCGATATAAGCCAGGCTTTATGCTTCAAGTTCTTGTCCACGGACACTCAAACAGAGCTCAAGGCAGATCCCTTAGAAGGCGGTTCCGTTTACCTTCGTACAGTAAACACACTGGTAAGGTCTGTCTCCAGAGTGGACTCTCATGTGCTTGTTTAGGCTGGAAGACTGAGAGAAACATTTCCCACATGTAGAACACTGAGGCAAGAAAGAAAAAACAGAGTCGAAATCACACCCTCCCCTAGCAAGTTCCCGTCACCATGCTGTTTCCCCGGGGAGAGAGGAGAACTACTGTATTTATTCTGTGTGCATATAGGCAGAGGGCCAAGTAGGCCCAGGCTGAGAGTCTAGTTCAGAGTGAAAGACATGCCAGTCCCGCACTGAAGAATCCAGCAGCAGAGGCTCTGGCCCAGGCCCACTCAGTGCTGGGACTTTAGGAACACACCTCACGTCTTTGGGTGTCAGTTGCTTCAAATGGGACATGTGGGTGTTGAATCGGACTGTGGTGTTTAATAAAAACCCGAATGAGTCCTGCTCTGTCAATAAGTAGCTGTGTGGCCCGTGCAAGTCAGTTAAACTGGAAATCTTCATTTCCTCATGTCTCTCACGGGCAAACCACCTGCTCTGCCTTCCCGCCAGGAAGTAAGTTGTGAGTAAATTGCAAGCACTACACAATTAATCCAACAAGTCCTATTCCGTGCTTAACACTCGTCCAGAGACAAGGAGCTAAAAATCTAGTGGAAGATGGCGAGGAATGCAAAGACCAAAATGGCAGTGTCACAGGTGGCAGTTGACCTGAGACAGACTGTACCTACAAAACAACGGTAATGTTTGGGGTCCGGGGACAGCGTATGGTCCAGGCACCTGTGGTGAGCTGTTCACATTCCTGCTCTGTGTTCCTTCCTCCGTGACTTCTGACACTCTCCTCAGGAAATCTGAACCAGGTAAAGGAAACTGCTGTGCTTCCACGGCCCACTCCCCAGGTGTGCTTATGACAACAGAGGGGAGAGTACGTATTTTTCTTTTTTTTTCTTTAAGGAAGGAGCAGCTCACCGTGGCCCATGCGGGGATCGAACTGGCAACCTCGGTATTATTAGCACCATGCTCTAACCAACTGAGCTAACCCACCACCCCAAGAGTAGGTAGTTTTACATTATGAGATTTTAGATTAGGTAGCTTTAGATGAAAAGTCTTCTGTATTTTTCCTGTCGTGATTAAAGTTTTAATAATAAGCATGTATTATTGTTACTAAAGCAAAAAAAAAGTCAGATGCTTCAGATACTATTGCAAAAAGAACAGAACAATTATAAAAGGAAAGCAGTTAGAAAAAGAAACACTGTTCTTGAAAATTAAAAACAAAAAGAATAAAAAAGTACTCAGTGGAAATGCTATGTAACTGAATGGGCCCAGATGACTAAAGTATTTAATCATAAGATTGGGGAGTTTTCTGGGAAGGCTAAGCAAAAAGAAATTAAAACTTAAGCACAGGGAGGTAGATTCAACCTAACACCTGGAAGACAGATAATAACTAAAGAACAAGAAAATTCCTTTGAGCTTAGGACTTGTGCCTTCAGATGGAAAGAGTACCTTGTACTCCACTGCGTACAAAGTAGAAGAAAAAAACATTAATACATCCAATTTGACACATTCTGTTAAAATTTCAGAACTCCAAAGACAAAAAAGCCCAATTTCAACAAAGAAGAAAACTGATGATATTTACAAAGAAACAAGAACCAGAATGCCATCAAATGACAGGAGAAAACGGAATGATGCTCTGACTATTCTGAGGGAAAATGATTTCTATCTACAATTCTATATCCAGTCAAACTATCAAAGAGACATGCAAGTAAAATATCCTCCAACAGAAGACTCAGAAAACTTTTCACTACGTATACCTTTAGACACAATTACCTGACATGCCCCAGTCATATAAAAAAGAAATCAAGAAAGAGGAAGAGGGGGACAGAAGAATCAGTGGTGGTGAATCAGGAAGGGGATGAAAAATACCTAAATATGACAGTTCACAGGCCCAGAAAGTAGGTTCAAATCAGAGTGCGCTCTACGAAACGCTGTGTAAATGTCATTATACAAGTTATGCAATTAAGAAATTGAATATATGTTTTGCAATTAGAAACTGTAGCAAAACCAACAGCTGACAAGGAAGTCAAAGTGCAAGAAGTTCAAATCAAAGTCTTGCCTAAACTTGAACCGTGATGGAATATAGAAAACAATGCTTTCTGAAAAAACAAACCCTCTCCCCGTGGGTCAGCTTTTTCAGATGGCTGGACGGAACTGACGTTCTGAATTCATGTATGAACTCTTGGTACTCATTGTTATGGATGACAAGGGTTTTCTCTGGCATTTTAATTTTGCTTGATAAATCATCTGAAAAGGAGGTACGTTTGCTTAGGTTGTAAATGCTATAAGGAGGCTGAGAATAGAGTTTTTCATTGTTGGTTGTATTCCCAGCACCTTCTGGTATTTTTGTCAATCAATAATGTTTTCTCTTTCAAAAATCAATTATTCTTGTTGAAAATCATGTATCTGAAGTTCTACACGTCTGTTTCCCTTGAGTTTCTTTTTCTTCTATTCCAGTTAAATGTTTTCTTTGGGCTTCTGTGGAAATTAAGTCTACTTTATCATGTTAAAAGTTAAATACCACTTAAGGTACTGATATGGCCATTATATTTACAAATTTGCGTGCGGTGTCATCTTAAGTCAGAAAAGTAGCCTCATCCTATTCAGTATGATCCCAAGTATATTCCAAATCCATACAGACCGAGAAAAAGTATACCTACAATATCTTAACTTTGGACCACAGCATATCAAGTGGCGTTTGCTTTGTTTTTTCTACTTATTGTACTTAACCAAACATACACTATTTTTTTCATGTTAAAAAAAATTGGAAATAAACATTTCAAAGGTTTACCAAGGAAAAACAAAAAGCACTGCTGGTTTCATTCTCAGCCACACTCTCAGAATGACAGCAGGCACTGCACCCAATAGGCCTCAGGGTGTGTTCAGGGGTTTGCGGAGGGACAGACAGTAAAAGCAGACTGAGTGAAGGGGCAGATCATTTGCCACCTCGTTCTTACCTTGTGAGGCCGGTGCTTCTCGTGAACGTGCAGAATATGAATGCGGAGCCGGTCCCGCTTCTCAAAGGACCGTTTGCAGAGAGAGCAGGGAAATTTCCTGTCCCCCTTGTCCACGCAGGGGGTGTACTTGAGATGCTTATCTCTGTAATATCTGTAGGTAAACACTTTTCCACATCGTTCACATCTGTACCCTTCTGCAGACTCTGTCAAACACAGGCGGAGAACACAGGGTGGGGTGGGACTTGGGGGGGAGCTTTGTCAGCTAACTGCCCTCCCTGGTATACTTCCTCCAAGGCAATTAAAAAAAAAAAAGTTCATTATAGAAAAATTTTAAACGTATACTAAAGTCAAAATCATAAAATAAATCCCCCCCAAAAATAAATAAATAAATAAAATAAAATAAATCCCCCTGAGCCCAACACCAAACTTTGACCACTACCAACTCATAGCCAATTTTGTTTTCATTTATATCACTTCCCTCCGTCATAGAATGTGCTAATTTATCATTTAGTTCATAAATACCTCAAGCCTAATCTTACACACTCCTGACTGGCTCTTGGTACAAAGTTAATAATGTACCAAAACACACTTACTTTCTTTGCCCCTTTCAGATCAGCCTGAGCTACAAGTTCAAAGCAGTTCACCAGGACAATGGATACATCGCTTATTGTCACAGCTTATGTTCCCATTTAATTCCATTTACGAAGTCTGAGGCTTCTCTGAATTGTGGGGGAAGCTACCAGAGCTAGAATCTTCATGTATAGAGTAAGGATGACGATATCTTGCCTTCCATGGAGGCAAGATAATACATAGGTTATCGTGATGATTAATTTAATTCTAACACGTATTGAGTTCTTACCACTGTGACTGAATACTATCACTGAGTGATAGATAAGACTAAAAAAGGTAAATCTGTTTTTAATCAGTGGAGGGGGGAGAGAGGTTAGAGAGGGTGCCGACGACTCTAGCAAAGGAGGTGCCAGGTCCAAGGGTATCTATGTGTTGGAGGGGGAGAAGACAGGGACCACCTACGAAAGCATCCCTGTCGAGGACACTCTGGATTCCAGAGGCTACAGTGGCTTTGATGGTGTACCCATCACTAAGACCTCATTGTCTGGCCCCAGGGAGGGAGAAAAGAGCCGGGAGTGAGTCTATGCAAGAATCTGGAGAGAGAAATCCTTTTAGCATCAGGATAGCAGGGAAGCTATCCATCAGGGGCTTTGTTAGTTAACTACTCGGCCCAGGTACGTTTAACCAGCGGCTAAGGAAATAAACCATTCATTAAGTAAATAACCAGGAAGGCAACCGCCCACCCCAGAACAATCCTTAGCCCAGCCAAGTCTACCACTTTCATTGAGGTGCTAATATTCTCAGAATCCCTCGGCTGAAACGATTTGTGCTCAGAGCTAGAATTTTCCTTGGTCAGAAATACCTAGCTTTCCTGCTTCCTGCGGCGGCAAAAGGGGGTCTAAAAGAAGGGGCCAGTGACCTTCACAAATCAAAGCACTAAAGCACACCAAAATTCAAAATATGGGTACAAGGTGAGTTTGCAATAAGAACCACCACTTAGGTAGAAATGACACACCACCTTTACTAATTAGACTTCAGCTGCCGACATTTTCTGCTCAGGTCTTTGGAAATTTATCCCAACCTAACTTTATCCTATTCCATCTCTTTTCTCCCTCCCTGCAGCTGTCACTTACTCCGTTTAGTCCAGGGGTTTCTCAATGCTGGTAACGATGCTTCCTGCCCCACCACAAACACACAATTCAGACGGAGTTTGGTAAGGATTAAGAGTTGTCTTCACATGCCACACCTCCAGCCCCCAAAACACACACTCTGCAGGCTGCTTACTCAAATAACCCGCCCACATGGGGGCCGGACCCTTCCCGCCCACTCAGGACCTCAGAAGGGAAAGATTCCCACTAACCCTCACCAAAAGCCTTTGAGAAAAAGTTCTTTGTACGAGGACAGAGGAATTTTAATTTTTCTTTCCTTTTCACCCTATCCAAAAACATTCATAACAAGATAAGTGAATTCATCTGTAATTCTTCCCAACAAATTAAGTTCTTTACAAGTTCCCCCCCACACGTCGTCCAAGATACACATTTGAACTGTGCCCTAAGCATCGGATATAATGTGGTTCAGGTAACTTACCACCCTCATCAAGGATAAGCCCTCATCTTTGTTGCTGATTATTTGATTGTGAGCTCTGTATGTTACTCAATATTAATACTTAATTATTCTATTGAGTATTTAGATTGTGTGTTTTTTTCACTCATATACGATGGAATTGTACTAAAAAATCGTCGTGGATAAAAAAATTCTTCTAGACTACTTCCTGAAGATAAGTTTCCAGGAGAACCTCACTTGAGACAGCCAAAGTTCCGCACATTTCAATAGCTTGATGCACCGCGTGAAAGAATTTTTCAAAAAGATAATGATTAAATTTGGGGAGTGACTCAAGCATGTATTTTTCTCAAATCTGTTTTTCACTTTGATTTCAAAAGCAATTGGTACCTTTTGGGAAGAGACCAAAAAGACGAGCTTGGCTTGGTGCTAAGTACGTGACAACTCTTGAGTTCCATGACCCGCTTCACCACGCCCCACGCCATCCAGTTGTCACAGTAGTCTGAAGACAGTTCACCAAAACAGCTCCGGCAGGCCCTAAGTATTGGGACTCTGGAAAGATCCTGCTCATCCCTGGTGCACATGGTCTTGCCTTCAGCTTCACCGTCCCCAGCCTGGAATGCCTTCTCCCTTCCTCCCTAACACGTCTCTTATTCCATCTCATCCCTAAGCAGCTTTTCCCGATTGAGTTGTACTGTCTTCCCGCCTTCATTCAATCCACACTGGGACCCAGAAGCAGGAGACAGGAAGGGGTTTAGGGTTATTTCCTGTCCTGAAGAACTCAGACTTACATGCAGACAATCCCAAGCGGCCTGTGAGGGATGCAATGCCCATTTTCTTTTACCTGTTATGTACTGCATTTATTATAACATAATGAGGTGGGTGGTCTTCTACCTGATTACACCTCTTATAGTAATTTGCATTTGTCTTGTCCCACCTACTAGACCAGTGGTTCCCAAGCTTCTGTGTATATTAAAAAAATCACTCCGAGAGCTGTTTTTTAAGTGCAGATTCAAGAGGCTCACTCCCAAAGAGTGGGTTGGTAGTCCTCTAGCTCCTTGCTGCTAAAATGTGGTCCAGGGACGAGCAGCAGAAGCATCCCCTGGAAGCTTGAGAAAAATGCAGAATCTCAGGTCTCAGCACAGAATGACACAACCTGTACTTTCCCAAGCTGCTCAGGTATTCACAGCCACATTAACATTTGAGATGATTATAGAATCGTACACTTGAAACCTATGTAACTTTATTAACCAATGTCACCCCAATAAACTTAATTTAACAAACACTGAAAAAAAAATTGAGAGTGAGAGTCTAGCTCAACGCTTCTCAAACTTGACTGAGACCTCCAGTTAAGAAATACATTTTCTATTTGAGACCCAGCACACACACACATGTCCACTTGAAACAAAACCTCCACCAAACAATGCTTGCTCTTCCTTACGTGAGATTCACATCAATATTTTCAATCCTACTTTACTCTTCTTCTCTTTTTCCTTTACTGCTGGTGTCCACCACTAAATTGATTTCCCACCCCATTAAGATACTGCAGCCCACCATTTGAACAACAATGGTCTGGAGCAGTGACTTCACCACCTGTGTTAGCCTGAGCAGAGAGGAATCAAAACTGGCTCACCTAAGGCAGAGGTTGCATCCATTTATTTCACTTTTATTGTATTCTCTGGGAGGGGGGAAGGGGTTCAAGAAAAGGTATCCTTGTGAACAGAAGCAGCTTCCGCAGCTTTGGAAAGGTGAGGGCCTTTTCCTCCAGCTATGTAATGTCCCCCGGTTTGAGGCACCCTCAATTTAGTCTCCTGCATTAGCCTTTGGGAAAGAGGAGCTCCACAAGCTGCTGAGAAGCTGCAGGAAGGTGATGGGGTTTGGAAAGGAACCCAGGCCTCCCCTAGGAGCACCTCACTGGGCGAGGCCAAGGTATGAACTCACCTTCAGTCGCCTGCTTTCCCTGCTCTGTCACCTGCAGGCTCACAGGAATGTCCAAAAACTTTTCATAGCAGTCTCCATACCACACCAGGAGCTCTTGGTTCTGGTAGATCTCCTTGCAGCTCTCATAAAATATCTGTCCTTGACATTGCACTGCAACTAGATTCTGCTCCTTGGAGAAACGGGCACAGTTGACGTACGACATCCAGTTCCCGGCACTGCCTTTTCCATCTATAAAGTGGCTCAAACGACCATCCTCAAAGATCTAAATAAGACATGAAGTTTGGAATCTACAGTTTTTTTTTTTGCCTAACCTATAAAATAAATTTACTTGTTAAAACTTTATAATCCACATCTCACACTTGAGTCCACGGAACATATTTATTGATATTATTATCAAGCTTAAACAGATTTATAAGTTAAGGCTATCTCTATAAGTGATGTGGCATTTTTAGACTCTTAGTTTTATCAACTTTCTTATTTCCAAATTTACAGGTAAGGGAAATAAGAGATTACGTTTAATTCTACTTAAAGACAACCAATTAGTTTTGTATTTTATCCCAGCCTAGTTTTCATGCATATTAATGGAGCTTTAATAATTTTTCTGATGTTGGCAAATTCCACTGTCCCCGATGTTTTGTTACTGACAGCCCCACACGTAGCCAGGAATCTCAGTTTTTACAATCCTTAGCCAACTACACTGGCAAATGATATAGATTTTTAAATGTTTTATTCCCTTTGGCATCTTCTCAGCATCACTCCATTATATTTAAAGCAACTGGTTTTGTCTATAAAGATAACACAATGTGTGAATTCTTTACATGTATATGCCATAGCTAGTCTTGACAGACTAAAATGACTAAAGAGACCACAAAACACAGAATTCGTGTAGAGGTACTATCTTCTTGGAGTCAACTTCTGCCTTTGCCTCCCTTTGTATTGCAAAACAGTCAGGGCAGACAGCAGATCACCGCCCCACGTGTCCGGTCTCTCAGAGGGGCACAGGCCAAGATTGCCCCCAGGAATCGTATTTACCTCCCACATCAGAGAATTGTCCCCGTAGGTCTTGACTTCACTGGCGTTGACCACTTTACCTTGAAAGGGCCCAAACCTGACTCCTTTGGCAATGAGGCTACAGCAGAATACACCAAAATGTGGGACTTCGCCAAACAGCATCCGCCTGAGGCAGAGACCTAGGGAAACCCCCCAAAAAGGGAAGCAGATGAGGAAACTGACTGCATTCATTTGAGAAAAGAAATCCAAGCAAGGAGCTGTGCCTACCTTCTGGTAGTTGGAGCGAGTCTTGATCCAGAGTTTGAGGGAGAGAATCAGACTCTAGAAAAAGGTAGGGTTTAAATTTTACTTTTCATTAAAAATCCTTCCATGAGGCACGGCTCTCCCTGTTCCCAGGAGATAACAGGGAGAACAACAGAACAACCCTTGCAAGGTTATGCAATGAATGCCATTTTGCATATTTAAAGAAGTTGAGAATCAGAGATAAAGCTGATTTTGACTAAGGTCTTGGTACATGGCTGAGCTGGGACTCCACAAATTACATGGTGCTCTCAGGGGCTTACCTTGCACATCCTGGTGGAATCTGAGCCCAGCTGACAAATCCACCGCAGGAACCCTTTCTCCTATCCTGAGCTCTCACTGAAACCAACACTAGGGGTCATGCAGTTAAGCAAATAGGGCCTCAGACAGGAGCCTAGCCTCTCCAAGCTCCATCTTCTGATGGAGGTCCATACACTACACCCCCGACCCCACCCCCACCCCCCCACCCGACTCAGATTCACCCTGAAGTGTTTCTTCCTCACTTCTATTCCCATCTCAACGCCCATCCAACCCAGCACCGGACGATGAGGGATGCCTTTACCAGAGCCGTCGGGAGGGACCAGGAAGCCAGAAGCCGCATGGTACAGGCGGGCTGGGTACTCCAGGCTGGGAATGACCCCGTACAGAACTAAGTGCAGCTCCTCCTGGGTGAACTGGTAACGATGAGCCGACTTCCCCTCCCGATTCTGGCGTTTGGGGCCGTCCTCGGACCGCTTGCAGGGGAAGCAAGGTAATCCCTGGGATGTCTTCAGCCCCTCAGGTGACAGGGAACTATCCACAGGGGGCGGAGGAATTGCAATTTCAGACCCGTAACACTGGCCACTGTCGCTTCGGCCACCAGCGTGGGCCACGTCTTCACTGGTGGCGCCAGTGTCCTCTCGGTGGCTGCTCAGAAAGTGTTGCGGCTCCCTGGGGAAGTGCGGAAATGGGTACCAAGGCGGCAGCTTGCCGTGCCAGGGCAGATCGTAGAGTGGCTCCCTCTGTAGGGCCAGGCCGGGACTCAGCAAAGGAGGCGCGGTCCGCAAGGCGAATTGGGGCAAGGCCGGCGACGCAGACACGCCGGCCGCCAGCTGCCGGACAGGTTGGAGCTGGAAATCCTCCTCCGCGGCGACCACGGTGTTCCCGTAGGGTCCGTAGGGCGGGAAAGGCGTGTAGTAGGCGGCCCAGGGTTGGGGACTGCTCTGGAGCGTCTCGGGCAGGTGGGACATCTTGTCCTGGGGTCCGGTCTCACCTGGTGGCCGCAGAGCCATCCCGCACCACAGAACGCGGCAAGGTCTGCGGAAAAGCAAGCGCGGCTGAGTGATGGGCGCGGGGCGCAGTGACCCTGCTCCTGTCGCCGAGCCTCCACCCCTCAAGCCAGCCCCGGGTCGAAGGGATTAGATACACTTCCCAATTCGATCTCGCAAGCCTGGCCCCCCAAACAGAGAGAAACAAAACAGCAATAAACACACACACCCCAAAAAACCAAAACGAAAATGTGCCGGGATCCGCCCGACTCCGAGGTCCTCACGATCGTCGCCTTTGCCTTCCCTTTTCCGACACACCTCGACCCAGCGCGGCTGGTTTCCAACACCCCCTCTTCTCCATCCCGCCCCAAACCCCGCTCCTAAAAAATTTGTTTCAAGCTTCCTCTCCCGCCCTCTTTTCGGTGCAAGAAAACTCTTTACAGGGTCTGGGCCGGAAGCCGACAGCAAGACCGCGTTGCGCTTAGGGACAGGCGGCAACCTTCCCTGGGTCCCCTGCAGGGAGGGAGAGCCATGGGCTCCGGTCACTACGCGCTTAAGAAGACGAGCTCCCAGAGCCCGGGGGCAGGCGTGGGGAGGCCGCCCGGTGCGAGCCCGGGCTCTGACCCCGCGGACCCAGGCGGTCTGGCCGCCGGGATAAGGGCGCCACCTTCAGCTCTCCCGAGCTCCGCTGCGAGCGCGGGGTTTCGCACGGGAGCGGAGTCCCACCACGTCCCCCAAGGAACTCGTCACCCCACCTGGGGTCGCCCCTCGAGAGCAGGCGAGGACCAGGCCGAGACCGGGTGGGAGGGAGAAGCCTCTCGGGCAGCCCACGCCGCCGCTGCTCCGAAAAGACGGCATTTTAATGCACTCAAGTCCACCAAGGCTGAGGAACGGAGTTCCTTCAGGGCCGGCGGGTCTTGAGGACAAGATCAATGAGTCCAACAGGAAATAAAGCAGGGTCGTGACTCAGAAATTAAAGAACACGGGGTCAGGAGAAGAGGTCAGCCGCAGCGAAGGCCTCTGCCGGGCTCCTCCTGAGCCCCCCAGGGCTCTCCGCTCCCGGCCTCCCCTCACCCCGAGGACCTGCAACTTGGGGTTGAGAGCCATTTAGGGAGCAAACGCCCAGGAGGGCAAAACGATGTCTGCAAACGACCTGCGCCAGAGACTGCTGTCTGTGCTCCGCACCCTCCCCAGCAGACGACAGTCACGGGCCACCGCGGCGCCCCGGGCCGGCCACCCACCTTCGAGAGAGCCGCCACCGAGCAGGACCCGGAGAGGGGGCGCGGGATCGGGACCCGTAGGCTTCGGGCTGTCGGGGCGGGCCGAGCGGGGTTTAAGAGCGCGGCGGACTGGCGGGCGGGGCCCCGGGCCGGGGAGAGGGCGAGGGTGGGGAAGGGACGCGGCCCACGCAAGTCCCCAGGCCTGTCTCCTCCCCGCCCACATCAGCCATTGGCCGATGCTTCACTCGCCCCCCAGCCCCAGGGCGTCGCGCTCCTAACTCCTCGGGTCTCCAAAGCTGCTCCGGGACCCCACCGAGAGCGCCCGCGACCTGCTTGCAGATGCTGTGGTCCTGTGGTGCCACGTGGTGCGGCGCCTGGGCCGCGCGGCAACTTTGCCTGGGCCGCCCCACGTGGTGCGGAATCCGCGCCGGTGCTGCCGCGGCCTGAGCGTTACCTGCCGCGCTCCGCCGCACTTCGGCCGCGGCAGCTTTGCGAAGCCCTGGGTGCGCGACGCTCGCCGGGCGGGGGAGCACAAAGCCTAAGGCAAGTGTTACTCAAGGTCCCCCATAAGCACATCGACCCTGAACGCGCGCCCCGGGGTTGCGCCCCTGCCTTTCGGCTTCGAGTTCCCGAGACCCTACGCGCCCGGAGGACGCTTGGCGCTGTTCGTGGGTAACCCGGCGGCGTCCGTGACGCTTCAGAGGTTTCGGGGGGTTGCCTGGCCCGCTCCCGGGCTTCTATTTAAGTGTCTTTGTAAGTCCGAGGAGGGCCCCCCCGCGCCAGCACGCCTGTCCCTTCCTCCGGGGAGGGCTCGCGCGACCTCTGACAAGCAAGGTCCAGACTCGACTGGGCGCTCAAAGGCCGCGTTTGTGGTCCCCTGGGCTGCCATTGAGGGAAAGAAAGGAGCGCTTAGGTCCGTTCTCATTCACACTTGGAAGGGAGGTGGTGGGGAAACCCTTGCAATACTGGTTGACCTTGGCCAGGTTCCTCGCCACCCCGGCCGCAGCTTCTGCTTTGCAAAATGCGACGAGCACTGCTTTCCCTCTGGGGCGGCTGAGGGTCGAGGAGGGAAAAACCAACACCTGGCCGGCCTGGGCTCGGTTACTAAACGTGGAGGGGAGGAAAGGAAGAGACATCTCTCCGGCTAGGAGACGCCGCCAAAGGTCCCAAAGCTGCAGAGGAGAGGCTGGTGGCAGACCCGACCTTCCAGAGCAGCCCCGGCGGGGAGGGCACTCCCCTCCTCCCGCCCCGGGCCGGGGCTGGGCAGCCTCCGCCTCCGGCGCGGCGGGGCGGGAGGAGAGGGAGGCATCGGCCCTCCTTCCCGGCGGCTGCTGTCCCCGCGGCCCCCGCGCTATCTGTGGGGCCCGCGCTGCTGGTGTCCAGACACGTGTCCAGGTCGCTACGAGATGAGAGGCGGCTTATTTTCTCAACCGGATGTGATGACTGGAGCACAGGCTTTCCTTCCCTGCTTGTTCTGAACCTCAACCCCAGCGTTTATCATCTTGGCTTACCGTAGTTTACCGTGTATAATGCGTACGTTTGGGCCCAAATTTGGGAGGGGAAAATAAGGATGCACATTATTTATGGGTAGTACTAATTCCGTATCTACATAAATGTTTTTCATTCTTTTATTTATGCTTATGAGTTTAAAGTGTAACTTTAGAAATCAATAACGATATCCGTATGCAAAATAATACCTTGGAATAGGATACTCGGTTTTGTCGAACATGCAACAGACTTGCAACCACAAAGAGTTCTTGGCCGTCTATGATGCATAAATATCGTAAATTTGTTTCCGGTACATAAAATTCCTTGTACCTTGTATCTGTTCTTGTGTTTTGTAACTATTTGTTGCATAAAATTTCTTGTACCATAATATGTTAAAAATAAATGCTAAAATTCCTTTATAATATAAAAACCAAGTACCTAAACTTAAACAAATAAAAATTTGAATTAAAAAATTAAAATGAAAGATTTTTTTTCCCGTGACAGTTTGGGCCAAAAATGTGGGTGCACGTTATAAACAGGAGCGCATTATACACTGCAAAATACGGTGTACGATGTATATAGGTTGATGAAATGAAGCGGAATTTTGTCCTAAGGGCCTGTCCCTCTGGGAAGGATCATGTACTTGGAAAAGCAGGATAAGTTCTGTTGCCCTCTTTCTTCTGGAGACATACCCACCCCTGGACTCCTACACCCACTTGCATTTACATGATCTTCACACCCTCTCCCCCACACACAAACCTCACCCTAGGATTTAAAGACTGACCTGCTCACACTTGGGTCATCCATGGATGTCAAGTCCTCTGGAGGCCACTTTTTAGTGCAGTCACTCACTGGTTATATATAGCTTTAGTTTAGTAGAAGCAACACCAATGTTATCTTCAATTCTTGTTCTGCAAAAAATTCAGTTTTAAATATTAATTTTTTTAAAAAAATATAAACTTGCTTGTTTAAATAGTTTGGAGAATTCGATAAAATAAAAATGGAAGTCCCTGCCCACTCTTCTCTCATCCAGAAGTAATGCTGATTCATAGTTTCGTTTCCCTACCCTCATTTTTTTTTTTTTTTTTTTTTTTAAGATTTTATTGGGGAAGGGGAACAGGACTTTATTGGGGAACAGTATGCACTTCCAGTCCTTTTCTCCAAGTCAAGCTGCTGTCCCCTCCATCCCAGTTGTGGAGGGCGCAGCTCAGCTCCAGGTCCAGCTGCCGTTTCCTAGTTGCAGGGGTCACAGCCCACCATCCCTTGCAGGACTCCAGGAGTTGAACTGACAACCTTGTGGTTGAGAGCCCACTGGCCCATGAATCGAACCGGCAGCCTTCGGAGTTAGGAGCATGGAGCTCCAACCGCCTGAGCCACCGGGCCAGCTCCCCCCCCCCCCATTCTTTTTTAAAAAAATACCATGCTTGGGCTGGCCCTGGTGGCTCAGGTGGTTGGAGCCACCAGCTTCTAATGCCGTGATCGCCGGTTGAATTCCCACATGGGCCAGTGCGCTGCGCCATCTACAGCTAAGATTGTGAACAACGGAGAGCTGGGCTGCTGTGGGCTGCCAGGAGTAGCTGGTGGCGAGCGTGAGTGGCCAGCAGCCAGTGAGAGGTGCTGTGAACGGCCGACCTACGACCTCAGCTGGGAGGGAGCACAAGGCTCATAACACCACCATGGGCCAGGGAGCTGTGTCCTACACAACTAGACTGAGAAACAATGGCTCGAACCGGAGTGGGAAGGGGAAACAGAAGATGGAGAAAAATAAACAAACAAACAAATAAATAAATATTTAAAAAAAACATGCTTTTAAATTGTGCTTACATAGATAGGAATGTTAAAACAAAATGGGATTATATGTTATACTTTTCATGCAACTTTTCTCACTATCTACTGGTCATTTCTATCAGTACATTAGAATGAATGTTATTCCTTGTAATGGCTGCATGTACAGAAATTCCTTTTACGGGTGTACCCTTAATTTTTTAGCCTCCTCTTGAAAGGTATTTAAGTTGTTGCCAGTTTTTAAACACTTTAAGCAACTTTTGAGAGTATTGTTACACTGATACTTGTGCCACTGTGCCTGTAGAATAAATAGCTAGGTGTGAAATTGCTGGATAAACAGGTATCAGCCTGAACATTTTGAACGGTAGTTCACACCATGCTGATTTATGCCTCCACCAACAGAGAGCACAAGTGCCCTGATTCTCCATGTCCTCGCCTCATACTGAATACTGCCAAGCTTTTAAATCTACCCATCTTTCATGTGAAAGTGGTATCTGTTTTGTTTGTTTGTTTTTTAAAGATTTTATTGAGGAAGGGAACAGTGTGTACTTCCAGGACTTTTTTCAAGTCAAGTTGTCCTGTCAATCTTTTTTTTAATTTTTTTATTGGGGTGACAATTGTTAGTAAAATTACATAGATTTCAGGTGTACAATTCTGTATTACATCATCTATAAATCCCATGGTGTGTTCACCACCCAGAGTCAGTCTCCTTCCATCACCATATATTTGATCCCCCTTACCCTCATCTACCACCCATCACCCCCCTTACCCTCTGGTAACCACTAAACTATCGTCTGTGTCTATGAGTTTTTGTTTCTCATTTGTTTGTTCTTTCAATCTTAGTTGTGGAGGGTGCTGTTCAGCTCCAGGTCCAGTTGCCGTGTTAGTTGCAGGGGGCACAGCCCACCATTTCTTGTGTGAGTTGAACCAGCAAGCTTGTGGTTGAGAGCCCACTGGCCCATGTGGGAATCGAACCAGCAGCCCTTGGCGTTAGGTGCACGGAGCTCCAACCTCCTGAGCCATCGGGCCGGCCTTGAAAGTGGTATCTTATTCTAATACGCCTTAGTCATTTACCCAACACACTTCCTGAACGCCTTGCTGTTGATGTGCTGGGCACCAAGTCACGAGGAACACAATTGTGAGCAAAGCAACCCTGTTCAGCCCTGATCCTCGTAACAGTCTCATGAGGAAGATAAATACAGAGGGTGCCAAAAAAATGTAGACACATTTTAGGAAAAGAAAACTATTAAAATTGTAGTACTCAATATATACCGATAACAAAAGATGAATACAAGTCACGTTTGACTTCTGCAATTATAAGAGGTGCTCAGAGTGGTTCCCATCAGCGTCCAGACACTTCTGATGATGGCAACTACTGCTTGAGCAACGCTGACCAAAGTGTCCACTTGTGTACATTTTTTGACACCCCTGGTATTTGTGGGAACACCTGATACCACATGTGTAACTAGGGACTGTGGAGGGAGCAAGGAAAGAAAGGGAAGGAGGGCGAGCTGGCCCAGGCTGGGAGGACACAGGTTCCCCTGCCTGAGAGATTTGACAGATCTATATAAAATTAACTGGGTGCTGAGAGGAAGTGGTATTCCAGGTCCAGAGAACACTTGGTGCCAAGACCCTGAGGCCTGCAGGGAGCAGGGCGGCTTCATTCACAGGACCGAAGGGCACGTGGAGTGGAGGAGACAACGGGCCACTGCAGAGTCCGCAGAGGCCAGGATAGTTGTGAAGACGAAGGTACCTTTACATCCTTATTTGCAAGTCTTTACTGAAGGAGTAGCAGAAGTCTTTGAGGGGAAGAGGAAGCTGCATTAGTAGCCTTCATCCCTAAACAATTTTAGCATATGTATCATTAGCTAATGTTCAATATTTGTTCATGCTTCTTTTTTAAAGGGAAAATTCACATATGACGAAATGCACACATCTTAAGCGTACCATGAGTTTTGAGAGCTGCATAAATCAGTTACCTCCACTCCCTATCAAAATGGAGAACGTATCACCCCAGAAAGTCCTCCAAGCCCCTTCCTAGGGAATCCTTGTAGCCAAACACCCCAGAGACAACTGTTCTGAGTTTTCCTTCCCCACAGATGGGTGTTGCCTGTTCTAGAACGTTGCTTGAAGGGAACCAGACAGAATGTATCATTTAGTGTACTGTCAGAGCCTTTGCTCATGGACCACAAAAAGTTTTGATGCATCCTGAGAAAAGCATAGAGCAACTAGAACAATCCACACCCCACCGCAGTGGGTAGTTATCAGAAGCCCATCTGGGAGGGGTCAGTGGACCTTGAGGTTTTAGCTCCTGTACATGCACCGCCTACAACCGTTTGCTTTTGCCAGGAGTATATTGAAGATGGCAGGTGAGACATCCTCAGCATTGCTTAGAATGGCAGCCGGTGTGTCCTTGCGATGGTGAGTGTTCACACCTAGGATCTCAGCAAGACTGTCTCTGTAAGAGGCTCTTCATGTCATTTAAATCCAGCCCTGTCTCAGCACCTCTTTGGTATTGGGACCTACTTTTACCGTTCTGTAATGCCTGCCGTGAACCCCTCCAAGGTCGTGGGTTTTCTGGTTATGTTGATGGGCCAGTACTCGTGGAAGGGACCCTTGTTTGGGGTAAATGACCGAACAGGACATTTTATTTCTTTTAGCAGCTAGATTACCCTAGACACTCGGTATTTCTTTGGTAGTTTTAGGGTGTTTCGAACGTCCTTGACCTTGATAGGGATCCCTGCTGAGGTCAGACAACCTCACTGTTCCTAAAGCAGCCAGACATCATAGAGGACCTCCAGGCACATCAGCTGTCTGTGTAGACTGACTCTTTTCTCTAGCTGGTCGGCAGGCTCTAGGGGGCTATAATGAATCTTATTTTAAGTATGATTTGAGATCTGCTATGACATAATTCAGCCCGACCATTTCCTGTTTCTGTCTGTAGCTGTGACCCATCAAAATCCAGGATCAAGTGCGTACCGTCCAAAGGCATTTCTAGTAGGTCTGCATAGGTTGTGAATTGTTCTTGCACAAATGCCAGGGAAAATGCATTTTCCTTTCTTTTGGGATGGAAGGAGCATAGCAGAGTTCAAAGAGCGATGGATAGAAATACATATAGGAGAAAGTGATGATATTTCATAGGCTGGAAGCTGTCGCAGCTAGAAATGTTGTGCATTTTATTAAGTAATAAAGGTTGTACTGCTTGGGGGACCATCAGGTTCAAGAAAGACTCTAAAACGTAGAGTAAGTTAGACTGACCAAGGGTAGCAGGCTGTTGGGGAACCAGCTCTAGGCTGCAAAATATGTGTTTGTGCTTGTGTTCCCAGGAGAGGGGGCTGTCACCAAAGATTTAGTCTGATTCTAAAGAAGAAACACTTTCAGAGATGCCAGAGACCCTGCCCACAATACCTTGTGACACGTACGTAGCAATCATTCTTCAGTAGTGGGTCTAGGGCAGGAATGGAAGGCTTGTCGCCATTCAATCAGCAGTAAGAGCTTGCCTGAGATGAGTCATGCCCCAGACAATGAACTTTGTCCTGAAAAAAATTGCAATTGTTTTGACAGTGTCCTTTTGTGCCGAAAGTCAGAAGGTACGCAGAAATCATCTTAGTGCGTTCCTAATCTTTAGAGCTTAGCAAAAGCTCATCCTACAGAGACACTGTGGGGTCCTGATTAAGCGTTTGTAAAAAGGGAGGATTTCTGTAGGATAATGATACCTGTCTCCTGTGGGTTCTCCCAAGGCCAGGCGACCAGATATCGGCGATTTGCATCGAAGAGAACAGGCTCTAAAGAAGGCAGAACATAAAGGCACAACTGTTAAGCATATGAGACTGGGGAAAGAATAGTCTTTGGAATTAGCACCACTGGAATGTGGGGTAAAATTATTTAGTGCTAGCCCGGAGATGGGGAGTCAATCTGTACACCCATTCATTGAGTTACTTAATAGTCAGGATGGGGTAATAGAAGTACTGGTGCAGGGTGAGGTGAGTCCTTCGTCTATTAATCCTTTACTATTCTTAATTCTCCCTTTCCTTCTGGCTTCACGGGCATCGCGCAAGCCTGGGCATAGTTGGGACGGGTCACTCGGAGCCTTGATGTGCTCAGCCCCGGTCATCCTGAAAATGGCGGTAAATTTATGGCCCATGATCTCTGGTACCTCACAGAGATCTTCACGTTGTATCTGATTTATATATTTGTATCCAAATTAGCTATAGGGACACCCTCGGGAATTTCAAGGAAGAGAAGCTTTCTAGGAAATTTTCATCTGGCCATTCTATTTCCGTACTCAATCCCTCTCCTCATTAGGTTTAGGCTGCTGTGATATCACAGGGGAAGAGCGTGTTTTTAGTGAAAAGACCAAGATTCACAGCAGCTGGGACACAGGATGTCGGCGGGCTGTGGGAGACACATCCATCTCTAGGTTTTTCCATGACTCCAAAGGAGAGGGATGAACTTAGCGGCAGCTTATTATGGGAAGTGTAGCATCTGCAACGCTAAGGAAACAGTGACCGTGGCCCGGAATTGATCATGGTGATTCTTGTGAGTTTTAAGGGAAGAATTGGAAGTGGGGTGCTACCTTCTCCCTCGGAACCCCTCTTAGTATCTGTTAGACTTTTCCTTGCCCACAGTGGGACAGTTGGTTTTCCAGCACTCCTCCTGTGCATAGTAGCGGCAAGTACCCTTCTCAGTGGGCATTTTTTGGGGGAGGTATAAGGAGTGACTGGAGGGAGGCATCCAGTTTCATTTGCTGTAAAGGGAGACACTATATCACCCAAGATTGTCTGCCATACTAACGTACTGGAAAACAGTCCAGGGCAGAGGGCAGAGGGCAGTTTGCTTTGCTTGCAAGATGTGCAGACAGACCAAGGAGAATTGTCTCTGAACACTTTTCAGGAGTCAACTGCTTCAAAGGGGCATGTGAGGTCTTCTCTCACCTCCAGAGAGGGAATAAACTGATAGAAAGAAAAAAATCCACATACACACCGTCACCCCAGAATCTACTTGACTGATTTTTAAAAAAAGTTATTAAAAATTTTCCTATAAGGAACAGTGTCTATTTCCATGATTGATGAATTGCATAGGTTTTATTTCCTACTAGTCACCTATTCCCTTTCCTCAGTACTTATATCTTGTTTTTTTCTTCTCAAAAATATCTAGTTTTAACAAGAAAATGTACACGATGTCTGCAACTCTGAATATGGTTAGTTCCCATCTCCTTTCTTCTAGTTTACCTCTAATACTCTATTTGCAGAAATAGTTACTACCGGATACACTCTTAATTTGGCCATAGTTCATCCTTTGGGGGAATTCAAGACTCATGTATTTTTTAGAGAACGTACGTAAGAAAACTAGACATTGTAAACCATTTCTATGGCTTTCATTAGTTTTTGGAGTTTCCATAACTTGTATGTTACATAATGTATTACGCCTATGTGCAATTTTTTTTACCTTTAAAGAGCAGGATTTCCCTTCCTGCAGTACAGCCAGAGCAGGGAGCTGGTTTTGCTTAAACTTCTGTATCACTCCAGGACCAACCAGGAGAGCGAAACCGCACAGTAATTTGAACAGAAAGCATAACAAAGAATCATTATCTACAGCAGGGGACTGGGTGATCAGGGATTGGCTAGTAAGAAGTCAAAAGAGCTCTAAGAAGCCTAGGAAAATATAACATATATTACATTGTACCTATTAGCCACCGCACGAGATGCAGACCTGGGTGGGGACGGGCTGGGGCTACTGAAGGGCAGACAGGTTGCTGTGGCACCACCCTGGCAGAACTCGCCAGAAATCCACCCTCTGGAACTTACTGGACATCAGCCCTCTGGGGTGCTGGGGGAGGGCTGTTCACAGGGAGGTCTCATTGGAGGCCCTCTGCTCCAAAACCACCTGAGAAGCTGCTGGCAGCTGAGCGGTGCGGGCTGCTGCGCTCCGGGCAGGAGGGCGCTGGAGAAGCCACGCACCCTGCGGATCCCGCCGAGAGGGCACCAGGCCCGGCGGGGAACGCCGGCCTCCTGTAGCGTCTCTCTGGCGCCCTCTACTGACAAAGCGTCCGTGCCAGCTGGCAACTTATTTAAAGGAGTCGGATTCGTTTTTCATAAAGCACTCATATAGAGTGAATTTGGGGCTGAGAGGAAAAAGCCATTAACCAACATAAAGTCCACCTGGTTAATAAACCCAGGCCTTTTATTTTTTGCAAATCTAGCCTTAGTTTCCTTGTTGTTGTTGTTGTTTTTTTAGAATGTTGGTGGGGTAATATGAATTTTAATTTTTTTATTCTAAGTTTACTATTTTAAACGAAATGAGTGCTGAACTCGTCTATTCTTTCCTCTAATTACTTTAGCTGTGCTGTTTCATGAGTGTTTGCGAGTCAGTCTTTGAAAAACAAGTGTAGATAAAATTTTGTTTACTCTCAGTTCATTTGTTCAACCTTGTTAGAAATTGTTTCAGAAATTTTTTGGGGTGTGTGCGTGTGTGTGTGTGGTAAATACAAGATCTGACAAATTAAGTTCACAAACTCATCCTAGAAAAAGTGCTACATCCCTCATTGCTGAATTTCACTATGGTTACCTTTGAAGTACTCCCCTTGGGAAGCTACGCACCGACGTCAGCACCTAGTCCACCCTTCAAAGCAATTTGGGAACTCTTTTTCTGGAATGGCCATCAGAGCTGTCGTCGTGTTACCCTTGATGTCCTGAATGTCATCAAAATGTCTTCCTTTCATTATTTCCTTTCTCTTCGGGGAAAAAAAGAAGTCATTGGGGGCCAGATCAGGTGGGTAGGGATGGTGTTCCAATACAGTTATTTGTTTACTGGCTAAAAACTCCCTCACAGACAGTGCCATGGGAGCTGGTGCGTTGTCGTGATGCAAGAGCCATGACTTGTTGGAGAAAAGTTCAGGTCGTCTAACTTTCATGCAGCCTTTTCAGCACTTCCAAATAGTAAACTTGGTTAACTATTGTTAACGAAACTTGGTGTGTCCATTTGGTACAAATTCATAATGAATAATCCCTGTGATATAAAATAAAGGTTAGCAACATCATTGCAGCAAAGTTCGCGAACTTCATTGTCACACCTTGTATGGTTGGCTTATTGTGATTTGTGGCACATCTTATGGGTCCCTAATGGAGTTAAGCATCCTTAGTCGTTTGGGGTGCTGTAACAGAATACCATAGACTGGGTGGCTAAAAACAACAGACATTTCTCACAGTTCTGTTGGCTAGGAAGTCCAAGTCCAAGATGCTGGCCGATTAATGTCTGGTAAGCCAGTTCCTGGTTCACGGTTGTGTCCTCACATGGTGGGAGCTCTCTGGTCTCTTCTAAGGGCACTAATCCCATTCATGAGGGCTCTACTTTTGTGACCTAATTACCCCCAAAGGCCCACCGTCAAATACCATCACATTGGGGATTAGGTTTTAATATATCAGTTTTAGTGAGACAGTCTATGGCCTCCCAAAATAAAGTAAAAGCAGTAAGTCTTCCTGGGTGCTCCATTCTGTTCCCTTCAAGGACCTGCCTTGGCCTAAAAGATCTTATAGGATCTGGCTCCCCCCCCCCCCCCATTTCCTGTCCTCATCTCCGACTGTGCGCCCCATCACTTACCTTCTCCAGCCACACTGGACTTTCTGCTGTCCTTCAGGCACCAAAGCCGGTTTGTCCTACAACCTTTGCATTTCCTGTGCCTCCTACTGGAGAATTCTCCACCCCCCCACCCCCCAGATTCTTATGTATCATGCTTTGTCACTTTCTGATCTCTACCCAAGTGAGGAAAGAGTCAATTTAGTGAAGACTTATATACTCGTATATCTATGTGCCTAATAACGATGTTTCAAAATACAAAAGGTGATATAAAGGGAATGAGACAAACATACAACCATCACTGGAGTCCGTAACACCTTTCTCTTACTGATAGAAAACTAGCTAAAAAATTAGTAAGGAACTACTTATGTGCTGTTTACTACTTGTGTGCTGTTTGAAAAGGATGAATCGATATAAAAGCAAAAAGGATTACCAGAGATAAAATGGGGCATTATATATTAAGAAGTCAGTTCATCTTGGAGAAACATGTGTGTTCCTAATAACAGCACTTCTAAATAAGCAAAAATTGACAGAAGGGGAGAAAAACCCAGAGCCATAATTGGAGATTTTAATTGATAGGATAAGTCGGCAAAATGTGTGGGATGCTGCTAAAAGCAGTAAACAGGAAAACATGTATAATCTGGAAATACATATACTAGAAAAACATAAAGGTTGAAAATTGATGAACTATTCATATAATTCTCAAGTCATAAAAGAAAAAAACTCCACCAAAATAAATGCAAAGCAGGCATAAGCTAGGAAAGAAAAACAAGGTTCAAGTACGCATTCAGTAGAGTACAAAGGACATCTCAAAGGGTGTCCTGGATTTAAGAGGACATTCTGAGCAATTTGCCAGACAACTCCAGCCATATGGGTTTAGTGATAAGAATTCCTCCAAATTCAAATTAGTACCAATCTCACCAAATTTAGACAAACATTTGCTTTGGATGCCAAAGGACTTATACTCCCAGTAACATCTGTGGACGTCTTCAGAGCTATTACTAAACTCTTAATTTTTTGCGAAATGGATGGATGAAAATCTTTTAATATTTAGTAGCCACTTTGGACTTTCATTACCTGTTAATACCCTTTGCTCATTTCCTATTCTTTTAATTTTTATAAATGTTAACATCACTTTGTCATACACTATTTGCTGTCTTCAATTTCTTTTAACTTTAATGGTAGAATATTAAATTTTTATAAATTTATCCTTTTCTTAATTAACCTTTTAAAGAATGTCTTCAGTTCTCCAACAACGTAAACATGTTCTTCTAATTTTACATTTGTGTTTATAACCCTGATGCATTTGGAATTTGTTGGTATTGAGGTAGGGAGTTGCTATTTTCTCCAAATGTGGCCAATTGTCTCAGTACCAATTTTTGGACTATTCTGATTAGAAATGCCATCTTACCCTGTATTAAATGTACATACCTACAGCAATCTGTCTGGGGATGTATTTACCTGTCCTTCAGATGTACTTACCCATTTCTGTTTATTTTACAATATTAATCAATAAAAGTGCCACATTTTTTTCTTAAAAATTTCTATTGTTGTACAGTTTATCTTCTAAATGCATTTTTTTTTTTTGATTGGGATGATTTGGGGGATTTGATGGTTTAAAATTATTGGGCCTTCCTTTTCTAGGTTCATGGTACATCTCCAATTTTTCAGGTCTTCTCTGTCTTTTTGTAAATCTTGTTTTTTTTTTTTAAAGATTTTACTGGGGAAGGGGAACAGCACTTTATTGGGGGAACAGTGTGTACTTCCATGACTTTTTTCCAAGTCAAGTTGTTGTCCTTTCAGTCTTAGTTGTGGAGGGCGCAGCTCAGCTCCAGGTCCAGTTGCCGTTGCTAGTTGCAGGGGGCACAGCCCACTATCCCTTGAGGGAGTCGAACCGGCAACCTTGTGGTTGAGAACCCGCGCTCCAACCAACTGAGCCATCTGGGAGCTCAGCAGCAGCTCAGCTCAAGGTGCCATGTTCAATCTTAGTTGCAGGGGGTGCTGCCCACCATCCCTTGTGGGACTCCAGTTGAACCGGCAACCTTGTGGTTGAGAGCCCACTGGCCCATGTGGGAATTGAACCGGCAGCCTTCAGAATTAGAGGCACAGAGCTCCAACCGCCTGAGCCACCGGGCCGGCCCTAAAGGTTTTATTTTGCCTTGAGATTTTCTCATAAATGGGGGCTGAAATTTATCCAATGCAAATTTATGAAACAGCATCTATTGATCACATTCTTTTCCCTTCCTTTAATGTGTTAATATAGTTAATAACCTTGATAGTTTTCTCATCATTCGTTTTTTTTTTTTGTATCTTTTAAAAATACAATCCCACGTTATATTTACTAGTATTTCATATAGTTTATGACCTGGGTTTTAGGTATTGTACTTACATTGTTTATCAACTATTAACAAATCCATGTATTAAAACTATCCTGAATATTCTAATGTGTAACGTAGCAGCTCAAGCCAGTCAGGAGTCCACTTTGTTCTCATAAATGTCTTGCAGAAATGGAATAAGAGGTGGTACAATCTCTTGAAAAGAGTAGTAACATCACTTAGGACTCAGTGGACCTAGATTCAGCCTGTATTTGCCATCACGTTATTAGATCATCTTAAGACTCACCTCTCTTGGCTTCAAATGAAAAATCTGTAAAATGGGTCACGGGGAGAACCGAATGGGTACAGTGTCCACTACTGCATAAATGTAACTCATTACGAAGTCACAAGTGAGGTATTTTACATTTAAATGCCCTTACGAATGAGGATACCATATAAACACATCACAATCTCCAAAGCCATGTAAAACCCGAAGGCATTTAAAATTTATTAAATGATGCAATAACAACAGAATTCTTTATTTACAATAGCATTATTTAACATCAAATAAGCAAAGAGCGTCAGCAAAGCAATATTAACTTGCATAAATGTATTTAAAATTTCTCTCAATATATCTACCTTTGCATAAACTGCTCACACTAGAAATACAAACATCAATGCAGGTGAACAAAGTGATGTTCAGAGTCAACTCCGTTTTGAAAATAAATCACAACCTGAAACACTGTAAGCTTTCTCCTGAAGAACCATAGTTAATATATTGCTTAATTTTACCCTTGTATAATCTTTTCATATACACACATCTCAGATGCAACTTCATGAGGAACTGTACAAATAAAACTCACAAATGACAAAGGAAAGAAAAAAAAAAAAAAAACGACAGTTAAATGTTTGAAGAAACGTGTCATCATCACTACTCAACTACATAAAGGTTAAGTGATGATGCACTTATTCAAAAATTGTACACAATTCACTATACAAATATAATACATCGGACAGCTATGTAGGAATATACAAGACTTAAAAACAGATCTAAGGCATTATGCTAGATTTTAGCATTTTGAGGTTCTTGCACATAGCTTTTACCTGTAGTAAGAAACTTAAAAGATTTTGTTTTAGTCTATAAAGAAACACCAGGGAGAAAATTCTAATTAAAATCAAAGCCACTACAGTCATTTTCTTTTGTGCAGAGAATGCTTTGCTTAGGCAGCATACTACCATACAAATACTAGAAAATTTTAAATTCACACCAACAATTAATGGCTTAAGTTGCATTTCAAAATTGATTGTGTATCTTTGGGTTCTACAAGTGGACCTGTGCCACCCATTTCATGTGTTTAAGCCCATGTGAACTCCGTTTTTGAACACAGATTAAAAATTGCATTATATAAACTGCGAAAACATTGCTTTCAATTATTACAGGCCATAAGAGATACACGTGGGAGGGGGCGTTTTCATCTTTGAGTCAAACGAATTCATTGTAGTAAAACAGCTCACTTCACTTTTTCAACTTACCACATTACATGAACACTCAAATGAGTCTTACAACCAAGTTAATGTATGTATACTTTTCACATTATGTGTTTTTCACATTTAGTAATATAAGTAAAACACTGATTCTTTGTTCTATTAAACAAAAACCAAGGACTTGGTGTAACAAATTTACTGCGTCCAGCATGAGAAATACTGATAATGAAGGGGACCGATTTGGCTTTTGCCTCGACAGTGATCAATGTGATCAGAGGTTTCCTTCGCTTACTCTTCTTCTCTTAATTAGATGTAAAGCAAAAATCCATTCCCTGATCTGAACCGTAAGAGAATTTATACTCTCTTTTCCTTCAAAACAGTCATGATCATGAATTATTTGAAATGACCAGCATCAAGGGTTTGCAGATTCGTCTGACTTGGGGCTGACATTACACCACAGTGGGCCCATGGGAAACAATAAACGATACACAGATAAGTTTTTGGACGACGTTATGGTGAAAAGAGACTTACAACTCAAAACAACAAATCCAGTTTAAACCCCATTTCTCTTTTGTGCTGCGTGAAGTTTAAAGTCATTCTAAGTCACATATTTCTAAAAAGCAACTTAAAACTGGTCACAGTAAATCGTGTACGACATGAGCCTCGTCATGCCGATGGGGTCGTGGAGTTCTGGGCCGACATCTGCTCGCTTTTTCCCATCCCAGTTGGGCCACCCAGTGGTTTGGTTGAGAAAAGTAGAGCCGTGCGAGGGGGACATGTGAACTGGTGGCCGCTGAGACGTGCTTTTCCTTGGCCACCTCCCTGTAGTGAGACCCCTCTCAAGTGGAAAAAAGTATCGAAATGCAAATTTCCAGAAAATTCCTTTAGTGTGGAGCAACACTTTCAGACCGTCTACTTACCATTTAGCTTTGGGCTCTCTCTCTCTCTCTCTCTCTCTCTAACCCATATTGCCTACATATAGGGAGAGATATGAATATAAATAGGGGTAGTTTGTCCATTTTTCACCCTGCTACAAATAAACAATCAGTCAAATTTCAAGGAAAAACCTCTCTGTTCCTAAAAAGCCTGGCGAGTGAGATATAAAAGGCTTTACTTTTTAGACATCAAAAAGACATCATTCTGAAATTTAGGTAAGAAAGTATATGTGTATCGGGTTGGGGAGAAACAGCTCAAAAAAGGTCATCAGTTTCTTGGCACTGCAGCCATCCGAAACTGACACCAATTAATAAAAGATTATTCCCCAACCAGAGTGGGCAAGAAAAACAAGCATAAAAGTGGCCTGCTTAGTAACATGTAGTCTTTCTAAGGTTCATTAAGAAAGAATATAAACATATAAAAATCAAGAACTGGTTCCTACAGCGGCTGCGTATCATATAGATAAATGATTTATGAGCAGAATCACAAGGTTTAGAAAATAAAAAGTCTTAAGTCTACAAATTAGGGCTAATCAAGGCATTGATATCCTTTACAAAACACCTTTAGGAGACATCGCTATGAGGACATCTAATTTAATACTGAAGTACCTCATTTTTGAGTCAATTCCACAATATGTATACCTCACAAAAATTATACAATTGAAACACTTAAGTTCTCAACTTAAATTATTGCTTGTTTACATATAAATTGGATTTTATGTACCTTACAAAACTTCGGCTTAGCACTGCTAAAAAAACAGAACAAAAAACACAGGGTGGAGGTTACATCTGTAGTGATATCTGCTATCAATTGGAAATACACCATGACTTTCTGTCTTGTAGGCCAGTGTCGCCGGGAACAGAATGAACACGTTTCTAAAGCAGGTACCTGGGTGTGATTAGATACCTAGTGCTAACTTTGCTCCTGTCCTTGCCAATAAATGCATTTTTTTCTGAAGTTTAAAAGTTAGCAATTGGTAGGTGGCTGGCAAAACATTTAGGAAATAAAGGGTTTACCTGGTTTCTGTCGTTTATTATTATTTTTTTAAAAAATGAATGCAAGTGGGCAGAACTGGGGAAGGCAGAGCGGGGAAGGGAAGAGTCAGGGTCAGGAGGGTGAGACGAGCTGCCCCTCCAAGCTGTCTGCGCAATCTAAAGGGAACTTAACTTGGAAATGAAAAATACTTCTTGATTCACGATTTAGATGAACTAGTCTGGTTTTAACAAAAGAAAAAACAAGGAAAAAGTACTTGTGAATGTTAATAGCCCTCTCGAGGCCCCTTTCCATCTGTTCAGTAACTGGAAACTCTTTCCAACTTGGTCTTGAGAGCTATCTATAAAGATACAGCCGTGACTTTATTGGTCTTCACTGGTCGGGTGTCTGTCCATACAGCGCTGTCCATGGTGTCTGCCCGCTTTTATCCCAAACGCAGGCTTTAGCTTAAAACACCTGTAGTCTGATTTTTTTTTAGAAACTTTTCTTTCCCCCAGATGAAATCTGAATCTTTTGTACTAGACTGATTAGCCAGGGAGAACAAAGCAAGAAATCAGTGTCTGGAACCAAACAGGAACACAACAAGAGCATGGTCGTTTCCTTAAATACGTACATTTAAATACATTCAATCTGACACGGGTATGAATTTTGCCTGTCAACATTTACTTCGCAGGAGAGATCTAAGTTGCACTAAGGTGAATGCAGTGAACAGACTGGGCAACTGTCTGGACGCAAGCTTCAGACTGTCAGAGGACAGCCCGCTCCCCCTGCGAGCCAGGGCCCGGGCCCGTCTGCGGAGCTTGCTCGGGCAGAACTGGCCAGCAGGTCGGTTGGGTCAAAACAAATAGACGCAGCTCTCCAGACGGGTAAGTGTTTTGAGCAAGTGAGCCCAGTCAGCTGAAGAAGCAACCAGCCACCTTCATTGTCAGCAGTATTTCTGCAGAAAAAGAGAGGACGTTGTAAAAGATTATCTGCGTTTTTGGTAAAACCATCATAAAGCCCATCACAAAAACATCAAAACATTTTGGCCATTTTAAATATTGCCAACCACAAAGCCGCCTCCGGATGAGTTACACTTGACGTTGATGTGGGCGAGCAGATGGCATTGATCCTAACTGAACACAAGTAACATTTGCAAAGGCCAGCAGATCCCACGTGCTATTTCGAAGGACGCAGACCGCAATGGATCGCCGTTCTCTCCCTCTGAATGACGGCTGCTCTCTTAGCAGTGACATCCTAGCCCAGTTTAATCTCTCCCACCTTCTCAAAAAAGATTCCTGAGACTCCCAGTGTCCGACTGCCCTGCCTTTCTACAGCATCCAATCCAGCAGTGGTTACCACTTCCTTAATTGTGCCTCCAAAACACCCAGTGCAAACTCACTTCCTATAAAATGTCCCACCTGCCTCTCCCTCACTGACACACTCCCCAGGTTCCGGGGGTGTGTGCTCCTTGGCGCGGGCACGCTAAGTCAACCGGGGTTTTCACCCCGTGAGTTCTCTGCCAGTTTCCGGCTGCTGTGTGCTGATGATCTGAATGACTGGAGACCAAGGGGTGGTTGGTTGGGTGTTTTTTGTCGTGCACGAGAATCATGGGACGTGTTTCTTTGGTTGGCGCAAGTATATTGCTCAATGCTTTTCTTTTTTAAACATTTTATAAGAGTTTGAGTCTTATAAGTTTGTAAGAGTCAAACTGATCACATGCCGGGAAGCAAAAGCTCAAATGCTCCCGTCGACGCTCTTCTTTGGCTCTTGACTGTCCTCCCCCCAAAGTTTCCATTCATTTAGCAAATATATACATTTTTAAACTTTTATTAATTTTAAGTGCGTTTTTCCAGGACCCATCAGCTCCAAGTCAAGTAGTTGTTTCAATCTAGTTGTGGAGGGTGCAGCTCACAGTGGCCCATGCGGGGATTGAACCGGTAACCCTGGTGTTAACGAGCATCGACTCTAACCTACTGAGCTAACCGGCCGCCCCATTTAGCAAATACTAACTGAGCATTTACTGTGTGCCGGGTGCTAGGCATATAATCACAAGACACTCCAGTCACAGCCAGCAAAACTTTCCCAACAGGCCAAGTACACAATTAAATAACAATGTGATCTGAGTTATATGAGGGGAAATATGAGTTGCTGGGGGAACATATAACCACTGTTTCTGGGATTTAGATATTTAGACACCGAATGTTAGCACATCAGGGCCATTAAAGATGATCTAGCTTAAGTAAGATTAGAGAGACGATCAGTCCCAAATTACCTCTCACCAGAGGACCTTGAAAGGAGATCTGGGGAACAGCTGTTGGGTCATGAAGTCTACTGGCCAGAGGCGGAATTATTGCACAAGTAATTGCGGTTTTCACAATTGTTTGTAACCTTTTTAATGGTAATTACTTTTTCACCAACCTAATACATCCCCGGTAGGTGCACGAGCCTCTCAAGCTTAAAAAATTAGCGTAGGAGGAGACCTCTGATTGTATTTCCTCTTAGAGAAAAACATTTAACATGGTGTTCTCTATGACACATTTATGCCTGATTTGTGTCCCTTACATGATTTCACATGGAAATACTCCATGGCTCTGACTGAAGTATGAAAAAATCCATTAATTTCCAGTTAGTCTGGAAAAAACAACTATACTGAGAAGTATTATAGCCTTAGAAACTTTAAGGCAGCATTCTTTTCTTTCTTTCCTTTTTTTTTAAAGAGGGCGCAGCTCAGAGTGGGCCATGTGGGGATTGAACCAGTAACCTTGGTGTTATTAGCACCGTGCTCTAACCAACTGAGCTAACCGGCCACCCAAGGCAGTATTCTGTAACGGACTGACATCAACAAGCAGCTATTTGCCAGAATCAGTTTAGTGACAGAGAATGCTGAGCATGGCATGTGTCTCTGTTGTGACGCTGCTTGGTTGGCATACGGCTGTGTCACTTTAGGGGGTGGGGACTCATTTAATCTTTCTGCCCTAATATGTCCAAGGGCCGTTGTGAGGATTAAACAAACTGATGTACGTAACGTGTTTCCATAGTTCCTGGGACATAACTAATGCTCAGTACGTGTCCCCAACATCAGCATCGTCACAACTCACAGCTGACCCTAGTGATCCATCCATTTCCACAACACCCGTAAGTACAAGTAATGACAAGTGTACTCTGTGCAAGAGCCATGAGGCTGAGCAGTAAACTCAATCCCAGCTTAAATATATATAAAATATGAAGGAATACTGTAATATGTCCTGTAAACGGAAGACTCTTTTGGTTAAATAAAATAACTGCCCTTCTCTAAATAGTTTTTTGGTAAATCCATAGTTGCATATACTAGCTCTGCTTAAGCAAGGTACAATTTTCAGCTCTATTTCAGGATAAATGGGACACAGATTCATTAATAGATCACAGTGGTTTCTAGCTCAACAAAGAGAACCAGATTACCAATACAAACTCTGAAATAGTTCACGGATTCTTAACAGCAGCAGAGCACATGACAAAGAGAGGACAAAGGTGACCGAACCCCTCTCTGGGCACAGATGGGTAGTATGGTGACATGAAAAGTGACGTCCAGTTGTTCCTCGTGGATTACGAGATATACTGGACGTTTCACCCTCTGAAGGAACAAGAGTGTCTCTGACAGACTGCTCTCTGGCCCTAACATTCAGCACAAAGTACAGATGGATACGCCAGACTCAAGAGAGGACTGGAGAAAACGGAGCAAGTGAGAAGGATGCCGATGGCAGGGCTGGAGAACAGGGAGGCACTCGTCCCACGGCTCCCGGAAGGCACCTTTGATGGGAGGTTCCCTATTCACTGAAGTTGCCTTCTGTGATCCTGAGGCTGACCATCCCACTCTGGTTCTAGCGGCACCCACCGGGCACCGGGACCGGCAGGTAAACAGCCTGGTTCCCCCCTCGCCCCCTACCTCTCTGCTGTGCCAGGTGGGCCGAGGTTGAGAGGCCCCTGTCTTTCCTGCTGCTGCTCGGGGTGGTCTTTCCCTGTCCTATGATGTATTCCACCACTTATTGGCTGCGTGACCTTGGATGTGACCTCAGATAGATTGCCAAGGCCATGTCGGGAGGCCTAACTGTGGCTGCCAGCCCAGCAGGAGAGACCACAGGCACATTCCTTTCCCTCACTCTGGGGATCCGCCCTCCACGCCCAAGGCTGAGGGCTCCCTAATGGAGCTGAATTCTGGGAGGATCTTCCTCCTCCCTTTGGGATCTATAAAAAGGAGAGAAGGGCACCGAAAAAGGAGATAATTTCTTCCTTTTTGGCCTTCTTCAATGCTATCCGCATAAAACCCTTAGAAAAACCTCACAGACGCCCCATGTCTCTTTGGGGAGGTGGGCAGTAGAGTATAAGGTCTGAAAATGCACATCTGCAGGCCGGCCCTGGCGCACGGCGGTTCACCCTCAAAACGGTGGTTCTGCCACCCAGTTGTGTGGTTTCAGTGAGGAAACGTAAACAAAGCTTGTAGCGAAGCAGGAGTGCAGTGAATGCTCAGCGTGCATTGGTTGTTTCTGTAACGTTTTAAAAAGAAGGCTGCGTGATTATCCGAGTGTTCTGTCTTTTCTTCTTGGAGGTCACACGGAAAGTATAAGGCAAGTCAATTTCTGGGGCTCTGGGAAGACAGGAGTGGAAGCCGGGCGGCTGGCCTGGCCCAGGCTGCCCCAGTCACACCCAAAGGGGAGGGAGGGAGGGAGGTCGGTCGGTCGGTCTGATCTCGTGCCAGACTCGGAGGGAAACGTGATCCAGGCCTCCCAAATGCGTTCCCCTCCAGAGACAGGACGTGCTCAGAGGTTCCACTCCCGGGCACTTCTGGGCTAACATGGGTTATCTTCTGGAAGCCTCATTATCACTAGTGTCATCGCTCCTCTGGGAAGTGCATCCCGGGTTTCAAGCCCCTACTTTCTGCACATAACCCATCACTGAATTATGTGGCCATTACCGGTCGCGACGCAGAGGAGGGGACACCAGGGCTGGCATCAGATCAGGGGAGGCGCCAGCCCCCCAGGGGGCTTCAAACCTCAACTGATGGCACACTGAGAGTCCACACACATGGTCAATATGAAATGTATTCCATTTGCTGCCTTATGATATCGGTACGTTAACCATTTAGAGGCGTTGTACAGCTGTGTCCCCACCCATGGCCCCTCTGCTTCGCGTGACGATGGCTCTCTAAACAAGAGAAGTCACACAGACAAAATCCATACACTGTTATTAAAATCGGGATCGAACTTATGCTGTTACTTTTTAAACTTGAATGGTAGTATCAACAAAACCATCCGAGGTCCACTTTTGTTGTAGGAAATTCACCACCAAGCCTTCATTTTCTCCACTGAGAGAGAACTTTTAACATAAAGGAGTCCCTAGTGCGTGGGACTATAGCCCTTTCCTCAGGCGGCCCCGCAGGCCACACGGCTCTGAGCAGGCCCGTCAAGGACGCGCTGCCCGGTCCACACGCAGTTCAGACGGGTTCCAAGTACTAATGACTCTACCGTTTCAAGATTAGACTGCACACGGTAATACTAGGCTCCTTAGAACAAGTGTTTAAAGTAATAAGTAGAGAATACACAAAATTGCTGCCGAAACAAAAGGAAATATAATACTGACAAACAGAATAAAGAATAAACACAGCCTAACATGACTAATTCGTTGCTACTTAATGTCATGGTTTGCTGCAAGAATATCATTCCAGGGCAAAATTAGTGTTCTTAACTCATATGCCACCATTGGCTCAACTAACATCAGCTCAAAGAAATAATTATTCACACAAAACCACTGTATGTCCGATAGAATGAGAAGCTATTTTAAAAAATCACAAGCATTACAACTACCTTCAACCTACTGGTTGACACTGTGTCTGCCATTTTGGTCTATAAAACAGTCATGTTCACTTTACTACCCTCTTAACCTATTTCTTCGCTGGTTCTCACCCGTGACGTGTCTCCCTCCTGCTTAATCATGTCCATTCCAGGCAGCTGGTTTGGGAAAAGGTTGCCTCCCCTCAGAGCAGGATCATTAACCTGCAGGCGACAAGACAGGCAGGATTTTAGCAGGGCATCCAAAGTGCGCTGGGGACAACCAACCATCAACCTCCCCCTCTTTATTTCAGGTGTGGACTAAGGGGAAAGACGACTCCGCAAAAATGCCTACATCCCTCCCTCAGTCTCTTCTCCTGTGTATATACTTTGGGGGGGGGGGGAGTATGGAGAAACACGAAAAGAAATACTTATAATACACTAGCTGCCTTCAAATTAAATTTTACTAGATACATTTTCATGCCTCGTGTTCACTGTTTTGGCTGGTTCAGATTAGACCAGTAACTCCTACTGGGGACTCTGAAATCGTCTGAATAGCTCCTAATATCTTTGTTACTCAGGCAAGTTATAATCTGTAAGAGCCAGTGTGAGTAATCAAACAGCACTGGGTTTGTGAATACTCCATGACTAAGCGAACGATTCATTAGCCTGCATACATTTCTTTTACAAATCACAAAGTATACACACAAATGCTAATATGGGATTGATTTTGTCAGAAGATAAACACTGCATGTGTGTTTTTTGGGCTTCTGATATTCAAAAGGTTTATTATATCCATGCAAGTTTCAAAGCAATTCGGATTATTAAAAATGCACCAAGGGGCTGCCGGATGGCTCAGCTGGTTAGAGCGCAAGCTTTGAACAGGGTCACCGGTTCGATTCCCACATGGGCCAGTGAGCTGCACCCCCCACAACCAGATTGAAGGAGATGGACTTGGAGCTGATGGGCCCTGGAGACACACACTGTTCCCCAATAGTCCCCAATAAAGAATTGAGAAAAAAAGCACCAATTTTGGGGGGGTGTAAATGTCTAACTATTACGTTAGCTTGTACACCTGAAATTAATAAAAAAAAAAAGGCACCAATTTACTTCTGGGGAGGCTGACTAGGACCCAGGCTGGCCCGGACCACCTCAGCAGTCCTCGCCCTAGAGAGGAAATCAGGAACCACCAGTGAGTGGACCATTTTTGTAGAAAATTCAACATCAACACATTTTCTCCACTGAAAAGATAAAAGTCTGTGTTTCTTTTAATTTATGTCTGTTGAATTTACCCAAATGAGCATTTAGCCACTATCAATTCAACCACAGAAGTACAAATTATTATTACACATATGCACAGAGCTTTCTTATACAAAAGGCTTTAAATTTTCTCATGTACCATTCTGCATTTTTATTAACATCTTGTATAGAACATGGAGGCACCGTAAAATTCAGTGAATTTTCACACAAATTGTGCTTTACCAACATTAGAATTAAATAGACCCAATCAAACATTCAATCTTTCACTGTTCTCACCATTGTGATCTGACGGACACTAGGGCTGTCAGTAACTAACTTACTGGTAAGTTATTTAAACTTGCCATGCCTCAGTTTCTCCACATATAAAATAAGATGCCAGGTCCTTGCCACATCTATACTCTGAATGAACTACTGAGAGAGGAGAGTGTCAAGCATTTTGTGCCCTTTAAAAATAAGATCTCCTGTCAATACCATTTAAAAGTTATTCACCAGTATCTCTGCCTGTGGATCAGCCCACCGCAGATTTCTGAGTCCTAGACTGGCTACCCGAGATATCAGATGCTTTGAGTCTCTTTCCCACCAGTGAAGTTGGTATGTACTCAGGGATTGTAGAATCGTTTCAGTGTTATTCAACACGAAACAGAAGTATTAATAAAAATACTGACGAAAAAGAAAAAAAAAATCATGGCATCCACATTCCAAAGATGATAAAGAATAGTTTTTGGATTATCTCTGTCAGTCTCCCTGCACGAGTGAAGTATCATTTAAAGCTAACTGGATGGCAGGAAGTTTGACCTTTGTGATTCATCTGGTTTTACATTTAGGAAGAAAAAATCACTTCTTACGCTATGAATCCAAAACAAAGCTATTTAACGGACATTCTCCACTCCACGTTTAGAGATTCATTTTAGATATTGCCAAATTCTTCAAATAAGAGAAAAAAATTAAATGACAAGAAAGCTAAGAAGTATTTTAAAAGATCCTGAGTAGTCAGGAATCCTTTCATGTGTATTTCATCATCAACAAGTATTCCTGGGAATAGCACCAACACAGGTGACGATAAGGTAAAAAAACACTTCAAAATAAAGGCGGGAGTTGACAGATGTTGAGTCCCTGGGACGCTACACGCAAGGCAGCAACAGACAGAGCTGTGACCCGAGGACACGGGCTCCTGGCGCTCACCTGCTCGGGACCCATGGAGGACAGCCCCGACGTAGGCACGGAGGTCACTGAGGTCATGCTGATCTGTCCCGTCATCTGGTTCATGTTGCTCATCCCACCTGTGTTGGTTGCCATGGATACATTGATGTTCATGTTGTTATTGTACATGCTGGTGTTGGCTTGTTGCCCAAAGTGTGGTGGGGACTGTTGTGAAAACATGCTAGAACGTAAGGAAGACGAACATGTGAGAGCCCTAGTGCACACAGGCAGGCAGTTTGGAGCACTGGTTTCTCAGGCATTTACTTTATAAGGGAGTAAGTCCAGGCTGAGAGAACCCAGGGTGGGACAGCTGGCGGTGGTGAGGTCAGGAACGGCAGGGCAGGTGCCCAATGAAGCTGCAGGGGCAACCACACCGCCGTGAAGGTCAGGACATGCATTTGGTGTTTGTATCGGACAAGCTTTGTTTGCTGATTACTCAGACCGATAAAGGAGGTTTTCTAGGGCACTGCCTTCCTCAGCGGTGTTGACCATGGATTGGTCGGCTGCTACCTTCTTAGGGGAGTTCCTTTTACTCCCAAGAAAAAGGTATTAGCCTAAGCTTTCGTAAATTCTGCTAACTTCTTCCCTAGGAAAAGTAACCTGGCTTACTTAGCAGTTTACTTGCGATTGCTTGCTTGAGCAGAGAAGTTAAGAAAACTACAGAAAAGAGGCTTGTGGGCCTACAGAGATTCCCTGGTGGTCATTTCTATGAGAGAGACAGAGACACAGCATACCTGTTTCCTCCCATATTCCCCTGCGCCCATCCATTCATGTCGGAGGAGGCCTGATACGCTGGGTTAGCCTGCGACTGCTGCATCAGGGGGCTCTGTGTATGCGCCATTCTGGGCGACATCAGCGGGCTCTGGGGGGTGGTGGCCCCAGCAAAGCCGGGATCAGGCTGCTGACTTAGTCCTTAAAAAACAAAGCAGAAATCCAAAGGAGATTGTTAGTTTTATCGCAGAGAATGGGTGGAAAAAGAAAGAGAACATTCAAATTCAATACACACAGAAAAGTACTTTAAAATATCTGATCATGTACTGGTTAATTACATATGTTTTTTAAAAGAGAAAAATCGCCATGTCTTGATTCTCTATAGTAGTTACAGGGATGCCAGGAAGCATCTTAACCATCAGGGCGAGAGGCAGAGAAAGAAAATACTCTTTCTTCCCCACGTCACTCTCCAAATTGAGAATGAGTCAAATATATACATATATTTTTCTCTTTATTCTGAAATATTCTTTAAATTTTTATATATCACTATAAGGATCGTTTAAAGTTTAAACTGGATTAAAGTTCAATTATACATAAAAAGTCAACACATTGGAATAATTTATTGTATTAACTCAAGTCATTCTATATGAGATGCATTTTTAAAAATAAGTGACTGCAGTCACAATTAGCTTGTTTGTCTTTATAAATGGCTCTAGGGCACTTCGTGATATCCAAGACTACAAGAAAAAAATTCAATGCAAGGGGCTTGTTCAATTTAGAAGCAAATGGCATTTACACTAAAAGGAAAAAAAGAACTTTCAGAAGACTTTCCTAAATCATTAACAACAACAAAAAACAGAGAAAAAGGAGCTTGGAAATAAAGGAGGCAACTTCTTAGAAAATTTCAGCGCTGATGTCAAGGTAAGCACATTTTTGACTAGATTGTAAAATAGGCACATTTAATTTATACTGAAGTTAGCGATAAAAGATAAGCTTAAGATAGCCAGGAAAAGGCTGCACATTATCTTTCTGTTTCGTTAGAGGAATGGGAAACATGATTTAGGCATCACAAAGACTTGCTAGCTCTTTATAGATCACACTGGCAAAAGATAGGGAGCCATTTAGAATATTAATGCTAACCACTTTTATCAATAATTCAACTATTAATTGAACATGACATGCACACAAGTATTAACGTTTATGACAATACACACTTGTCTCTTCAGGCTGACATTAAACAACAAATCAATATGAAGAAAACTAAGAGGTCTTCTACTGTGGCTTCGATACAGCACTTACTTCTCAAGAATTATCTATTCATTAAAGAGTTGGTATAATCTTCAAAGTCTTTATTTTGTATTATAAAAATTGTAGAATGTCTAATACTTATATTTATATATGTCTTTCAACATTTTGTATATATCTATTGATTTGTTTGAATCAGACTCAGAGGTTTTCGAATATAAATATATACACATCGACCTGTATTTACAGACAGACAGAGACATACATGCTCATACATGCTCACACTACTGATACACTACACACACTCACACTTACTTCGGTCACTCTTAAAGTAAGACCTGCACTCAGAGGAAAGCTGGTACCTGAGCTGAGAGACTGGAAGGTACTGTGCTGGACTTGGGGACTCCTGACAGGCCCCAACTGTCCTCCCGGGTTTCCTATCACTCCCTGGTTAGCCAGATTCATCTGGGAGCCATGCAAAGAGCTGTGAGACAAGAGCTGTGGCCCAGGACTGGGGGGCACTGGGGACAAAGGACTGGTGAAAGGTGGTGGGGATGTAAGTCCAGTACCGTAGTTTGGAGGAAATGGAAACTGCTGAGCATTTGCCTGGGGAAGCCGGGGGTTGCTCAGAGCTGCTGGCATTCCGCTAGGAGCCACCATGCTGGAGGTCATGTTCAAGCCCTGTCCCCTCATCATCAGAGTTCTCTGCTGCACTTGCTGTTGCTGATGCATTTGTCTCTGTCGAAGATGCTGGTTCAGGATTTCCCTCTGTCTTTGGGCCAGCATCTGTGCATTAATAGGTGCCTGAAATGGGGGGGGGGGAATACACAAAGAAAAACATTGGGGCAGACAAACCATATTAGAAATTGCATAGTCTCGTGCAAAATTACTTGGAAAACAAACTGATGTAGCAAGATTTTAGAGTTGAACAACTGGTGGTTGAGAATGTGAGTTTCTAAGTTCTACAGAGATGCGGACTATTCTGAAACCTTGCAAGGACATACGCTGTTACTATCAGTTAACTTGGGCCTCACTGTGAGAGGGCCCAGCTCACGGAAGGACCTCACAATGCCACCAGTCCTAGCTGGAAGCGGCCCCTGAGGATGGCAGTTTAGAGTCTCAGTCAAGGGACATTCAAGTCTAAAGAGAAACCAGTATCACTGCGTCACAAGGTGGCTTGAAGCAGAGGCAGGAAGAAAGGGGGACGTGTGGGGCGAGAGGGCGACAGGAACAGACGGAGGGCCTGGGACAGGATGGGCGGCTGCAGAGCAGAGACGCCAGCGCTGGCCCTCAGAAGAGGTACAGGCTGTTCACGGGTCCTAGCAACATACAGTCGATCCTCAGTATCCATGGGTTCTATCTGTGAACTTGCTCACTCATTAAAATGCATTTCTAATCCCCAAATCAATACGCACAGCATGCGGTTGTTTGTGGCCGCGTGCAGAGCGCTGCAAATCTGAGATGCCCAAGTGCACACTCCGGCCCTAGCACACTGTGCCTTCTTGTTTCAGCTTTCACACTGTCAACAAGTGTCCTTTCTGTGGGCTACTGAGTCCCACATTTCTGACACTGTACTTTATGTTGGTGATTCTCTGTTTAAAATGGCTCCCAAGAGTAGTGCTGTCTTGTGTTGCTAAACATGAGAGGCTGAGCTGGACCTCTGGAAAAATACGTGGGTTAGAGGAGCTTCCTACAGGCAGGAGCCACAGTGCTGCTGGGTGGCAGTTCAGTTAACGAATCAACAACACACATTAAGTGAGGTGCCTAGAGCAGAAACACACCTCAAAAAAGGTTACGCAGCGCTCGATGCGTGAAAATGTTGTGACCCAGGGCTCGCAGGACCCTAACCCTGTCCTTCTCTTTGGATCAGTGGTCCAGTACCACGAATTCAGTGTTTGCATTCACGTTACAGAACACAGCATATGCTAATAGCGGCAATCAACTACACTGATTCAGAGGGATCTACAAAAGCGGCAGACTGGTGGGTAACGGGACGACACTACAGATCTGCACGGACTGGACTGGGTGGCTCCTCAGTTATGTCACGCGGGACGTCAAGGAGGGAAAAGTGACGAGAAGTCAGACGGACACAGTGAAAGCTGACGGCTGGGCTGCTCCTTACCTGTGTCGGTACTCCAGGCCTCAGGGTCAAGTTCACATTGGAAACATTGCTGATTTGATTCATAAGTGGCTGGCGATTCTAAATGCATCCACACAGGAGAATGAACACAGTTTTAAAATAGAATATATTTTATCTCAAATCACCTTCCTTATGAAGTCGCCCTCCCAAACCAACATCTGCGTGCTGTCAGAGACCGAAAGCCCGTGGCCTGTGGCTCAGTTCCCGTGTACAACTAGTTCTGAGTGAGGTTTACTTATAACTGGGGAGTTACTACGTGGAAAACATACTGTTTGCAAGGGAAGGAGGGAGGAGAATGATCAGAAAAGGAGGTCGAGAAGAAGACTAGAAAAAGGCAGGTGCTCATGACGCGTAAAAGATGATTTGAAAGCTGCAACATTATTATTGGCTGTCTTACAGCAATCGCTCCGGGCTTGTTTCAACGCGAACACGTTTCCTGGAGCGAAACAGGCATCTTATAAGGCAGCGTCATTCTGCCAGCAGTCAGCTAACAGTGACTATTTTTGTCATGAGAGAGGACTCACGACGGGAGCTAGTTGTCCTGAGCGCTCACTGAGGGCTAGAAACTGTGCCAGGCCCTTCAAACACATACACATTGCCCACCACCGTAGAACAAGCCCACTGTACAGAATGAAAACTGAGGCTCAGAGACCTCAGAGTTAGACCATCAGTAAACAAGGGAGTTAGGAAATTAAAGGAGGGCTGCCCTGTGCTGGAGTTAGTGGAGTTAGAAAAAAAGAAGGTAAGTAACATAGAAAGGAGTATGAAAACTAAGATTATCTTGAAAAAGCTTCCACCCTCTTGGAAAGGACGGAATGAGAGTTCAGACCTCCACAAGGCTGTGATTGTTGTCACCTCACGTCAGTCTTCCCCTGTGCCCCCCACCCCCGACTTTCCAGGCCCCGACAGAGAACACACCTGTTGTGCTTGGAGGCGATGCTGCAGCTGAAGTCGCAGCTGATTTGGCTGGTTCTGCACCAGGCCCGTGGGCCGGAGGCCCGGTCTGGGCTGCATGCGGAGAGTGGCGTAGCTAGGCCGCTGCCCCATGGCGTGGAAGCTTGGGTCTTGCATGGGACTATAGCTACCCTGGGCCATTTGTGCCTGAGACGCATACTGCTGTGGGAACACGGGGGCCTTCTGCTCCAGCATCATGTTGGAGTCCTGACTCGAGAACTGTTCCGGATCCACTGCTTGGCTCTGGAGAGAACAAGCCCCCAGAGAACACACACACATAAATAGAAGCACCAACACCAGCAGGGTAAACGTAAAGCTGGCTTCTCTCACTGCTGTAGACGCGAAGCTTTTTATACTGTACTCACTACGCAGCGTTACTTTTAGCTTGACGTGACTTCACTGTTCTTTCTAGAAAAGCCTCTTTGTTCAATAGATCCAGTTCCATGAGAAAAGAAGAAGGGGTCGGGCCCGACTCCAGCAACACTCCTTCCAAGGGAAGGGGGACATGGGCCATGACTGCGGAATGCCGCCTACTCACTCCACCAATCAGAGACTGGCCTGGACTTTAAAATGCAGACGTCCCCTGGGAGTGTTAAGTTTGTTGACTGACTATTCACACCTGTACAATTCATTTTAATTAGACAACCGCCTTGGTATCTAGCTGGGATCAGCAGTGTTGGGGTTCCCACCACCATTATTCCCATTTTGCAGGTAACAAAACTGAGACTTGGAGATGTGAAGCAAATTGCAACAAGCCCCCTTGGCTAGTCAGCAGTGGGTTCCAATCCAGTTTATGATTGTGGACCTAAGCTCCTCACAGGTGTGATACGCTGCCTTTATTTCACTTTTCTGTGGCTGAGAATTTCCTACATACCCCACATTTTGCCACCATTATACCTACTACACATATTTAATGTGTTTATCATTCTTGACTCCTGAGGGCTCCCCTATCTATCTGGGGCAGATGCAGAAAATCCCGAACTTCTCCAAGGTGGACACCTCGGACCCAGGTGGCCCTGACTGGCCCTGCGTGGAGTGGAAAGGGCACCAGGCTAATTGTCCCCTTCATTCTACTTCCAGCAGTAGTGGCTACGAGTCTCCTGATACACAGGAGGGGAGAGCCCAGCAGCAAAAACACCCGAGGTTTCCTTTAGCCCAGTAACGTCCTTGGTTTCCTCCAACCAGTCTACCCACATTGGGGCAGGGGCCTGGAGCTGGCCACATTCAGAGCAGGGTGGTCCCGAGGTCGGCCCGTCAGAACCGGGCCCACTCCCCTTCCCATGATGGTTGTAAAAATGTGGATGAAGTCTACGTGGGGGAGACGATTCACTGTGGAATTACTGCTCTACCCACATCCACAAAGCTGTCTCAGAACTTTGAGTACAAAGAAAGTCCATTTGTACTTCACATTTCCCAACTTCACCCAATAACTACGTTTCTAGAATTCAGTGTAATATGATGGAATGATGATGGCTCTGACGAGACAAAATAGAAATAACACAAAGAAACGGAAGAAAAGGAGACTAAAAATATTAAGTGATAAAATGATACCAATTTTGATCAAAGCAATGCTACAAGTTACTCAGCAACCCCAAGGATCACATTTTTAAATGTCACTTAGACAAAACTCAAGGATAACAGTACTGAACGCTAAATTCTAAACACCACCCAAGACAAAGCAAACCAGCCACACAGGAAACATTTAAACTCCATTTTCCTTTCTTGATTTATTTCAGGTTATATCACGTAACCTCAAGTCATTTCTTTCCATTCTGCTGTTCTCAGTATGAATCGACAAGTCTTAACTCCCACTTATGTCTGCAGCACTGTGGGAATTATGACAAGACTATTTTGAATGCTTCAGAGAAGTCTCCATGAGTCTGCATCGCCTTCGTCACAGACTCGCCTGACACAGCGGACGACCACGCAGTGGACTGGACGCTGGCAGGTCGTCTTTAGTAACAAGAACTGCAGACCGTCCATGCTGAGAAGAGGCAGACAGCAGCACTGCTGTGATAGCTTTTTCTCGGTTACTCTTACACAATAAACTAGGATGGCCACTTCACACACACGTAGCCGGGTGGCCAGAGCCAGAAAGTACTATGCTATTGCATGAGACTTATTAGCTTATTTATTGTATTACTGCTATAAATTACTCTTAGAGCAGAGAATTACTTTAAGTAACCAGTTAATGACCAGGAGGAGGAAAGCTGACTAAGCACACACACTAAGACTGGTTAACTTCTTTATGTTCCCGTTTATGCTTAAATATCCTGAACACTGTTGTGGGCTAAAGCCACACAAAGTCAGCCACAGATGAAGAACGACAGCTACCTGTACAATGACCTCTGCTAACGAATGTGCAAAGCACTCTTCTAGCACAAATAGCTGCCTACCACTAGACTACACGTGTGAGGTTAATACGGGATCACTGATACTGGTGTTTGGGACGAAAGGGTTCAAGGTCGTCGGGCAGCAGTGCCTCTCGGCGCCTTGAGTGTCTGTCTCTTCCTCTCATCAGGTGAGCCGGACTTGAGTTTCTGCCTTTCAGCTCAGTAACTATATGTAAAGCTCATTCTCAGTGTTTTCCATTCTTGGGCAAAAGTTTACATGGCAGTAACAAGGAGAGGGGGAGAAAGAAAAGAGAGCTGGCTTGGTCAGAGGTAAAAAGTATTCTGAAAAGCAGACTATCTATAAGCAAAAGAAAAAGGACGTCTCCGTGGCCACGTGAGTGTGTTGCCCCCAGCAGCTGCCCTCTGTGCATACCTGGCTGACCAGTTCGGGTATTCCCAAAGCTCTGTCAATCTCCTCCAAGCCATCAAAATTCCGCAAGGCCAAATACAGCTGGTCCAGGAGCGCTCCCTCGTCACTTGGAGACTCGGCTGCAGGATGTGGACACAGCAAGTCATCTGGAGAGTTGCCAAACGGCTGCCTGTGAGGAGACAAACTTCATCGTGGGCCTGTGGAACAGCTAGTTGATTAGAGAACCTTTTTTCCCCCCTTAAAGATAAAAATATCAGTTGACTTCCAGGGTCTTTGTAGTAAAACACTGTACCAGCTGGACAGAGAACAAAATGACAGCCCAAAATAACAGATACACTTTATTCAATGCCTAACAGGCCAGACATCAATCTAGGCGTCTGATGTATAATTTTTGTTTCTGTTGCCCCTGCCCCACTGAAAGCTGGCAAGGCTGACGCTCAGAGAGGTCAGGCCATTTGCTGGTGATCACACAGGCAGACACTGCAAAGCTGGGACTTCAACAGACCTATGAGAGTCAGGGCCCGCCCGACTGTTTTATTTCCACCAAGCTATGCCGACTCCTCAAGCATACAGATATTTATTATACTTTGCACTGAAGTAATCAAAGGCTGTTTCTGAACTTTAGTAGGAAAGACAAAAGTAGTCTTATTTCACTTGAGGCTACGACGGCCCGACCGGCCGACACGGGAGAACCACAAAAGCCACATTAATTTTGGGAACTCAGCCGTCACTAGACTAAACTTGACTGAACTAATAGGAAATTTCTTAGTCACGCATAAGCAGGACTTGTAAACATTTATTAAAGCCCTCAGCAAGGTGGCTGTTAGCTTCCCTGAGTTAGCCAACAAAAGTAGGTCACAAATATGCCAATTATACTTGTTACTATATAGGCTAACAGGTGATAAAACCATAACACTAAACTCGAAACTCTATGGTATATAATGGTATATAAACCATATGGTATATGGTATGTAATTTATGTTAACTGACAAAGTATGGGAGCTTTTTAAAAAGAGCTTCTGAGTTACTTTAACACCAAAGGCGAAATACTTGTATTTTGCCCAAACAGTCTCATTTGTACTTTCTGAGTTACTGTATGATGTGCTGGAGAAAACAAAAGATACAGGCAAGTAATGTCATTCTGAAGCAGGTGAGAATAGATTCATCAGGGATGAAGTCATCTATCTAACACAGTTTAATTAACATGCCATGTTTTCTAAAGACAGTTTAACAGGCCCCTCTGGTCTACAATCCTGAATTTCTGATTATTTAAGCCAACAATTAAGCTCAAACAGGTATAACATGGCACATTAAAAAGCAATCTATACTCTCTGTCCCTCGTTACATGGGAAGGAAGCCACTCAGTTAAGTGCCCTCGATGCCACTCCTCACCTGCGGTGCCACCGCCGAGACACAGCAACCTGGCAGTGCAGGGACAGCCTGAGCTAGGTGGGTTCGCTACGCCCCCCACCCCACCCCCAGCGCTCCTGCACAGTTAAGCACATCCACCGACTCTGAGGCTCTTGCTCATTGTGGGACTCTGTCCACCCGACTCCCTCCCCACCCTGCCCTTCCAGGCTCTCCCAGTATGAACTTTTCAGATGCAAATGTGGTCAAATCCACTCCACTATGGCTGCACTGAGGGAGTGGGAGGGAGGAGCAGACAGAGAAAAGCAGCGACAAGGAGGAGAAAAACCCCAGGAGGAGTGCCTGCCACGGAAGCAAAGACAGGAGGAAATTCCCCAAAGAGGAGCGACCGGCATCGGATGTGCTAAGTTTCATGAAAAACGAGCTCAAGTCAGCCAACGCACGAGTGCTGTCTACGTACCAAGTTCTCCTAGTCCTGAGACCTCACGCCCCAAAGACGCTACTTCAGTGAGGCAGGCAAGCATTTTCTTTAGCTTTATTTCCTAATTTCCAACTTCTGTTTCTTCAGAAGCCTCATTTCTGTACAACCACGCCCCCACCGCCATCTCTCCATGGTGACGGGCTAATGGAAGATCTGCTCTCTTTTAACTCCACCAAAGCTGCCTGGCTGCTGCATGAACCCAGACTTGGATCTGAAACCCAGAGTGCCAGGGAAGGGGAAGTGGTGTCTCTTTGCAAGACAAACCCACCCTACTGAAGACACAACCAAATGCCTAAGGAAAAAAAACCCCAAAAACTAATGCAAATACTCATTCACATTTAAATGGTTTCTTAATAAAAAAAACCATTTTTGTTACATTCTTTTTATTTCTTTTAATTAAAAAAAAAAAAAATCGAACTAACGTATGACACAGATTCGAAAGTGAAACAGTACCTCTAGGCCTTCCCACTTTGGTCAAGGCCCTCTCTAACTCAAGCTGGGACTCTAAAGACACGTTCCTGCTTCCAGTCTCTCTCCGATTCTTCTAATATGATGCTGTCAGGTACTTTACAAAACACACTTTATTGAGCTGACTCAGAATTCTTACTTCAGCTCTCCCGAGAAAATGCCCAAGTCCCTGGGACCGGGTGGTAGTGGCAGTGGTGGCATTCAGGACACACTTTGGTAAAGCCTAACTTTTCTACACTTAGTGCCCACAACTTCCTGTGAGCCCCAGCTATTCCGGACAATTGATCTTTCTTTCCAGAAGATGCCATGTACACATCAGAATGCCAGCACCCATCATTGCATACTTCCCACTCTCTTCTCCATCTAAGATTTTACCTTCCCACGATCTCCTTCACAGCCACTCTTGACCACCCCTACTCACCTCCCAACTCCAGCACCACCTCTGTGTTGTGCTAAATTGATATTGGCATTTGTGTTAAAAACATCAACTTCAGACTGTGCCTAGTGAGGATATCTTACATCTCTTTGTTGGTCCAGTACTTGAACTATATAGGTTATAGTAAGTTAACAGTTGATGGAAATAAAAGATTCCTGATCTAGCTGGGATATCATACCCTATGACCAGAAAAATGCATTGCACTGTGGCTTAGGTTCATAAATTTGGGCACACCATGAATTTATCACTTGCCTTAGACATCCTAATATGCTTGGCTTATAAAAATATACTGACCCAGACTTCCAATCCAGCTTTCTAAATGGTCACCAACATAATGAAGAAATTACTTTCCTACATTTTGAACAATTATTAATACAAATATAGTCACAATCTAGATGGTGTCTTAAAGACATAGATCATACAAGGTGTGATAAAAAATATGGTGAATGTATAAATTAAAAAAAAAAAAAGTATTACAGTAGAAGACACATTGCCATTAATCGTCCTCAAAATCCGCCCCCTCGCTTCGAACACACTTATCGGATCATTCTTGCCACTTTCTGACACAGTTCTGGAAGTCCTCTTGTCCTGAATCGATTAAAATCATTGACCTTTCATGGTCATTTTGACTTTGGGGAAGAGCAAGAAGTCACGCGGTGCCAGATCCAGTGAATAAGGTGGATGAGGACACACTGTAATGTTTTTATTTGACAGGAATTGCCGTACCAGAAGCCATGTGTGATACGGAGCCTTTCCGTTGTGATCACAAAATATGATGAATGCCGCTGCCGAGTGCCATCCAATGGAAAGGCAGGGATCTTCAATACGGGAAGCAGCACATTGAACCTTAGTAACAGTGCATGACAAGATTTAACTTGTTTGGTGCTGTCAGTTGGGTGTGAGCTACGGTTGAGAGAAGGTGTGTTTTAAAGTGTGCTGTAAATCATCCTCCATCACAATAATGCTCCATGTCACACATCGCTTCTGGTATCCGGCAATTTCTGTCAAATAAAAACATTACAGTGTGTTCTCATCCATCTTATTTACCGAATCTGGCACCGTGTGACTTCCGGCTCTTCCCCAAAGTCAAAATGACTCAGGAAATTAAAGCAGCCACGACAGCACAATTAAAGACACTCACAAAAGAGGACTTCCAGAACTGCTTCAGAAAGTGGCAAGAATGATGAGATAAGTGTGTTCGAAGTGGGGGGGTGGAGTGGTATTTTGAGATGGATTAATGGCAATGAATCTTTTACTGTAATAAATTTCTTAAATTTAAACATTCACTGCAGTGTTTGATCCCACCTCGTATTAAGACAAGGATGAAATTCAGAGGAATAAAAAGATGAACACACACAGGCCCCAGGCAGGTGTAACATGGTAAGTAATAAACTAGCAAGAGAAAGGTCTACCATCCATAGAAACCTCATTTCCTGAAATCGGCACTTTTATTTACAGACTAGGAGGACACTGAGGAGGGCAATAAAGAGAATAAGGTCAATTCTGAGTCTTGTTTGAGAAACCATACCATTACCATCACTTTTCACATGTATTTTCAAAATTCTGCAGAAAAGCAGCAGCTACTACATGACGAGAAATAGTCAACAAAAGAAACTTTACTCTCAGATACATTTCAAATGAGAGATAACCAAATTAACTCTGAAATTTTGAACTTAACGTGAAAAAAAGTCATTTACGAGGCAGCCACCATATTTCAAGAGAAAATCAGTTTTATAAATCCAACAGAAATCTTCAAACAAATCATCTATACATTTTAGACTATATTTTAAATACCTCTTTTACATACCAGATGAATGAAAGCAAAAAACCACAATGGAACTACAGAAAAAAACATTAAAAAACCTATTACTAAATACATAGGCAGTAAAAATACAAAATACTAATGCTGACACTTATAAAGAAGGTTAAAAAAAAGGCACTGCTTTTCTTCTTTTTCAAAAGAGAGACGTGGTGTGAACCGTTGTTATCCATCACTTCTGAATTTCTATGACTGAAATTATCATAAAGTTGGTCATAAATTTCTTCCAAACTAAACTATTTAAAATAAAAGAAGTGGGGTAGGTGGCTGGAAAAATTGAAATAATGTTCAAAGCGGTGAAATGTTTTGTTTTGTTCACACAGTTCTTAGACAAAGAAAGCTGACAGACAGTAACCAAAGCAACAGCAGAACGGGGCATGCTGAGTCCCAGAACCTGCTCAGCAAACCGAACAAGCTGCCTCTGTGATGGGACTCAGTAAAATCTGGAATTCCTTTTTTAAAACAGAACTCTCATCTGTTTGGGCAACAGTGAAAATCCTGACTGTGGGCCTAGTTTACCCTAGATGCAAGTCGTGGACATTTCATTCAGAAACAACTATCAGGTGCTGGATTTAATTATTGTACTACATTTTTATTACTCGCAAGTTTCCATGGAAATGGGTGGGTTTTTTAAATGTCAAATAAACATATGTCGAAAGAGCATTAACACTGCCTGACACCATGAAATCAGACTCAAAGAGCTGGAAGGACCTTGAGAAAGTACTGCCTCCAAGTATGAGTGCAATGGTTACAGCACAGGCTGCTCTACTCCCCAGCAAAGCCAGTGATGGAGGCGCCACTGACCTGGGGAGGGCTCATACCTGTCTGCGGTTCTGTCTGTCTGTTCTCCTACTGCCTCATCTCTACTCAAAGTGCAGCAGGGGGACGACCGGTGCTGGCATCACCTGGGGCTTGTCAGAAATGCAGACCTGCCTTCTAATGGAACCCCAGGGGTGCTTCCGAGGGGCTTGAAAACACCCGTTCCTCCCCCTAAGTGAATGGAATACAGCTGGTGAACGCCCTTCCTCCTTCATCTCCCTAACACAGTTATGAGCAGTTCCCCTACTCTTCTTTCAGTCAAACAACCAGGTCCCTACTTTTTCTCACAAATCCTATTGCTAGGCTCACATTCATCTTCTGCTATTTTGTTTTTTTTTAAAACTTCAATGAATCCTCTGAATCCTTTATCACACCCTGAAGATACAGAAAGGAAATGGGCACTACATCACAATTCTGAGCTGTGCAACAACGCTGACTATGACAAAAGCATTACATCCCAGAGTGGGACTCCCTCAGAAACTTGTATTTAAAAAAACACCGAATCAGCAGCTCTGGCAATGTATTCTACCTTCGTGAAATTTCAGAAACTCTGTTGACTTTCATCACTTGTGAATGTGGTAAGAGAATTACATAATTTTAGACTAGAATGGTCCCCCAATGGAAGGCCATTTAGTCTGTAGTAAGGTCCTCACTGAGCTTCTAACCTCAGCTCTTTACATATGAGCCTCAAGACCCAGTTTCTCCAGCTTGAGTTTCCTAAGAAGTTTACTTCCTGGAAAACAATGCCTGCAGCCTGTAAGTTCCCACGCTACATCCTGCTCAGGCTCCCAGCTATCTCCCAGCCTTGGGGCTCTTTGTGCACCCAAACAGCTGAGCAGCCATCACCCCGGCCTCAAGGTCACCTGTGCAACATCTGCTGCAAGTGCGCTGCTGAAAATCAGGGAGATGATGCATGTAATGTAGTTGTGAAGTGGCCTGTGCCGGGAATGACGCAACTGTCAAAGAGGCAAACAAGAAACACCGATGGGCTTAAACCTGAGCAAGCCCTGAGCTGCTGGTGCCAGGCATGCTTCTATCCATCAAGCACAGCAAGGTCAGAGAGCTGCCCCGAGACTTCTGCATTTGAGCTGAGGGAACCCGGAGGAGACCCAGGTGAGCAGTGACCCCCACTCCTGGCAGAGACCACCACAAATTATCATTAGGAACGTGTCCTCAATTTCAACCCCTGATGTTTCACTGGCTGGGATCAGCTCTGAACTCCCAATGGAAGATTAGCAAAGTAGTCAGGGACAGAGGTCGCCATGGGTGAGAGTGACTCACTGGATTGAGAACCCCAAGAAATCCACATGTTGGTATTAAATAAAGAAATTTAGAAAATAATGATGAATGTAATGTTTAATGACATAAAGATGGAAGCACGAAAATAAACAAGCAAAAAAGAGGCTATGAAAATTAATAAGGCAAATAGAACTCCTAGAAATGAACAACATATCCCAAACACCAAGAAGTATAAATAAATAAACCCACACCTAGCCACATGGTGGTGAAGCTACAACACAGCATGTACAAAGAATTGCTCAAAAGCAAGTAGAGAGAAAAGATGAGCTACAAAGAACCAAAAATGATTAGACTGATAATCAGAGCTAAAACAACTCAGTAAGATTGTTCACATACCACTTCCTTTTTTAAAAAACTGTTTCAACGGCTTAATGTACAACGTCTGAATTCTCCAGTTTGGTATTTAAGGTTCTCTATAAATCTACGTTATTACTAATCTACTCTTTCAGCCACATCTTCTGATACTGCCTTTTTTTTCCCAACGTGGCGAAATACTCGTAACATAAAACTCGGTGATTTTGGTACCCTAAACATATTGTGCTGCTTCTGTAACACCTAGTCCTGACTATGATTATGCTGATTTGCCAGGTGGACTGGCTTCCTGCCACCTCTGCCTCCTGAAATTATACCTTTTCTTCCTGCCTTTGGAGCCTTTCCCAATCACCCCAGCTGGATGAGCTCTTGAAATAAGGTTTATTTCTCTTACGGCATTTATACTGCACACCTCATATTACACTTATTAGTGTACATATTTGATTTTCCAACTAAACTGTAACTTCTTTAAAGACCTGCCCTAGATCTAACTGATTTTTGGACTTTCTCCTCCCCGATACCCCCTGCCCAGCAGACGGTACAGTTTGAATACATCAAAAGTGGTCAAGCACCAACTATTCAAAAGGAAGAGACGAACTTCTGGCAGAGGCACATGGAAGATGACTTACAGGACTCACGACGCACTGCTCCCTCGGCTTCCTGGGAGCTCAGCACTCACCTGCTCTGGCTGGCAAAAGATGCCTGCTCTATGGGCAGGACGCTTTCCGGCCACGGGGCGGTCTGGTTGGGAGGAGCTTGTTGTTGGCTATACTGGGGCCCTCCCATGTTCATCTCTAATTCAGATGGCCCTAAACAAGAAGACAAAAATCCCCCAAATATTATAACTTGTAATCAGGAAAGTGTCTATTTCTGTTAGGTAATACAAAGCAAAATATCTGGTTTTTAGAAAATGGAAAAGACAGAACCAATAATAATTAGGTGCGATAATAAGTCTGAACTTTTATTCTGATATAGAAATAAAGGCAATAAATTTCAAGGCTATCATACACTTTAGGGAATGTCGAGAGCAGCAGTTCTAACCCTTTTTAACTTAAGACCCTTTATATTCTTAAAAAAGAAAGGCAGCTTTTGTCTGCGGGTTATACAGCTTATCGATATTTATTGTTATTGGAAATTAAAATTGGCAAATAGAAAAATGATTATTAATTCATTTAAAATCATCATAATAAGTCCACTATATGTTAAGATAAACTAAACTCTTCTTTAATGGAAAAAGAAATCTTTTACTGACATTGTTTCACATTTTTGCAAATCATTTTCATATCTGGATTGATAAGAGACCCAGAATCTCCTATCTGCTTCCACATTCCATCTACTGTGCTTTCACACAGCATGTATCTTCTAGAATTCTACTGTACAGTCCATTCATGAAAGAATCAAGAGGGAAGAAGGAGAACAGTTTGGCCTTGTAGACCCCCAAAGGGCACGGGGGTGCTGGCCCTCACTGTGATTCAGCTAGCCAGGCTCAGGGTGGGGCAGAAAGGGGGCCCAGACCACTCACATGTGCTCTTCCTTCCAAGTTCTTTTCAGAGGTTTAAGGGTAATGGGTAATATGAGTTTTTTAATCACTTTATTGTTATCTTTATCTGTAGGCCTGTTTTCCATTATAATAGATTTTCTGTTGAGTTCTCAACTTTTTTTGAGTTTATTAAATATCGGAGAAATTCAGCTATACTAAAGCTCACTGAGCCATATTTCAACCTCAAAAGCGAGGTGAGGTGCCTGCCCTTTAGTGAAGAAAGACTGAGGATAAATTAAGTTGCTGGATATAAGGGATTTAGTATTCTGATTTTTTTCTTAGTTTCTCAGATTATTTATTTAAGTTATTGGGGGGGGGGTGACTATGGTTAACATATTATTATGATTTTTAAAGAAGGAATCAATATTTAAAAAATTTCCCAGTTTACTTTTGCACGGAATTCTGGTCATTTTTCACGCAAGCCTCAAATGATAATAAATTTGTGTTTGGGAACCACTCATTAATTCAAAGTACATTCTCTGTTGAAAGGAAATAGGAATGTTATTATTCAGAAAACAATAACTCAAAATGCACCGAGTAATTGTTGCAATTATTTTTAACCCTTTAAACCACAATTACTTTTGCACCAACCTAATATATAGCTAGGTAAGAAAACTGACGCCAGACGTAGGATGAGAATTCTGCATTATCGTGGCACCATTAATGATTTAGCGCTTACTCACGCTGTAATATCTAAGTATATGAAAAAAGTATATAAACATTAACTTACTTGAGTTATGCTAATGCACAAGGTAAGAGGAAGGTTAATATGTCAATGATTAAGAAAATAATCTTGAGTATGAGTTACACAGACCATTAATTTTTACAAAAATATAGATATAATTCACATACCATACAATTCACCCATTTAAAGTGTATGATTCACTTTATATTTGCAGAGTTGTACAACCATCACAACAATCAAGTTTAGAACATTCTTATTCCCCCCAAAAGAAACCCAAAGAGTGACCATTAGGAGTCACTCCCCATTTCCCCTCCAGAGCCCAGCTCTAGGCAATTCCTAATGTACTTTCTTTGTCTACAGATTTGCCTATTCTGCACATTTCTTATGAATGGACTCACACGATGTACTGGGCCATTAATTTTAGTAACATGAAAACTGTATGCAAATCGAATCCCACTGACCCTCACCTTTTGTGAGATGTCCTATAAGACCCTGCACCTTCAGTGAGGACCTAGGAGTGTCTGGTTTAACAGTCTAGGGCAGGGCCCAGGAATCTGCATTTTAAGGTCCTGAGATCATTCTGACGATCACTCAAGAGTTAGGAATCATCGCTGAATCATTGAAATACTTCTTTAAAATATCATAAACATAAGCTTTAGAGTGCGACACTGAATTTATGCCCCCCCCAAGTTGAATTAGATAATGTAATGAAAATAAATTATCACAATGGTAGTTGATTCTCTTATATAACTGTAAAACCTTTGGGATACTATGATTGTACAGAGTTCCTGCAAAATCCCACTTATGACAACTTGACATGGGGGGATTACCTACACTGCAAATTAGCAGCTTGTCTTGAAAGGACTTATGGGGCTGTTACTCTCCTGAGAAAGGATAAAAATTACAACCAAGAGCACTGAAACAACCTTACCTATATTCATGACCTGAGACTGCAGCATCTGTCTTTGGCCAGGCTGGCTGTTGGGTCTCATGGGGATGCTGGCTGTTGGATTCCGAATCATAGCTCCTTGGATTGGCCGGTTCATGGCACTGGTGGTAGCAGCACAGGTGACTCTCACAGCAGAATTCTGTGGTGCCCATTCCCCAGATGGCATCGAGGGCCGGGCAGCATTACTACTAATCATTCCTGCAGACAAGCCAAAGGAAACTGAGAGATGCAGTAACTGAAAACATCCTCAGCACGTACGAGCCCCTGATCTTACTCTGTACCAGGTGATCATTCTGTAATACGCAGCTAGCCCAATAGCTAACGCCCGCATCGGGACGGATGCGGGTCCTTGGCTAAGAAATAAGAATCAGAGATCACTACCAAGTTTTTTACAACATGGACTTGCCCCTCTTTATAGTTCGGAAAAGCTGTTAAAATTGTTCCCATATGTACTTAGAAACAGGTGCTGTGGCGTGTGGATAACCCCAACTTCCTTCCTCAGGAAGTGAATCACATTAGCTGATATACACGTCAATGCTTTACTTTCCAAAAGGGAGGTGAGGCTAAAAGGAACAAGGTAAAAGCTCACAATCAATATTTGAATTACAAACCAAAATCACAGAGAACACCCCATGAAGTCTGTGCCAGACTGTAACTCCTCGAAGCTCTTTCAGAGAATTCTAATCTGTGAAGCGTCAGGACTGACCAAGGCAGCCTCTGCGACATGAGGAAGTCACCTGGTCTTTCTACTACACTCCTTTATAGCCAGGGCAAGGCCACGCCCACTATTTCCATATACCTGAACCACCACATTCCTGATGATACAGATCTACAATGGGTTAGGACAGACTTGTGAAAATCCTTTTATGCTTCAGATATTAATAGTTATTTGACCACACGTAACAATGAAAGCACAAGACTGGCAAGCGGGATCAAGAGTTTGCTCTCTGGCCTGGCCCCCAGGGTGCTGGCAACGGCCAAAGATTGGCTAAGACTTGATATTCTAAGGGTCCTGGAAAAACCCCAAGTGAGGGCCCTTCATTTTGAAATGTTTAATGATGGATGTATAAAAGTTCTGCTTTCAAACACATGGGTTGCTTTCATTTACTATAATTATTATAAACAACTAAAAATAAGGTGTATTTAAGAAACGGAGAGACCACGTGTTGTGGGTGACTCTTTACTGGTGAAATGAGAATGTGCTATGTTAGGGTGATTAAGAGTAAAGGACAATTAATTAGATTGAAAAAGTTAGAACAATATTGTAACAATACATTTAAAAAAACCATTTTAAGATTAGATTTGAACTATGACAAAGATACTATGGGAGAACAGGCATTTTAGATTTCCAAAAATCTATTATCTAAATAATGCAACACAATTCTAGAAAGTCTAGAAGTATTATCCATAATTCAACAGTATTAGGGTAGTCACCGTCTTTTTCCCTTTTTTGGGGAAAAGGAACACAGGCATCATATGGTAACAGCCTGGACACCCGTGATCGCCAGGCTGCCCAGATATGACTATAGGTGTGTCCCCAAATTTCTACTTAAGATTCCTACAAAAACTCAGATCTTCTTGTTTTCTGCTAATATGAAGCCACCTTTAATAAACCAATGGCTCCTTTGCTCTTACAGAACTTTATATAAATCAATATTTTAGTAATATAAATCAATACTTTATCTTACAAAATTATGTGAAATTAATATGGTGGCGTTTCTGTGAATACACAAATTAGTGAAGTAGTCAGTTCACGGCCCTTATGATAGGCACCCAATAAATATTTGTTGAATGAATAAGCTATTCTATTAATAATACAGCATAGTTCACATTTCCTACAAATTGCTTATCAACAACAGAAAGTAAAACAATCCACCTTTTTTCCTTAAATTGAACTCTTGTTTTCAGATAACTATCGAAATGGCAAGTATATACAGGGATTAAAGACTGCCAAAACCAACAAAAGAAAAACCCTAAATTAAATACCTACCAATATAAATTCTTTTAATAATAGCTATTCTTTCAATGCCTTTGTCTCTAGTACGTCATTTCGACAAAGGAAGAAACCTATATAAGTTGTGAGCTGTTCTTCACTAGAAGAGGCAGCATCCTGCTGTGTCTGTGAGAAACATACTACAGGGCACAGGGCATGGTAGTAACAGCCACTCGTGCTGCCACAATGACTCCAGACTGAACCAGATGGAAGTTTGGGAACATGGCAGCCGCCAGGCAGTGACTACCTCCTGGGAACATGCTCAGGCAACTTGGCAGACACTTAATTTATGGCTGGTCCAGGTACAGACCAGGTCACACACAGGCCACTTCATACACCTTCGAACACGGGGCCCTGGACCAGTTACTATCAGGCCAGGCATACTACTGTTTAAAGTTTTTTATTTTTAATTAATATTTTTCTGAATGAGGATTATACTGTTTGTAAGTATGAAAGGTTGGTTGAATTTTAAACTTCGTTCTGAAATTCTCCAAACACAAACCATCAATTAATAGGACGTTGTGGGGTTATCAGATTATCAGGAAAAGTTAGCAACCACCGATTACTTTCCACACACCACAACAATGTCTAGAACAGTAACTGGAGTAGAAGTGAACTAAGCCTGTGCTACAGGATTGATGATGAGAAATCTCATGACAGCAGTGATCACAGAATAAAACCGTCAGCTTTCTGGAATGCTCTCCGATGCTTCATATGCCACTCTCACGGCGAAAAGCTGTGGACTTTTCTTACGTTCAAATGTTAGCTTCTAACATAAAAAAATTTCACTTGAGAAATCCTACTAGCTTGATATGGATGAATACGCCATTAAGTTAAGTAACCCAGTAAAGTAACAGTACATTCGAGCCCTTACCTGTGCTACTGTTCCCTAAATTTCCTTGGTTTCCTATCATCCCTTGGTTACCCATCATTCCTGGCTGAGGTATCACTGAGTAGGGACTATTGTTTCTGATTGGTGGGAAGGGTCCAGCACCAGTTGGGCTTTGCAATGTGATGTCAAGTGGTAAATTCTGGTTTGGCAATAACCTGCCCAGTTGCCCTGGTCGTGGGTTATTAAAAGCTAAGGAGAAAACAAATGAAAATTGAAGGTTAATATAGGATAATGGAAAAGAACAGCAACAGAAGTAGTGATTAGAGAAAATATCGTCTGTGAAATAACAAAAATACGCACACCAGGGACCAGCTGCCTACATAAAAGACAAATTCACAGACAAAAACACATGCAGCACTAAAATGAAGACCTGTAATCTAATCAACAAGTCTCTAATTTAATCATTAACATTCTTGCAAAAAGGAAAAAAAGTCTATCATCATTTACCGTATTTTTTTCTCTTCAATACTAATTTTTAATATTCAATTGTATTTGCTAAGTAAACCACAAATGCTTTTTCTGCATTTGTTATATTATCCATATTTAGGAGTGTTGCTTTGTCTCAACTACGAAGCTGTAAATAAATATCTCCGGCAGCACCAAACCCAGAAGGTTGGTTTGAACGTTAGAATAATAGGTCTCAACTGGACTTTCCTAGGAGTAGAATTAGGTTAAAGGTGTGTACTCCCATTGGAAGTTACATATCTTTAAGTGTAAACTCTGCCACCTGAAGTAATTATTAAAGCTTTAGTTTATTCTTCTAAATACAGCTTTTTAAAATTCTAGATACATTTAGATTTAAAATGAGTTTTATGGGTAGTTCACAAGAATTTATTGTGTAATACGCTCTACGCGAATATACTATGCTATCACAAAGACGACCAGTAATTTGATAACAGTGTCATTCATTTTTAAAAGTACAATTATAAATTATAATTTAAAGCACAAATTTATTAAATGAAAAAGTAGTTTACTTTCTCTGAATAATATAAACATAATATGAAACGGAACATTTAAAAGGATAGGTTCTTAACAATAACAGAATTAAATTTTTAGAAGAATTAGGGCTTGGAATAGAAATTATGTTCATGCTTAATCATGATTTCCTCAGGTTTCGTTATGTAGTTACCATTGAATAATCTGAATACTATCAGTAGGTACAGACAGAGGTGAAACCAGGAGTTCGTACACAGTCTGTCCTTCGTTAATTCCTCTGTTTAATAAGCATAAACTTTCTGGTGCGTTTCTTCTCAACTTTCTGACTTTGTGATCACCCATGGTCCATAAGTAACTCTCCATTCCCCAACAAATAGGCAGGTTTGAGAGATAAGAGCAAAAACTCTACTTTGTTTTGCTCTTTTCAGAATGATCAGGCATCACTCGAGAAAAAATCTAGTAATTAGATATTTTGTGATTTGGTTGATGGTTGCCATTTCTGGTATGAAACCAATGCTAAGCTCTGGGTTACACTATATTTGAAGCAGAAAAAAAAAATCATACTGTTTACCAATTTAAAACTAAGGAGACTATCTTTCTATCAATTATGTCCCTGAAACAGGAAAAATATTTTCTTTCATTCAACCTATTGGACAACTTTAGGCAACTATCAAGTATGTAAACTAGCGAAGGAAGAATTCATCTTAAACTTATAAAATCAAGCTTTATATCAAACTAATTAAACTTAGAATGAAGTTATAAAACATTTATATGATAAAGTTCCATGTAACACTGGTATTTACGTGAGGATTCCTAAGAGAGAGGACAAAATATTTTAAATAGTTTGAGCTTTTAATAGTATATTATTCCTAAAAAGTCAGCACTAATTTCCCGTATTTTAAGTTGCATATTAAAACCCAAAACCTAAAAAAAACAAACAAAAAAACCAAAAAACCCCAAAACCTAATTCAAACTCCATTTCTGAAGGCAGTAACTTAAATACAAGGAAATACGACAATCATGTAAAACATTTTATTTGTGTAGGTCGGGCTCACTCCACGTTGATTAAATTAACCACAGAGAACGCTGGGAAGCCATGACCGTGAGAATCCACTCTGAAAACTGTTTTCAGAGACCAGGACAGTAGATGGTGCTATGTGACCATAAAAACTTTGAAGTGACTAAGCTGTTTGCATCAGATTTTAATAATCCCTGTTTCCAATGGTGATTATATGGGAATTTCTTGGCAATACCATCAATCTCTCATACTCACTGCTCTGTGAAATTCGCAGTGCTGTTTTCTGGGCTCCAACAGGTGTAACCGGGCTGTTCTCAGCTGTGAGTTGCATGAGGTCATTGATGATGGCTTGCTTGTCAACTGATCCAGCAGGGGCGCCGGGCCTCGTGTCGGGGAAAAGCTGTGGTAATTGACTATTCTGCAAATCATCCAAAATCTCCTCCAAGTTGTCCAGCTCACTGCCAGGCTGCAGTTAACAAACAGAAGAGTTTACCCAGTCCCACTCTCTCGGAGTGGGCACCACAGGCCCGCTTGCAATGACAGCCCTGACTGGTGTAAAGCACCACAGCCACATAAAAGCTGCAGATACATGCTGGCCTCAGGCCTAACAATTAATTGATCAACTTTAAACAAATTAAATTGACAAAGGACACAACTTAATCTCTTGGTCCTCAATTTTGTCATCTGTAAAAAGAGATATGACTGAATTGGAAAGAAAGCTCTCTTCCAGCACTGTGATTCATTGGCAACTTATCAGTTCCCCTTTATTTTATGCCAATCATTCAATTGATCATGAGTATGTATATTTCTAGTGAACCATGAGTATACTACGACTTACGGTCCAGGTCTAGGTTTTGTGGTTAACTCTCTTTATGAAATAACAACAGTAACAAAAAATTGGTAGAAAATATGATCCAAATTTACACTAAATCAGTATTTAATAAATGGTGATTTCCTTTTAGAACTTTTTTTTTTTTAAGAGCAGGAGGTAAAACGCAAAATAAGGCTGAAGTAACCATGAATAGCTAAGCATTGCCTTTTCACTCTGAGTGGTGTTTTTCTCCTGCTTGCACTTTCAGTTTCGAATGACACCGGCTTTCTCAGTCACTCATCAGCTTAGATGACAAAATGTAGGGAAGCAGGATAAAAACAGGTTGTACCCCAGACATAGTATCTACCAACCTGAGACTTCATAGAAGCCATAAAAAATGTTTTTCAGGGCTTTCCTTTTATTAAAATAATTTCATTTCAATTATCAACATTAAAATATAAAGTAAATATCACCACTATTTTATACCTAGTACTATTCTTCCAGAAAGGTCAACGGATTTTATATTCTTTTAAGCAGAACCTATCTATGTGCCAAGTATTTAAAATCAGACAGTGCCCACCACACAAGAAAATGGCTAAGTTAAATGCTGGGATTACTTTCTAGTGAAGAAAGTTGTAAGAATGATTTTCTTGATGTGTAGGTGGAAAAACATAAGTTAGGCACTATCCCCAAAGTCACTGAATGGACTTTGAATCCTGGTCTGTGACTAACCCTTTCATCTTCACCGGAAATGCAAATGAAATCATTATATGAGGTATACTTAAAAGCAGAAGGGCTTAGGGCTTTATCCTACATACAATTCCTATTCCCCACGTAGAGTTTGGATTTGCTAAGGTTTTTGCATTTTGTGGCAAATGTAATTATCTCTATGGGAAGTCTTTTTACTGAACATTTCTCAAGTTAGGCAGGATAAACTGAAGTGACATTTCATTTGATTCCGTGTTCAATCGACTAGCTTAGCAATAACTTAGAACACAGTTTTCCAGGGAATTCCTAATGCGTTGTTAGAGCAATTACAAGACCATTTTCTAGTTAGTTTAGCCACCCATTTCTAACAAAAGACAGAAACGTCAAATGTGGCAGAGAGACATCCTAGGTGAGGGTTAGGGTCCAAAGTTAGCAACCTACAGTACAGACAGACACAGTGATCCTTAAAACTCCTGAGGAAGGCACCTCACTGTGTATCTATCCCCTCCCAGGGCCACGTGGCCAGTTTTTCCTCTCGAGAGGAAGCACATTACTGTGTTTTTCGCTCAGCCCTGAAGGACATAGTTTACGCAGGGGCCAGGCTGCATTTAAAAGCCTGTAGCTACAATTTCATAGTATTGGAGGCACAAGGGAACCAAACGCAGTGAACTCTTGTCCCGCACCTCACGACCACTTGCCTAGGGCACCTATTCAGGGGCTGAATGTGGGCAACGCTGCTCGCACTACTTAAATAACTATTTTATGGCCAGCTCTTCTCTGAATGCATACGGGGACTTTGTGGAAGTTCAGAGACATGTAAAGCAACTCCACTGCAAATCTCTATCACATTTTTGCTGAATATGTAAGGCATAAACATCAAAACACACATATATTGCCCTCCAAGGACAGTGCCTTTAATATAATAAAGGACAGTCAACCTGATGAATTCCTTTCACCACATAATCGAAAAAACTTCCCCAGGATCAACTAAGTTTCTCATAGAAAGGCCTATAATTGCTATTCATTTCTCAGAAAAACGATTCATAAAAATGTGTGATATCCTTATGATTGTGTCACGAAAATAGCTACAGGGGTAAGAAAGAGGCTCGAATAAGCTGTGAAGTGCCTCACTGTCCTGGAAAGACCAGGCTCCCACTGCAACGCTGTCTTGTGTGGACCATTTTAGAACGTAACCCTTGAAGCTCACTGTTTGGGGGGCAGTGAGGAAGGGTGGCTGTTTTAAGTTGCTTCTTGAGAAAGCTTTGCAGATTGCCTTGGATGAGAAGTTTCCAGAATAAATAGGTTCGCATAAACCATCATAAAAATAAAGTATATTTTCCTCAGGGGATGTTCTTATATTTGCCCCCAACCCCTGACACGTGTAAAAGATTTTACAATAAACAACACTTTGGGTTTAGACTCCTATCTTTACCTTTAGTCATTCCATGCAAATAAAATTATACTTTAAGCCATCTCAAACAGAAAAATAAACATTGTAGTTTCAAAGAGTTCTGACAGGATTCATGTTTCTTCTTTTGTAATCTACTCGTGTCTAATACAATGAGTTTAAAATAAGTCTAATGTTTATGTATACATATAATGTTTAAAATAGATTTGGATGCTTTAAATCCATTTATTGGTTTTTTCCTTGTTTCAAATAATTAGAAATTTAAAAATCCGTTATTTTCATGTGTGAAAACTAATTTTTAAAATATAATCTTCGCCATTTTAAGAGTTGACCAAACTCAACTGTAGATCAGTCTGGGTCTGACAAGGGACTAAACACTGATTTGTCTTGAGAGAGCCATGCAGGAACTTACTGGCATTAGATTCAAAAGAAACAGGTTGTTTGGAGACTCCTAACTAGGGCACTGCTTGAATTCATTCAGCTTCCAATCAGAAAAAGGCATTATGACAATTTCCCCACTGGAGATATTACTGCTTTGCTTGGGCTTATTCTTGTCAATTTCTGGAGTACACATTTAACATTAATCTAATTGTCTTACATTTACTTCAAATGTTCTTCAAGGAGATGAAATTCAGAATGCCTATATCCCTTTGGGCTTAGCAATCAACGTTGACAAATATGGCATTTTCTTCTGCAGTCATACAAGTTCAAGGCATGGGTTTGATCACGTTAAGTTTCTGATCAAACATCCCCCCCACCCCAAATTTTTGTCAGCTTTAATTCTCATCCAGAGTTCTAGTCCCTCTCCACTTTGTTAGGCATGATTTCTTCACAAGACAAAAAGATTAATGCCTTCCTTTAAAACGCTTTGCCAAGATACTTCAAAGTTTTGCTTAGGCATCTATTCCAATGCTCAAATTAGCCACATCAATTGGAAGAGTTAGTTTAAACTATTTCAGGCAGAAAATGAGTCAAGGAGATTTTTATACAAGTTCTACAAAATGAAAATTGAACTTGATTTCTTTCATTTTTCTGGTTTTATGAAATTTTCATGTGACAAATCTACGTGTTCTCTGAAGCAAATGTAAAGAGCACATGCATGTTAATAACATACGTATCCTAATAAATTACAAATCATTTTTTCAAAAATTTTTTTGAAAAGTGCAATTTTCCATTTGCCCCACATGAAATTATTAAAAAATGGTCATACAATTTACCACATTTGGAGGGAAACACTACCAGTGTAACATATGGTTTGCCTTTCTAATGGAGCCAAATAACAAGAAGAAATTCTTTTTAGACTATTTCTAAATAGTCTCATCATAAGTAGCCCAGGAACATTAGAAACAACGTTAAGTATCATTTGGTTAGGTATCAACAGGCTCTACTGTGTAATAAATATATAACTTAAAAGTTGGTAAACATATTGGAAATTTTGCTGTCACTGTTTCCTGTTGGTTACGTAATGCTGTAGAAACAAATGTTGTTTAAATACTCTCCCCAGTAAAGAATGCTATTTTAGGTATAATAGCGCCATCGAAATACTTCCTGTCCGTAATAAGTTAGTGATAGGTTAAACACACACTCAGTTAATGGCTCTTTTCTGAATCAAAACAGCAAGACAGTTAACTGTACTTCAGGCTCGCTGTCTTACTAAATAAAAAACTTGTATTCCCTTGAAATCAAAGGAAAGTCTTCAATAAATGTGCACAGCAGTTAATGGGAGATACAAGTAATCTGTACTTGGGAAGTGAAGGGAGCAGGAGGAGAAAGAATGACTGTTTTTTTCTTAAAGTCATTCTAACTTTGATCTAAATTTAGGTAATGCATACTTCCTGTGGTAACTTTTCTTTTCAAGTTGCAATGTTTTTGATGTTAAAATTGCTCTGAAGCAGTATGTTTTGGTGGAGTTTTAAATGGGAATGCATGGAGGATGACACACAGACTGGGTTTCATTACGAAAAAAACAGTGTGTGAGAGTGCGTACGTACACACACACTGCTTTTTGGTTTGCCAAACACTAACAGATTTGTGCTGACTCCGCTCTGGGCTTTCTGTTCCCCAGGTGGGACAATTTTGATTAGAAAAATGTTTCTCCTCAACACAATTAGAAACTGCAAGGGACTCAAGGACTTTTTAAAAAACTTCTCCTTTTGACAGTTTCTTGTCTGAAGTTGGTGTAATCATGTATCTAAATATAGAAATGCCAGTGTCCCCCTTCCCTGGCCCTCTAAGTCCCTTGGGCTTCAGGCCTGGGATAGAATCAAACTGTGTTTATGGAGGGAGGGGCCAACTACTTAAGCCACCAAGCTAAGGGGGACCTCCTGAGTCACCATCTTGCCCTCTAGCACGTGTCAGGACACTTGAGTGACAGTATCTGTGCCTGCCACCCTGAACTGCCATTAGCTCTGTATACTCTAATCTAGTAAACTTCAAAAGATGGAAACATTTACAGTTGTCCATGTGGTTTTACACTATACTTTATCCAGGATATTGCTATTCACTTTCTGCTGAGGCCTGCGTTGCCCCCATCTGATGATTTTACAACATTACAGAATAGCTGTTATATAGAATTTTGCCCTGATAGCTACGTTTAAAGATGAATTACCGAAGATGTTGATATAATTAGGCCATTTCCCTTGTGAATGGCACAAAGGCTTGAAAATCATATCTGCCTTGTAGGAATGGTAACGGCTGTCAAGACATCCAAGTGGAAGAAATAAAGGAAGCTAAGTGCTTAGATCCTGGGACAAAGCCCAGCTATAAGAGCATGTGTGGCCTGGGCTTTCCTGATGACTGCTTTCCACCCCAAACCGGCCTCTTACTCAGCAGAGTTCGTGGCTACAGCTAGGGGTGCTACTCTCTTCTTCCCCATCCACACCCAGTCCCTGAAGACACTGACGCATGTAAGATCCACTTACAAACCGAATTTCAAGGACGAATTAACGAGCCATTTTAAGGAGGCCTACAGAGCCTTTTCTCTTCTTAACCAATCACGTCTTAAAAGACGTGAAGTCCAGGGCCGAGCTCAGAGATGAGAGGAAAGTTGATTGTGCAGGCTGAGGTCTTGGACCATTAACCTGGCCAGTCACCGACTCCCCAGGAAACACCTTACCTTAGGCCAAGCCATTGTGTCACTAGTAAATCATTTTTTAAATAAAATAAAACACTAAATGGTTTATATTTTCCTTGTGATGTCATTATTTCCAGGGAATTAAATCTTCAGGTAAGAACAACAGATATTAATACAACCCATCACTTCAGTTTTGCATTTATATATGATGGCTCAGACAAAGGAGAGGTCAAGTATAACACCAAGTTAAACTTGACCTCTCCTTTCTTACTTGCCATTTCCCCTTAAATACTTTTTTTTATACCGATTGTGTAAGAAATTCTTTAGCATGAATCAGAGTTTTGGTTGAGAATAAGGAGAGGTATGACGATCTACATTACGTTTGAAAACCAGTCAAACTCTGACCTTAAAAAGAGAGAAAGGTAAATAAGAAATAATTTCATTAAGTCTGTCCTGATGAAGCCCAAGTGATTATCTCAAATTTCAGCATCTTCCATTAACAGGGGTCAGACTACAGCTGGCCTGCGGGCCAGCTCCGGCCCACCACCTGTTTGCATATGGCCCCTGAGCTAAGAATGGATTTACATTTATAATAATTGAAAATAAATGAAAAGAAGAGGATTTTGCGACATGCGAAAATTGTGTAACAGTCAAACATCAGGGCCTATAAGTAAAACTGACTGTAACACAGCATTTATTTTCATAGAGTTTGTGGCTGTGTTCACACTGCAATGGCAGAATCGAATAGCTGTGCCAGAGACTGCATGGCCTGCGAAGCCTAAAATATTTACCATTTGGCCCTTCACCAAAACAAACAAAAAAGGCAGCCGACCCCTACCCTGTAAGAATGTCACCCTTTACAGGACAGAGTATTTAGAACATGCAGCTTCCGTGGGAATGAACTCTGTTTCAAAGGAAGCACAACAAAAGATAAGACTTATTTTTATCTAATCACCTGAGGCCTCCAAATGCCCCTACGGAGAGAATCCTTGATGGACATGGGTCAGTATACCTGGGAAAACACATTACACACTTACCTGGTCACTAGGCTCAAAGCTCATCTCCTCCTTCTCAGTTTTCATAGCTATTAATTTTGTGTTAGTGGCTGGGTCTGTCTTACTGTCCAGTCGCTCAAGTTTGGGGGTTATTTCTGGTAACCCAAGATCTTTAGTATCGTCTTTATCCAGCAAGTAACGCAGTAGTGCATTCTCTTTCTTCTTGGGGCTCACTGGCTCTTGTTTAATGGTCACCTCGGAACCGGGAGCTGTGCTGCTGGCGTCCTGGCTCAGCTCTTTGCCCGTGGCCTCTGCTGTTAACTTAGCCAGGTCCACGGGGGAGCTGCTGTCCTGCAGGAGTCTGTGCAAAATCTTATGCTTCTCCTTGAGCGAGGCTCCATGTGTCGACCCAGAACCAGGCAAGCTACCCCCGGAGTCCTTGTTTGCGTCCGACAAAGAGCTGGATAAGGGCGAAGGCTCCATCTGGTCGGATTTGGTGGTCAACAGCTGGAGGAGTTTGGTCTGTCCTTTGCTGTCATGCAGTCTGTTCTGTCCGTCAGATCGCTCACTGCTCACGCCCTGGGGCATGTTGGAGTCATTTGTTTCCTTTTGCTCTCCAGGATGGCAGCTGCTCTCTGCTTGTCCAGTTGTACCTTCAGAGGGCTCCCCATAAAGTCCAAAACAGTCTTTGGAGTCTAAGCTCCCCATCTTGCTGAGTGGGGGGGGATTCATATTAACTGGGGAGTTTTGCAAGTTGCCCATTTTTAAGTCCGGCGAAGCCAACGATGACCCCAATGAGACCCCGTGGCCCTCGCTGAGCGCCTGAAGGGCATTGAGGGAACTGTTGGTGTAGCTATGGCTATTTCCTGTGCTGCTGCACACTCCCACGGGGGAATGCAAGCTTCCTGCAGGGGAAAACTGACTGGGTGGGATTCGCGGGCTTCCAGCCACTCCAGGGCTCATGCGATGCCTTGGTGAAAGCATGGAGTTGGGCTGCCCTGGGTTCATGCCAGGGCTGCTCTGGGAGGGACTGTTCATTTTGAGTGCATAGTTACTACCCTGAGGAGTGGTTGCTTGCATGCTTGACACATGGTTCAGTCCCCCAGAACCAAACCTGCCCATGGGCATGCCCATTTGCTCCTTTGGGCCATTTATGGGAAAATTCATATTGCTACCAAGGGTCATGTCCTGACCTGGGTTCCCACTGCACATGGCCTGATGGGCAGGGCTGCCAGAGTTCATTGGATTCAATGGCTTCCCCATCACTTGTCCAGTCAGATCCGGGTTCATTACACACACATTCTGCTCTCTGTATAATGAGGAAGGAAACGTAAGATAAAAGGAAAAACACTTAACAAGTTGTTATTAATTTAAAAAAATAAAATGGCCTCTTTTATCTAAAAGAACAAGCTTCATTTAAAGGAAAGATAATACTTTAATGAAACAATCTGCAATTATGGACAAGACTGAACATGTGTACTTTTGGACCAAGAGGGATATTTTTCAGTCAACTCATTAAGATGTCTGCAGTTTTACAGCGGGAGTGTGTTTAAATTTGACCACTACCATATTGAAATCGTAGTTATTGGACATGACATTAGAGAGTTTCCAATTACATAATATATCTCTTTCATTAAATGGTACAGTGTCATGAATAACAGAGCTTGAACCGTCAAAAGAAATGACCCAAACAAGCAGAGTTGTCTTCAATCATCTGCCAGAGATTACAATTCTGAACGGCAGACACATCTGTATTAGTTGGCTCAACATGGACAGCAAACTTAGGGGGAAAAACTTGCCCCTAAGAATTAGAAACTCTGCATGTTTCAAAGCCAATAGTTACCCAAACTGTTTAGAATTAGATTGCTTTAATAGATCCCCCCGTCAAAGCAAGAGCCTCCAAAACAAACAACATGGGAGGGAACCTCAGAGTGACCTTTTGTGTTCTGATCCCCCAACTCCTAAACAACTCCAATCCACTTCCTTACTAATGACTAAAAGGCAGGTTTTCTGAACCAGATGATTTTCCAAATCCGATGAGCTTTAATTTATAGCTTTGGCAGTCACTCGTGAGTTACCAAATGTGTTCACGAACCCAAGCAAAACAGGTTTCACAAATTGTCAAACATCAGCTTTCAGTTAGAGGGGGTGAAATCTGGCATATCTGTAATCGTTTTCAAATTGTTTCAGTTTGAGGTCAGATTTATTAACAGCTGGGAAACAGGGCTGCCTGATTTTTTTATTCCAAAATAAGAAAGTAAATAATTGAGCAATGTAATAAAAGGATACTCTTTACCCAGAGCAACTTTATATATCTTCTGATAGTACCTCATCGAGTTTTACATAGCACATACACAAATATTTATATAACTTGAAATGTAGTCACTTCCCCAAATTTGTGCTCTCAAACAATCCAGTTCATGACATTTATTTTAAAATCAACATTTAGTTGATTAGTCTTTACTTTCATTCTTATGGAAATGTTTATTACCCTTCAATTTAAAGTCTAATGTCAAGAAGTTAATTTAACCCTGAGAATAAAAATCTGAAATATTCCTTCTAAAAGCACGCATATTTGAAAGTTTAGATTAAAACACAGGAGCAGAAACCATGCTAGGCGGCTTCTATATCCCTGCACGGCTGCATCACCACTGGGAACTGGTCAATATCCCTTCCCTGATGTAACAGTCAGCCTGTCAGAGCAGTTAGTGCGAGCCTGTGTTTGTCCAGCTGGGTTTGAAAATTCACTAGTGCTCAGGCTAAAATTCAAAGTATAGACCTACTGAGCTGGTGTCATGAGTTGTCTTTAAGCCAACAGTTCATAGCAATTTAATTTTATGTTTTACATCTTTGGGGTTCATCAACAGAAATGTCTAACAAATCTGGGAAGCTCTAGGAAGACTGGTTGCTTTTGCACCATCTCCTTTGAACTTGGGAAAGAAGATGACCTCGCAGAACTCGGCTTACCTGTGCAGCATATGTAAAGATATGACAAGCTGGGGCTCGTTAGTAGTCTGAGAACGGATGAGTTTGCTCTTTGTTTGCGCAGCAACCAGCGTGCCGTCGGACAAGGAAAACCGATAGATTTGACTGAATGCCAATCCTTGTCGCAGCACTGCCGGCAAGTAAGGAAACAGAATGCGTGTTCAGGAAACACATCAGGGGGCGGGGGCAGGATAAGACATAATAACAGTAATAAACTTCATTAAGTTTAATGTTTTCCGACCAGCAGTTGAAAAGAGTTATAAGCAATATTTCATGATGTTAAAAAACATTGTACATGTTTAAAAAGCACATTTATTTTTCACTCAAAATACCAATAAATTCAATATATTGATTTTTTTAATGAAGCTCAGACCCTCAAACTATGTTCTTTAAAAAAATCTTCAGCACCATGGCAAAACAGAGGGCAAATAATTTATTAGCTCAAAATAAGCTTTACAATGACTTGTTTAAAATGTTAGAAAACAATGCATAAACCTGATACCTCTAAAGTGTACAATTTGCCTTTAATTTAATACAAATATAAAGTAAAATTGATGATAGTAAATATATTCCCTGAATATTCATCTCAAAGTTACGTACTGTTCAATTCATCACCTCACACTACTATTCCCAATTCTGTGTCTCACTGTGTAAGAAGCATTATTTCTGTGGATAGGACAAGAGGAAGTAAAGGATAAATAATCAAAAGAATCTTTTCAGAGAAAAAAAGGCTAACTAGAAAACTGAAACAATAAAAGTGCAAATCTTAGTGACATGGAATTGGTTTAGCTTCTGGACAAAGAACCAGGTGTTTCCATTTTCAATAGCAGAAAATAAAACACAAATCAATTAGGTTAAAATAATTTTTCTTAAAACAAAAGTTTATCATGATTTATCTTTTAAAATAACTCTATTTTAAAACCATCAAATACTGCATATTAAGAAAGAGCATTTTGATTTAAGACAAAAACTGCCATGTAATTTAGTTACCTCTTAAACCATTTTAAGAAGACTACCATGTTTTTACCACATAATCCTCAGCACAAATTTTGTGGGTTGAATTGCTAGCCCCAAAGTGACCAAGCACATTCACTCTTCCACAAAAATGGTGAGAGAGAGTCGCTGACACACAACGTGGATTCTGATTTCTCAGTAAAATTTCATTGTGAGCACTTCCCCAAAGAAACTGCGCAGTTTCAGTTACATGCAGTATTTAGGTCTTCTTTCTGGCCTCTACATTTGCATGAGTTACTCTCAAGTGGCAGTACTGGAAACAAGTATGTGTCTCTTGTACAACAAATATGTTCCGAAAATGAGGCATAAATACCCTTTTTATAATAGGACTCATATTTTCAATGGCTTTTAATTTCAGAATTTTACCTGAACTTGGATGTGATCCCTTAAGACTTTCCATTTCCATTTGGTCTCCACCAAACATCTTTACTAAGTAGATCCGTGCAAGCATCCACCTGAACACACTTAGGAAGCCCCTCCATTTCAACAAAGCCTTCCCGAAGATTGTTCTTCAATGCAAATGATGACCCTGGATCTTACCTATTTCATACATTTAATGCATTTCATATATTTTGGTGTTTCCTTTCAGTGGGTCCTATCTGGTTAACCCTAGCATTGTGCCTGGTACATCTGCCTAAAACCCTTTTGTAAGGAATCAGGAAGCCACAGAATTAAACGCAGGGCATTGCTACTTAGGGCTCAAGGACACTGAACACATTTGCTCATGGTGATTTCTTGTTTTTTGTTGTTACTATTTTTATTTTAAACCAGATCTAGTGAGATGGCAGGTTAAATATTGATTTCTATCAAATGTAGCTTCTTCATTTCCTCTTATTCTTTCCAATATAAAAATGCATGAAGACACAAGTTGTTGGATTATCTGATTATTTTTAAGAAATAATGATAAATAAGATGAGGGAAAAAAATAAGGGAGTGAGGAGAGAGGTCATTTACTATGATGTGTACTTTTTTATAAGTGATCTTAAAAGCATAAAGTTTAAACATATAAACACTGCTGGTAAAATGCGAAGGCCACAGATGCATATTCAATGGAAAATGACAAACTAAAACTCTGTTTTCAATGAGGAGTTAGAATTTTTCTCTGCAAAAATGCAGACAATTTGTCAGATTGAGTTCCGAGGCATGCCGCCCTGCCCCGAGTCCATCACAGGCAGCCTGGCCCCTCTCTGGCAGGCTGCGGGGCACTAAGTGCCAGGAGAGGAGAATCAAAAGGCCAGAAGGAGAAAGGGTCTCCTTTCCTCACTTAGTATGTGCTAAGGAAAGGAATTTAACAAAAGAGCAGAATGCACTTGAGAAGAAGTGATGGTGTGGAAAGACCTTTGGGGGCGGCACAGCAGGGTGACCGTCAGGATGGGTCTCAGACTAACCCCCAGCGCTGACACCTACTCTTATAACTGAATACTCAGGAGCCAGTCTCCTCACCTGTGTCGGCCACCCATCGATAGCACGAGTGTCGCAACACCTGCACCACTGAGAACCCACAGAGGGACAGTGCCTGACAGGACCAAGGGCTCAACAAGGGCGGCTGAATTCTGAAATAGGACTCTGTGAAGTCCGGGTTTAGTTCCAGTAGTCCTATTAGTTGTGGAACCCAGACACGTCACTTCATCTCTTTGGCCCTTCCAGAAACATCTAGGCAGCGTTCAATGGTCATCATCGGGAAGGAGGGCTTGGGGTCCCACTGTCTGTCACCTGAATTAAAAATTCAATGGCCTTTGCCAATTTCATTTCATTATTTCCAGATCGTCCTTATGATTCAGGCAATTATTTCTTTTGGTACTAGATGGTGACTTACTAAGTGTCTTCTACATCTGGACGCCTTAGGATCCAAGAAAAAGACCTCCTTCCCTTTCCTTTCATGGGCCTGCGAAATTCTCAGCTCCAAGTCTATTTCCCTCATCGCACTGTCTGTCCCACCGGGTCTCCTATGAAATCTGCCCTCGGGCGGCAACGTGTCCCGGGCGAGGGGATGCGAGGACACCCGAGCACAAGAAGGAACCAGCCGAGTCCCTCCCTGAGGGGAACCTCGGGCGTCGCCGCTTCGGAGACGGCTCCCCCGGGAAGCGGGCATTCAGCACCACCGCCCGGGCGCCGCGTACCTTCGTGGTGGTGCCGCTTGGCGTAGGACACCGCCTCCCCCTCGTGCTGCGCGTGGAACTTCTGGATGCACCTGCGCACCAGGTCCTCCCAGCCCGGCTTCATGGCGGCGCGCATGGTGCTCGTGTCCAGCGACGTGATCTTGCCTAGGAAATCACGCAGGCGTTACCCCCCACACCGACCCATTCTTCACGGCAACGACTACATTTTACAACGATGGCCATGCCTTTCTTCCCAGTAGGTGGCCCAGGTCCGTGGAGCAGAAGGGGCGACGGCGAGAAGGCAGCGTCCCTCCCGCCCCGTGCAGCCCGCGGGCCCGCACTGCTCCCCGCTCCTCACGGAGCCCGCGCGGTCACAGGCACGAGCTATTCTACAGCGATCTCTTTGGGAAGAAACTTTACCTTGGAGATCTTGGCGAGTAGTAAAACTTTCTGATGAGGGAAGAACCGGCCTTTCCTTCATGGGAACTCTTCTTGCCACACAAATCAAGCAGGACTGCAAATCTTTAATTGTAGACATTTATGGTTATCACATTAGGCTTTCTCAGAGATTCAAACAAACTCAAGTGTACTGATGAGAGCACAGCCTTGTACATCAACAACGGAGAGAGTGACAAAACTCTATGTACCCCTGCTTTCCACTGGCTTTATTCTGTCCCCCGAAGTGGAAAGCAGCAGGGGAGAGGGAGGGGCGTGAGGTGTGGGACGAGCTGGGGTTGCTGAGGGTACACAGCTGAAGCCACACGATGCGTGTGACAAAAGCACATCCACGGTACTGGCGTGAGCAACCTGCAACCCTTCCCCAACATGGAAAAGAATGGAGTCCTTTCTTATCAAATGGCTAATACTAACAACTGGCTGAATTCATGATAAAGTACAAAAATGATGAACCCCCAATCTGACACTCTGCTTTGTCAAATTCACAATACAGGGAAACTAGGTATACCTTCTACCCAACTATGTAAATACCCCTATAATGGCAACGTGCGATTTAAAACAGAGAATTTAAACTAAATCTAGACTCAGAGGCCGAGAATAAATCCTAGAAAATGCAGCATATGCCAGGTTGCGAGTCGCGGTCAGGGCTAGTTCCTCACATCCCCGATGCTAAGCATTTCTTCCTCACCCCACTTAAAACTGTTTTATGCATCTGCGTTCACTTCTGGAGGACACGGACATGTTTTATTCATCTTTGTAACACACAGAACACAATTTCAAAAATGCTGGGTAAAAGGTTGTTAAAAATAGTCTCTTCCTATCTTAAGTCGCTGATTTCTAATCATTCACCTTTAAATTTGGGACAAGAATGTCTTTATATGCAGTAATAGCAGGTATCACAAAATTAAATGTAAGCCTCACCCTCAACATAATAAAAGCTAAATTTTTGAGCACTTACGATGAGATAGACACCTTTTCTAGCTGCTTTTATAGGCTACCAATTCATTTAATCCTCTTAATTTTAGAGGTAGATACTAGCATTATTTCCAGTTAGCAGAGGAGAAAACCAAAGCATGAAGTTTAAGTAAGCCAGTATCACACAAAACTTTGGTGAATGGGATTTGAACCTGCACACACCATGGCTCAGAAACCCTACACTAACCTGTGCTAACATCCAGAATCAGATTTTAAATGTCCAAACAAGTTTAAATACACAGCATCCAAACAAAAGTTAGCTCAGCTATACTTTTTTTTTTAATACTTTAGGATTTAGGATATTATATAGATGGATGTCTTAGCAGCACTGTTGCATAAAAGTGAGTAAAATCACTTGACATTCCATACCTACGTAAAAACTTAATTTTGAAAAACTATGTATCATGTATGACAGCTCTATTATTTCCTTTCCAATAAAATTTAAATGAAAAATTACTTACATATTTTTTAAAAGGATTAAATAACTACTATTTAATGCCAATCACGGTTCAGGCATAGTCACGTAATCTTGATTACATTCTGACACTGCTACTGGATAACACAGTGATGTTTGGAGAGGTCAAGGAGCTTGCCCAGAGCCAGAGCTGGTAAGTGGCTGAATGAGGAGCTGGCCTGTCTGATTATAAAGCCCACGAAGCTGCCGTTCACCAGTGGTCCTCAGCTCTTCCCCTTCTGCCACGCACGCAGAATGTACCCTGCAGCACTGTCTCATATTGCAGACGGACACTCAGCTGAGAAGTGCGTGGCTGGAGGGTGGAGGGGTGGACACCACATCAGCACCTCTTTAAGGGGAAAAGCCTGAGAGCTTCTAGTACAAAACCCCCTCCAGTCCCTACTCCCACCTCTCAGCTCTCTTAAGTTTCCCTGTGTTACACTGTATCGGGGACCCAGCACCCGTGGATAAACTACATGGGATCCATTCATCCCTTGAAAGTACAGTTGACTCTTGAACAACAAAGGTTTGAACTGCAAGAGTCCAACTTGTATGCGGATTTTTTTTCCCAATGAATATGTACAGCACCGTAAATTTTTTTCTTCCTCATGATTCTCTCAATAACATTGTCTCTCCTCTAGCATACTTTATTGTAAGAATACAGTATCTAATACATATAACTTATAAAATGTGTGTTGACTGCGTATGTTATTGACGAGGCTTCTGGTCAACAGTAGGCTATTAGTAGTTCAGTTTTTGGGGAGTCAAAAGATAAATGTGGATTTTCGACTGTACAGGGGTCAGCGCCCCTAACTTCCGAGTTGCTCAAGGGTCAGCTGTTATGAAAACTGCTGTTGGAACCACGTGCACTTTTCTGGGGATGTGGGTCATGGCTTGCCGCAAATAATCACAGGAGCTTACGCTTGCTGAGAGGTTCACTAACGGAGCTGCTCTTGTAGGGCACCCACTAGCCACAAGGGGCTGTTTAAGTGTCAATTTAATAAAATAGAAAATTCGGTCTCCCAATTGCATTATTGGTATTTCAGACGCTCAGCAGTCAGAAGTAGCCAGTGGCTGCTGCGTCATACACTGAAGATATATAACATCACCATTATCACAGAAAATTCTATCGGATAGCGCTGTTTTAAAGACTTAAAAATTAAAAATATCATAAAAACTGTTAAGTACGTGAAAAGAACAACAACAGAAAACCCTGCCTCTCAATTTTTCTGGCCACTAATTTTAGATTATCAAGTGTGAAAGCAGCAGCACAAGAATAAACACACAGATATATAAAATATCCTCGAGATTTTGCCCTACCTTCTCCTTCTTCTTTGATGGACTTTGGTTGCGAGACAGCAAAGCACTGCATAGTTTCATATTTCTGATGTGTTTCCTGGCGATCATGACCTTCCTCTTCGGAATCAGGTAAAGGCTTTACCAGCATCCGACAATTGAACGTGTGGCTGTTCCGCCTGGGAGGTTCTCCAGACCAAGATCCCCCGTTCACTGAGTAAGGCAAGAGTAATCGGAAATGATAAAGAAACTAACATCAGACTCACTCTTGCCAAATCATCAAAATGACACAGGAAACATTTTTATTTTATATGTTTATACTTTTCTACGCAATTTCATAATCTTAGAGGGGAAAAAATTGTTGGGTTAATGTTTCAACAATGTGGGAAAATCCTTGGGATTTTCAAAATGTTTTTTCACTCTTTACTCTGACTCCTTTCCTTCAAGTTCAGACCTTGATTACTTATTACTAGAAAACTATAGTTCTCTATTCTTCGGGTTTTCCTAACTTTGATTTCTTGGAAATTTAGTTCAATCTACTTGCATTCGTTTTAGATGTTACCCTCTACTCAAAAATCTGTACGTGGCACTTACTATAGATGCATTAAATTATTTAAAAGGGTTTGGATGATGTTGTCAGGAGTATTAACGGCATTCAAACTGATAAGTCAGAATCTCACTAACCAGCCCCAGGCTCTTCATCTAACAAGGTCTTTCCCATTGGCCAGCACCCTGCCCCGCCCTTTTCCATATCCAGTCCCACATGGGTATCTCTGTTCCTACTACTCTATGGACAATGTCAGTCGGCCTCGATGTCTATGCAGATGTACTCCTGCTCCAAGGCTGAGGTCCTCTACACACTTAACCAACCACTGTGGGCACTCAACACTGCCTCCTCTTAAAGGTTGTTCTTTTCTAAAATTTTACAGAAATTTTAGTGTATATTCTGTAACGTGGCTGTTGCTGAATTACTCTTTTGTAGTCTTTTTTGTTTTGTGCACATATCCTCAATAAGACTGAAAAATCCTTGAGGATATACGATTAATATCATTTATTTCTTTCAAGTGAAAAACCACTTCACATCTCTTCTATTTTAGTACCAATACTTAGAAATGTATATATTTAAGATGAGAAAGGGGTAATGCAAGAAAAGAAAGACATACTTTTTTTGGGAAATGCATTTGCGAAACCAATGAGATAAATAAAGAATGACTAATTTTGATAATCAAAGGGTATTTATGTATCAGCAAGTCAAATTCCTTATTCCACAGAGGAGAAAACTGACATCCAAAGAAATGTCCAACTACTAAAAGAGCTGGAATCAGAACTAATCCTAATTCTCATTTTGGCATTCTTTTCTTTACTGTTCTTTATGTGTTATCTAAAAAATATTAGGACCAATAGGGCAATGAGAGACGGGATCAAAAAATGGACCATTCACAAGATAAGCTCATATACTCTCAAAAGGTACTAGTTGGAAAACACGTAATGGGACATCTAGGTGTTATGGTGAGCGCAAGGCTAACCCCCACAGCCACTGGGCCGCAGAGGAATAAAAAGGAAACAAACCCTAGAGAGAAAAAAGAAATAGCAAGTTAACTACAAGAAACTATTTTAGAGTAACAGAAGGAACCAGAGGCAACTTTATAAGCCTATGCAGACATTTGGGGAGTTTATTTCACCATCAGCTTACAAGCTTATTTATGAAATGGAGACTACATAGAGTAATCAGTTTAATAAGTAATTCCAAAGTATAAAAAAGTACAACATAAAGTAAGGTTCCTTAGACAAATGAATTAATAATAGTGAATTAATAAGTATAGGTAGGTTGAGAAAGCCATAAAATTATTGAAGAGATCTGAAAATATGAGCTACTTGAAATAAGAAATCGCACTTTCTTCTTCATTTACTAGAGAATAGAACAGAAGAACCTCACACAAGTATTCGGGTATGTTGTATTACTGTGGCAGTCACTCTGAGCAAAGGGCTGGCACACCAAGGAAAGGCCAGCCATGATGGACCGTGAAAGGACTTCTTCCTGTTTACTGTGGTAGCAATAAGACCAGCACATATTAACTGTCTGAAGAGAAAGAACAGAAATACTTGCCAACAACTCAGGACTTGACCCTATTCTCGACTAAAATATGCACCTCTTTTTATCTGTGAAGATGTTCTCAGCATCATCAGTTTAAGTGAGAATATTAAAAAAAGAACCACTTAGGAAGCGGGAACAGCCATACTAAGGTGGGCCCATGCTGCGAACCCCCCACTTTAAGCCATGGCCCCGAATCATCACAGACACTTGCGGACAGCGTCTCAAACACTGGATGGAGAAGGCAGGAAGCTGAGACGGGGAGGGTGGGTAAGGAGGCGGCATCTGATGGAGGGAGACGCCTGCAGAGCCACCGAGCAGAGCCTGTTTAGGGCTCCTGGGCTGAGAGCGTCTGAACCTCTACACACCACTTGTCCTGTAACGTTTTAGTTTTTGAACGATGTATACTCCCATATACATACTTTTTTCCCAAATGTGTTGAATCTCAAACTTCTCATGACCTTCTACTTACTAGACAGTCATGGAGAAAAAGGACAGAACAGAGTCGGCTGGCACTGGACAGAGTGGGAGGCAATTTGACACTTTCTTAAAAAAAAAACAGCAACAAAACCAACCCCGTGAAAAGAGTTGCCATGAGTACTTTCATACTGAATTATTTTCATGTACTTTAAATATAGGATCAAAACGATCATTCAACCAAGATCGGTATCTGCAGAGATCCTCTTAGCCAGGCGTCTAAGCTTAAACATCAAGCATCTCTATGTCCCCATTTGACATAAGGTCAATTAACATAAGGATCTAATTTTATCCCCTTCCAACCACGACGATGTGTGTACTGGGGGAGGGGGAGGGGAGTGAGGAGAGACCCAGCAGACGATCCTTTACCTATGGACTTTGGCAGCAGGTTTTTCACAAATTCAGTGTGGTCCCCGACATGCAGGATGCTGTATACACTTTTGTTCATCAGCTCCTCTTGGTTATACCTTAGGTACTGTGTCACATTCTCAGAAACAAACACTACGTTGCCTTCCAGGTTCACTACAAAGAAGAACCCATCAAGGGCCTAAAGGAAAAGGCACAAACTGTGTTAGAAAAGGTACGACATAAAACCACATGCAACTGTTACGAAGGGAATGATTCCTTTAAAGGAAACGTGTAATTCACAGATGGATGGAACAGCGAGCTCGCTCTCTTCTCCTCCTTTTCAGAAACAATTAACACATTTTCTCTTAGTGAAATTACTCCGTCTTAGAAAGTGGGAGAGAGCCTAGATCTGGGTTTCTTGTCACAAACTAAATGACAAACACTCACTCTGTGAGATTATCAGGAGGTAATTATTGTGCAAAAGTGTACAGGCATTTATTTGTCTGTATTTTCCAAATGAGCTCAATGTACTTACTCCACAGGATGAAGAGCAACTCCCATGCTGCCAACCCCACACAAAGTAATGCGGTCAAGTTCCTTATGTAATACAGTGGGAGGAAGGGCTCGCTGATGGTTTTCCCTACATTTAAGGATACATCCCAAGAACAAAACCCTCAAATTTTACTACCTGTGAAGCTGCTGGGGTTTAAAGGAAAAGAATCACAGATGATCTCGGACCTTTAAAGAATCATCAATTCTTTATTGTTTGGTGTACGTGGGGAAAGGGCCTGGGACTGTCTTTCTGATATGACCCGCTACTCTTCACTGGGACCTCAGGTTTAGATGTGGTCAGCACTGTCCTGACGCTCGAGCTTTTAAAAAGGACTTGAGGTTTCGGTTTATAACAGTGAGTGCTGGAAAGTTAACTACGTAACTGTGCCTTTCTAGAGTACTTGTTCTCTAGATTGTCAAAATGCAGGCTCCTAAAGCACCTAGGTTGACAGCGGCATTTTCCCTAATGGGTACAAAGCCTCACTCTTCCTTGTCATTCCACTCTAGATTAGGGGAGGACATGAAGAGTCTAAGGGTCATTTCAGGAAATAGAGACTAATAATGGCGACTGAGCATGTTTACTGTGCCTTAAACACATAGTGTCATTTTAATATTTATAACTCTGGAAGGAATTTATAGAGGAGGAAGAAATTGAGGCTCAAAGAGACTAAGTGAATTGCCCAAGATCTTGCAACTAGTCAGTGGCAGCGCTGGAATTTGAATCCAGGTGGACCTGATTCCACAGGTCACGCTTTCAGTTACTGGGCAGCCGGTTCTGCTCCAGTATGTACCCCCGTCCCTCTTGCTATCATGTTTGCCTTGGCGATGCAAAGATTGGGAGTTCACTGAGTTTCTCTTCATTACTCCTCCTTTCCTTTTTTGATCCCTGCTTGTCAGAGAGCACTGTTTTATAGATCAGATGAGTGATTGGGGCCAGAAAAGCCTTGGTGTTGATCAGGCATACCTGGAAACAGGACCACCTGGTCTACCCAGTTTATGCCACATTTCTCCACGCTATGTATTTACGACTGTTTTTAACATGAATGTTACACGTATGTACTGGTATAACAATGTGGATGGATGAGGTAAAAAGTGTTTACTTTTCCCCTAGTTTGTTTTTCTCTAAGTTATTATTTAACAGGCTCCTTTTTTGTGAGCTTTCTTTGGGTATCTTTCCAATTTTATCTTCATCACAAAACTACTGTTTCCCCGCAAATAAGACCTCACCGGAAAATAAGCCCTAGCATGATTTTTCAGGATGACATCCCCTAAATGTAAGTCCTACTGCGTCTTTTGCAGCAAAAATTAATATAAGACCCGGTCTTATTTTCGGGAAAACATGGTAAGTATTCTCTCAAATAGAACTGACCATAACGCACCAGTGAAAAGCTCCTTCCCCCCCTTTACCCTCCAGAAAAACCCAACACCACCACTTGGTTTTAAGTTTTTCTTAAATATTTTGTCAGGTTTCCCCAATGGTATAAACAATATGCTGGGTAGAGCAAGACTATATGTAAATTGCCTTTCATAATAGGTTGGCACCAACCCTTGAAAACCTTATGAATATGTGCTCGAATGTGTGTGTCTGTGAGGGGGACAGGAAGTAAGACAGTTAATTAGCTATGTACCGAGTGTCTTTCTAAGCTCACCGCTTTAGATACACATTCAACAGGGATTTTCATAAGTATATTATGTATGGTTCCCTTTTGAAAGTACATGTAGCTTCTTACTGTTTTTGTGCCCTGGCAAAAAGACTGATTTGTGGCATAATATAACTGAAAGATCAAATTGTTTCATCTCATAAAACTGTTTGTGTGTTTTTAAAGCTCACTATGATATGCTCTGATGAAAAAAGCTGACATTTGGTTTTGTTGCCTAGCAACCACTATGCTATGATGTCAGCATGAGTGTGCATCTATGCCTAGGAACAGCTCGATGAGAACAAGTTTTCTGTGTTTAAATTACTACATGTGAACAGAGATAAAGATTTAAATTCAAACCTCAAGTCACCAGAGTCAAGCATTACCTCTCTCACGTATTTAGCACGAAAGTCCTGATACACTGGGACTTGCTCAATGCACTGAATTCTCAGAAGAGTATTTCGAAACAGCAAAAATGTTGGTTTGATTTTCTGAGATAAGGCCCACTGACATCTAGCAATCTGATTTCTACAATTAATGAACTTGCTCTCAGAGGGTTTGAGTCACAGCCTTGTGGTTACTCTAAGCATTTCCTTTTAGAAGCCCTGCAAGTTTTCCCAGGAATCTTCCACCCTACTTAAATTCCCCTCCCACCCCATACAGGGAATAAACATCGACAGATGAAAGTTTACTAAATGTAATAATTTAGATAACTATGATTGTCAAGTCAATTTTGTTTGTAATTCAAAACCTTTTTCACAGGAAGTTATCTACTTTCTTCCATCTAATTCTAAACAGTCCACCTAGTTCAGAGTTTTCTTATCTGCTTCTGAGAACCAAGCGGGAAGTAGCATTCTCTGGCCTTTCACTGCCTGTTGACTCTGGAAAATCAGGTTAAGTGTGTTTTTGCTTTTCCCCTGAAGACTGTAGTTCGATGCTTGCAAGCCAGTGATTCAAGAGAAATAAGCAAGGGCCAACATGGGTCATTTAGAGTCTTTTGGCAGCAGGTCCAGCCCCAGGGAATGAATTTTGTCATTTCTGAATATTAATACAAAGACTGGGTCAGACAATCTTTATATTTTTTTCTGAGTCTCCCTCCCCCGCCCACCTTTTGATTATATGGTAGATTTTCACAGAATTAAAATTTCTAAAAATAAGAATCATCTTATGTACCAAAACAGAAGAAAAGGGGTGATTATTGGTTATCTTTGCTTTAAAAAGCTTAATTTCTTCTATACGCGTGGCTGCCGCAGCACGGTAAGTGATTCTGCAGTGACAGTGCTGCAAAGCTTCTGGCCATGCGGTACTTTTCAATCTCATCATATCATCAGCAGACTAAATTATCCCGAGAACTGACATAATTTATGTCTCAGGGCTCCTCTGCTTCTTGTTATATATTCACTGATTTTTTTCCCCCCTCATCTTACCATAGCCTACATCTTGAATTTTAATTTTGAAACAGGTGCAGCAAAGCACTAGGTGTTTAATACTTTACTAGTTAATAAAATAGGAAAGCTGGACTTCACAAATTCTAGACAGCAGTCTGGTCATAAAATTTCCTCAAGTTAATAAAGAACAGGCAGTTAAGACCAATCATTACACTTGTGATGCTTATCTTAAAAAGTTCTGCCTATTACTTCCAATTTGCATCTTTATAAGATAAATAAGCTAGCTTGAAGTTGCATTAAGTAAAAAGCATAAACCTCTTTTTGGTCCTCAAATTTTAACCTGTATATATAGGCATATGTATATGGCATATATAAAAATCGAAGAATTTGGGGAAAATTTCAAATTAAAATGTATCGCAGAATTTAACAGGTCTTGTGAACATGATTTTCCAAAATGAACGCTCCACTGGCGGTTAAAGCCTGTCAATGTATATTCTAATCTGGTTAATTTCATTCTATGTGATGCATTTGAAATGTATCTATGCTGCAATCAGGAGCCAGAAGACAGATACATATTAAACTCAAGAGGTGAGCAGGTCTTCAATCTTAAGAGTGAAAATTAACTGTGGGTTATCCTCCAATTACATTCACCTGAAAGTGAATTTAATAACGCGAACACCAACCACACTAACACACAGAACCAGAAGGCGGTGTGCTAACCTCCAGCATCATGGGCCCCAGCGCGTCCTTGTCGATGACACCCTGCCCTGTAGACGACACATCTGACTTCTGCACTTCATCTATGTTGGCCGCTGCTGCTTTCTCTGCAACAAACACAAGGGTGAGTTAAATGGCAGTGCTATTTCACGGACAGAGTGACAGAGACACATTTTTATTGTCATGATTTCTAAAATCTCTGGTGGGATCAGGTATGGCTATAAAAAAGTTAGCGGACGTCCTGATTGCCACCAAACGGGAGAAACTGATGGAAGCGGGAGCCAGAACGTTAACTTTTCACCTCCAGAACCTGTGGCTCAGATCCCCTCTCACGCTGCTGATAAAGTGAGTTTAGTGGTTTTATGCTAGTCTCTGCCAAGCATTTCTTCTAGATTACGAACCCCCTATGTATAGGGCACAATTATTTTCCACTCAAGAGATTCCTTAAACTAGGAGACCGGAGGGTCTGCTGCTGAGAATTTGGCAGCATAATCAGATACAGCCACACACATCTAAGGCAGGAACAGAAAGGACTCCCAACCTGCGAGGGCCGCTCCCACGTGACACTAACGACCGCCTTGACTTCTGTACTGCCCCACTTCTTGTCACAGTCTCATTTACAGTAACCGGAAAGATTTGGTCCCTGTCTTGCTGAAGGGGCTTAACGATCTAAGGCAGCGAGTAGAGGCGCCCTGTCAGGCACCCAGGGAGTTTCAATGGACACCCTTTTATCTGGTACAGAGACATGTAGTTACGTGCTCCTGGGTTACAATGTGTGAGGCAGCTCTCAGGCCCAAAGGCCCTGTAAACATTCCGTCCTGGAAAACTACTGCAGAAGAAATGGATGCATATTTATTGATATACGTAAACCAGTTGTTTCAACAATATCAAAGTTTAAAGCCTATCTGAAACGTATCTACAACTTGCTAGAAAACAACATAGAAGCAATGTGCCAATTATTTGTATCTGAATAAATTATATCCTTGTTTACACGGCATGTTATCATTGTAATTAAATGCAAATAAAGAAAACCGTAAATCAATTTAGTACTCAGACTCAACCTGCTTTCATGATCTTGGTAAACTTTGCCTTTTTTTTTTTTTTTTTAAGATTTTTACACAGTATTTTGAAAACCTGCAAAGCTTCATTTGTACCTGAGAACAGAGAAAACAATTTGTAAAATTATGCAGGCCCTCCAAATCTTGCCAGGCCCATGACGGAGACCTTCCACCTGCATGTGTATCAGTGGAAAAGGGAACGTCACTGTGTAGTTCAAGTCTAAGCTCAGCCACTTGGTAGAAGTCAGAGCAAGTTAACTTCGACTCCTTAAGGCCTCAGTACCTGCCTTCCATTCATACAAACTGTGACAGGAGGATAAATGGGACGATATGCAAACACACCTTAAACACTAGGAAGCAGTTTACAAATGTAACTGACTATAGCATATTTATAGTTATTATTTCTTCCTTACTGAGTTCCAAGTGTAGTAATTTCTTTGCTTATCATAAGCAGACTGTATCTGCTTTTTCAGTTACCCTACTACATTCCTGATTTACCCTCTGAGATCTAAATAGTTGTGACCAGCTATAAGTAGAGGTGACTGGTCTGGTACCCTTTATAACCCAGTATCGTGTGCATCTCACAGGCTGCACTTTTTTCCCTCCCCTTGCTGCCTTCCCTGCCTTGCTCTCCACGGTGAGGTCCCTTAACGCTGATCTGATTTGCAGGCTTAGTCTTAGGCCAATTCCTCAGACTCAACTGAGGCAGGAAACATCCATCTCAGCCTCTCCAGAAAATTACCACATTGACATCCCCAAACCCCATTTTCCTAGAACTCTTTTCACTGCCAAATATACTCCAAATAAATGCAGACTGAGGCATAATACACATTTATTTCTTTGCCAGTTTGCTTGGTAAGGCTGTAGATTTCTCTTCAGTTTCTGCTCCCTTTCCGACCCTCCAGTCCAGGGACGGCACTGGCACCACCTGCTGCACGCCCCACGATGCCCACCCCTCTGTCCAGGGCTCCACGCTGTTGACGCTGCCCACCATTAGGCACACAGCTGCCGCCTCGGTCATCGGCTCGACTGCTGCGGGCACAGTGCTTGTGTCCGAGTCACCCTTATTGTAATTCATAAGGGCCCCAAAGCACAACAGTAGAGATGCTGGCAATTCGGATAATGCCACAGAGGAGCCGGAAAGTGCCTCCTTTAAGGGCAAAGGTGAGTACAGTATAATATTTTGAGAGAGGGAGAGGTCACATTCACGTAACCTTAATTACACTATATTGTTGTAACAGTTCTATTTTATTATTAGTTATTCTCGTTAATCTTTTACTTAGCCTATCTTATACATTAAACTTTATCACAGGTATGTATGTATAGGAACCATCCATGGTTTCAGGCATCCACTGGGGGGGTCTTGGAACGTATCCCCGTGGATAAGGGGGGGACTACTGTAATTTAACAGCCCTATTTTTCAGAGGGCCCAGCAGGCTTCAGACCTAAGGATCCCTGAGTTTCACTAATACCTAACCCCAAAGCCCACATAAAAGATACTATATATTTATGTGGTCCAATGAGATTTTACTTGGTTTTTGTCTTTGGAAGTGGCAGCCAGGGTACAGGACCATGAGCTACAACATCCCACAGAATGACGAATTCAGCATTCCCCGTCTCCTAACTCCTCGCAGGAATATCACACTCTCATCAGTAACAATCTTTCAGTAGCAGCAGTGATTCTCAAATTGGAATGGTTCACATGAGAAGACCTCCCCAGAGGGTCTTGCATTTGCAGACCAAAAGGGCCCCTTTGCATGAGCTTCTGACCCACCTTTCTAGGAAAGTGTCCTGTTCTCCTCACCTCCTGCAGGCAGCAGCTCAGTCCCTGAAACAGGACACTGTCCCCACCAGAAGGTAAGTTGCATGAAGGGGTCACTGTGTCTGTCTCCTCAATGGCGACCACTGTCTCTGAGAAGCCTCTAGTTCAGTGGCTGACTAGACTAGACCCACCGCTGGGGCTTATTCCCAGAAATGGAGAAGCAACTGGCATAGAGGGTGAGTGGAAAAAGGGACTGATTTTTCCCTGTAGGCCCGCTGGCTCCCCAGGGTGCAGGGGGAGGGATGAAATAGGTGGGCAGGGTCAGTAATATGGAGAAAGGATTTCCCGGGGTGAACCTCTCTTAAACAATGAATGAATCATTTTGCCTTAGCAAGTTTCAAGGCATCTCAGGTTCTCTCAGGGTCCCAAGTTCTCCTATCCTTTCATTGTCACAAATGGTGGTCTTATTCTTTTTAAAGAATGAACTTAATTTAGGTCAATGTTGAGGGAGAGTGAGATATGAAGCAACAGCTGCTAATCACAAAGGCAAACCTGGACCTATCGCCAATCACTACAAAACATCAGGCTATTTGTCATATGAGATTCTGATATCACAATGGCAATGAATTACTGCTTTTGTGGTGTCTATACTAATGCTTCATTTCAGGGCAAAATAAATATAAAATAACAATACTTGTGACAATCTATTTCCTAGTTTCTCACAGACAATCAAAATACCTTGTGAGATGTTTACATTTTGAGAATCTGATCATCATTCTGAAGATCCAAAAGATTATTCCTAAGTTCATTCATTAACATTTTGTGGAATTTTAAAACTCAAACTTACAAAACCCACTCATGTGGGATCCAAAACACTGAAGAACTTTCATGCTGGGGTACTTTCATTATTCTAATAACATGTACAAACACTGAATTTTAGACATTTATCAGAAAATATGTAGAATGAGGATCGTTATCTGCATAGCATTTTCTTTTCTTTTTAGGAATCTAGAAAGAAGATATAGTAATTTAGGGTAATAGCCTAAAACTTAAAGTAGGAGATGAGTGAGATCTGACAAAACATTTGTTTGGGCTCTATTGGAAAGCCTGGATAAAAATTATCTTGATAAATTATTTGTAATAATAAAACATGTCATTTTTCTCTCCTTTAATATTCAGCTGATAAATCTTTAACAGGAGAAAAGCAGCAGCTAACAAGAAGTCAGAGGATGAGTGGCCACCATGAGGAAGTCGAACGGGAACACTGTTTTGGGCGACTCGCTATGTGTGCAATGCAGATGGAGTGAATAATCGTTGTCAGCTGAGAGATTACATTTAGCTGGGAGGGCAAAACAATTACAATAGAAACAAATGAGAACAATTTAAGGCTAAACTTTGAGATGCTAACTTGAAGTTCAAGGAAGAGATAAAAATGGTTGAAATATTTCATACACATTGTAACTGAGTTAGATTCTGTAGGATATACAAAGACATGGCAGAAGTAACACCCTGCCAAGAAAACTGGTGGGAACCAGCCACATGTGGCATCTGGCCCCAAGGAAATCTCAGCCTGGCCTCTGAAAACTCATGGTAAGGAATGCTGGCAAAAAGTCTGTCTACACTGGATTCTAGGAATCCCTGACTAAAATGAAAACAACAAAAATGTTCACAAGATCAATTTAACATTATATTAGAACATGTGATTTGAAAACAAACTTTGAATGAGTCCACTGATTATGTGCAAGACAATTTTTAAAAATGTTGCAATATTATACAAATACTATTCACATATATTAATAGGAAAGTTTCACTGCTCATACAGTAAATAAATAAGAAACAAAGGGTAAAGAATTCAGGGCTTTTCACTCCTGTCCTCACCAAATGTTTGGATATATGCAGAGGCTACCAGAAAAATATATACACACTTTAAGAAAGGAAAAACCTGTATTAAAATTGTAATACTCAATATATACTGATAACAAAAGATGAACACAAGTCACGTGAATACATTTTTTTGGCACCCCCCCCTCCCACCGGTATATGCATTTTCCAGCTAATTTGTCATCTATTATTCAATTCTGTATTAAATTGGTGCTTTGAACATTTCTCAGTATTTAAAAGAAAAAACCCCGATAGTATGAAGTGATAGAAAATACCCAGAAATTTGGCTTTACCAGTGTAAATGAAATCTAAATTAAATGGGCCATGAATTTATATTGTGGGTACTTTTCATGAAGTAATTACTACCTCTGTTCAGTGTTCAGTTCAGCCTCGATAGGAGGAAGCAAAGGACTCCTTTGAAACAGAACGTACTATTATGTTAACTGAACACATATCGGTACCTTGATGGAGCATTTCAATAATGAGTATGCTATTTTTATGCACCAGATATAAATACGCTCAAATCCTTAGACATATTTATACTTCTGTAAGTACAGCATTACTACACTGAAACACACTATTTAATATTTTTAAATTAGGCAGTTTTCCCAGCGGTCACAAATTATATTTACTTTTCTATATTTTGCATCCATTAACCATAAAATATATTGTTACCAAAATATCCTTCAGTAAACTCAACGGAAAAAGATTGTCCCAGAGTTTCCTATGATTAAAACCTTAGGAAATCTCATTATTACAGATGGAACTCTTAAATTGAAGAAAGAGATGATAAAATTTAATTTTCAGAGCCCTCCATGCCCCAACTCCCATTTTCTTCCTGCTGTACCTTCACCATTATTCTTTTCAGATAAAGCATATGATCTAAGAGAGTAACAATGAAAATAATAATTCTATCATTTTCTTCCTCACTCTCCAAAAGCTAAAAATATCATAAAATAGCAATGATTTTTTAAATAGCAGTTTTACAAATGCAAAGCCCTGATTAGAGAGACTGTCCAAGGATGTCTCTAGAATCTTTCTGCAAGTGTCCCTTCCCTCCTGGGCTGCTTGGAGAGCAACCTCATCCGGTACCCTCCTGCATTTGCCTGCACTCCAGAAATCCAATAGCAATTAATTAGATTTCCAGTTTCAAAGCAAAGAACAAAACCCCATTTCTTCAGGGACCCTGTTAAGATGAGTCATGCCACCAACTGGAGAAAAACCATTAATATTATATTCCATATGCTTTTCTTTATAAGTAATTATTATTCGTGTTTTCTCTCAGAACAAAGGGAAAGGTGAATAGGGAAGCATCTGATCTCCTGAAATAGCCATGATTTAAAAATACAAGGAAAAACGGGTATTTTTTGAAGCAGCTGGATGAAACTGTTCTTTATCATTGGCAGCTACAGGCATGCATTTGAAAGTAAAATTTAAGTTTTCTGTTGAGAACAGCAACAAATCAGAAACTGTGATTCGAGCAAAAAATTTGTCTTTAAAAAAGTACAATTAGCTGTTTTAAAATTATGAAGTTTTTTTTTTTTTAAGACCTTTACATGTTCTATTTTTATTGATTTTTGGTAACTTACTGAATCTTGCAATACTAGGAAGTTGTGTCTATTTGTTTATTAGGCATCTGAACTGAAAACACAGTCAAAGGGCTGTTGCACAAAACGTTACGAGGACAGAGTCCAGCATCCTCCCAGGGATGGCAGTGGTGGTTCAGGGGACAGCCACATAATTGTAACTGCAGCAGCAGCAGTAAGCCACCACTGATGGCTCAGAAACCTAAATGCTGTTAAATGTCTGTTAGGGGCACTGGGTGATGTGGCCATTATGGAAGAGGTGCAGCTTTCCTTTTCTTCTTCGTTTTTTAAAACAAATCATCTGAAAAGGCCATGGAAAACTTGGGGATGTTAGTCTACCTTTAAAAAGTTAGAATTCAAACAAATATCAATTCCTAAAACAATACGTCAACTGAAAGATCATTCCACGGAGTAGTTACACATTTATAGAAAAATGTTCTCACTGCCCATGTTTAGATCTGCCTGACACGTAAAGCCAAGTACGAGTCTAAGAGTTATTTTGATGTTTGGTCAAGCATGAGGAGAGCTGCTTTTACTGAAGCACTATTATTGAAAGTATTAGAATCTTTGACAAAAATGGAACCTGATACTTTATGCAGGTTTTCTAATTAATTCCACGGCCTCAAAATGAGCAAGATCACTCACTCAGAAAGCTATCAATTTTTCAGTAGACTAACGTCAAACACGCGTCTAATCGCCTCCCCGAATTGTAAGACTCTAGTGGGAATACAGCCCCACTTTTCATCGTCTCTTGTGTTTGGGGGTTGGATGATTTCAGGTGAGTGACTGTCCAACCCGGCCTGAGGAGACCCATGCAGAGCAAAGGAGTCACGCATACGATGACAGGCAGTTTCGGGCCGAGCACTAGAGATGACATACTACAGGAAAAGTTATGGAGCATCTCAAAGGTTCTGGAAGGTAAAACCCGAGAATTAGGCATCTGCACCCAACTAAAATTAGAACAGCTGCCATATGGCTCTGTGAAGCCAGCAGCGCATTCTTATTCATTAGGAAGCATTCTGCTAACATAAAAACACAAGGCCCTTCCTGTGCTCGCCAAATGTGTTTATCTTTTCAACATTAATGCACTATATATCATCAAGCTGCTGAAATCTCCTGCCGTGCATATTAAAAACGCGCAGCTGCACTTTCTTTACTAGCGGGAGGAACCTAAACCCCAAGTTGCCTCCCTCTCTTTCTGACATTGAGCTTCTTGTTAACATATCATGGTGTCGCTTCAGCATGAAGAAACTGCAAAATGAACCAACCTCAAGGCCACTCCGCGCAGCAAAACCCCCTCACTCTCTGCTTCAGAGAAAGCAACATGCTTAGTTTCGTTTTCATCAATGGTGAGGCATGGCCACTTAAATAGAAACAACATTCGTGCCACAAGTGTGAAATCCATGGGCCCTACTTTAAAAATTAATGTACTACTCTTATCAAGAGAAAAAGAGGAACCAGAAGAGATTCTGGATACAACTGGCTAGAAAATGCTTTTGTCTGGAAGAGCCTCTATCACTGAATCTGCTATCACCAATATATAATTTTATTTAGTACCCCATTTCACACATTAGCTATCAATATTGAGTGAATTGATAGGTAAAATAGTGGGTAATCTTTTGTAGTAAGTCATGTGAGTACACAACGATTTGTCCAAAATCTCTTTCTTTTAAATAATCTAAATATGCCTATGCTGTAGGAGCTTAAATTTAAAGATGGATCACAGAAGGAAAAAAACAATCAGACACAGTAAACCACGTAGGCAGTGGAGGACCCCTGTTTAAATCCATGGAAACATGGCTTCAGACGTGCTGCAGGGTCATCAACTGCGAGGCAAGGAGCACACGTCATTCAGCTTACGTCAGCATCCATTCATTTCCAGGGCGATAACCGTGTGTCTCTACTGCGTCTTCTACAGTGAACACTGAGAGATGAAGGTAAAAGGAAATATGAAAACTGCTTATTGGGAGTGAATTCTATTTCCTTGGGCTCTGCTAGCTAAGGCTTTAGGTGTTATCCGAATAAGGAAACGGAGGAATCATAATTTGTTTAGAAGGCTGTAAGGTGAGATTGAGACTAGACGAAGGGAGCAAAAAAATAAAGATAAAAAATAAAAATCAATGGGTGTTAAAGAAATGAGAAGTAAGGTGAAGTCTAATTCAGCACTAATTCAGAATATTTCAGGGCAGCCTGTCAAAGGCCAGACTATAAAAATGTTTTATTTCTTTCAAATACATAGATTAACTCAAGCAAGGCCAAAAATTACACTATGGGAGCACTTAATAAAGTTCCAGATAAATAGGTTAAAAATTGGACATTACATAAAAAGGTTTTTTTCTAAACTCCTTAAAAAGCCTTTGGCCTCAGTAGTGTAAATATTTTATCTCCCAACTACTCTGTCTATTGGCAGAGCAAACCTCGCTTCCCACTATTCCTACCTACTGCCCTAGCAATATTGAGTATTTTCTCCTGAAACGCACTGTACTTCAAGATTTTAAGCGTTTTCTTTGACTGTTCCCTGTGCACAGACACCCTCCCACCATAGTCCTTGAAGCCCCACCACGGTTCCAGAAGCTCGTTCCCATCAGCTCAGGCTCTGGCTGTTTCTGCAGTGTCCCGCACCTGTCCCTTCACTGTCGAGTTCTGAAATGATTGCTCTCTTTTCACATCTGTCCCTTTAACTGCTCTGTTGGCTTCTTGGCTGCAAGAGCCTCTATGTGCCACTGCCTGGCACACAGTGGGTGCTCAGGGTTTCACGCTGAACAGTCCACAGCTGGAGCTGCAGTCGGTGTAACCAGGATCTAAACCTTCCCAATGCCTCTTCACAGGGGCATGTTCTGAAGAGATTCACTGTATACTTAACATAATGCAAGTTTATTTTAAGACTGATTTTTGGAGTCAAAAGTATCAGGTAGAAAAGGGATGAGAAAAAGTCAGACTATATAGCTACGGGCATCTGGATAATTCCTACGGTGGTCAAAACAATGGGGACAGCATTTTGGGGGAAAAAGCCATCAATCCTCTGTACACCTGCGAGATGAAAAACAGAAACAGACCAACTCTGTTGCTCCCGATTATCATCTAGGAAGTTACAACCTGCTGTATAAACAGCGGAGAGTTCGGGTATCATGAGAGTTTTTATCAGCCTCTGGGATTTTCCCAGCTATGCTTAGCTCTTAAGAAAATAAACCAACCCAGGAAGAGTTCTACAAATCACCCATCTGCCTGGGGACCTGGTATAAGAGACTGCTCCATGAGATTTCTTGTTCCTCCCACACAGGGGACAGGGAGAAGCCCAAGCCTCTCAGGGAGAGGTCACCGCCAGAGCCAGGAGAGCCATCTAGAAAGTGAGATCAAGCCAGGGGAAGGGCTGAAATCCCTGGAGGCTGGCAAAGGGCTTGTCTTACCCAACTCTGTATGCCCAGTGACTCACATGAAGCTTACCGCCTTAAAGATGTCCCATAAAAGAGCAGGGAAGAAAGGGATGGGGGGCGAGGGGTGGGGGAGACGGAAAGGACCGAGGGTTGGGTCCTTTACTTCCCATGATCCCTTCTGGCCACGCCGCCACAAATCCCCACCTCCTTGGGATTGTTCACAGGCCTTCAATCTCAAGCCTCCGCTTTATCATAGCGGTGGATATTCAGAGGGCTCTGTCCCAGAAGCCTGAAAGTCATCCTAGAACCTGACCTTCATTTGTCCCGTGGGGCCCAGGAGTCCTCCGTGCTCCCACTTCCCTTTTATGGACATGTATCTTGCTCCCTGATTCATTTTATGTTCTACTTGTCAGACGTGCTAGCCCTTCTCGCCTTGTTTTCCATCCACCTGGGTACGTACCTTTCCTTCTTGTGTTTGTCTACAGACACAGGACCTGCGGCCCGTGCCTCCTAAAGCGATTGCTGCAGCCAGCGGTACAGCTCCTCCGTGCCTTTCCCCACTGGGGTCTCACAGTGCCACAGGGAGGCTAAAATTCTGGTATCACTGTGCCTACGACCATCTTGTCCCAGCTCTCACTTATAGCCTGTGTTTGAGCAACCATGGGAGGACCTCACGAGCACGCTTTTTAAAAAGCGGGTGTTCCCAATTTAAAGCACTTAATCCAAGAAGCTGACAATAGAGCACGGAACCATCCAATTCAGAGACCTGAAACATTAAATTATGCTAAATCGTATCATCCTAGTAGAGAAAGCAAAGCAGTGATAACAACGCGAGAACTTTACATAAATATATGTAGCACCATGGGTCTGGCCAACCACAGAAGATGGGGAAACGGAGCTGAGGGGCAGGCACGCTATTACGGGATCAATGCTGTCTGAGTTCCCGAGAACCAAAGAAGTGACTGGAAGGTAAGCGCAAGGTCCAAGGCGAGAGCTCTGTGTGGACAAGGATCAGAGGGGGCCAGGGAAGGCCCAGGGTCATGGGGTATCTGGGGGCCATCTCCAGAGGAAGACTCCAGAAATTCTGACAATCTGCAACCCCCAAAGTTTCCTATAGGTGAAAATCTCTAGTAGCTGAAAATCAGGTTCTTCTAGATCAGCAGGTTTATTTCTAAGTCATAAACAGAAACTCAGCAATTCCTATGTAAATGTTTCGGAAGGAAAACCAGTGACTATTACGAGAGTAGGTCTACCGGTAGCTATTCTCAAGCCCATTTTAGGCAGTTCGAACAATTACTGCAGGCAGTTTACTATTTTTTGTGACCCTAAAACCACCATTATTGGTTATTTCATTAGTCCTTCTCTGTATGTTTGTTAATGCTCTGCTTGGTTAAAAAATTGCTTTTGTTTTAGTTTTTTTATGACCTATTAGAAACTACCATGGTTTCCTGAAAATAGGACCGAGCCGGACAATCAGCTCTAATGCGTCTTTTGGAGCAAACATTAATATAAGACCTGGTCTTATATAAGACCAGGTGTAATATAATATAATATAATACTGGGTCTTATATTAATGTTTGCTCCAAAAGACGCATTAGAGCTGACTGTCCGGCTAGGTCTTATTTTCGGGAAAACATGGTACGTAAGGGAATGAGGCTACTAACAGTTAAAAAAAATACACACAACACTACACAAATACAAACCTAAAAAAAATTTATATACTCCTTCCAAAGAAATCCAGCTTGGGTAAAGGAACCCAGGTTTCTTCTCCAGGAATTGAGGATAAAGGACGGAGTGAAAGTGTACAGTGCTGGGTCTAAAAGCTGCACGTCAGGTCTATGGTCGCCTAAAACAGAACTTTTGAGGGAGAAGCTACACAAAGTAACATTTTTATATCACACAGAAACAGAAGTCTGTTCTGTTCTATTCAAATGCTTGAAATGGTTTTGATGTGAACTCATCTTTTTGTATGTTGAATGACGGCTACCCTTCTCCACCTACTAATCACAAAATGGTCCTGGTCTTCCTGAAGTTGGGCTGGACCACGGCGGTGCAGCCGGCGGTGCTGACTGCACAGAAGGAGGCGCAGAGGGACACAGCTGTTACGAAAGATTCATCTGCACTAAGATCATCAGAAGACCCTCTTCAAGGAAAGGGCTGTGCCACCTTAGGATGGCACCCTAAGCAGTCTAGCCCAGGGGTGTCCAAACTTTTTTCAACATTTTTCACCAAGGGCCATAGGTGGTAAAATACACAAACAGCCGGGCCACTCACTCGAGGTGAAGTACGTATTGCCTCACCTGGTTTATTTAAGTAAACTAAACATATTTTTGGAATTTGCTGCGGGCCAATTAACAATGGATTGCAGGCCGCAGTTTGGACACCCCTGGTCTAGACCAACGTGAACTAAAGCCCAGTAAACTAGTTTTGATGGCCAAATATAGGCCTCTACAGAATTTTTTAAAGCAAAGTTTGCCTGATTTATATTTGTGGATTTTCAATACACGTACCCAAACTTTGTCTGATTGAGGAGAAGGATGACAGTATTTAGAAAAAGAGATTCGGTGAAAGATTGGGAAGTATTTGGGAAATAATCCCCAAGTAGATTTTCCTAATTTTCTAAAATAGGAAGTTTCTTTATCATCATCACAGTATATATACTAAGTTCAAAAGACATTCTAGAAAAAGAGTTCCTGTCAAATCTCCAGTCAGTAGTTACTAGGCTTCATAATGGCAACAGGAACAGACTTAAATTCATCTTCAAAGTGACCCTTTAAATAAACCTTACCGCATGAAATCTCTCCAACGTAAGCAGGAGTGGCCGTGAATCAGAAACCAACCTTCTACATGATTTAAAGCAGCAGGTAATTAAAAAGAAAACCAGGGTCAGCGTCACTCAGAAAGTGACACGCCTCCCCAGGCAGTAGGAACCTCCCCTTTCTTGATGTATGGTTCTGTAATTCTCCAGCAAAATTTGTAAGTTAAGGAGAAAACTATTGTGACATGTCCAGTAATTTAGTAATTCTCTTGGATATTATATGTTATGCGCTATCAAATACAAAGACTATGTAAGCAGTCAAATCCACTTACAAGAAATTTTTAAAAATCATCTTGTTTGAAGTCTGACAATTTTGTTCTCTAATAAAGGTTATAGAAAAGTTTAAGACACAAGTGAAAGACATACAGACAGTGAGGAGTACGGCGATCTGATGGATAAATCGAGAAGAAAAATCCTCAGGAGGTTAATTATGATCAGCTGTATAGGCCATGGAATATATCAAAATTAACTACCCATCACAAATATGAATAAGACATAACAGTAATTAAGTTACTCCCTATCAGATGAACTGGCTTAACTTAGCTGAAATTAGTTTTTGTTTTACATATAGTAGACATGAGATGTTTCTCCACCATTCTATAACCCTTCAAATAATGAAATAAACTCTTCATAAAATTTATTCTTCCTATTTTCAATTTTAATGATCCTACTTAAGCTTCCAAACGCTAGGTGATTTAGTATTATGCTGTCATCAAGACTTCAGAAAAGTTCTACCCACTGGCTTTTTAAAACAGGTTTAGCCTCAACACAGATGGACGGTTTGAATTCCCAAACCCTGTTTTTGGAAATCCTGCCTGCCAGGTGATGGCTCCAGGTGAGGCAGGTAAAAGTGGCTGAAGATGAGAAATGACAACTGGGCAGGCCCAGTTTCGAGAGCCATGTCAGGAGCAGAGGTGGCCTTTTCTCTGTCAAGCCTGGACTCGGAAGACGCTGCTGTTACTTGTGCCGTCTGTAATTCACCTGCCTCTCAGATACACTGTCTTGGATTTGCTTTCGCAAAATGTACTGTTTGTTATTTTTTATTGCATGAATGGACAGTGGGCTTCCCAGAGACTAGAATGGTGGCAGTTGTTAGCTCTGTGTTGCCAAGGAAAATATTTGGCTGCATATTGGGTTTCCTGAGAGCAAGTTAGTACATGACCTCAATCTTTCCCAAACTGATCATAATGCTCTAAGACTGTGCTGATTCAGCAAAGCAATGCAATCCATAACCGCTTGCAAAATGTCCCTTCCTCACAGGGATGTTATGAGGCTTACTAAGATAATGCACGTGAAGAGCTCTGAGCGCCACAGAAGAAAGGCGCTAAGTAGTGATATTCTGCATTTATACTTATAAGCAATCTTACAAAGAAGGCAATAAACCTGTTCACAAATTATAAATGAAACTACTTGAAATAATTTCATATAAATAATTGTATAACAAAAATGTGAAATCGTTCACGTTTAAAAATGGAGTGGACAGACTTCAGAAGGCTAAGACAATGAAAAAAATTGAACTAGACAAGTTTCTACTAAAAGACAATTACATCCCTTTGTGATAAAACCAGTTGAATCCAAGAACTTATAAAAGTATATTTCATTGAAGTTATCTTGAGACACTTCTATAAATGAACTAAATTTAATATCATTTCCATGTTTTTTTCCACCAACAAATTTAAATTTTTATTTAAGTCAGTAAAAACAGTGTTTCTTTTCTTCAGTTATCAATGGCAACACTGAAAATACAAATTTTAACTTTCATTGGGATAAAACAGGAGAACTTTACCAAATGTAAATGTCTTTCTTTTTTAAATATTAAAATAATGCTGCATGTTTTCGGGGAGCAAGCACAAGCAGGGGACGGCGCATGAAAGCCCGCTCCGAAAGGGCAGGCCAGGCCGAGGCAGCACTTGTGGGTTCTTGGGTGTCATTACCTTTACCAGACTGTATCGGGGCCTTGTTGGTCCCAGGTGTCATTTCATCTAGGAAGTCTTCCTGGAATCTCAGGTGTTCCAGTTTTTCTTACACCTCAGTTCCTCCCTGACATTGCCATCCTATCACTTACTACATTCACATGGCAACCATCTGATTTGACCTGGATCGTCTCAGGATTCCCTCAAGACTGTCGTGTCCTTGAGCCAGAGGCTTTTTTTCATCTTTGCGTCGTCACCTTCTACGGCAACTGCTGCCCCACGGAGATACCCAATGAACGTGAGCTGAACTGATCCACACTCCGGAGAAAGCGATGGAAAGAGGCCCTCAAGTGGTCCGGGTGGGCTGTACAGGACCAACCGGCACGCAGCTGGGACGAGGGATTGTACTTCCTAATGTTTATTTGTGTTAAAAAAAAGTCGTATTTTATGTTTTTAAAGGAAACATAAACATGAAATTAGCTGGTGAGGGTACGAAGGTAAAAAACACAAGCCTTGCCCGCCTACGATTAAGCCAAGTGCTGCAGTGGGGTTAGTGGATTATCTTTTAAAGTGCTGTGCATTTACGCAACAAAAGAAAAATGAAATTTATAGATTTGTAAGTGTTAGGAGTTTTAAAAAATTTATTTAGCTGGAAGACTCAGCTTACTTGGAGAGTTAACTTCAGGAAACAGCACTGATCCAGACGTGAATAAAGAGAAACTAATTACCTAAGATTTCACGAAGAATGCTTTCATCAGACTGAACAGGGCAAGAGCTGATTATTTAACTCAAAATAAACTTCCATCAACACACCAGGAACAATGCTTACACCTCAGGATGCTAACGGGCCTAATTTGTTCTCTGAAGTGTAGCAGCTCAAAAGAATTTTGGAAAATAAAAATGTGAAGGTTAATACTGATCTTTTATATTATTCTCTTAGGATAAACCCAATTGCCAAGGAAATTAGACTTATAGGTCTCAAAAATTCAGTCTGAGAGCCTACTCTACAAGAATAAAAATAATGTCAACTTTTCAAAGTTAAATTCACTGGTGAACTTAAAAGAGAAAAGCCTACGGTGGCGTAACTAGAAGGGCTTTTTACAAGACGGGCTATGTATCTGTCCTTTCTAAGTTACGAGTCCCGAGTCAGGAGTGGAGCTAAAACACTTACGTGTCCAGATCTGTTCTCTCACTTATCCGAACATGAAAATCAGGAGCTCAATTTTAAAACTTCAATTCCAAAAGACGCAGATTTGGTATAGTATGTGGAAAGAAACTAAAGGGGTCCTCCGATGAGTATATAGACGAGACGCAATACAGACCAATGATCATCAACTAACTTGCAAGAAGGAAAGTCAAAGCAAGCTGGGGGAAGATGAACATTCAGAGTGACTATACATGAAACACTGGGGAGGGGAAGGTGGTTCTTAACCTTTGGGGGAGGAGGCTCTGGATAAGAGAGCTAAGGGGTGCAGCTGGTAGAGAAAAGCTGATTGAGAAACATGGTAGCTGTGACTCTACACGAGAGTTAACACGGCAGGTCTTCCCAAATCCCGACATTGGATCCACGGCCTTTCAGGTTCGTGATGACCACCTCCCCATCCCCTTACCCCAAGGATCAATCTGGAAAAAATTAAAACTGTTGATAATGTTTTAAAATATGAAAATAGCTTGTGTCCTACAGGCAAAGGAGGGGCAGTGAGTGTATTCTTACAATTCTGAATACTGGAACTTTCGTACGAGAAGGTAGATATCAAAGACGACAATGCCATTGCTTCAGAGCCACTAAGCAGGGACCAAAAACTCCAGTGCCACCTGGTCAGTCAGGCAAGGTGTCTGCAGGTCAGCAGTGAAACAAGGCCAGTCATGAGACAGAGGCGATTCCCTCCCCCCTCTCCAATGCACAGATCACCGCACTCCCATTTCTCAGAGCCCCCACTTAGAGAGACAGAAGGGGAGACAGACAGACAGACGGATGAAAGGGGGATACGTACGGAAATGAGGGGGCCCATAAGCACCTCCTGTGGGATCAGAAGAAATGCATTTAGGGGTTTCTAAAGACTGAAGATGAAATGGGGGAAACAGGCAGAGATTGAAATGGGTTCATTTATGTTTCAAAGACCATCTGGAACCTGATTTACTATGAGCTTTAAAGACTTCTCAAATGTTGTGACTCCTTTGTTACTTTTACTTTATCTGCTGCACTAAACAACTCCAGAATGAACATTTGCTCCAGAGACAAGAACTGCACATAAAAACCTGAATTTGGTGCTGCAGTGGACAGAAGAAAAATCTCAGCAGAAATAAAGGGGGCAGTCAGAGAACGACAGTGAAGTGGGCAGCCGGCTGTGAAGGAAAGCACAGAGCGTGGCCAGGGGTCTGCGTTGGCTCTGCCCGCCCCCAACCCCAGTACGGCCTGGCTGCCCGCCTCTCACGCACGTCTGAACCTCCCCATCGCCCACTGGCCTGCCCTGGAACCCTGCTCCTGTCGTCAAGAGTCCTGACTGGTGCTGCTTGGCGAGCGGAGACCTGGGGGCGGGGGGGCGGGGGGAGGGTAGGGGGGGTGCCCAGGACAGTCTACCGGGCAGAAAGGAAGGAAGAGGAAACCACGCTCCAGGCCTCTCTGAAAATGCAGGACAGAGCTTTCCAGGAAATATATGAATGTGCTGGTTGATGAGCTTCTGAATTGCCCTTCACCCTATAATCAACATCAGGCCAGAGCTTCCCACCTTTTCGGGTAAGAGGGATCTTTTTAGTACCAATGATGTGCATGGAGCCCCACAGGGCAGCATCTACACTTGAAATGACATATAACAGAAAGAAAAGGTTACAATAAAGTTAGTAATGCTTCTAGAAGAGTCTGCTTCTTATTTACCACCACACTGTCTCTATGCTTTTTGAAACACAGCTGTACATACCTCATATATTAAGAACTATTCTAGTTAGAAGTATCATTGGTTACAACAGGCTTTATGGAACTGGTCCAGGAATCTAATCACCCAAATTACATTGTTCTGATGGAAAATATCCCCCATCCCAAACAATTAACTTACAAATAAATCTCAGGGGGAAAAAATGGTTTTCAAAGTTGAAGACTCTGCTTCTTTCTTAAGACAGCACGGCAGCAGGGAAAAAATGGACTCACTAATTCAATCACACCAGAGAATATATTCATATAATCAGAGACAAAAGTATTTTCTCTCACCTTTGACAACTTCAATCTCTAACGATATTCCAAATAAAATGTACTATATGTTATTGTTTTCTAATCTAAAAAAAGGATCTACAAATTGAAGAACGTCTGTCAAAAGAAAAAAGCTCTTAAGAAGGTGGGCTTAATCTGGGGGGGGGTAAAGAATAATCATGTCAATTTCAACAGGGCTCGCGTTCTTTTCTTTCCTGCCCTCCGATGTCAGCTATCAGGTAAATTTAACACTTGAAATCTTACAAGTGGGGGTATGCATATGTCGGTCTAATGTAAGGTAAGGAATCACTACTCTATTGAGAATCACTTCAGGTTTAAAGAAATAGAACCTGTGGGACTCCCCCGAATGGCCTGGGAGTTCCGTAGCGTCCACCGTCTGGCCTTAATGGACATGAAAAGGCGTCTCAGAACTGAACCCATGCGAAGCAGGACTATGTGGAGTATCCCAGTATTTCCTTCTCTGTACTTTTCTTCTGGGACAAAATGTCGTATTAACAAAACTGCCAGTCCCACAAGGACCCTAAATATATTACAGGTGATCGAGGATTTAACACTGTAAGAGTAGAACCTAAGTCCATCTTAAAGAAGAATTTTTCTCTTCTGGGTAAAATCAATGTATTTTTTCTATGCGATGATGTTGAATTGGGCCTTGCTTTTGTTTAAAACAGAAATGAGAAACACAAGGCAAAAGTACCCTTTCCAACAGCTGTGGATATCTAAACTTTTTAAGTTTAAATACGTGAAATCTAATCAATCCATTTTCCAGTGGAAGTTTGCATTTTACACACTTCCCTTACAGAACACAAGTTAAAACACACTCTGCATAGTCTTGTATACAGCTAAGTACAATTGTGTGAAACATGGCCCTTGGATTCCATTCCTTTCCTGGTCAATAATGAAATGAATATAGGGGTGGTCACGGTGATGGTCCGTAAAGTCTGTTTTGCTCCGAATGTATTTTCTGAAACCAGAGAGAACAACTTAACCAGGACAAAGTGCTGTTTATCTACAGGTTCCAATGCACAAACAAGATGGACAGATAAAAGGCCGAGACATCCCCTCTGACAGAACAAGTCCTCGTCTGCTCACATCAGGGTACAAAACGAACGTTCTAAAACAAGCTCGGTATCTAATTTTCTGGCTAAATACCAAGAAGTCTTTTTTGGCCTAGACAGCAACTTTCTATTTTCTTGGGATCTTTTATCATCTTTTTTCTTTTTTCTTCCCTGACAGGAAAAGCTGAGCTGTCTTGAAAGTGTTCATCATCTTGTGAAACAGGGATCCGCAAAAAACATTCTTCCCAGTAACTAAAGCACGCTGTCTCAGTAGGTCTTAGACGGCTGACAACATGCTTCCCTGATTCACTCATCACAACTGCTTCCAAACGGCAGACAAAAGCAAGGTAAACAGCTGGGTGACATGTTTCCTTTATTCTTCTACTTCACTGGGAGGCACTGGCTTTGAAGCTACGTAGAGATCTGGACCGGAAGTTTCGAGTTCCACCACCTTCTAGCTGCGTGGCTCTAGACAAGTCACTCAAACCCTAGGGTCAGTTCCTCATCTGTACAGTGGGGCAAATAGCTAGACCTGCCCACAGGGAGCTGCACGGCTGGGGTGAGACCATGTGAGCAAACAGCAGTGCCTGGCACAGCGTAAGCACGCGTGTGTACAAGCTGTCACCTCCACGGTGTCGGCTGGGTCTTCTGCTTTCGTCCTAACATAGGTTATAAACTTTGCCAGCACATAGGGATGGATCTGTTTGGTACGATCTGAAGTTTACACAATTAGAATGAGGGGACTCTCTTTAAAAATACAAAATTAATGGGGCAGCCAGTTAGCTCAGCTGTTAGAGCGTGATGCTGGTAACACCAAGATTGCTAGTTTGATCCCCACATGGGCCACTGTGAGCTGCGCCCTCCTTAAGGAAGGAAGGACGGAAGGAAGGAAGGAAGGAAAAAGGAAGGATGGAAGAAAGGAAAAAAAGAAAGGATAATTCTCATTGTGATTTCTAGAGAAAGAGAAAAGAAACAGAAGCAAAACACTAGAGCTTTGAAGAAGATTCAAAGTTCTTCTGAGATCTCTGTAGATAACGACCTGAAATGTTCACGAAGAAGTACCTCCCGACGGGCCTGACCTCCCGATCTAGAACGTGGCGAGTCCCCGCACTCAAGGGGCCAGTGTGCGTCAGGGGCCTGGCTGTGACGCCTCTTAGCTTGGTGTCATCTGCTCCGAGAGTATACGGTGAAGTCCGTAACTGCAGTCCTGTATTCCCGCAAGGCTTCACAGCCCTTGACTGCTGGCTCCACAAGATTTAAGCTCATTAATGATGCACACCTAACCCCAAATCATCAAAATCACTCTGTGAATAATACGTGTTCAAACTAACCCTGATAACACAGCAGTCAACTATTATAAATCTTTCCTTTGGGTTTCAGTGTGCTGCTTTTGGAATTTCTCTATAGATCAACATTTTCTCTCATAATAAACACAGGCAAAGTTAAAGATGTGACCACCATCCTCACAGTTCATGGAATACGGCAGAAGAATCACGGCTTCGGAATCACCAGCAGACGAGGTTTGAACTCTAGCCTGTCATCTTCTAGTTCTAAGGCCTCAACTTTACTAATGTTTCTGCATATCTGTTTCTTTATCTGTGAAACAGACAATCGTATCGATCCTCAGTCTGGCAGCCAGCGGCAGCCTCGGGACACAGCACAGAAGAAGCGGCTCCCAGAAGATGAGAAGGTAGCTGGAAACAGTGTGTGTGGCTATATTAATATGCCGTGCTTTAACACTGCTAAAGGGAAACTCCAGCAGCCTTGGATACAAGGAATCCTGATTCTCAGCATCAGATTTTATCCAGCTAAACATTACTGAGCTGGTAACTTCAGTATATTCATGGAGGTCTAACCAAGTTTTATTTCCTACCTCCTGTTACCCCCATTTGCCTGATGTCTATCTCTATTTATATCTGTACATCCATCAACAGACCTGTACCCATCTATCTATCACAGCACTTACATGCAAACCCCAGCCTTGTCACTTGTTGGTGTAATCCCGGCATGGCCTCCGGTCACCTGCAGACCTCACCGCTAGAATTTATTCACGTGCTGCTATTTCAATCGGACACAGTAGTGAATGACGGTCCTTAAATCCCTTCTCTCCCCATTGTTCTACTCATACCTTCTTGAAGCATCTGGAGAAAAACACTGTATTTTTCGTTGCTTTCACATTTCCTCTAAATCCTAATTTTTATGTCCATTATTTGTAGTAACACTTATAAAGTATCTCTTATGTGCAAGGCACTAAGGAAAGGATGTAAAAATGAATAAGCTACAGTTCTTCCATTAGAGAGTTTACACGGTAGTAAAAAGTTTTTTAAAAGTTTCGACTATTATATTACCAGCCAAATGAAATATATACTTTACTTAACAATGGCAAAACAGCTGCGCAGCTATAGGCTCAAGAGTAATTAAGGCTTCAGGTTCTGCCTAAAAGAATGGCTAGACAGACAAGAGCAGGAGACAACCCAGAAAAACATGCTGGGCCCAGGTGGTGGAGGGCCTTGGATGTCATGTGAAGACATTTGACTGCATTCTGGAGGCAGGAGACACTCGCTGAATGTTCTGCGAACAGCAATCACATGTCTAATACACTTTTAGGAAATTAATGTTGGTAGCAACGGGGATGGATGACAGACGGTAGAGAAGCAGAGATGAGCTGAGGTGAGAAAAGACTACTTAAATTACGGAGCTCACAATAAAAATGAGCAAAACAAGGGCTGGGAGATCACAGAGTACGGCAAGGAACTGGCAGGTGACTGGCTGGCTGACTGGTGAAGGGTGCAGGAGAAGGTCCATGTACCGAGGACTCCGGTTTCTAGCCTCGCTAGTATCGTGGGAAAACGCACTGAGCGTGGGCCCAGGAAACAGGACTAGCCACTCTGTCTAGGGAGGCAGAGGAGAAAACGGGTTCAGTTTGGGATACCCTGTGGAGGCATCTACGAGGCAGCTGGAAATCTGCATGGGGAGCAAACTCTAAACTGCAAACTGTGGGCGGTGGGGGTGGTGAAGGCACTGAGTATCTGCAATGAAAGATGCGGAAAGGTCAAGGGCAGAGACGTACAGTAGACAGTAATTAGCACAGATGTGATAGCTGAAGGCCGGAAAGAGCTAAAGCTGATTAAGAAAGGAATTTAGTGGGGGACCAAAAGAAGGCCCAGGGTAGATGCGCAGAGAGACAGTGCACGAGTATGAACAGAGCACGGACAAAAGTAGAAGTGTTTTCAGGAAGGATGTCAGCAGGCACAGAACTACTGGAGAGGGTAAACGGGTTCGGAAGAGGCCTGCCAGAGGTGGCCGACAGGAAGTCGTCCCTGCTGGCCTTCCAGGCATTTGTCTGTGCCACATCTCGGTGAGCACACAGCAAATGGGAGAGTACCTTACTGCATTTGTAGGAAATGTGGCAGTAAAGGGAAGAAGAAAGATGGAACAAGGTATTGAGAAGAAAACCATCATCAGAAGGCTTTAGAACCACAGGTCTTTACTGGTCCAGGCTCCAACCTGACGTCTCCCTATTTACTCCTCTGTTAGCTGTAAGGCTAATCGTATACTCTGAAAACAACTCACCGAGGATTGTCTGCAAGAAACTTCTCTGATAGCTCATTCTATCAGCATTTTTGAAATGTATGTACAATGTATATAAAATATGTATATTTATTTACAAAGTGCACGCATGCACCACTGTTAGTGTGTGTATTAGATATTATTAGGGCCCTGACTTACCTTTTCATTTCTAGCTGAAAGGCCAGTGAGCACCTTCCAGCAACCCCCGGCCAGAACAGGCACTTCCCAGAGCGCACTGGCCTTACTCTGGAGATGCGTCTCCCACCACTGTATACTCATCCACCGCCTGTCTTTCCTACTACTAACTCCAAGCTCCATGACGACAGCAAGACGTCACATGGTCTGTTCCCCGCTGCATCCTGGGACTCAGGAAAAAGGAGGCACGAAGTATTTTCTGAATAAAATAACAAAATGACTTCACCACTACCCATCCCAAACCAAGTTTCACACTTGAAAGCTGGCAGGTAATTGTCACCTTGCTTCACTATCTCCTTACTACTTATGACAATAGTGATTACAATGCCGCAGGCCTTTTGACATTTCAGCTGTCCCTTGGGAAACAGAAAAGGAGGAGGCATATGGAGTTCACTGAGGAGAAAAACTACTTGAAGATTTCAAAATAAGAAAATGGGGCCATAGTAAAATTTCAATCTGTTTATCAAAATACTTTAAAATCTGATATTAAAGTCAAATTACAGCCACTGTGGAAAATAGTATAATGATTCCTTAAAAAATGAAATATAGAATTACCATGATTCAGTAATACCACTTTTGAGTATCTATATATCTATATCTATATCTATGTCTATCTCCCCAAAAATGAAAGCAGGGACTTCAACAGATACTTGTACACCAACGTTCCTTTCTACTAGCCTTCTCTTCACAGTAGCCAAAAGGTGGAATCCAACCAAATGTTCGTGGATGGATGAACAGATAAACAAAATACAGGACATACATGCAATGGAATACTATTCAGCCTTAACAAGGAGGGAAATGCAGGCGTATCTTACAACAGGGATGAACCTTGAGGACAGCAGGTGAAGTGAAATCGGCCAATCAAGGAAGCAAGTACTTTAGGATCCCACTCACAGGAGGTGCCTGCAGTAGTCCCACTCAGAGACAGAAAGCAGAATGGGGGTTGCCAGGGGCTGGGGGAGAGGGGTGAGTGATTATTTAGTAGTTGCTGTGTGCAATGATGAAAAGGTCCTGGAGATGGACAGCACATACTGCCACTGAACTGTGTATCTGAAAATGGCAAATTTTCCGCTACGTACATTTTACCACAATAAAAAAAGGTCAGATTAAAATCAATTTTCAGGTTAAAGTTAACTGGTCTCCAGAGTCTTTCCTCCGTAAGTATTGTAAGCAGAACTGCAATTCTTGTAGTCTGTGAATTATCCTTTACTGTCACATCCTTAGAAAACAAAGCAGGATTTGAGATCTGATATGCGGATGAGAGCAGTCTGGAGTGAGGGCTGAAGGCAGCAGGACGATACGGTACAAATCTGCAGAAGACCCGCCTGGACTGGACTGTGCCCTCACGACAAAACACAAGCTGTTAAGGGTCCCCATTTCTTACCAGCAAAGCTGAGACGCAGAATACGATCACAGTTTTCCTGGAATGGCTTTAAAATCATCGGGGGGGACAGAAAAGATGAGAGGATGAAAAACATGGACTCTTACACTTATTACCAGAGATACATGACTCAGTAATTAGGAAAAGGGGCCATTTTCTAAGTAGAAATCAACTATAATGTTTCCGAGTGAACAACACAGTAACGAGAGGAGGCAAGAATGGTAAAGGACATATGTGAGAGCCTGTTTGCCCACCCCCAACTACAGATAAACAGATAACCAGTATGGTCCATGCAGGTGGTACTTCTTCCCTCCCAGTAACCTACACAGAGAAGTCTAATGTAGTAAAAGGCTTCAGGGAAAGAAGCGTGCTTTAGGGGAAGGTGAGAAACAGCTGAAAGGAGGCCAAAGGTCTAGAGGGGAACTCTTAATGCCATTGTGGTTTTCTCTCCTTTTCCTACTGACTTCAGATTATCTTCGAGGATCTTTCTGCACCACACAAGCTCCTCCATGCGCTCGGCTTACAGTCCTGTTTGATGCCTTATATGATTCAGCAACATATGACATCAAGATACTTGACTACAGAAGGCATTCGATCCTGTCACATCGTATTCGATTCTTGTTCTTTGCAAAATATCGCCTTGAAAATGATGCTCAACATCATTATTCGTCAGGGAAATGTAAGTCAAAACCACAATGAGATACAAACTCACACACGTTAGGATGGCCACTATCAAAAACCCAGAAAATAACAAGTGTTGGTGAGGAGGTGGAGAAACAGGAACCCTTGGGCACTGTTGGTGGGATTGTAAAACGGTGCAGACGTAGTATGGAGGTTCCTCAAACTATTAAAATCAGAACTACCATAGGACGCAGCAATCCCACTTCTGGGTATTTATCCAAAAGTACTGAAAACAAGATCACAAAGAGCTTTTTGTCTACCCACCTTCTCTACAGCATTTTCACAATAGCCAAGGTGTGGAAACAACCTTAATGTTCATGGATGAAAGGATAAATAAAATGTGGTATATACATGCTATGGAATATTATTCAGCTAAAAAGAAAATCCTGTCACATGCTACAACATAAACGAAAGTTGAGGACATTATGCTCAGTTAAATAGTCAATCACAAAGAGAAAAATACTGCATGATTCCAGTTATATGAGGTATCTAAAATAATGAAAGTCATAAGAAACAAAGTAGAAGGTGATTGCCAGGGAAATGAGAGGTGTTCAATGCGTATGGAGTTTCCATTTTGCAAGATGAAGTTCTAGAGGCCTGTTGTACAACAGTGAGCATGTAACTAATATATAGTAATGTAGGCTTAAAAACGTTAAGAGGGTAAATTTGTTAGGGTTTCTTTCTTTTTTTCCCCCCAGAATTAAAAAAAAAAAAAATGTCACCAAACCAGAAAAAAAAAAAGTCTTCTTGGAAGGCCTAATTAAAATAGTTCCATGTAAAATAATTTATTTCTCTATAACCCATCTTAGTCTGAAAATTAACGTAAAGTACACAAAAACAGCGAGACTTCTCTTTTCCTCATTCCACCAGCACAACAGTTTGGGAAAATAGGCTGTTCTTATTCATTTGTTTAAAAAAAGAAACAGAAAACAAAACCAAACAAAAGAGAAAACAAAGCAACCAACAACAACAACAACAAATTAATAAAAGTGTACTTTAAGCTGAAACCAAAAAGAGAATGACAACATAAAAAATAGTCAAATAGTGGTATTTGTGCTCTACGTCTTTGGTTTATTTCTGTTCTAATTACGATTCACAAGTCCCATTCCCAGTACAGGGCAGCTCCAGGCTCTAGAGACCGTGGCAGATGAATTCCAGCCAGCTCTGCTGAAGATGGTGAGGAGTCAGTCGCGTTTCACATCACCAAGTCCAGTCTGGCTATGGCACTCTGCTTACTATCCCGTCAGGCTTTCATCTGCCCTTTTCACCTCAAATCCAACCGACTGCGTCAATGCATGGAATTCTGCAGCTACACAGAATTCTGCCCTCGCACACACTGCACACCTTTAAGGGTCCCGTGCCTCTGCTGGGGTTCCCCTGCTCCCCATCTGGACCGCCTCTAGGGCCCCATCCCCGTCACCACTCCTTCACTTATTAAAATACGACTCTCACAGCAAGGCCAGGTTCAAACTTATTGTCCCCCATGTGGCCTGCACCAGTATCCCTAATCACACTTATTGCCGCTGTCCCTTCCAGTTCCATAGCTGGTTGTTTACAAGTTGATTTCCCCCCAAGGAAGTGAAAGTTCCAAGGAAAAGAACCATGCACTACTGCTTGTTGCATTCTCCCTTAGTGAATAACAGTATGTCTTGCATATAGTATGTGCTCAAGAAAAAAAATTACTGAATGAACGTGTGCTCTTTAATAAAATCTATACAGACAGTGGGGTGTCAGAATTAATTCCTTTTCGTAACAGTACAAGGAGATCAAGAAAACGAGGGATGTTGACTTTCTTCAGAGTGTGGAAGCCAGAATAAGTCTTGAAAGTAGAGCTCATGTCATAAATTGTAAAAAGTATTAGGGTACATTAAACTATTTAAATCCTCTTCATCCGAAAGCTGTTAAACAACAAGAAAACCTTCCATATACTTAAGAAAAAAATAATAAGAGGATCCTGGGAGAAAATGGGAGCAGGAATTCCACTTTTGCTCACTAATTTTAAGGATTTCATTAATAACATGAGCCATTGATCCACATTAGAATATAAAAGTGAATTATATGCAGATCAATAGAGCAATATTTTATCTTCATTAAAAACTGCAATCATCAAAGCTAGAATGCCAATCACAGGTTATACTGTCAAACAAGGAAAGAACACGTTAATACTTTCATATCTTCAGGAGTAAGTGGGGCCACCTTCATTCCTGTGTTTCAGTAAGTAAGTATGGAGACTCTTGCCCTCTTTAGTTCTCCTTAAAGCAGGATTCTTAAGAATGTCACTCAGGTGACCAGCGACAAGCCTGCGGTGACAATGGCCGGCAGGGGCACCAGAACTGGCAGGAGTCATGCCAAGCACAACATTTCTGGTTTCCGGGTCTCGATTGCATGGTTTTGGTAGCTTCTGTTTATGTATTTCTATATTAAAAAGAATTACCATTGTAACAATATTAAGGCTTAAAACTGTAACAGAGAAACTATCTGAACACTGCGTGTTTCCCCATCAATACTGAGTCTTTAGGCAGAAAACCTAGATTTATCTGGATGACGACTCTGAGTATAGATGTCAGAAACAATATGGGTAATAACTACTGTTTTGTAGTCTTTCAACGTGCCAAGTACTCGATTAAATCTTTTATAAACATTACTGAACATACATTCTTCACAAGAACTTTATGTAGTGGGCAGTAGTATCCTCTTTTTACAGACTAGGAAGTAAAGGCCCAGAGATGTTGAAAAACCTACACCTGGTCATACAGTAAGCGAAGGGAGAGACTGGGTTTATCTGATTTTAACTAAAGCTCATGCTCTTCATGAGTTCGTTATATTGATTATATCCTGACAACTGGGTTTGGGGCTTGTACTGGACGATTAGTCTACTCTGTTGGTCACTCTTACATCTGGCCGGTTGACTTTGGCCATTTAATTATCATCAGCACCTTTAGAAGAACATAGGACCAAAAAGAAGGTGGCAATTGCAATTCAAACTATGTAGTGAGTAAGGGATCACTGTTCAAAAAAAGAGTTAAAATATATATGTCGTTATTGGTCTCCCATTCATTCTTGAAATAATCATGAGTTTGTATGACCATATTTCACTGGCAATCAAAAACACTGTCTTCAGGGTAAGAGTGTCTGTAGGGCGCGCCCAAGGGGTTCTGAGTTCACTCACCTTCCCTTGCCAGCGACATGGATGAATCTGCCATCACCCTACGATTTCATCCATGGAACGTAAGCAATACCTGGAAACATCACCCCAAAAGCCTGATTCACAGACACCCTACCCGTGGAAGGAAACTGATAGCAGAGTCCTTTGGCTCACTTTGCTGGGTGACAGCTAGGAGTTCATGCCTAGACTTCAACTTGGAAAAACTGCATTTCCATCACAAGAACACCATGCATTTAATGCGGGGAAAACAAGAACAGGAAGGAAAAACATAATTTCAGTGGGCTCTACATTTTACTTTTATGTGCTAGAATCAAGTTGTTTCCATCACTACTTCCTTTTTCTAAAACATAATTGTTAGTTTATAAATTTGACTCACAGTTACAATACAACCTGCCCACCAGAGCTATACTGGGAAATATTTAAAAACCAGCTCTGGGGGAAAATAGTAAGCATCATAATGTTTAGTACAAATTTTACGAGTATAAAGGATGCGTAGTATATAATTTATCAATGATTAATAAAATATACGACACTCAATTGGCTATATAGAAATTTACAGATTCTATATTGACTCTCACAGAATGCTTCTGCTGATTTTTGCCTAATCTTGTATTGTAGCGAACATATGATTATAACATATGATTATAACTGAAGAAGGAGTAGAGTTTCGACGGGAACATTGTTTGAAATTTTTAAGTTAAGGAATAAGACAAAAGTGAAACGAAACTATATGGTGAAGATGTTATATGCAAAATTCAGTTCTTTGTCAATTTGTGAGTGACTTTTTTGCTGCATTGGATATGATTTTGTTTGCATGTAACTTAATGTTAAAATGTTAGATGTTAATTACTAACATTTCTTCCGTTACTTTCTTAAGTCTAGAATGACAGCCCACAAAATAAACCCAGCCCTGATGTGTAGAGTTCACTGATTTCCACATTTGCATGGTGTGAACACTTTCATCAGGGCTGATTTCAATGGAACATTACTGAACGCAGACTGGGGAACAGGTGTGCACTAGCCTCCGCTCCACGGCACTTCCATCACGTAAACAGTCAGAAGACACAAAGAGCCCCCGAGCACGGATAATGGGAAAATGCAGAATAATTAGGAAATGATGAGATTTTGTCTTCCTTACCTTTGTTTTTAAATACAATTTAATTGTAAGTCTATATTATTTTTAATAATAATGGCAGTGCTTATCAGTTTATAAAATTCTGGAAATTTAACAACTGTCTCTCATTGGTTGATACAAGTTGACGCTAGCATACCACTACCCCTCACCCTCTCTTAAAATACTTCTTGTATTTTTTGATGCTATCCTCAATACTAGGGGAAATTCAGATGTATGAAGTAATTTAGAATCCCGATGTTCTCATACTGGCATGCCGATCAAAATTACATCATTAGAATAATTGCAATGAGAAACCAGAATGCTTTTCAGGTTGCCTGGTCCAACAAGGAATCTCCCCCCAAATCTAGGTTGCACCAACACAAATTTGGGCACCAAAAAAATGTGGACACTCTGGTCAATGTTGCTCAAGAGTAGTTCACTGTAATCAGAAATGTCTAGACGCTGATGGTAACCACTTTGAGCACCTCTTGTTATTGCAGAAGTCAAATGGGACTTGTATTCATCTTTTGTTATCGGTATATATTGAGTATAACAGTTTTAATACAGTTTTCCTTCCTTAAAATGTGTATACATTTTTTGGCACCCTCTGTATATTTTCAGTCTTAAATTTCCATTCACTCATAAAACAACTTTCAGAAAAATAATAACAAAAGGTTGCAAACAATTCTCTATTAATTGACACATACATCCTTTAGTCAAATACACTGCACTAAAGTGGCTTTAAGCGAAGTGACAAATGTTTTCCAAATAATAAAGTTCATTTTAAATTATTTCAGAAAAAAACAATGAAAGGTATACCTATGTTTGGGTAACAGAGGACATGTTACTTTAAACAGAGCAGTAGAAACGCTTTAATTTTTCGAACTCCCCTAAATGTTTCAGTAAATTTACACTTCGTTCTTTAAAGTTCATTTTTAAATTCTAGTTGCCGTACATATTACATTAGTTTCAGGTGTACAGCATAGTGCTTAGCCCTTCAGACATCTACGAAGCGATCACGGTAAGTCTGGTAACTTCTGTCACCATACAGAGCTGTTACAATACTACCGACTAGATTCCCTAAGCGGCACTTTACATCCCCATGACTAATTTGATGCCTGGCAGTCTGTACTTTTTGATCCCCTTCACCTTTTTCGCCCACCTTCCCAACCCCGCCCCTCTGATAACCACCTGTTTTTTTCTGTGTATTTGTGAGTTTGCTTGTTTTATTTGTCCATTTGTTCTGTTTTTTAGATTCCACATGTAAGTGAAATCACGTTATTTGTCCTTCTCTGACTTACTTCTTCTAGCATAATAACCTCTAGGTCCACCCATGTTGCCGCATATTAACAGTAAGATTTCATTCTTTTTTATTGCCGAGTGGTATCCCATTTTGTTTGTACGTATGTACCACACCAAACAGGATGAAACATTCTATTTCAACATCGCAAAGTTGGTGCACTGGTTTAAGGCAGACTCCTGTGTACACTCGCTCTGCTTCTGCAGGGTCCCGTGCGGTGGCAAGGGCTCATGACGGGCTACATACAGCAGAATGCTTCTGTATTTAAATAGCTGGTAATTCCCCCTCCAAATTCCCATCCTTTAGGCCATTTAAAAATATCCTTCCTCCTCTCCCTTTATTTATAAAGCGTATGGAAACTTGAGGAGCAGCTGATGACAGAGTAGACTTGACAGAAAGAGCCTGTCATGCCTGACTGACCTGCCTGAGCTTCGACACTGGAAGGTTCCCTAAATATGAGCCCGGCTTTCCCGATTGTATATTCTGTAGTGGGGCACCTCCTGCAATCCAGTTTAACTTCTCTAGGATAATTATGACTTTACTTAAGCTGACACCTGTGACTGAAATACAAATTAAGTTTGGACAAAGTTGTAAAGATGATGGTTGGATTTTATTTATACTGAGTGACGGGGGACCGGCTGGGCGGGTGGGCACACAGAGAGGGAGAGAGAAGGGCTCCAGTCTGTGCTGCGCTTGAACCTTACTGTCTGTCAGCTGCTGAGAGAAGCCACACAGAGCTGTCAGCGGAGTGACGAGCACAGGCTGTGCACAGATCTCCGGTACTAGAACCATCTTACTTTCTTCAAACAACCCTGAAGGGGAGGATATTTATAACTATTTGCCCACTTTCCATCTGAAGGAAGAGCTCATTGTCTGCAGATCTGAGCATACGGTAGGTGATGAAAAAAGTCGCCTTTCTGCTTAATGTGGGAAAGGTATTTACTGAAGACTTACTAAACATTTACGGTGACAGGTACCTGCTGAGTCAGTGCGTGTACACAGCTCATAATTTCTTCCACAATGGTGCAGTCTACATGCTGAGCTCACTAAATTCTGTGTGAGGAAAACTGAGTCTCACAGAGGTCAAATAACTTGCCCAAGTTCAAAGAGCTTGTAAGAGGCAGAGCCAGGATTCAAACCTAGCTTCTGTCTGATTTGATTCTAAAGTGCTGCTCTTTTTTTTAAAAAAAAAACAAAACAACAACACAATTTATTAAACAAGCAATATTCTTAAAATGCTAGACTAGTTCAGAACTTAAAAGTATATTTGTACTTTTCATTTGGTTTTTCACTTCTGTTTCCCTTTTCAAAACACATTACTTTTCAAATTAACAGGAACATTATTAGAAGAATAAGACGTGACAGGGTGTTTATTGTTGCTGCTTCTTGGGTGGCTGTGGCAGGAAGCCTCATGGTTAAACCCACAGTGAAAGCATGGCAGAGCCCCAGCATGACACATCTTAACGTGTTTTATGGTTTGAAGGGGGAATTACCAAGGTTTTGCAAAACTTGAAAACCTTGTGTCAGACCTTGACAGTAAAAAAATAACATACAGATATAACTGTTTGAAAGGATAACCTAACATGCAATGTTCACAAAATGGAATCATTCAAAATCTTTAGAAACCTGAAACAAAACTGCAATGATACGATATCAGCAACTAGAAATACGAGAATTTCAAAAAACTGTAAAACATGAACCAATTTAAAATATATACATATATTTTTTTTTCTGGCCTCTAAGATACAAAACAAACAAACAAACAAAAAACTTCAACCAATTTTTTCCCTAAGAGCTCCAGGAATATTATTTTATCCATTTGCTGATAGCAAAAATTGAAGATCCAAAACTGAGATTAACTTAGTTTTCGACAACTAGTGAACCTCAAAAGGAAAAGAAGGAAGAAGAAAGAGCTGCAAGGAGACTGAGACGGGCATTGGGAGCAGAAACTCCTTGAATGTGATGATGTAATCTTGATGGAAAAACCAGGAAGTAAAAGACTGATTTACAACGTGGGCTGGCATCAGAAACTGTACTGTGTATGCTGCTTGTATATTTTTAAGTTCTTAGAACTACATTTGTAAAATTGTTTTATATAAAACTTAGCTTAAGGTAAATGTACGGAAATGGAAAGGGCTACGATGATAACATATGAATAGATAGCTAGGATTTTATAATAGACAGAAGCAGGCAGTTTCATGCTCATATACCTATATAGACAAAGACATTATTGTTCTAAAATCTGCCTCTTTTGAATATTACATAAAAGGTAGATAAAAAGATACGAACTCTAGGAGGATGCATTCAAAATCAGATTACAAGAGATAACAATCTCCCTGAAGGAAGGCAGTGTGTGAATACTTAAGAGTATACATTGGCCCTGAGCGCTGAGACACTGTCCGTACTTGCCTGATACAGATTTTTTTTTTTGGCACCACAAAATCTAATGTGTTTTTTAAAACACTACTTGCTTAACTTTTTTTCTGTGGGCAAAAATATCAAAGAAGAGAGGCAGAAAAATGATCTCAGAAAAAAAAGAAAGGAAAACCCCAGGAAGAAAGCTATCATGTTTTGTGTTTCAACTTCACAAAAAAAATTCTGATGAGATGTGTGAGCCTTTCAAATCTCTTGTCATTCAGGATATGAAGTTCTAATCTAGTGGTGTGGCCAGTGGAGGCTCAGACTTACTGAAACATGCTGACTAGCTGAAACAGGAGGTGCCTCGCCTCCTGACTTAGGGTTCCGTCTTCAGTTGGCCACTCACTGCAGATTACGACACTCATTTATTTGCTGTGCAAGCTACGAAAATGTCAAGGTGGGGAGGAGAAGCAATGGGCATGGAACTGAGTTTTACTAGATGGAAAGGGACATCACCCCACCTCACCTCGGTCTTCTTTGTCTTTAGAGAATTGTTGAATTTTATATACAGTCTATTTATAAGCTACTGCAAGTGATACTTGCATTCATCTTGCAGCGTGACGTCATTTCCTCATCAATAATTTAAGCATAAGAAATGGATGAAAGGGATGCTGAAGGGACTTCTCATACGTGGAAAAACAGAAACCAACTGAATTCTCCGCAATATTACTTCAGTCCTCTTACCTTGTTCTTTGATCTGACGGATTTGCTTCACAGTTTCTTTTAAGATTGCACATTTGTCAGGTTTGAAGTTAAAGTTGTCTATGTCGTTAAAATTTGCAAAAATCAGCTCTGCAAGTTCTTCAATATATTTATTTTCCTGTTCACGATTGCGTTTCTCCGTGCTCCTCTTGGGGCTAAAAAGAAGAAACATGTTTTTATTATGAATTTGAAAAACAGCTATTACAAAAAAGATAAGCGTGTCAAACACGTTCTAATAGAAAGACAGCAAATAAAAGTTACTTATATAAACATGGAAGTACGTGGGGGGAAAAGCCCTGATTTTGCCCTAAATGTTGCCTCGTTTTTGCAATCAAACTTACCCCGGTTCATAATCATACGTTTACTCGTGTGATCATTTGTGCAACGTGCCTGATGTCTCCCACTGGATTCTACACTCACAGAGACAAGGAAGGATCAGGGCAATTTCCTCCCCACACGGCTTCATACAACACTTGGCACAAGTGGGCATCAAATTTATGGTTGAATAAATAAAGGAATGTTTTAGGAAATTAAGGGAGGTTACATTTATAAAAATGTATGTAAGATTAGTCAAAGGGGAAAGGGAAGCTGAACTATAATAGTTACAGCAATCCATCAATTTTGATGATTTTTGGAAAAGCATAAAAAAATAATATAAATAAACCTTTATAATTTCTCAGACTTCTTTAGGATCAAACCAAACAGCCTTTTTAGACGATGCAAAAACCACAGTGCAGCTGAAACAAAAGCGAAACTGACCCAGGGTGTTTGTTAACTGTCCAAGCTGAATGACATGCAAAAAATAAACAAACGGTCCAAGTTCCACTAAAGTTTTAAAAAGTTAATGGAAGGGAGGGAATAAGAAAAATTGGCAAGATCTTCTCATCCGAATTTGATAGAACAGCAAACTCAAAATTTCCCTTTGATAATAACAGCGTATCATTTTTTTCCTCAAGTGCAGTAGAGAACCCATTAACGGACATTCAAACAATGCAACACATTAAAAAAGCAAGTTGTTTAATGTAGCAGCTTTCTCTATTTTTACCAAATTAATATTATTTGTGTAAAATACCAATTTATAAAAGTTTGTAATTTGTAATAGACTTCCATATATTAGCCTCTAAGTATTAGCATTATTTTCACAAACTAACAAACCTAAGATGGAATACAATTTCTCCGTTTATTTATAGTGGTTACGTGATTTGTCCAAGATCACCTGGTGAGTCACCGGCAGAGCAAGGACCAGACTTTGGCTTTTCTAAGTCTCATTTTTATCCCTAGTTTCTAGTTTATTAAGTACAGGGAAACGGAGGGAAGAACCAAGTTTCCCTTCTGGGCCCCCTCCCACCTCCACCTCTGGTCCATCACCCCCAAACCCCTCAAGGTAATAAACAAACGACACATAGGTGAAGGGGGCTGTGTGACAAATACTGCAGAGCGTCAGGGAGCGGGCTGGGAGGTACCCCCACCCCGCATGGCACCAGCACAGCACTAGATGAGAGAACAGCCCCTGTCCATTTCACCAAGCAGCTTCCTCGAGGAGGAGCCCGGGGCACGAAAGGCAGTTTGACAGACAGAAGGCTGTGGTGAGCCAGGAAGTACTAAGGAATCTGTGGCAACACACAGGAGCAGGGATGTGGTCACTTCACAGGCTTATTTTGCTTGGCAACTAGGAGGGAAAAGGGAATATAAAATATTGGCCTTTTGCTTTCTCCTCCACTTCCTCTCTTATTCACTCTTCCTGGTCCTCTTTCCTGTTCCCCACCTTGTAGCTTTCCTCTTGTGAAGAAAAATAAGGTCTGTAACTGATTTGCATCTCCGAAACATAAGCTAAATAATATATATTCAAAGGTTTAACCGTGAAGGAGAGAAACCAGACACCATATTTCCACGGGGTGTAAAATCAGCGCTATAGCAGAGAAGCAAGCATGTGGCTTTCACGGGCAACGCTCACCCTGTGTCTAAGCCAGACTCTCACCTGGGTCCAAGCTGGTCAGGACATTCCTTGCGCTTTCTCGTCTCTGCCCTGGATGGGTCAGAGGTATTTTCTCCCATCCCACTCATCTTGAACACATATCAGCAACTAAAACAGAAAACAAGGAGGAAAGTTCAAAGAGCTGATGATAAAGTGTCTGATCCATTTACCAACAATGAAAAAACTTTGACTTCAACCAGAAATTTGACTACGGTAATTAACACATTGCTTTGATTGATGTACATGCATAATAACTTCTACTGAAAAGGCTGCTTTTTTTTTTTTTACCTTGCTGAAAGGTTAGGCGAATGTAAAGGTTAACATTTAAAACACAAACAAGCCTAGCTCACTGGGCCCATACTCGTTAAACAGGACCTGTGCTTCATCGCCACAGGAACCGCAGGCTCCTCGCCCTGGGTTTCTGCTGCCAGCGTCCAGTTTCAGGAGCCCTCTTGCACCAGGTGGAAACTACAGGTGTTGGAAGGGGCTCCTCCCAGTCTCTGTTTTGCATTGGCCAATGTGACGCCTGTGCCACCCCAGCTCAGCCATGACAGCCCCCGGAAGAGGCAGTGCTACGTCATGAAGCTGAAGGTTTCCAAATCTGACCAGGTACATAGGACACCCCTCTGTCTCCGAGCCCTGCACAAGGCCGCCTGAGCAATGCCCTTCAAACAGGAGGTTCCTGACTCCCTGTGGAGTCCTGGGGTGGGGGTGGTGGGGGTCCCTCCCCCACAGCAGCTGCCTCCCTGCTCCCTGAGCACACCTCTCAGCCTGGTTTCCTCTCTCACACCCTGTCCCCTGCCCCCACCGCCACCCTGTTATCAGCAGCTGTCGCCCAAGGTCTCAAGATGCACTCAAAAAATCAGGTAACAGCATTGATCCCAATAGAGGAGGACAATTACTGCCTCCTGCTTGCTGAATTCCTTTTGGCAAGAAAATAAAAGGACATATAATAAGAGAATCATTGTCTTCATAACGGTCATCACTGGCAGAATCAAAACAATGTTTCAAGACGCAAAGAACAAGAGCAATAGAGGATGAGTTCTAAACGAGCTGAACAAATGGCCTAACAAGATTCTGAGGAAATGGAAGATGACTGTTGCTCAAGGTGCTCAATAACTGCTTCGCCGCCCGTCCCCTGCCCCCCAAAAGTCTAAGTCAGCATTTAAAAACCTTCCCTAGAGCTCCAATTCTATGCGATTTCCCCCTTCCTTTTTCCCTCCAGGCTTCTAAAATCACTTTCTCGGTATTTTACTTTCTAGAGTGGCTTTTCTTCCTTTCCATGCTGGAAAAATCAGAGGGAAGGGCAGTTAGTAGAAGGTCAAAGGCGTGAGGAAGACGCTGGTGAGCAACAGGCTAATGAAGAGCAAGGACAAAGAGGAAGGTGGGCTACGAAAGCGCCGCGGAGACTGACCACCGTATCACTGTCGCACACGCGTCAACCGGCCGAGCTGCTGCCCTGGGGACATCTGGATGCTCCGCTCACTACAGTTACTTCTTATGGCCTCAGCCCTGATCCAGGGAGGCAGAGGAGTTGATTTTTTTAGGAGTCCTGTGTAAGCAGGACGAAGAAACACTGTAGCAGTTGAGCGACTTTGCATCAATTGCACATTCTGTTCAAGACCTTACAAAGGAGGGGACATATCTGAACGTTAAAGCCTGAGCTTCCTGCTGATGGGAGCAATGTAACCAAGTCCCAAGGTCCTGTGCTGTCATCACACTTTGGGGCTGATAATAAGTGTATCTGTATTTAGTTACTATGCATTTAGCATTTACCAGGACATTTACAGATGTAACCTAGTCATCAAAACCAGACTCAGAGTGCGCAGTAGGGCAGAGAAGCAAGGCCAGTATCCGTGTCCAAGTCCCACCTGGTTAGTTGTGGGACCTTAAGAAGTTGCTTCTCGTGCCTTAACCTTTTCACTGCGTTAATTGATTTCAAGTTTGTTCTCCAAAATGAGTCAAAAATCCACAGAAAATAATGACAATATTTACATTTTAGGTACATACAGTTAAGGTGCTACATTTTATTAAGATAAATGATTCCTTTAAAGTATAAAAATGTCCTACTGTTATTCATTCTTGAAAAACACAAAACTATACGAAAATGTACGTCTGCTTTCCTAAACTTCCTTTCCGGAACACTGAGCTCGTGGGGTAAAGTCGCATGCCGCAGCGGAAGTGTTAATTACCTCTCCTGTAAAATGGGGATCATTACTAGCATCTCAGCACAGGGCCAGGGAGCGGATTCACAAATGGCAGAACTGGGATTTATAAACAGGCTCCCACACTCCGGCTCTGAACTGCAATGTCACGGCAGAGGTCTCGCAGCACATGAGCCATTCTTCCTCTGACCATGTTGTCACAGGTCAGGTGGGGAAGCAGCAAGACCTGGGCTGCCACTGCTTTCATGCTTGACTCTTTCCCCCTCATCTAAGCGTCACTTACTCATTCAAAGACTGCCTCATTCAAAGACTGCCGGGTCTGCTTTTGTTAAGTCAGGCTCAGTGCTGGGCGGAGCCTGAGGGAGGGGTGTCGGGCTCAGCAAGGTGAGGGGGAGATAAATGTGCATATAGGAAACACTTGCAAGTGAAATAGGTGAAGGTCTGATACAACCGATATGCAGTCCACTGTACTGTGACATCCGAGAAAGAAGAACCCTTTGCTGGGATGGGGGAGGCACTGAGCTGGGCCCTGAGGAACCAGGAATAATGAGGGGAGCGGAGCCAGGGCATTGCAGGGGGTACCAGAGGACAGAGCGGGAAGCAACAACCTGAACAACACAACCGTTCTCACACAATACCTTACATTCATTTTCAGGATTTCTCTGGGAACCACAATTCCCATGGTTTCAATCATGAGCATGTAAGAAAAAACATTACTCATCAAATCTGAGAAAGCTTTCAACAACAGCAAAACATTCCAGGGAATTTTCATCCTGGAAGCAGCTGTCCATAAATCATAAGAATTTAAGGAAATTTTTATCATCGAAATATAACCCTCAATATATAACAAAATACCCTATATACTAGGTATAGGCGTTAAGTTTATTGATGAAAACGGCTCTTTTCCCACCAAAAGTATTGCCATGTATATTAAAAGGCATAGTACTATCAGGAAGATCAGAATGCTTTTCAACAGACAGTAAGTGTTTTACGTCAAGCTGTATATACTCAGTTTGGAATTTCCATTAGCATTCGCGTCCTCTGCCTTTAAAGACCCCCAAAGAGACACTGATAATCGTACTTTGCATGAAGGAACAGCACTAATATAGTTCAGAAAAGGGACTAGCAGGGGATGAGGAGGGAAGCGAGGAGCTGACGTTACTGCTGTAAGTGCAGCAAACCCATTTGAACAAACTGTTTATATTTTACTTGAATCCACTCAAGGCTGGCTCACACACCACTGTATCTGTAACCTTAAAACATCATTCATTTTCCTGTTGAAGTGCCAAGTTTTCCCTTTTATTTTATGTGATGGTACCTTAATATTTCCTGAAAAACCAAAAATTTCAGTTTTATGAACATGCTTGATTCCGTATTTTTCTGTGTCTGCCCCATCCACCCCCTTTCTGACCCATTTTCCTGGGCTGTGTATGCCCAGTACATGTTGCCAACCAACCTTTGAACCACCAAAGGAAAAAAAAAAGATGTGTGTGGGGGGGTCTGTAGTAACTGGCCAAGTCGAGGGCTGGCGCATGCACCTTGCCAGCCTCCGCCGCCAGGCTGGGGATGCCCCTTCTGAATCCCTGCCCATCAACCAAGGTGAAAACAAGACAGACTCTCACGCAGAATAAAAAGGAAAGGGAGTGAATGCAGAGCTGGAGCAGGGAGAGGAGGAGGTGGGGAAGGTGGTGACAGGCGGCGGGGCTCCCGGGCCTCTCCACAGAGCCAGAAGTGGACGTGATCCCGTGAATTTATGCCCTGCTCCTCAGTGGACGGGCCAAATAAACACCAGCACTTCCTTAATGAGCTGCTCACAGAGAAGGACCGCGGAGCTCTCATCTAGATGACTGCCTGATATTAGTGCCCTGTGTGAGCCCAGCTGGCAGCGGGGGTTAGGATTTCACACCGGGACGTGTGGATGGGGGCTAGGTGAGTTAATTTTTCCCCCACTCAAGTGACACAGATAAAAACCGGAGACAGATAGAATGATAGATTAGATAGACAGGTAGATAGATCTATGACTTCCAGTGGGCACGTCCGCACAGAAAAATAAAATAAACTGTATGGATGGATGAGTTTTCATGCAGTTTTGTAGATCAAAGTGAAATACTGATTTCTGATAAAAAGGTAGAAGATAAAAAGACTGAAGGGCAGCATTGAAGGTTTACAAATTTCATTTTGCAAGCACGCCTGGAATAACAGTTCCTTAAAATTTCTGCATGTTTCCAACATTCACATGAAATTAAAATTCTTCAGCGTTTCACTCTCATTCTGAAACCGTTCAATGTACATCAGAAAAACTGAAAATGACACAAGTAAACTCTTGGGCCGTAACTGATGGTAATTACAGTCATTGAGAACATTTTCTACCAGATGTTGGGGGGTTGTGAAAGGACAAACTGGAAAAGCAGTTTCAATTTGTCCGTTCTTGTTATCTATAACAAAACAACAGTGCTGCTTTCACCGCGACAATACACCCTCCCTACGACCTGATCGCCTCTGGTAGAAACTAGATCATAAAGTTACAGCACATGAATAACAAGTTGTCTGGTTTTTTTTTTTTAAGTAAGATACTCTGGGAGGAGTGAACGATGCCAGTTAAACTTAGCATAAGCACAGAAAGCAAAATGAAATGTTAAACCTCAACACAATTTAAAGAATGTACTCTTTTTGCATGAAATTCACCAATGTAACTTATAAGGTAACGAAGCTGCTGCTCAGTGTAGCCTCTTGCCATGAAAGCTAGTTAATCACCCAGAATTCATGTACAATAACGTGCATTTTATCGCTTATCAGTACTGGCCATCTTCCAAACAAGGCCTATAAAACTGTCAGATTTATCATACGCTCCACAAATTCAGTTAAAGAATAAATAAGAGTAATACTGTTGCTGAAACGCAAACACAGTAAGCGGTCAAACATCAGATCTCAATTGCTAGTTCCAAGAAATACTTTCACAAAGTTAGGCCCTCTCTGAAACTCCTTACTTTGTGATGCAATTTATAATGAAATGACATACAAAGAGCTGTTGAAACAACCTCTCTTATCAACACCTGCCAGAGGAGGAGCTGCCTGATAAATCATCTAGCTCTTGCTATGAGACCAGAAAGGCTTCCACAGCTTCCAGGGCCTTCCAGGTTCTCCCTGCACTCGCTTTACAAGAAACAGGACATGACATTGTGTCATCTGGAGTGGGATTCTTTACAAGCTTCGTGAGAACTAAGAAATACTTGAGAAATACAAAAAAAAGTGTGCATCAATCTTCACTGAAGACACTTCTCCATTTCTATTCTATTAAACTCATTATGAAAGGATACTCTTTCAGAGCCGTCCATTGCTCACAAGCCCGTTTCAACAGTTAAAGGCACATTCACTGGTTCTTTATCACAAGTGGAAACACTTGCTCATTTCTAAACTAGAAACAGTTTCTCCCTCAAGGTACACTGTGTTGCAGGAGGGATCCCTTTATGTTACAAAAGCAAAATTTCTGGGCCAGACTCTGATAAGTATAAGACAACACAGTTTCTAATGCTTAAATACACAATATGTGCTTTTAGAAGGCAGATGCCCGAGAAAGGTAGAAAACATAGAGTGGGTCACCTTGGAAGTCAGTAATGCGATAGCAGCAGACACCGAATTGACAGAGGATGGGAAATACCTCTGTCAAGTGGACAGAATTACCCAAAGCAAACATTATTTTGGCACAACCCCAACTTCTGGCAAGAGTTAAACATATATTCTCTGCAGTAAATATGCAGATTATGCAAGATTATGTAGCTGATTCCTGTATGAACCAAGAAGCACCAGACGTGAAAATACAGCATAAGTAGACCAGTGTGGATTTACTCCAGGCAGGGACGAGAACACAGAGAAAAATCAAACCTTTTCTTTCCACTGGCAAAACAAATGATGAACTCCACACAGTGTTAGAAGATGCTATCCAATATTTCAAAAATAAACTTTAGCTAACAAAATGGTATATTATTTCCCCCAAAGTATTATTACTTTTCACTAGATCATAAGAACACTTTTAATTTCATCTTTACACCACGCTATATTGCTTCTTGCTTTTCATACAGTAAAATCTTAATTTACTCCTCATACCACAGTATGTATTTACAGATTCAGACTCATAAAACTGCACATTAATTCATACAGTGACAGTAGTTAAAATGCAAAGTTTTAGGAGACTCGCTTCATATAAATCCAGAATAAAAGGCATCTTGTTTGCAAACGAATTCTCAATTCAACTTTACAACTTTTGAGCAACTTACTGTATTCTTGACCTTTTTAAAAAAATTAACTGCAATAAGCCAAACACAAAGTACTTTTATTAGTTACGCTTTTTCAACACTAACACGCTGACAGTTTAAAGATGGAGAGGGCATTACAGAAAAGAACGCAACCTCCAACTCCACCTACTCTTCTCGGAGTAAAACGGCCTCAGCACCTACCTCTCTTAGGCTATTTCTTACTCCCTGGAACAGTAGTAACAACGTATAAGCAAATGTTTAAGCTAAAAATTCCTTCCTTTTCAACATGTGCTGCTCTTAGATTTACTTTTGTATAACGGCCTGAAAGTGGGATATTAGACAGTGACTAGAAGACATATTCCATTTTCTGACTGAAAGCCAATAATACTCATGAATTTTTTAGCTGAAACACACTTCAGGATGCCATTGGGAAGCCTGTAATAAACACATTAGGCTGCAAATGGGCGGCAGCAGCTCTTTAACACATGCTGCAATAACCAGATAAATGCTAAATTCATGTTCACTGGTTACACAAATATTTTGCTGTAACATTTCCATCATCCACATCTCTCTTAAAGAAGGAAAAACCCTCCCCTAAAGTCTTATCTTAGCAACATGCAGTGCCGAATACCTAAGTAGCAGGGAGCTGTTCTAAACTATCATTACACGGCGGGGATGTCTAGTCTGACATCAGTGGCGTAAGATGGTTCCTACTTGCTGGGTTCTCACAGGCCAAGTTCCTTAAGATAGCAGTCACCGGGCCGCTTCTATATCCAGCGATGTCAGCCAGCGCTCATACAGCCAGGAATAGCAAGGCTAGGTTTTAATAGGCCTCAAATGAGAAAACATCGAGGGAAGAAGCTGCATTCCTTGCATAATGTAAGCATTTCCCGCCCCGTGTACTGCGTCCTATTTAATATGCAGAAAACCGGTTTTCACTGACGGCCTAGCGTTTTGGAAAGAAGTCATCAAACTAAGAACCACAATGGAGTGCTTGTGTTTGAGTTTCATAACTTGCCCAGATTAAAATTCAATTATCTTCCTTTATTCTGAAACCCATTTTAGATTTATGAGATTAAAAAAACCTTGGTAATCTGTGAAATTTCCTAAATGGCAAAGGCAAGACGGTGGGACCTACGTAAAGAGTACTTTCGTTATTCCAGTTGTAAACAGTTTTTAAATAAATAAATGAGAGTCCTCTCCGGTATAACGCTGTTTACTTTTTCGCTAACATTTATTGAGTACTGTACTTATTCTGAGTCAAGCACTTTGCACATATTTTCTTGCTTAAAATCCCACATTTTTGTTTTTATATGTCCTTTCTCTCTCCCCCCACCTCGTCCTCTGCCCTTACAGATTACCTAACCTCTCTAACCTGTCTCTCTAAGTAATTTGCCCAAGTCACAGATAATAAATAACAGGCCAGTAGTCAAATTCAGGTATAATTATAATAACTATATCAGTTATTGGGTGCTTGCCACCTTGGCAGGCATTCTCTACGCATTTTACGTGTATGTTCCTGTAACGACATATGATTACACCATTTTACAGATTAGGAAACTGAGGTACAGGAGAGAGAAAGTAACCTGACCAACGCCGCACAGGCAGGAAATTTTAGAGCTCATAACAGAATCCAAACAGTTCCTCACTTCTTAACCATTGCAATGTGAGTGCTGAGGTTCCTATACTTTTCTTATTATTTAAATATAGTTGCTATAAAATATTATATTAGTTTCAGGCGTACAGTATAATGATATTTATATACCTTACAACGTGATCACCTGTCACTGTGCAGACTTATCACAATACTATTGACTATATGCCCCTTCAGAGGTTCCTACACTTTAATACTGTCTTTGAAGAGAGAAACTAAAGTTAGGCATATTATATGAAGCTGTATATTTTAATTTAATTTGATAAACAGTAGACATGCAATTTGAAAGTACTTTTCTTTTTGCTAAAAATGTAACAGTGTCTATGTAAAATACAAAACACTGCTTTCTGTAAAAAAAAAAAAAGTGCATTCTTTCAAATCATTCATCTATTCAGTCAATAAATAATTAAAGCGCTAGGCACTGTTGTAGGCAACAAACGTCCCTGTCTTCCTGTGCCTGACGTTCTAGTGTGGAAAGGAATCCATGCCTCAGCTCACAAGCAATTATTTCTCAAAGAGAAATGAAGTATTATTATTATTATTATTATTATTATTTTTTATGAAGTTATGGAAGTAACAAAACCAGCTAGGAATTATCTCTGGTGCACCAAGAATGCTGAGTTTCAGTCAAAACACTAATGGCCTCTTTTCCTATAGAATCAGAAGTAGTAATTTGTTAATTTAAAAAGTCAGTTATCAAGAGCAATTATAGAAAATGATATCTATTACCTTAATCATTTCATTTCAACTTGACACATAAAAATCTACATTTGACTTTCAGTTTCACACTGTCTTTCTTGCATAGATCTTATCTGTTATTAAGGCATTGTCTATGATTTCCAATTTCTGTTTATTTATAATAGACCTAGAACTTACAGACACTTAGATTTCTTATAAGAGCTTATGAGGTATAAATTTTTATTATTTTTTCCTCGGTCTTTTATAGATGTGTTGCATATACCTATCTGGCAGAAATTGTTGTCCACGTGATTGAGGTTTTCAAAGCATTCATCTTAGTTTTTATAGAAACATATGTGCCTTTTCAATCTCATACTCAATCAGTTATATAGTATTTAATTAAATTATGAAATTGCGGTAACAAGTACAACTGGCATAAACCAGTTTGGACAAGCAGCTAGCTCTGGGTCGGCAGGCAGGACCACTGCTGGGGTAGACGCATGGGGTGGGCTGCATGGCTCACCAGCCTGGTGGGGCACTGGCGAATGGCAGCGTCAGTCCTGACTGACAGAGGGGAATGCAGACCACGTGGTTAATCCAGCCTATCTGTCCCAACGGAGGTTGATTAAGAAAATATGAATTCACACAAAGCTAACCTGAAAGCAGAGGTCATTCAGCAAATACTGAGTATCTATTATGTGCCACGCATGGTTCTAGGTGGTGAGGGATGTGGCAATGAACAAAACAGACCAAGTCTTTTGCCCATGACTCTGATATTCTAAAGAGGAAGGGGGAGGGGAGAAAGAGTGAAGCAAACAAACATTTACTGTATCAGACAGTGATGAGAACTATAGAGAAAAATAAGGTAGGGTCAGGATAGAGTTCAACGTAGGTGGGGTGAGAGGTACTATTTTACACAGGTGATCAGCAACGTTCTCTCTTGAAAGAGTGACATCTGGGCAGAGTCCTTTCTAACAGAACTCTTAAGATTCAGAATACATAAAAAAAAAGAAGGAAGATTCATAATAGAATTTCTTTACTACACAACCATTACAATAAAATCCACGAGAAGTGGTACAGTGTAGGGCTAAGAGCACACCCTCTGGGGGCAACTCCGGCTCGGAATCCCAGGAATTCCCGTGTTAGTTATGTCAGTGAACAGCTTTGGACCTAAACTTTTTCATTTGGAAAACTGTAGGAATAATCATACATACTTTGTAAGTTTGCTGAGAGCATGACACGCAGAGGAACAGAACAAAGACTGGCACCTCGTCGGGGCTTATTTAATAAATGTCAGATATTATTGAGGACTGAATTTAATAGCATATAAATGTTTATGAAATAATCTAAGCTGATGGTGAATACAGTGGGAGAGAAAACATACTTTACAGAAAAAAACTGGAAGAAAATTCACCAAGGTATTATTCAAGCCGTTCAATTGTTTTGATGGGCACTATGGGTGTAATTTAATTTTTGTGTTTTCCGAATTTCCTTCCATTAACACATCCGATTTTCATGAGTTTACAAAAAAGAAAGAAAGGAAGGAGGAAGGAAGGAGGAAGGCTTGGTCATTTGGACTCACGACTATATCCTCTTCTCCTTAACTTGACAAATTTCTCGTGTTTTCTCTCCGACTGATGTGACTCTTTTAAAGCAAGAAAAATACCCAAACCACAAATACGCGTTCCAGCAAAGGTTATTAAAATTGCTCTTCTTCTTTAGAAAAACTTTATCCTTCAAGTTCAGCTGCAAGGCATCTCCTTTATGGAGGCTCCCGTGATGCCACTAAGAGGAAACACAAGTTCCCTTCGGCTTGTCCCCCAGCCGTGGTACGTAAAGTAAAACGACATTTCTTTGTCCTGCGTCACTACTTGCCTCTGTAGGAGAGGGTCCGGGGCGTCCCTTGGCACCGCTGCCCTCATGAGCCAGCCCGGGACGGCCCCAGCAGACCCCCACTGCCGCCTCTCACTCCTGTCTCTGGGTACCAGTGGTGAGATTCCAGGCACTCATTTTTTCCTCCCTTTCCTCATTCACATTCATTTAACTCCGAACTTTCTTAAGAGTTCTTCTGTCTCCGATCAAACAGGAAAACAAGGTAGGGGTGTAACTTTTAAGCGTGCTGCAGGAACAAAGTGTAGGACCCAAATTAAATGCTTGTTGTTAGAGAAGAAATAAGGTACACAGTTCGAGTCCCCCTTTGGCAGTTTAAATTGTTTCCTTACAAGGGGAAAACCTGTACAAGAAGTCTTTTTCTGAAATACTCTTTTTCTGCGCTTTCTCTGTTCTCCACCAGTCTTTTACATCAGCGGAAAATGAGCAAGGAGGAAGAACTTGGTTTGGTGGAAGGACCTCTGATTAATTTTTTCACCATACAAATTCCTACAAACTTCCTTTGGGTTAGATTGTTACAGTAACTTCAAATAGTATTTGCTATGAGGCAATGATTGCCATTACAAATAGAAAAAGGCAGCTTTGGATTAACAGAGGGCCCTCCTCCTCCAAAAGAACAAAACAAAACCAAAAACCTTCCAATTTGGTCTTGTAAAAATAAGCCAAATTAAGCATTTTTATTTGCAAATAACATACCATTTCGTTTTTTCTCAAATGTTGGATTTTGGTAATCATCAAAACCACCCCTACTGTAGCTCATGAGATTTATATTTCAGCTGAAGTTTCAAACTTGGGACATACAAACAGCTTTCAGTAGACGTACAATCCCATTGTTATTACTGCGATTGTACGAAGGAGCCCAGCTCTCTGGCCTCAGGATCAGAGGTCAGGGAGCCCCCCAGTTTAGATGAACTTTGTGCAGAACACAGAGTTGTCTTGGAGACCTGTAAATGGAGGATTTTCTTCCCTTTTTATAGCTCCAAATGGAGAGTTACTGCATTTTGTGGAACTAAAAATATAACTGGACTTAAGAATGCTGGCTTCTAATGAGCCCTTGGGTGATTAATACAAACTTAAACACAAAGGAGCTTAAATAATGTAATGGATTAAATAAGGGTGGTCTAGAACAGGCACTGAAAAGAGAAAACCCAACTCCTAGTGTAGAATGTGCTGTTCTCTCTCTTTTTCAAAAAACTAGTCCTAAAACCTGTTTGTACTAAGCGCGTAAATGGTAATTGTTGTAAAAACTACACCCATGGATAAAGATCTGGAAGACTGCTGTACCTTATTTAACTATAATAGGCAAGTAATAAGCATGAAATGAAACTTAAAAGAAATGAAGATAATTGCCTGACACCTCAGAGACAGCTAACTACTATATTATATTCCTTTTGTCTGGTAATAACTCAAAAGGATACAAATTCATTAAGCTGAAATTTGAACCCTGGTTCTAATAGGGCCAGATGGGTGTGCAGAAAACTAAGCTCCTGGAGATGTCACAGCACGTAGGTATATGTGCTCGTAACACAGGCATAGGAGTTCTTTAGTTTGGTGTTTGTTTTAGGCCAATGTCTCTAAACCTAGAGTAATGACTGTTCCTTACGGCGAAACCACATTTCAGCTCTGGACAATTACGTTTCACAAGGCTAAGTTTCTAAGGAATACAGGTCTCTTTTTGGTATTAAAAAATACAACCTAAATTATAGAGTTTTAATTTAAAAATTGATTTACGTTTCTGTCCTTCTGATGTTTAATTGCACTGATAACTCCTGAGTAGCTGCCCAGTGGCCATTGCGATACAATCACTAAGAAACAGAACTTAACCTCAAGAAATCAAAGATTTAGGAAGAAAGAACAAGTATGGAATTAACGAACACAGAATACTGCATCCATGAAAAACACAAAGTGCTGAGGAGGGGGAGTACTTTTATTGTGGGAAGCCTTGGCAGAGGTCATACGAACGCAGGAGATGCGTTTTCAAGAATGGGTACAATTCTTCAAAATGAAGCTGGGGTGGTGATAAAGAATGGATCCCACCTGCAAGAGCAGCCAAAGGGTGCAGGTGCTAAAGAGAAAGGCTGGGCTGGAGCTGCAGGGTGAGGCTGCGAGGACATGGGGCTGCCACCATGGAGTCTGGGCCATTCCCTCATCCCCTGACCTCTTTACCTCCAGGTGGCTGTCAGGCCTGGGTATGGTGCTGGCAGCACCCTACCTCACCCAGGGCAGCCGCAGCGCTGTGGTTCTCCGGGCGCCCTCTAGGAACTGCGAGAAACGCACTCTAGCTAGAACCTGGCCTGACTGAATGAGGAAGTCTGGGGTTTGAGGAACTGTGGGGGCAGCATAAGTCCTTTCTGGGATCTGAAGCCTGCTGAGGTTTACAAACCCCGGCCCTAAAATTTAGACAGAAATTTTCTTGCCCCATCAAGGACCTGAAATCTGACTAACTCATAGTAATTATCTTCTTCTCTGAGGGAGAAGGAACGGGAGAGGTAAGGCAGAATACATTTTATTCACTGAATTCATTTATTCACCAGATAAGAACTCACTTTGTAGAGTCAGAATATAGAAAACCTTAAATGCTAGAATGAGTGGTAGTTCCTACTGATTTAATGAACCCTGGGCACAAAGCAAAGTTTCGAGCCAGAGGAGGTAAAATCAGGTAGGCTCGACAGATGAGCATGGCGGTGGTACACACGGCACCTCACCTTTGGCAGCGTGGGGGGGACGGCGGAAGACTAGCTAATAGGATGTGATTGCAAAAGGCCGCACACTGTATGACAGCATTTATACGAAACATCCAGAGTAAGCAAATCCATGGAAACGGAAAGCAGATGAGTGGTTGCCAGGGGCTAAGGGGAAAGGGAAATGGGGAGTGAATGCTAATGAGTGCAGTTTCTTTTTGGGGTGATGAGAATGTTCTGGAACGGGTGTGGTGATGGCTGCACAACCTGTGAGTAAACTGAAAACCACCGAAGTGTGCACTTTATAAGTGTGAATTTTACCTAAATTATATCTCAATAAACTGTTATTAAAAATAAAAAACAACAACAAGAGAAAACAACAAGCCCCACAAGCCTCCTCAGCCTGATGCTGAGAACCTGGCAATATGTGGAAGATAAACGGATGGTTTGCAAGTATTTACAAAGCACACTGGCGAGTATTATGAGCAAGGATGACTTCTCAAACAACAATTCATCACAAATGAATTTTCCTCACTCGTTTTGCTAAAAGATTAGAGTAGGAATTTCATTTTTTTAAGTTTTATTTTTGCTTAATCAATGTAATACATGATCATCGTAGAAAACTCAGAAAATACAAAACGCAAAAGGAAAAAATTACATGTTTCCACTACCCAGAGGATCACCATTAACTGTAAAAAAGGTTTGCTCAGTGTTCTAAATATACTGTATGTATATATACAATTAAGCACAAACTGTATACAGTCACGCGCTGCTTAACGACGGGGCCACGTCCTGAGACACGCGTTGTCAGGCTGCTTCACCCTGGTGCGAACAGCACAGACCCCACTCACAGACCTGGAAGGTCTAGCCCCCTGCACACCTGGGCTGTGTGGTGCAGCCACTGCTCCTGGGCCACAAGCCTGCACAGCACATCACTGTGCAAAACATGAGATGAAATCAAGCACAAGAGAAAATGACGCAATCAGGAGAGAGGTAAACACGACAGGTGTGAGGCCATTGGTGAAAGACAGCACACTGTTTTATAGCAAACTGTTTTTTTATAAGTAGAAAGAGTACAGTCTAAATCACGATAAAAGTATAGTGTAGTAAATACATAAACCAGCCCCAGTATCGTTATCAAGTATTATGTACTGTACATAATTGCATGTTACACAGCGCAGGTTTGGTGACACCAGCATCGCCACAAACAGGTGACTAATGCATTGTGTTATGACGCTCTGATGTCACTAGGGGACTGGGAGTTTTCAGCTCTATTCCAATCCTATGGGACCACGGTCCTATACACAGTCCACTGTTGACTGAAACGTTGTCATTTGGTGCATGACTGTAAACAATTTTATAGATGCTTTTCTTCTTAACTGTTACACACTAAAATTCCCCCATGATAGTAAATGTCTTTATCAACATAATTTTTAATGTTTCTATAATATTCCGTCACATGAAGATACCGTAATGTATTTAACCATTTTTTCTATAATCATTTAAATTGCTTCCATTTTTTACTACTCTAAATAACACTGTGATGAATAACTTTTACATAAATACTGATCCACATATCTGATTATTAACAATAATTAATAGTCTCAATACAGTAGTCTCTGAAATGTAATTACTAAATCAAAGGTGATTACATGTGACCCTAATTTAAATCTATTTATGTATAGTGTCAAACTATTTCCCAAAAAAGGCTGCATTAATTTACAATCATCTCAGCAGGGTCTGTGAGTTCTCATCTCATCACAATCCACAATAGTAACAGGTATCATCATTTTTAAAACCCTTTGCCAATCTGAAGATTATGGCATGACACCATTTTACAATTCAAACTTATAACTGGTAATTGAATATGGTTATAAGCACTTCATTTTTACTTAGACAAAGCATGTTGAGTCAGGGACATAGCAGCTTAGATACAGTATGTTTGGGTCAGCTAGTTATTTGACATAATGTTATTGTGGAGATGGAAGCAAAATGTAGGTTCCACTGGAGGTTCCCAAATTTGGCTACTAATGAGTCACCTGAAGAATTTTTAAAAATATGGATTTCCTGGTTCCACCGCAGACCAACTACATCAGAACCCCCTGCAGGACGACGACCCCAGTGCCGAGCTGACGCCTGCCCAGCTCTGACCGGGAAGGAAGAGCGGGTTTGGAACCACTGGGCTGGACGACAGTGGGAATTAGTCAGGGCTGGTGGAGTAACATTCTTGGTGTTAATTAACTGATTACTATAAACAAAGAGAAGTTCTTGAGTCTATTTTTTAAAATAAGAGACTTCAGAAAACCATCTGTTTTGTCAGACACGCAGATGACACAAAGCACAGCCATCGTGTGATAACAAGATTAATTTTTTGAAAATATTAACATTAGCAGTCCAGCATAAGGGGTCCAAACCAGCACGATGGCATTACCTACTCAATATCTTTGCATAATTAAAACAATGTGAACACTTACAAAAACATACTTTAAAAAAGACAAGGAAAAACCCTCACAACCTTTCTGCTGCAGCGCACTCACTATTCAGATTGGGGCGAAGGCGAAACTTCCCCCACATTTCGTCGCCCCTCCCCCCATTATTCTTATTCCGTCCTGCGCTTCTCCCCTAATACAACCGATACCAAATCTCCTGCACGCTGCGCCTCTTCCTGGCCTGCAGAAGCCCTCGCTCTGCAGTGACCCACTCCCCACGCACTTAGGCGGGTAACAGCAAACGGCGCCTTCCGGGCCTGCAGACAGGCGCCCCCTACGGGCCAGTCCGTAGACGCGGCTGCTCTCATTACACAGCGACCAGAGGGAGGGGTGTCGCGCTGCGTTCCTCAGAGCGGCTACTGGCCCGGGCCCTAGTCCAGGGTGGCTTTGTATAAAAAATCTCAGGTCCTTTGATGCCACAGAACACCCTCTTACTATGGTGCAGTCTGAAATTTACCAACATGCCACTTAATCCTCCACACGTACTAAAAATGTTGGCATTCGATTAGTTCTTCCTTTCTCGCCCAAATCTGGTCATCATCCTGCAAGATTTCAGTCTGTGTGGATGAGCTAGTATCTATCCCCACAGGTCCTCATCTGTCTCAATTCCAACACAATTCACCTCCACTTCACTTCAACTACTACCTCCTATAACCATACCCTGAACCCTGTTAACACCAGAATTGATGCCACTCGAATGTCACTTTTTGCCCATAACCTCCAAGCACACCAGCTCTTATTGCCTTCTTCCTCAACAACTGGTCCTCGGTGTATAAGGAACTGAGGTGCCATGCCCCCTTCACTCATCTCATTTCCTTCCCCGCCTAGCTAGGCCCACCACCAGCCCCGGGGCACCCACGGCTCCCTTTCACGCATCAACTCTTACAGAATTCATTCTGTAAAAGTTAATCCTAAGATTTCTCCACTCTCGTAAGTGGGAGGCTGAGGACTGATGGAGAAAGTCACTCAGTGAAGGGATAGAATGGGCCCCACAGACATTTCAAGGTTTCTAAGCTTGCCTTAGACCCACAGTCCCGCCTGCCAATCCATTTCCTTGCTTTCAAGACAGCTCTAGAACTTGCATTTACCCCAACAGTGATTTCCAGCTCTCACCACTTCAGCAAATGGCTCTGCAGTTTTACTCAACTTCCCTTCTCCTCTTACTTACAAAGACGTCCAGCGCTATGTCCAGCAGCAGTCTGGGGTCTGAGAGGACGGGATCTCTCCTCTTGTAAACACCAACCATTCCAACCCCACGTCCTACTTCCCTCCTCACCTTTGTGAGGCTTGCTACAAAGCTTCTCTTTATCAAATTTTCAACCTTTTCCTCTCTGCTTTAACCTACAAGCATTCTCAGGTCATTTCCATCCTTTTAAAAAAAATGCCCCTTGAGTCTGCGTCCTTCTCTAGTAACTGTCTAATTTCACATCTTTCCTTCACATCTGAACCTGTCCAAACACTACAACTCTTACCCAGACCACTTGGGGGCCATAGAATTTAGAATTCAGATAGATAGATATATTTTAATTTTAGAAAGAGAATATGTGGCATATACCATATTTCACAACATCCCCACAGGGGCCTGTAGAAACATTCTGTAATCGAATTCAATATTATTTGTGCAGTGAAATGTATGAATATTCACGTAAGTGGGACAAATGAAGATTATAAATCATCTCACATCCATTCAGGTCAGGTTTTACTGCCAAATGAGTTATGAAAACCTTTCCATTTTCAGAGTTTGTTGAATTCTGAGATTCAAATAAGGGAACAGAGGCCTGTAGTTTATTCCTAGTCCCTTCCACTCACTCCATGACCCCCAACAATTATATTTCTTTCACCATCACTCCATTGAATTTGCCCTGTCTAGTCTTCCGTGGCATTCGGAGGCCAAGCGTGCAGGAGTTCTGTCACCGAGCCTTTCTGCTGTTTGTCACCCGTGATCATGTCTCCAGGTGATCCCTCCTTGACCCCGCGACTCTGAGGTTCCACGACACAGCCTCTCCCAGGCCCTCCTCTTAGGCCGCCTAATTATTCTTTCCCCATCGCTCCTACTGATATGCCTCCTTGCAGTTATCCCAGCCTCCACCTCTATTTCAAACTTACATTCTTAACAGGGATTCTTGGTCCAATACCCACCTCGGTTGTCTTCTTTTTAAAATTTATTTTCACCAGCTTTATTGAGGCGTAATTCACAAGCCATAAAATTCACCCTTTTAACCTATGCATGTCAGTGGTTTTAGTCTAATCACAGAAATGTGCAACCATCACCACCTCTAATTCCACAGCATTTCATCACCCCAAAGGAAACCTCAGACTCATTATGCAACTACCCCCAGGCCCTGGCAACCACTACCACGCTCAGTTTCTAGATATTTGCCTAATCTAGACATTTCCTATAAATGGACTCATGTAATATGTAGCCATTTGTGTCTCACTTGTTTCAAGTAGAACAATGTTTTCAAGGTTCAGCAATATTGTAGCACATGTCAGTGTCTCGTTCCTCTTTATGGCCAAACATTCCAATGTGTGGGTATACGACATTTTATTTATCTATTCACCAGCTGATGAACATTTGGACTATTTCTACTTTTGGTCATTAGGGATAATGCTGCTATGAATATCTGTGTGCAGGTTTTTGCATAGATATATGCTTTCAATTCTCTTGGATATATACCTAGGAAGGGAATTGGTGAGTCATATGCTAACTCTATGCTTTAACTTTTGACGAACTGCCAAACTGCTTTCAAAGGCGGATAAACCATTTTGTTTTCCCACTAACCATGTCCAAGAGTTCCAACTTTTCCATATCCTCGTCAACACTTGCTATTTTCCTTTCAAGTTTTAAAATTCCAACCATTTTAATGGGTATGAAATGTTTTGGTTTGGCCTGTATTTCCCTAATAACGAAATGATGTTGGGCATCTTTCCCTGGGCTTATTTGGGCCACTGCACGTCTTCTGTGAAGAAATGTCTATTCGAGTTTTCGTCTAGTTTAAAATTACGCTCCGCAGTGATCCTTAGCCCCACCGTGCAGTGATGAACTGCTCTGAGAATCTGATCAAAGACAAAAAGTGCGACACCCTGTATACAAAATAAAGTCATACAGTTCTTACGAGTCCCTACCCCACTAAAGCCATCACTTAGGGACCTCCCAGATGAAGCACCCTTGCTCTACACTACACCACAGGTTCTCAATGATGGCTGCATATTTAAAAACCTGGGAAGTTTTTAAAACTACAACATTACCCGTATATGCTAAAAAGAACTGAGCAGGGACTTACAGATACTTACATATTCACAGCTGCAGCATTCAGCCTAACAAACTTTATCAAACTAAATAAAGGGTTCGGTACTATCTGTAGTTTCAGGCATCCCCTGCAGATCTTGGAACACATCCCTCAACTGTACGTACGGCACTGCAACATGAATGAACCTTTAAAACATTACGTTAAGTGAAAGAAGTCAGACACAAAAGGCCACATACTGTGATTCCACTTATATGAGGTACCTCGACTAGTCAATTTTATAGAGACATGAAGTAGAACAGAGGTTACCTGGGGCAGGGGAGAAGAAGAAATGGGGGTTACTATTTAATGGGGCAGAGTTTCTGTTTGAAATGACTAAAAAAACTTCTGGTAACGTACATTATGACCGTACTTAATGTTATAAAACTATACACTTAAAAATAGTTGAAATGGTAAGTTTTGTTCTGTGTATTTCACCACAAATTTTAAAACCAGCACAGATGACCAGGACACCACTGCAGACCCAGTAAATCAGAGATTTCCGAGGTGTGGGCTGACCATCGGTACGTCGCTTAGACGCTCTCTGGGTAATTGCAATGTTCAAATTGGGTAAAGACCTGCTGCTGCACCCACTTCCATGACTTCCCAAATCTTTCTTTCCAGCCTTCACCTCTCAGAGGTTCCACCTCAACATCCAGCTAGGGGTCAACTCACAAAATTACGCTCATCCACCCCTCCTCCTCACCCCGAAACTGACCCACCTGAAGGAGCACCCATCCACCGACAGCACCCTTACACGTCTATATTCTCCCCATCAAATCATCAATAACGTGCCAAGGCCTCTTAAATATTCTCAAGCCACCCCTCTCGACACTACGACAATCACCACTGCTTCTGGTCGAGGCCATCATCTCCGACCTGGATAATCTCCTGCTTACAATTGTCCATCGACTCCGCTCCCTCCCAGAGCAAGGCCACGCTGCCTCACGTGTCGCGTAAGCTGCCCTCTGGTCTCGCCCGTGCCCACTCCTCCAGGCTCATCTCCCGCCCTGTTCCGTCTGCCCTGGTAACACAAGCCGGACGTGGTCCCTCCCCTCCCGCGTACTACTTCTCACCTCTTTTCTTGTGCTTGTTACACGTGCAACAAACCACATGTCTTGCCCCCTTTTGACTAACTCCCACTCATCTTTTAAGACCTAGCTCAGATGACCCTGTCCCCAAAATTAAATTCCTTTCCTCTGTCTTTTAATAGCCTGTATATAACTCTACGATTAACCACATATATCATAATTATTTGTCTTTTTCCCTACCAAATGTTAAGCTCCTGGAGGAGCAGAAACTAAGTTTCATCTTTTTATCCTAGGTCCTTATATCAGAATGCCTGACATGCAAACAATGAATATTCACTGAATAAATTGCTTTACAAACTGCTAGAATGTGAAGCAATGTCACCAAAATAGGCAACCACTGAATATTTACTGTGCTATACCTGCATTCTTGTATTTGATTTTCACAAAAACTTATGAAGTTATTATTATCATTCCCTGAAGTGTCCAAGGTCAAACAAACCAACAGGTGGTAGAAGTTAGATCTCTGGAGCCTGTGCTTTCTCTCCAGCATACTTCGTTTTTCATTTGATGAATATACAAGTCTCCTTATCTGTGCATAGCTCATCTCCTCCAGGAGGTATTTCTGTCCAGTTTTGTTCTCTATGATTTCTTAAAACTTGTAACCTTAACATAGTATCCTTTAAAAGTTACTATGTAATATTCGTAACCAGCATAACTACCCACAAAGACAAAAAGGTAGAATCTGGCAATGCAATTGAGAAAAAACAAACAAAACTATTTTAAGTTCTAAACAGTAGAAATCCAGACCATGGTCACTTAGGTAATAGTAACCAAAATTTCAGTTTGATTGCCAGTTTAAATGGAATCGACCAAATGACTTGATGCTAAGAATAAAATGTACTCTTAGATTGCAAGAAGAGAAGCAAAATTTAAAATCTGCAATTCAGATAGAAACGTGGGATTCCATGATGCTCCAGAAGATAGAAGTAACAGGTCCATGGAGAAGTTAGTCAATGAACTAAAAACTTATTTAAATGATCATGGATATGAGAGAGAGAGAGAGAGAGAGAGAGAGAGAGAGAGAGAGAGAGAGGTTAAACTACTTGGGGAGATGAAATATACACAGCTGAGAAGCACACTAAATGTGCTGAAGAGCTATTTCAGAAAAGGGATGTCTTAGGCGTTTGGTATTATACGTGATGGGCACTACACTAGATACCACCTTGTTTAATTCTCAGAGCTCCTCAGAACGGACACTGTCCCCGACTTTACAGACAAAAACCAGATCCAAATTAAGTTAACTGACTTGTCCAAAGTCTCAAAGCTGCTAAGTCATGGCTGACTGAATCCCATGCTGTCTCCACGAGTCTTCATTCTCTCTAATGAAAGCCATTCAATGACCCACTTCAAAACACGTAACAGGAGACGTGTCAATGATGGTACAAGGAAACGGCAAACTTGATTAGAAAACATGAACATATTGACCAAGTTGTGGAATGTCCATCCCTGGGGAGCTTCAGCTGTTACGTAAGGGAGCTAGCTGACACCGGAAGGGCCACATTACCATGTGCAGCTAACTGGTGACCTTGCCATGTGCCCTGAACGTTCATCAGAGGAACCGAAAGCTGATGACTTAGTGCCATGATATTAACAAATCAGACCTTTGGTGCTTTCCTCTCAGCATCACCAAGGAAGCACACGCTTTCCCTCTGCCTGAGTTTCCTTCTGAGTGTCAGTCACTGTGGTATGTTTATTTGTGCTCCTGTAGTTTCCAGTCCTCAGACTGGTCCCCCGACCTCCAGGTATGACTGTAACCACAGTGAATACAGTGCATTACTTGCCCGAATCACTAAATTATACTAAACTGAGGCGATTTAGACACTTAGGACTGGACCAGGCCCCCATAACCTCAACTGTGCCCCCACTGATCTCCACACCTGCAACGCAGATCCTCTGTATCGGTGAAACATCTGTGTGTGTGTGTGTGGCAATAATTGGGTCGATTTCTCTTACTTTGTTGTGCTCTGCTCACAATACCCCTTGTACAAGAAACAACTTCCCACTGCATCTGTTACCATGTCTCTTCCTCTACTTAATCCTAGGTGCCCTGATAACATTTCCAACCAAGGACATTAGAGAATTATGTTCCAGAATCTAATTCCAATTGTCTTAAGGTTGCCTGGAAGCTGAAATAATCTGGAGGTGATGGGAGAACAAACCAAGGAAGCCAGAAGAGGCCTGTGAAATAGGTCACAGAGGAATTCTATGTCAACTCCGGCAGAGGTAGACAGTATATATAATTCAACAATGGTTAACTCTGATCAACATATAGCCCAGCTTATTATCTAAATGAAAGACCAAACTCGACACACAACCAAGCAGAAAAGGCGTGGAATTTGCACCAGTCTTCGCATGTCAGATGTGAGGAAACAAGAAGCAGAGTCCCACACATTTTCTTGGTCAATGTCTGAGCACCGGGCTCTCCTGCACTCGGTTCTGAACCGCACCCGCCACGCCCGCAGACCGTCCCAAGGCCCCGCACGGGGCTGTTACGAGGCAGCTTTCATCAGCTCCTCACACAGAAGACGCCACAGCAATCCCCCAGCACTAGAGGCAGGTATGCAACCTTCAGGCTGCCCAGGGGTCCACTCGAGTGGCCTGGCCCAAAAGTCCTACCCAGACAAAGACAACGTGACGGGTAGAGTCCAACAGATTGTCACTCTACAAAACATTTAAGACAGAACTGCTCTGTGGCCAAAGACAGAAGCTGAAAAGATACACAGTAAGAAATTAAACGATAATACAGGTACAAGGAGAAACGGAGGCGTCTAAGTTATGAAGCCGAGAAACAGATGTGTTAGGAGTGAAAAGGCTGAATAGCTGCTGGGACAGAAGCAGCTGAAGCAGACAGAGAACCTTTGTCACACTCAGTGGTTCTGAACCTCACAGTAAATCACATCACATGCTCAATTCTTCCAGATTTCAATAGCTGGACTATCAAATAGATATGGAAGCTTCTGCAGTGGGGGAATTGCGGCCCATGAGCTGTAACTCCACCCTTTCCCACCCAGTTAGAAGCCCCACCGAGAACAGCAGCCCGATTTAACTGCACCCCTAACTGGGCCCGGGAGTCAGTAAAGCCTGCACCCTCTCTTGCTTTTGCTTTCACCATTTACCAGCTGTGCAACCTCAGGAAAGGTCCTTAACCTTTCTGGGCCTCGGTTTCCATGTCTGTAATATTCCTAATTACTAAATGAGAAAAGCACCGGGTCTGATACATGGAAATGGCCTCACATATGTTAGCTGCCTTCACTAATACTGTCATTATTATCCGAAATACTCGGCTCTGTGTATGGACTCCACAGACACCACCCCCATTCGAACCAGGTGTTGCTGTGTCCTCTTGCTTCCGCTTAGCCTGTGAAACCAGTCTGCTTTATGCGGGACATTTAGGGCCACATTTCGTACTTTGTTCACGTCCCTGTTTCAAGTGGCCTCCAAGCCAAGTGTTACATCAGCACAAGAGCTGTGATGAGCCTCATGGAGAAAGTACGTGTTTACGATGAGCTTCCTTCAGGCAGGAGGTCAGTGTTACTGATCAACAACATATAGTAAATAAGGTGTCTTTAAAGAGAAACACCCTTACAATAAAGCTATATATTGAGGTGTGACCAGAGGTTTGGAGGAACCTAACTCTGTAGTTCCCCTAGAAGCAATGGCTCCATAGTCACTAATTCTGTCTTTGCCACGACTTTACAGAGTATCCCGCCTGCAAATAACAAGGAGCAACTATAGTTCACTAAAGGGAGAGCATGGCAGCGGGTGAGCATGTCTGGGGCACAAAGCTAGAAGGGCAGAGCCAGATCACGAGTGGGCCTTCTATGTCCTACCAAGAGATGCAGACCGCAAACTGCTTCTAATCTGGTTACTGAGTAGAAGACAATGGGCTTGGGGAGGGTCTGTACCTTCCTGCCCCTTAGTGCATCCCTGTGACAACCCCCAGATTATCATCTACAAGAAAGGCTCTGCCTAACGCTGCCTCCTTTACACACGCTGTCGTCTTGGCCAGAGCGGAGCTCACAACAGAGAATCCTGGGAGCCACCACTTGTCTAGTAGCCACACTGAACATCACAAGAAACAGGTGAAATTAAATTTACTAATGTATTTGCACTCGATGTAGATCAGCCACATTTCAAATGGTCAAAAGCCATTTTGGCTCGTGGCCCGTATGTTGGGCACTGAAGACCTAGAAGAGCCAGCACACCCTCTGGGGCCTGGGGCCATCTTCACCACTCTCCTGAGAATCCAAGTGTCGCCTCATCAATCCTCTCCCACCTGTAGGAGAGGCAGTCACTTTTCTCTGGTACTAATGAAGGACATGACAAAAATCTTAAAATAAACAGCTGTTGAATAAATGCACAGGAGGATATAAGTACAAGAATGCAATCAGCTATTTCAGAAATCAGCTCCCAGGTAAGAGGGTACATCAGCGGACACCAAAGACAAACGACAAAGCTACAGCCAGACTTTAGTCTCCCACTCATGGCCAAGGATCCCGTTACAAGGACTGAGTGAGGGAAAAACCTCTCCACTGTGAATCCTGAGGAGAAAGCGTGACATCACCTAGAAACAAATATGCCTGTGAAGTATTAAAGTTTGACGAAGTATAAATGATCCCACTCTGAAAGACGATACGGGCAGCAACTCCTCTCTCGGGATTCTGCATGAACATAAAATGGCTTACAAGTCAGTGGAGTGTATTCTGGGGTGCTCTCAACAGCTGAAAACAAGGATTTTCATTTGGACTCTGTTTTTCATACCCGAGCTCCATGATAGCGCTGCAGTGAGTTAAAAGACCCTGGAAGCAGCAAGGTCTCCACTTGCCAAGAAAAGGAGACGTAGCTAAGTAAGAAAATAGGTAGCACACACCTTCAACTTCTGAACTACTCCCCACAGACGCCAACTAATCTCATAGTAATCGGCAGTCCATTTCTTGTACAAACCTCAGCTATCCCACGGTAATGCTGTCCTTCCATCGTTTTCCTCTAAAGCAGATTTCTGAATTAGCTGTGAGGTTCTTTTCAGGAATATTTCTTTCCAGGGCAAACCAAACACCACTTAAACAATGCTTTTGTCTTAACATATTTGAAGGTGGCTGCGCTAAACAACAGATTTTCACTTTAGATTTTCACTTTATTTGAAGTGGAATAGAAATAAAGTTTATTAACAGTACAAACATTAAAAAACAGGTGCCATTTGTCCAACGGTATTTGCTCATTTCCTCTCTCTGCGTGACATTTTGGTAAATGTCAAAATATTTCAAAACTTTTCATTATTATTATACTTGTTATAGTGATTTGTAATCAGTGATCTTTGATGTTACTACTGTAATTGTTTTGGCGAATTTATTAAACAAATTGTGTGTTTTGCCTGCTCACTGAGCAGCTGTTACCTTGTCTCTTTCCCTCTCGTTGGGCCTCCCTATTCCCTGAGACACAAAATATTAAAATCAGACCAATTCATAACCTGAAAATGGCCTCTAAATGTTCAAGTGAAAGGAAGAGTCGCACATCTCTCACTTTAGATCAAAAACTAGAAATGATTAAGCTTGGGGAAGATGGCACGTTGAAAGCTAAGACAGGCTGAAAGTTAGGCCTCTTGCGCCAAAGTTAGTTAAGTTGTGGATGCAAAGAAAAAGTTCTTGAGGGAAATTGAAAGTGCTACTCCAGTGAACACAGGAATGATAAGAAAGTAAAACAGCCTTATGCTGACATGGAGAAAGTTAGAGGGGTCTGGATAGAAGATCAAACAAGCCGTAACATTCCCTTAAGCTAACGCCTAATCCAGAGCAAGGCCCTAACTCTCTTCAATTCTATGAAGGCTGAGAGGTGAGAAAGCTACAGAAGAAAAGTTTGAAGCTAGCAGAGGTTTGTTCGTAAGGTTTAAGGATAGAACTGTCTCCATGACATAAAAGTGCAGGCTGAAGCAGCAAGTGCTGATGGAGAAGCCGCAGCAAGTTATCCAGAAGGTCCAGCTAAGACAATTCATGAAGAAGGTGGCTGCACTAAACAACAGATTTTCAATGCAGATGAAACAGCCTCAGGACCTTCATAGTTAGAGAGAAGAAGTCAACGCCTGGCTTCAAGCCTTCAAAGGACAGGCTGACTCTCTTCTTAGGGGCTAGTGCAGCTGGTGCCTTACGTTGAAGCCAACGCTCATTAACCATTTCAAAAATCCTAGGGCCCTTAAGAATCATGCTCAATCTACTCTGCCTGTGCTCGATATATGGAGCAACAAAGCCTGGATGACAGCACATCTGTTTACATCACGGTTCACTGAATACACTAAGCCTACTGTTAGTACCTACTGCTCAGAGAAAAAGATTCCTTTCAATTCCTTAATGCTCAGTGACAATGCACCTGGTCACCCAAGAGCTCTGATGGAGATGTACGATGAGATTAATGTTGATTTCATGCCTGCCTGCCAAAACAACATCTATTTTGCAGCCTATAGATCAAGGAGTAATTTTGACTTTCAAGTCTTATTATTTAAGAAATACATTTTGTAAGGCTACACCTGTCATTGACTGATTCCTCTGATGGATCTGGGCAAAGTAAATTGAAAACCTTATGGAAAGGATTCACTATTCTTAAAGGACGCCATTAAGAACATTCGTGATTCATGGGAAGAGGTCAAAATATCAACATTAACAGCAGTTTGAAAGAAGCTGATTCCAAACCTCATGGATGACTTTGAGAGAAGTTCAAGACTTTGCTGGAGGAAGTCACTACAGATGTGGTGGAAATAGCAAGAGAACTAGAATTAGAAGTGGAGCCCAAAGAAGTGACTGAATTGCTGCGATCTCATGATAAAACTTTAACAGGCGAGGCATTGCTTCTTATGGATAAGCAAAGAAAGTGATTTCTTGAGCTGGAATCTACTCCTAATGAAGGTACTGTGAAGATTGTTGAAATTATAACAAAGAATTTCAAATATTACATAAACTTAGTTGATAAAGCAGTGGCAAGATCTGAGAGGCTTGAATCCAATTTTGAAAGAAGTCCTACTGTGGGTAAAATGCTATCAACCGGCATCGCAAGCTACAGAGAAATCGTTTGTGGAAGGAAGAGGAAACCGCAGCAAACTTCAATGTTGTCTTATTTCACGAAATTTCCACAGCCGTCCCAGCTGTTAGCACCACCACTGGCATCAGTCACCAGCCATCAACATGAAGAAGGCAGGACCCTCCATCCGTAAAAAGATTACAACTCTCTGAAGGCCCAGATGACGGTTAGTATTTTTTAGGAAGAAAGTACTTTTTAATTAAGGTATATATACTCTTTTAGGCATAACGTTATTGCAGACTTAACAGACTAGAGTATAGTGTAAACGTAACTTTTATATGCCTGAGAAACCAAAAAATGTGCGACTATTGCAATATTCGCTTTACTGCGGTGGTCTGGAACCAAACTCGCAGTATCTCTGACGTGTGCCTGTACATGTGTCAACTTGACGGGTTTTTAAGAAGAAACAATTTATTCAAATCAAGATTACAGTATTTGGTATTTCTCACAAAATCTTTAAGAAAATAATAATTAAGTCATCTTTAAAGTGAAAGCAAATGTAAGCCTATGTTATACTATATTAGTGATTATCACATCACAAACTATAACCATGCATATTAATTAGGAGCTTGGTGAAAAGAAGAGTCATTGCTACAACATATACACCAGGAAATGCCAAATATTACCTCCTTAATGCTGAGGACCACAACACTTGAGAGATATGGGTAAGCCAACCGATTCTCAACTTTCCTCGGCATTTCTGAGTGATAATTTTTAGACTAAATCTTGTAGGAGGTACCCAGGAACAATTTGCTGGCTGTTGCACAGACTTTTTAATTTCATGAATTTTATATCCCCTTGGCTTTCAAAGAATTAACGTGTGTTTAAAATATAGCCCAGTACCTTAATCCTGTCTAAATCTTCTCAAACATTTACTTTCACAAACAAAAAAATTCCTATGCACATATTTCATTCAGTTTTACAATGCCGCATACTAACATCATCTTGAATTCCATCTCCTTACACTATCTTTTTTTTTTACAAATTAAAAATTGCTCCGAGAAGCAAACCCCCTTGGCCTGACAAGATCAGACCTGGTTATAATATTTGCGGTTAATTACTGCGGTTGGAATTCTGAGGTGCAGCAGGATTTGCTAGCTACTCCTCTGGCTTGTTTAGACACTCCCCTGACGTCAAAGCTTGTGTCTCTTCACTCGAATAACCAGATTGGGGTTCTTCCTCACTCCCCAACCACCAAAAGGAAAGATATTTTTAGATTAACACGATATAAAAGTATTTTCAAGTGTAAAGGGCTGATATTTGATGCCCTAGGAGAAAACCAACATGATCAGGAACAAAAACTATTCTAATTTTCAGAGGCTATAAATAAAATGAACTTATTTCTGTTACGACACAATGAAAATAGAACTAGCACAGATGGATACCAGTTAAAACTACCCTTTAAACCGGCTCGTGTGAAAAGTCACTCACAAAGTCATCCAGGAATGTATGCTCTGATTGGCCAAATAAGTTTTACCAAAAATTCCTTTTAATGATTCAAAACTCTGATAAGATACAGTAAGTCCTCACTAACGTCCTCGATGGTTCTTGGAAACTTCGCCTTCAAGTGAAACAACATATAATGAAACCAAGTTTACCGTAGACTGATACAAACAAGAGTTAAGTTCCTATGGCGCAGTTCGGTCACAAAAACATCACCAAACTTCTAAAGACCCAAAACACTTCTAATATTAAACACTGAAATAAATGTGAGCTAGACATGTTTAAGGAAGATTCATAAAAACAAGTAAGGGAACTATTTTCTACCCACTTATTCCAACTCAGGGTTGCAGGTGGCTGGAGCCTGTCCTGGCAGCTCAGGGCACGAGGCAGGACCCACCTAGACAGGACGTCCTTCCATCGCAGGGCCACCCACACCCACACCCACACTCCACACCCACTCAGACAGGGACAATGGAGACATGTCCATTCATCTCATGTGGACATCACTGGGATGTGGGAGGAACCCAGAGAAAACCCACAGACATAGGCAGAACGTGCAAACCCCACAGCGACCCTGCTGGAATCAATTTTCTCTTTCTCATGAATGCTAACAAAGCAACATTGAACAAAACGATGTTATTTGAGGACCTGCTATAAAGGATAATTACATTTACTTATTGTAAGTAAGGTTCCAATGTCAGGTATAAGTTACCATGTTGGTTTAAATCTGTTTTCTCTTAGTGTTTTGCTCTCAGAGTATCTTGTAATAATAGTAGGTGCTCAATAAAAACACCTTGAATGATTCCAAAAATCTTTGGCTCACTTCCAAGACTTTAGATAAGGCAACAATATAAAATTTAAAAGCAAGAACAAAGGACAATAAAAAAGCTCAAATAATCTGACTATAAAAATTTTATGATTCAAAAATTTTAACATATGATGCGAGTGACTTTGGTGCTGAAACAAGTAAGTAACCCTGTCTTACAGCCTATGACAAGAATGTGGGAAAGTCCTACAATTAAAAAGAAAAATTCCAAAACAGTCAAAACCATAATTAACCGTTTATTTGAACCAAGTTGTCTTTTTATGTAGCTAGATTAAACTAAGGTGCCAGTGGGTTTTTTGTTTTGTTTTTTAAAGAAAATCCCACCATAAGATTAATGATTTTTGAAACTCTATTGTGCTGATATGGTTTATAGATATTATAAGAAAGAGATTCTCCTGACTTCTTGTAATTAAAAATTATGTTTGAGCTACTCTCACCATCTTTTATTGAAAAAGAAAATAATTCTCTGCAAACTGTCTATACAGTGCATAAATCGCCTGAGAGGTTCCTTGCCTCCAATGTCGATTTCAAAAGGGAGATGTAAACAATATAGTTTAGTTTCAAATTATCTGATTTGGAAACATATACATACCCCAAATTGGGCATATCTGGTCTAGAAGTTAAATGAAAAATGTATTAGTGAATTCATTCCTCGGGTACATATTGCATATAGTTAACCCTTTTCAGATAAAGCTTATGATTATCTAGCACCAATCTCAGATTTTTAAGTACTACATTTTCCAAGGTTAAGAGAAAGGTACAGACTGCTAAGAGAATTAATAGCATCAGTACGAACAAAAATGGACAAGCAGTTTAAAGATTAACTGAACGTTTTTAGCTTTCTGAATACAGTAGCATAGGATGTAATAAATCAAGAGAAAGTTAGGTACCCTATCTATCTGTCTATCTATCTGTCTATCTCACCAAAAAATCATTCATTCCAGTTCTTAGCCGAACAAGAAAGCTATACTTATTACCCAACGAAAAATGAAATAATTTCAAATTCACTGCAAAGCTCCCTTTCAGGCAGAATTACAAGAGGATATTGAACAAAAAAAAAAAGAGATAGAAATATAAAGCTTGTATTAATTCCTTAATGACTAAGATTTGCACTGGATTCTTCCTCTGACTTACAGAAAATGCTTACCAAAATATTTTCTAGAACAAGCATGAGACTGTATTTGGCCACATAGAGAAACTGCAAGAACCCTTTAGTCACTAAAAAAACACAAAAGACATAAGGAAAGGAGGGGATCAATGTGGATCGCATTGTATCTGCTTGTTCCCGAGAACCCGGAACACTGCCTGGCTGTCTTGCTCACTTCTCCCTCTAACAACACGCACCTCCAGTCCACGAGCACACGGAATTCCAAGAACATTACCGAATATTAAGTCAGAGCACTTGTGAAACACACCTTGTAATTGTCCACAGCCTCTGCAGATCAAACCAGAGCTCAGCAGCTTGTCTTTATCTTCACCAGTGATGTAAATAAAAATACCATACATCACTCTTCCAGAAAAAAAAAAAGCACCCCACAATTAGCAATAAATTTACTGCCTCAGAGATAAATCTGCTCTATTAACCCAAACCCACATTACGCCGTGATGTGAACCTCAGCACACGCTGCGCCCCCCCACCCCCCCGCTGCTTATCTCCTCTATCATTTGTCTCTAACAGTAGCTGACAAACTAGCCTCACAAATCCTTTTTTAGCTGCTGATCAGACAGATCCCCCTTTGACAATCCAGCATGGTGGCACACTCGAAAATTCTTCCTGTTTCTATTCTATTGCTTGCTCTAAAAACGAGTTTCCTTTTCATTGAGATAATAGCCTTTTCTGCAGTCACATGACTCAGAAGCTACATTAGCAGAGCTTTATGATAATAGACTGAGTAAGCCTCTATCCCCTCCTGTTATTAAGGGGATGTCTTCTCTCTCTCTCTCTCTCTCTCTCTCTCTCTCTCTCTCTCTCTCTCTCACACACACACACACACACACACACACGTGCATAATGCAAACATTTACTCACATACACAAATAAAAAATCATTCACTCTTCTTGGAATTATCATAATAAATTTAAAAAATATAACCCTAAAATGGAAACGCTAATAATTCTAGATCTGCTGCTAAAAACCAACATTCTGACGCGTGGTCTTCCTCGTTCCAGAGGGTGCGAACAGTCCCCTGTGAGCAGTACCAAGAAATGGGCGAGTTAGAAGAAAATGTGAACTGTCTGCACCTCTCACGCTTCGCCCTCAGTGGATCTGACCGATCAGGCATAACGAATGCTTTGGAGACATTATAGCTGATCCACACACTGGAAACGAGCACTTTGTATTAGTAAAACACACGTAAGCACACTTTTTAACACCAAAAAGTACTCTTATTAGGCATATGTCATTAGTAATTTAGAAGTTGTTCAAAGCAAAAAAATATTCTCATAGCCAATACAATCTTACAAAATAATACTCAAAAGTTCCTTCAAGTCTGGTCAATTTGATCCATTTCTGACAATTAACTCTCAAAACACATGGGAAAATACTAGCACAGTGCCTGACACACAGAGGCTGCTCCATTTCTTTTTTTTAAACTGTTCCTAGTAACAGGTTGAAATACTAGACAAAGAGCAGCAGATTACATTATATTTTTCAGTTATGGTTTGTTTCATATTAAAAAATTTTCAGTCTACTAATCTAGCAACTTTGGGAAGGAGTTTACATGCAAGAACGTGTTGAGAAGTCAAAATGGAGAAAAGGATGGGGTGAGGAGTTGCCCCAGAAGAAAACCACACTGAAGCACCACTGGAAGACGGCTGTACCCTGAGACGAGAGAGAATCTGTTAAGCTGAAGGCAACTGATTAAGCAACACCTTCCATTTCTTGGCTGTGATTATTGCCTTGGTTTTCTCATCTCAAAAATGGAAAACACAGAAGATATTTTAGTGATTTTTTTTTTTAACTTTTATTTGTGGTAAAATACACGTAACATACAAGTTATCATCTTAACCATTTTGAAGTGTACAGTTCAGCAGTGGTAAATATATTCACACTGTTTTGCAACAGATCTCCCGAACTTTTTCATCTTGCAAAACTGAAACTCTATACTCATTAGACAACAAGTCCCATTTCCGCCTGCCCACCCCACCCAGCCCTGGTCCCCACCATGTACTTTCTGTTTCTATGAATTTAACTCCTTTAGATACCTTATATAAGTGGAATCACCAGTGTTTTTCTTTTTGTATGTAGATATTTTAAAGGATAATTATTTTAATAACTGTAGGGCAAGGCAAAAAGAGGTTTTATCTTATAAAATCATTTTACATCAACTGAATTATTCATAAGAAAAGCAAACCAAACATATTCTTTAATACAGAAAAACCAAGAATTGTTATAGATACAACTACACAGAAGGGATTATTCACCGCCTGAGTTATCTATACAAAAAACTGGAATTTCTCAGAATTCAAAGAATTTGACAATTCTAATTCCAAAACTTTTAGTTTAATTATATTAACCTTTCAACATATAAATAACTTGGGTAGGACAGAGTGGATGTTTACAAATTTTCATTAAGTCACTGGAGGACTAACCCCAACGACTAACAGAGCCTAAAACAATCACAGAGTAATCGAGGCACATAAGCTTCCATGAAGACGTGCACAAAGAAATTCACTTAGAGAACAAAATGTTTACATTTAAAAATGTAAAACGCTAGCATGGGCAACACCTCATCACAAAAAGCTAAAGCACAATTCTGAATTTTTAAGATAATGAAACAATTGTCAGCTATAATGACGTTAATAGCCAACTAAATATTTTCATCATGCATTTAAAATCTAAAGTCAGTCATCAGCCAGGGACTCGTACGCAATTAATGTTTCCTAGGAAATTAATCTCACAGTAGATATGAGAAAAAACTTTTTAAAAGACTAGAATAAAAACTGCAGAGGGTGGTTTTGTGAAATCCACCTCCCTAACTTTGTTCTTTGGCAGCTCATGCCATCAAACCTTTGGTCACCTTATAGATCACTGATTTCTACGGAGGTAGGGTGAGGTCACAGACACTGAGACGAACACCACGTGTGTCCTTTATTAACTACAATGGAGTTTTCACAGCTTAGTTCTCAGACAAATCATGGGCCACAGCAAAAGGTTGTGAATTCCCAGATCGAATCAATTGCAGTAAGAAAACGTTTCCTGCCAAACACATCTAAGTAAAATGTCTCCATTCAGATTCTGTGCTCACACTTCAGAATGTATTGCTGTTAGCAAGCCTGTCCCTCTGCCATGTTTTCTGCTGACAAGCACAAACAGGTACAACTGTCCAACTCCCCTTCTGAGTGCAGAAGGTGTCAGCAGCAGGTTTATCATTAGGAACTGTAAATTTTTTCTTCACCAAGGCGGTAGTGTTTACAAGAGAATTAGACTACATAATTTGTAAAGCTGTTTCTAGCTTTAATGTTTTCTGATGATATATATATATATATATATATATATGTATAATTTTATTATATATGATTGTGGTTCATTTCTTATAATAAGGACCCAAGAGAGTTATATTTTAGTTTTTATAAATCAGGGTGAAATTCACATTCTGCAATAAACAGAGCTTACGAGCTCTGACCAAGGAAAGCACCCGTGTAACCCACTCATACCCAGATGACGACACCTTTCGTCACCCCTGGAAAGTTCTCTCGTGCCCATTCTCAGGGTACCCCTACTTCCTTACCCACACCAAAACTACTCTGATTTTCTATCATCACAGATTAATCTTGCTTTTTCTAGAATTTCAAATCAATGGAATTATACAGTAAGGACTCTTTACGCTTAAACTTTACGTTTTTGAGATTCATCTGTGTTATTCTGCATATTAATAATGTGTCCCTGTTTAATGCTAAGGGCATTCTATTCTACTGTATGAACACAGCACAGGTTGTTTATCCATTCTCCTCCTGAAGGACATTTGCGTTGTTCCCCATTGGAGGTGTGTGGTAAACAGAATGCTAAGCTGGTTCTGCAAGAACCCCATCTTCTGGTGTACACACCCTGCATAATCCCCAGAACTAACTACAGAGGATTTTTTACCCCATGATTAGGTTATGTTAATATGACACACATGACTTTACAATAGGGAGATCACTGAGGTGGGCCTGGCCTAATTGTTGAGTCCCCTCCAGCTGGCAGCAGAAGTCAGAAATTTGAAGCACAAGAAGGATTCGATATGCTGCTGGTGACATACACTGTAGGGGACTACATGTCCAGGAATGCAGGTGACCTCCAGGAGCTAATAGTGGCGCCCAGCTAACTAACACCCGGCAAGGAAACGGGACCTGAGCCCGACAGCTGCAAGATTCCACACTGAATTCTGCCAACAACAAGAACGAGCGGCAAGTGGATTCCCCAGCAGAGCCTCCAGTACTCACCCTTGCTGACACCCTTGCTTTATTTCAGCCTCGTGAGACCCTGAGCAGAGAACCCAGCCCCGCCGTACTGAATTTCTGATCTACAGAGCAGTGAGCTCATAAATGGCTGTAGTTCATTTGTGTCACTTGTCACTCAGTGAAAGAAAACTAACACAGGGTGACAAGCTGCTTCAATACACACGTCCATGTCTTCGCTAGGCCTACGCTTGCATTTCTCGCAGGTAAGTATCCAGGGGTTACTGGCTCACAGACGAGTATGTTTTTACAAGAAATTGTCCAACTGCTTCCGAAAGCAGCTTTACCATGTCACCCTCCCACCAGCCACGTGTGGAAGCTCTGGGTGTCCACACCCTCACCAACATTGGTGTTGTCAGTCTTTGTAATTTTAGCTGAAACCCTCTCTGTCACCAGCATTCTCTCTCTGTGGGGTGCCATCCTCATCTACCTCCTTCTCTGCAGTTTTACATTTATAGCCAAGACCACCGCATACGGGTCTCTTCCGCTTTCTCCGTGCAGCGCACAGGTTCCTGGGTGCTGGGTACAGACACCGACAGGCATGGGTCACCTTTCAGCCTCTCAACTCTCATCCTACTGCTACTTCCACAGACTATGTGGTCAAACGGACGTGCGGACATTTCTTTTGTCTCAAAACTATAATTATGTAGCAGCAAGAAAAATGCTGTAGAAGAGGCCGCTTTATAGTGAGGAAAGACCATGGCCTTGGAGTTAAACTTCCGCTTGAATCCACACAACTCGAACGCGTCCCTTACCCTGTCTGAGGCTAGGGTTCCTTACCTGTACGTGGAGGGCAGGGCGTGTGTGTCCTGTGTTGTCACTGTGCAGAGTCTGTGATTATATGAGAAGCAGGCAGGCCAGTGCCTGGCACAGCTGGGCATCAACTGACAGTAGCTTTTATTAACTTAGCTCGAGATGTTCAGCAAAAGGAAGAGGAAAACAATGTCTATCTATTATCACTTTAAGGAAAGACTGGAAGGGAATCCATTCAGTGATAAGAGCTGGTTAGGCGGATGAGACCATAGGTGATTTTCATTCTGATTTCCAAACTTTTAGTAATGTCGTTCTCATAATTTTAAAATACGACAAAATGTTGGAAACTCCGAAAGCTGGGTGACGGGTTCTTGGGGGTTTATTATCCTATTCTAAATTTCCATAATACTAATTTCCAAAAATAAACTGAGTACACTGTACAAGAAAAAAAGCAAATCTTTTTTATAAAAGATTTCTTGATACAGTATGACCACATATTTTATTTATTCACACGAATAAAAAATGAGATAAACTTTGAAGGTGTGGCATTTAACAAACTTTGTGAACAAACTTTAACTGACTCGTTTATACTATTAATTCGTAAACGCATTAGCACTATCATTCTTTATTATAGCTAGCTACATATCAGATTTTTTAATCCTGATAAACTATCATAGACTAGTTCATCTATCTGTTAAATATATTTTTAATGCAATGAGGACTAAGTTTCATAAGCAGCAAGAAGGAAAGCGAAGAGTAATACTGCCCCTGTGGATTGGCCGTTTTCATCAGGCGCACATGGCCAGAGGACTTTGTCACTTAGACGGCTGAACTCCTTTCTCGAGAGGTAGGTCAGGGATAGAGGAAAGGCCTATCTGTGAGGCCACTTCCTGTGGATGGCACCGTACTAACATTTAAAAGATTTCGTTCGTTGGATATGTAAGAAAGCGAGCTAGAAGTCCCAACTGTGCTGCCACAGTGAGTGCTATTTGTTGGGCTATTTCCACTAAAAGGCTTATGCAAACAGCAGTGCATCCAGGTCTAGGATTCTACTGCAGAGATTATATCTTCACAAAAGAGAGCTGAGGAAAAGGACTGGAGTGCAATCACTTCTAAATAGGACTCTGCCAAGTTACCACTTCGTGAAATGAAATAATATACAAATAGTATAGCCCATTTCCATCGCAGCATTTGTACTTCAAGGATTTCTGAGGCTTCCACTATTGAATCAGATTCCCAATTAGTGCTCGTAAACTACTCTAAAGCAAGTCCCCTTTAAAAGGTGCATTTCCTCTTTGAAGTCACTGGTTTACCACTAGGTTACAGTTGACATTCGTAAGTGATCCGTTGGCCAGAATTACTGAGAACCCTAGCGGCCTATCAGGGTTTATAACTTTTATACGTCAGGCTTCCAAAAATGCCTAAGGCTCAGGGAGTACATTATGTCCCACAGGAATTTGATTCATTGATTAACCCGGTCCTCTGAGACTGGCATTATTCCCTAAAAGTCCCTGACAGGATCAATGACCATTTAGTCAGACTTGGAGCTAAAAACAATGTGAATGCCATCTAGTCCTGGGACCCCTGAAGTCATCCATTTCAAGTTCCCAACTTTTTCAAATACCTACATGCAAAATCATCGCCATAGGAATTAAGAAGAAAACGTGCCAAACTGTGCTTAAGAGCTCAAAAAGTAACCAAAGGCAGAGACTAAACCACATTGCTTCTTTAAAACGTTAAGAGAGACTGGAGGTTGCAGGGATGAACCAGAAGAGCCACAGGGTGGCCTGTGACACTGGGGCCAGTGTCCCTCCTCCACGCCTCTGATCCTTCACTCTGTGGTGTAACCTGACCTGCTCTTCTGGCTCTGCTGTCCCCTGAATCCCTTAGTATTAACTTCTCCCAAACGGAGCCAAAAGGGAGTGACAATCACACACAGAGCACCAGAAGAGCTTGTCTCCGTGTCCCCACTGTGTCATAAAGGAACCCGACACAGGTAACTGACAGTAAGACTTGTATGCTCTTTCTCGACAACCTATTTTAACTAAGATGTGACTATAAGTTTTCATTTATTTACAAATTTGGCCACATAAACAGAATCATCACAGTTAGATAAAAAGCTTCTCTTTGAGGAGGTGTTATATTCTGAGGCAAATAATTATTCACCCATTCACAATGTCCACAGGCCTGAGAGGCACTGGTGACAAAAGGAGCTAAGGGACATGTGCTTTGTGTTTGTACGACTGCATCTCTCACCATCTCTCACCGTGTGTATCACTGTATCTTAGCACCCTGAGCCAACGTCTGACTCAATTTCAACTGTCACCTGGTAAGCGCTTTTGAAGGAGGCGGATTATTTCTTTCACTTTTCCCTCACCCTTTCAGCTTTTTCTTTTTCTGCTTTCTCCTTATTCTCTACTTCCTTGTAAAATGTTAAGATTATCTATCCGTGTTTGAAAGAGGGTAATAATAATTGCAATCACAGCAGCAGGCCTCAGAAAAGAGGGGAAATACCATTAGAGCAAGGGTGTCAAAACTTTTTTCAACATTTTTTACCATATGCGGTAAAATACACAAGTTCGAGGTGAAGGTGAAGTATGTATTACCTCAACTGGTTTATTTAAGTAAACTAAATATATTTTTGGAATTTGCTGTGGGCCAATTAACAATGGATTGTGGACCGCAGTTGGCCCGCGGGCTGCAGTTTTGACACCGCTGCATTAGAGGAAAAAAGAAGTACGTATCTCTTGAAAGCCCCACAGGCCACAGGAAAACCATTTTTGATATCCGACCTGACATCTTTCACTTCTTTCTTGCTCTCTCTCTTTTTTTTAGCTCTAGATTAATTCATTTAATTCAACTAACATTTATTCAGTTACCAATATTGTATAAGGTACTAAGTCAGATATTAGAAATACAAAATTGAACAGGACAGAATTCCTGTCCCATAATCACGGAGATCAGACAGAGAAGGAGGCAAAACTTTTGAAATGTGAAGGTCTGGGCTGTTACAGAGCAAAGAGGGGCAATGCCTGACTGAAAGGGAAGAGCCAGGCTAGGCCGCAGAGAAGGGCAGCAGAAGCAGAGCTGCGTCAAGTGTGTGAAGAAGGGGAGACACAGGCTTCTCCTCGTGAAGAAGCACGAGAGCGTGAGAATTCATTTCTCACGCGGGCTCCCAGGAGATCCCATGACCAAAGCAATAGAGCCCCTAAGAGAAGGTGGTGGGAGAAGAGGCTGCAGAGGTGGGCATGAGCCTGGCGAGGATGAGCTTTGTCTGCAGAGCTAAGGAGGCTGAAAGTCATCGTGCAAGGAACAGGGAACCTGCAGGTTCTGAGCAGTTGAAAAACGTGATTTTATTAAAAAAAAATAAAGTTTATCATAGTTACGGACTTCAAGAAATAATACCAGTTAGGGAGAGTAGTTAGGAAGCTGTAGGAATAGTATCAGTGAGAAATGACGAGACTATATGTAAGCTAACATACCTACCTAACCTTTAAAAGTCTAATAAGGCCACAAAGAAGCTCCTACATATATAGTCAAAAGGTTTTGACAAGGGTGCCAAGGGTATTCAATGGGGCCTTTACATTCATCTTTTCAACAAATGGTGCTGGGCTAACTGGATACCCACATGCAAAGAAACGATGTTAGATTCTTAGCTTACAATTACAAAAACTAACTCAAAGTAGATCAAAGTCATAAACATAAGACCTAAACCTATACATTTCTTGTAGGGAAACAGAGGGCAAAAGCTTCATGACATTGGATTTGATAATGATTTCTTGGAGATGACACCACAAGTACACGTAACAAAAGAAAAAATAGATTAAATTGGATTTCATCAAAATTAAAAAGTTTTGTGCATCAAAGGATACTGTGAACAGAATGTAAAGGCAACTTAAGGAATATGGGAGAAAATATTTGCAAATCATGTAACATTTGATAAGGGACTGATATCCAGTATATATAGAAACAATTCCTACAACACAGTAACAAAACAAACAATTTGATTTAAAAAATGAGCAAAGGACTTGAAGACACACTTCTCTGAAGACATACAAACCACCGATAAGCACAGGAAAAGATACTCATTAGTCATCATTAGGGAAATGCAAATCAAAGGATGGCTACTATCAAAAAACTAGAAAAGAAGTATTGGTAAGGATGTGGAGAAATTAGAACCCCTGTGCATTGCTGGTGGCATGGAAAATGGCACAGATACTATGCGAAAATGTATGCTTTCTCCTCAAAAAACTTAAACATAGAAATATCATATGAATTCCACTCCTGGATATGTACCCAAAAGAAAGCAGGAACTTGAACAAATATCTGTACACCCATGTTCACAGCAGCATTACTCACAATAGCCAAAAGGCGGAAGCAACCCACGTGTCCACTGACAGAGGAATGGATAGGTGAAATGTGCTATACGCATACAATGGAATATTTATTCAGCTCTAAAAAGGAAATTTTGACACATGCTACAAGATAGATGAACCCTGAAGACATGCTAAGTGAAATAAGTAAGTCACAAAACAATTAGAACCTCGTATATGAGCTTCCTAGAGCCGTCAAATTCAGAAGCAGTAAGTAGAATGGTGGCTGCCAGGGAATGGGGGAAGGGAGGAATGGGGCGTTCGTGTTTAATGGGTACAGACTTTCAACTGGGGAAGATGAAAAAGTTCTGGAGATGGATATTGGTGATGATGGTTGTACAACAGTGTGAATACACGTAATGCCATAGAATTGTAACTTTAAAATGGTTAAAACAATAATTTTATGTCTATTTACCACAGTTTTTAAAAAGTCTAATATATCCATAATTTAGTTAGCAAATGTCATAAATATATTCAGAGTTTTGCTTATATTTTCAATATTGCCGTTACTGCCTCAATGAAGAGTGTTCTCTGTCAGCTGCCAAAATAGGGCAGATTTACTTTGATTCATCAGAGTAAAATAGAAGTGATACCTACAGACCTCAGTTAAAACAAGGATTACGTCTGGCCTCTAATAAGGGAAACCAAAAGACAACACACACACGTGACTCTTTCTTTAGGAATGAGACGTCTGGTCTGTTCGATGATGATTATGTCTTCCAAGTCTGGAATAGCACCTGCTGTGCACCCAAGGTTTCAAGTGATTTGTCTTAATTATCAGTAGTCCAACAAGTATAATTACCCCAAATGTAGGAGTATTTTCTGCTCAACTTACAAAATGGGAGACAAAAACAGGTGTCAACTAAGCAAGGGAACCTCAATAAAAAGGTAGAGAACAACTTACTTATTCTGGAAGAGAATTGAGGATAATTTGGATGTCTAAGATCTTCCTTGAGCGAGCAATACAAAGCCCACATAGATAACTCTATATAATCTTGGCTGATGGATGATTCCTAGTTTATTTTTGGTTTACTGTAATAAAGTAACTGACATACATTAATTCAAAGACAAAACGAGACTTGGAGTCTCTCAAGGCTGAACCGTATCGTGGAACCCATGAAGCCTGGCAAGTGCACGACACACATGCAGTTACCCTCTCTCCCCTTGCACAGCAGACATTGCTAATTAATCACTTCTGAGTCTGTGTGTGGCCTCTCAATTCTTCTCCACACAGAACTCCACTCGCGATAACCACGAGGAGCTGGCACCTGAGATCAGGTCTGCCTGCCATCCCAGCACCAGGGTGACGTGGGCAGAGATCAGGGGTGGCCACGACGCTCACCCAGAGAAGACGCAGTAGAAACTGCTAATGGAGGGAGGATGTGTCACCACAACACAACAGACTTGCCAGAGTAGCCAGAAGCAGCAACCTCTCTTTTCTTAAGCCTGTATTAGAAGTGAATACAGATCTAGCCAAGTCCTCAGTGGGTCACTACAATGAACTCGGTAGTTCTTTGAAGACAGTGTTTATCCTTGACAGGATTGAAGAATCGTGGGTACAATCAGGAATGCATTCTTGGAGTTTTGTTAGAAAAATGATTCGCTAGTAAAGAAAGCCCTGGGGAAGGGGAGGGGAGGGTTTCCAGCGACTCACTGCGTCCTTCTCTAATTGGGCTGCTTCCTCCTGGGTTCCCCTAAAACTGCATCCCCAACCGTTCCTAGAAACCAGCTGGCAGAATAGGGGGCAGAGAAATGGAGGCCAATTCACAAGTGACAAAAAAGTTTTTCAAAGATAAGCATCTAAACCAGCCTGCAACTGCTACTGAGTGGAACTTGACCAAAATGGGAGCCCACGTGTAGCTTTTTCGTTGTTGTACATGGAACAGTCAAGACCACGGCTATGCTACCCAGTCAGGTCAAACCAAGAAGAGACTCTTATTGTTTCTGATGTTTTGTTGTCTTTCCCCCTTAGACATGGCCAATTTCATTATAAAGCAGCCCGAGTTTTTACAAGCAAGGCATCCTATAGATTACATGAAGCTAAAACTATTTAATAAAGAGAGGAAATAAAGCAATAAAGACACATTATTGTTAATCAGTCACAATTCGTGCTTACCAAGGGCCAGGTACTGATCTAAGTTTTGTATGGATTACCATGTGTTTCCTTACGACAGTCCTGTGCATTTGGTACTAGTATTTCTCCCAATTTAAGGAAACTGAGATTCAGAGATGTCAAGTAAAGCTGCGCAGTAAAAAGGCCAGGGCTGAATTCATACTGCCTGGTTCCAGAGTCTGTGCACGTCCTCACTGGACGGCCCACAAAAAGAAGGGCGGCCACCGGTACCTAATGACCACCAAGTACGCGGGCATGATGCCAGCAAGCTGCTTTGCACGTGGTGTCTCACTGGCTCTTCCAAATACTGTCTGACATCGGTTTACTTTTCCCCTTTTACAGACGAAAACGCTGAGGCTCAGTGAGGTTAAATAGGTAATTCAAGGTTACACAATGGGAAGGTGATGAAACACCAGTTATTTATTGGCAGCAAAGTATGTGCCAGCCGCTCTGACAGGCATTATCTCTTCAACCCTCTCCACAGTCCTCCTATAACATAGGTACTAATTTATCCCCATTTACAATTAAGGGAAATGAGGCTTGGAGAGAGGTTTGGTAGCTTAGAGTCCAATTAATAAGAACAAAAATCCAAACTCAGACCAGTTGAGTCCCAAATCCCTAGTTTCCCCCCTCTGATACGCCTGTAAAAACAAATAAAAACTATCCATCAAGGACAATATGCAAGGCATTATTAGGGGGACAAAGACGATTCGGCTCCATTCAGTAAGTTTATAGGGTAAAGAGGGAGAAAGGACTCTATGTAAATCACTCTAATTTCCATACATCTTTTCATCAACTATTTGCTGAGGACCTACTATGTGTGGGGCACTGGGATATGCAGGGTATCTACAAATCTTTGTCCTTCTGACTTTGTAATCTAGACGGACAATAAACCAGATAAATAAGTAAAAGATACAATATGTAAGATAGTGGTAAGTGCTAAAGAGGAAAAAAGAATGCAGGGGGACTAGAAAAGGGCAAACTGGGGACATTTCAGATGGGGACAGCCAGGGACTCTCCTGCTCTTTGCTAGACAAGCGACCTTTATAGACAAGCGACCTGCCTCCGATCACTGTCAAACCCCAGGTGCCCCCTTACCTTTCCCAACATGCCACAGGGCCACCGGCCCTCCTGAGAACCACGATAGATATACACTCAGCCTTACACAACTTGGCCTCTAGACACCTTTTCCATTATTGTCCCTTGGCTGCCATGACACTGCACTTATCATGTTTCTCTTCCTACCTCCCTGAGCGGCGTTGGGCCCGCTTCTCCCTGCCACCAAGTCACAAAGACAAAAACAGAAACTCTGGGAACTGACTAACAACATCCTGCAGAGCCACTCCTTGCAGATCTGATCTGCTGGTGCCATGAGGTGACACTGCCGGCCTCCCAGGATCACCTCGGCCCCCAGGCCCACTGTTTGACCTCTCGTAGGCATCTTTCCCTCCAAGTGTCCACAGCTGAACTCCTCACCTCTTGGAGGAAGCTCGTCTTCCTGAATCTGCTGCTTTTCATTTCCTATCACTCAGTACGTTTCCTTTAACTCTTCTTTCGCTCGCAGTCGTCAAACCCAATCAGTGCCCAAGATCTGGAGAGTCTGCTGGTGCAGTTTCTCTTGATCGCATCACCCTCTTTCCCAATGGCAGAGGCTGCAACTACCAGAATTTCCTCCACTCTTCCTGCCTTCCCCAGGAGCTTCTCCCATGTCAGGTTTCTCCCGTATTCACTTATCCCTTGATCACTGCCAAATTCTGCCTGTGGCACTGTTCCTTCAGGTTTAACAAGGGGGTGGGAGCTCCCGTACGGCACCGAGATGAGGATTCAGTGTCATGGTTATTTATCACCATCTAGTCCAGTTTTAACACCTAGTAGGGATTCAAGCAATGTCAGTTCTCTTTCCTTTTCCTTATGCTTCCTCTCTGGAAACTCCAACAGGGATTTAGCCTTCAGGGGCCTGAGCAATCCACCTAGTTTTCCAGGTTTGTCCACCACATAAATATTCCCCCAGCTCTGTGGTCTCAGTTCTGGCCAAACCGGAAAGCGCGGTGTTCTCAGACGAGGCCGGGCACTTCCAGGCGAACACATCATCGCTCAGGCGTTCCATCCCTTCCACTTAGTGACCTCTCCCAGCCATCCTCTGCCAGCCTGAAGGCTTTCACGTCAGTGGCCACCTCCTCACAAAGTCTGCCCTAAATCTTCCATACAAGACGTTCCCCCACTTTCAATCCCCAGAAACCATCAAAGTAAGTTGACAGCACCTTTCAGTCAGGTTTTAAATACTGATTACTTGATATGCACCAAGCAAAGTATCAGGAAGTGATACATGTACCTCTATGCTCTTTGCAGCATTAGTTACAATAGCCAAGATATGGAGGCAAACTAAGTGCCCACCAATAGATGAATAAAGAAGATGTTGATATATACACACACACACGTATATACAATGGAATAATACTCAGCCATAAAAAAGAATGAAATCTCGCCATTTGTGGCAACATGGATGGATCTATAGGGTATTAAGCTAAGTGAAAGAAGCCAGGCAGAAAAAGACAAATGCCATATAATTTCACTTATATGTGGAATCTAAAAAGCAAAATAAATGAACAAACTCATAGAACAAACAAAGAACAAAGATGGGAGGGCAGTTGGGGAGATGGGTGTAAATAGTGAAGGGATTCAGAAGTACAAACTTCCAGTTATAAAATCAGTCACAGTGATGTAAAGAACAGCACAGGGAATAGAGTCAATGACAGTGTAATCACTATGTATGGTGTCAGGCGGGTACTAGACTTACCAGGGTGACCACTTTGTAAGATACATAAATGTCTAATCACTATGTTGTACACCTGAAACTAATACAATATTGTATGTCACTGTAACTGAAACATAAGCAATTATTTTAAAAATAAATAAAATGCAATTTAAGGAAAAAATTACTATTGTTTATAAAATTTTAGATGAAGGACTAATATTACATAGCAATTAGTTGCATAAAATTTTCCTATGATTTAAATATAGAACTAGTATTTAAATATAAAACTAGGCTTCTCAGACACTGATTCCCCAAATTTCAGAGTCTAAAGATATCAAAATGAATAAATAAGAATAAGACACTCAATAAAACCCTCAATCCTCATACCGACTTTTATTACCAACTTCTGTGTTTTGTTATCGAGGGGAGCTCTCCCATGTAAAAGTCTTCTGCCATATGTAAATGAGTAATTAAAACGACTGAATAAAGAACAAATTCACTGTTCTGGGTCCCTGATTTGGGTTTGGTAATAAGCACAAGACTTATTAGTCAGAGGTTAAGCCAAATATAAAGTGTGAAGAAAAGCTGACAAAAGACAGCTACACTAACCCACCCCTTCCTATTCAACACCTCTACAAGAAACAAAGTTACAACCACAGCCTTCCTTAACAAAGTTACCTAAAACAACATCAAACAAAGGTCAGTTTTCCAATAGCTTAGATATTGTCGATATATGAGTACTCGTATATACGCTCAGAGTGGAGATAATCTTAACATTTCAAAAACACTATTTGTTGGCCCAGATACTTCCAAAGAGTTTGAATTCTCTAGCAACAAGGCAGAGTTCAATGAGGATTGACAGCCCACTAACACTTGGCACTGAGATGGCACCAGGCCTACTCATTTGCTTTGGACAGAAAAATGAAGACCAAATCAATAGTTCAAATATTCAATTTGCAACGTTAAGAATCACAAACACAATTATACGGTCAACTGAAAAAAAATTACTGAATAGTATACTGACATCCAGCTCCCACTTTCAAGATAGTAAAGGCTGTCAATCTGTTTTCCTTAAAAGCATAACCAACATCACTTAGTTTGAAATCTATCCTTAAAAAAACAGACCTTTAAATGAAGTTCCTAGTTAAAAAATGATTAACAACTAAAAATATTTACACAGAGCTTACCAAAAAAAGAGAGTAATCTTTGTAGTTATTGAAACATGAACTGGTGAATGAACAAAGGAGACATTTTACTGGGAAAAGCCACACTATCTGGTTTCCTACCGCAGGTCATGATGAAGACAAAAATGGCACATTACATAAAAGTAAATCTCAAAGCTTACATATATGACAATATGTTTTAACAGAAAAAAAATGAAGAAATGACAAAATCATGGGGAAAGCTCTAGAATATGGTAAATAGTGACTATTATGGCAAAACACTGCAGTGAAACTTGAGTCTTAGTATAGTAAAACTTGTAAAATTAAAAGACTTCAGTACACATAGCAGACATTATGAAGTAATTATAGTAAAAGAAATCAGCAAGCCCCTCCCACTTTAATGTCTTCTTAATATCAAAGTTTCAAATTAAAGTAATTTTAAGAACAGCTAATATTTATTAAGTGCTTAATAAGTGTTAAGCTAATGTTAAGCACTTTACCCTCACTACCTCATTTAAGAACAACCCTACGAAGCAGGTATTTCTATTATCCCCATTTTAGAATAGGTGTCAAAGCTTGGATTCACACCCAGAACCTGATTTGGTTCTTTAACGACTACATGAGTATATACTGTATTAATATATACTGAATTAGCACATAGCATGTCTCCCCGAAAAAAAGACCAGGTCTTATGTTAATTTTTGCTCCAAAAGACGCATCAGGGCTTATGTTCAGGGGATGTCATCCTGAAAAATCATGCTAGGGCTTATTTTCCAGTTAGGTGGGGAAACATGGTATGTATTTATATATGGTTCTTTAATACAGTAATAGATACTGTATGAACTTTCACATAAATTTAATGATCAAGCACATATACAGGATAATTAATATGCCCAATCCTCTCATCATACAGGAGGAACCACGTGGATTGCTCAAATCTGTACATATTCAAGTACTTTTACATGGAGGAGAGGCAGAGGCATAGTGAAAATTGGTTCCTGACATGGAAAAAGAGAACCAGAGGGGCTCAGTGGAGTTCTGTGAATCATAGCCCAGACAGGGCAGGGCTGGGACTGCTGGGGGCGGGGTACACAGGCACTACCACCCATCCCGGGCCTCTCAATATGCTGAATATGCAGCTTTGAATAGGTTTAAACAAGCTTGGGGACGGAGGAGGAGAGGCCGGTGCATACAAGTGCTGTCTCGCTGGTGGTCAATGTGGGAAGAAGGCCTGAGAAGGTTGCCTTCATTTCAGCCTTAATCCAAGCGACTGTATTTCTTTTTACTTTTTTTGTAATTAAAGTTCATTGGGGTGACAATTGTTAGTAAAGTGACATAGGTTTCAGGTGTACAATTCTGTATTACATCATCTATAAATCCCATTGTGTGTTCACCACCCAGAGTCAGTTCTCCTTCCATCACCATATATTTGAGACTGTATTTCTTTTATCTCTAAAGAAGTGAAGGAGCAAGCAGATTTATTCCTTCATGGATATGGTATGATCATTTTTAGAAAAAAGAAAGAGCCATGTTTATGCCTCTTATTTTTTTACAGCACTATTTAAAGTAAGCTGTCAACTACACAGGTCTCCAAGGATTAGCTAAAGTTCTGGAATTTTAAAATGATTTATTAAAACTAATACAAAGATACAGAGACACATCCACAAAGAAGTCAAACTGAACAACTTTTCCAACTGAACAAAATGTATTTATGTTTACATTTTCAAATGGAATAGGGCTAGTATACATTCCTTATCTCAAATAAATGTGTACCTCAAATGTACATAAAGTATTTCACATATCAAATACAATTTTCCTATTGAATCACATAATATTGGAGAAATATACTTCCATGAAAAAGAAAAATCATATTGATGGGCTGAGCAAAAAATTTGGAGAGATCTGACCACGTGCCTAAAAAGTGTATATTCCAACAGGGGTCTGTCGGCCACCAGCGGAGCCCCACTGGTTTAAGTCTATCACTTCTAAAAGTCAAAGGTAATGGAACCCGATCAGAACACGGTAGGAGAACTACAGATGCCTCGCTAGCTGACCCCTCTCCATCTTGGACAACGTAAACCCATGCAGCAAAGCAATACAGACGTGAATGATGGTATTTCCTTCTTCCCTAACTGAGCCCATTACGTAGGATCAGGACTGTATGATCAAGACATAGAAATTATACTTTAAAATTCATTTTCAGATTATTAGGAGGAAATTAAAAATATTCCATTGATGTATAATATAGTATATCAGAGGCTAATTCTTTAACCATCCCTCAGATCATTTTAAGTGCCAACATTGCTGCAACACTTACCAAAGGGTTTTCTTAAGCTCAGCTAAACATTCTGACTCATAGAATTATCCTCGGCCACATCTGGCACAGTCTCCTGAGGAGGACACAGGCAGGAGCCCAGCCTGCCAGCAAGAAGGCGCTTGTACCAGACCATGCCCCTCTTCAGCTCAGGTCCACACTGGGAGGGCGCGGGAGCTGCCTCTTTAGAAGTTTCGTGATCCATACAAGTCAGTATCTCTTTTAACAAGTTCATAGGCAAAGCTTCCAAGATCCCCATAAGGGAAATGCTTGTTTATATTTCATTTATCCTCCTATTTGAGATGCAGTGTATCAGTCGGGCTGTTTTTACCATATATAATGCTGCCCAGAATCAAATTATTAGGTTGGTGCAAAAGTAATTGTAATTTTTGCAATGTTTAACCTTTTAAACTGCAGTTATTTTTGCACCAGCTTAATAATAGTTGTTATATACTCTTATCATATTACCAAAAGAATAGAGTTAACTAAAGGTTAAAACTGCCAACCTGTAGGGAATATAATCAATGATATCACAGTATCTATGCACGGTGCCACATGGATACTAGGCTAATCGTGGTGGTCACTTTGTAAGGTATATAAGTGTCTAACCACCATGTTGTACACCTGAAACTAATACAATATTGTATGTCAGTTATAACGAAAAGCAATTTTTAAAAAATGCCAACCTGAAGTATCTGCAATAGATCAGTAATTATAAATCAATATGAAAAAACATATCTCAATGGAAAAATGGGCAAAATATATTAACAGTAAATTCAGAAGAACCAAAATGGCCAATGGTGTAAACTCAATAGTAATCAGAGAATGCATATTAAGACTAAAATGAAATACCATTTCACACCCTTAATATTATCAAAAATTAAGTCTTAAATCACATATCCTACAATCCAGCAATTACCCTTCTAGTTACTACCCCAGAGAAATTTCATATGTACTCAAGGTGGCACACACAAAAATGTTCATTATTGTAATTGCAAAAAAATTAGAAACAACCTAAATGTTACCACAAGGTCAACGGACAAATGGTGATATGTTCATATAATGGAATATCGCACGTTTGACTGACCTGCAAATATATGGGCATTATCTCAAAAACACATTGCAGGAGAAATGCCAAGTTACAGGACAGTATGAACAATGTGATACTATTTAATTAAGCTTTAAAATGTAGAGAATGCTACCACAATTATAAATAAATACACAAAAAGTAAAAACCAAAAATAAAAAGCATGGGTGTAACAAATTCAGGATAGCAGTTACCTCTGAGAAAAGGAGAGAATAGCATAAATAATCAAAAATCAGGGTTGAAAAAGTATTATAATTTTTACTTGGTAAAGAACAAACATTTTAAATCCAGACTAAGAGAATGCCATACCATGGCAGTTCTCAATCTGAACATACTGTAAGATGCTGGTTCTCAGATACACTTAAGACTATTATTTTATTTGTCTTTCTGTCTTGTTATACAGAACTTCTCTTTTCTGCAACAATCAGGAACCAGGTTCTGACAAGCCCTCCTGTTGACGCCAGGACCCTCAGGCCGGCTGGAACGCCCTGCCCACTGTTCTAGAACAAGACTTCGCCTCTCGCTGTTTTCCTCGCCTCTGGTCTCTTCCTCGCTATTTCACCCCCCAAGACACCCCATGCACCAAGAGCAAATCAATCAAATAAAATGTCACTTTGGTACTGTCACTCCTCACATCCTGGAATTTAAATCTCTGATGGCAGCTACTGCCTAGAGAATAAAGGCAAACACTTAAATCTAGCATTTAAAGGCGTGGAAGCCGGCTCAAAGCTGTATTTCTAACGGTACCCTCCCTCAACTGCCCCTCTACACCAGGGGCTCTCTGGCCGAGGCTGGTCAAAGCCCTGTGTGTACAGGCTCTGTGCTCCTTCTTCCTCTTCCTGTTCCAGCCGTGTCTCCAGCCTGGAATGCCACCTCTCAACACCACCTCTCTTCAGGTATCCAAATCTTAGCTGTCTTCCAAGCTTTTGCCACAACCTTCTCTCCCCGTAAATCCCTCCCTAACCAATTTACCCTAATTTGGACTCATTCATTCATTCATTCAAAAATTTTTGGATGTAGGCGTGGGCCAGGAGACAAGGTGCTGGGGGCGCACATGGAGTGCCTATGTATACTTCACATGAATTTAAAACTTTTTTGGTCTTTTTGTTCACGTGCATGTCAATCTCAACTACACCATAAGCTTCTTAAAGACATGAGGTTCACTTCATCCCAGAGCAACTCATAGTACTTTGTAGTGGTCAGCGTTCAATAAATATCCTCTGGTTACATGAATTTTGAAATGATATGGTTCTATCATCCAATTTTTTGACCAAAAATAATCCTTGGAGCTTTAAATATTGACATCTTTTTACATACAATCTACACAACAAGAACAATGGACTTGGAGTCAGAAGGTCTGTGTTTGAACTTAGATTGTCCCACTACTTACACCTCTGGCCATATACTTCTCTCATTCATCTCCATAAAAAGAAAATACACCTACCTGAGAAGACTTTCTCGACTGGTATGAGGAATAAGTAAATTAGGAAATGACCTATGTTATTCTGCTAGAAGAGTGTCTACTACTCATTCATTAGTCCAATTGATATTTACCAGGTGATGCTCAATAGATGCCAATATCGTCACTTCCTAAAGGTTTATAAAGATCCACTCCCTTTCTGTTAGGTGACAGGAATGATGTCTTTGACTAATATATGAAAGAAGGGAAGACCTACAAAAACAGTCAATTAAAATATTTTAGTTTCATGTTAAATAACAATCTCTTAAGGCCATAAAATTATTCGATTTTTAAAATGTCTTCATCATTCTATTTCTAACATAAGGTAAAGTACAAACAGTAGGTATTTATAGCCCTGCTAAAGCATCAACGAAAATAGTGTTTGGAAAAGAATAGAGAAATTATAAAATTGCTCGTTAGATTAAATATGATCTCAATAAACTTTTTACTTCCTTTTACATAAAACCTTTTTACATTTGACTCCCTGTTTGAAATAGAAATCATGGGAATTCATTAATGATTGACGAGCTGGCTTACCTGGTTTTCCAGAAGAATTATTAACCTCTGTTATAAACCCCGCAGTTCCTGCTGGGTAGAGTTGCCCACATAAGCAGCAGCTGCTCTTGAAATCAATTTCTACAATGTGGAGTCTGCCCTGCGGTCTTCGGAACTCATTCTTTAAACGATTATTTGCTATCTATCCTCATTGTCTTAATATACAAGACCCATCCCTCCCATTTGGCAGTGTCACCCACCTCTTATTGTCCCCCCATTTCAAGCTACTTGGGAAGCTCACTGAGACCCACCCCTGAAAGCTAATTTCTAGTAGACCATCTTGGTTATGACGGACCCTCTAAATTTAGTGATACTCAATCTTGCTATTTTTACATGATGTGGCAACAAACAGAAATTTGTGCATTTACCATTCAGTTTATAGGAAAATCTTTAATATTAGACAGTTTGACTATTTTTTCCTGGATTTTCCTTTCTAGGTCACGTTTTCCATATCTCAGTGCAAAATCCAGGTAAATACTATATAATATTTAATATTATGGGCTCTGGTGCCAAGCCTGTTCAAATCCTGACTGCCCTCGTTGCCAGGTGTGTTACCTTAGAAAAATTATTTACCTCTCCATACCCTCAGGTTCCCCTTCTATGAAAGAACCACCTCCAGCACCACCTCGAAAGGTTGTAGTATTAAATGAGTTAGTACAAAACAGAGCAGTACCTGATGGGAATTCTGTACAAATTCTATACTTTGAATAGGAAGTAATATCAGTTACTGGAGAAATAAGCTGTTTACTTTCAATGCTTAAACAGTAAGGTTCAGCAAGTATCTTTCTAGTGAGTAGGCCCTTTTCAGCTTAAAAAATTATAAACATAACATCATCAGCTATCTCCTTGGCTTATCTGTCTTAAGAATGAATATTTATAATCGTATTCCCTTCAGGTTTATTATTTTTACAAGGAAAATGTTCACTAGGAAACTAATTGGGAAAAGTAAAGAAAGGAAGAACCACTCATATTTCCACTATCTGAAAATCCTATTTAACGTTGTGATGTTATTTATTTACAGAAACTTTTGAACCAAACAACTTTTAAAAATCAGTTGTATAAAATTGAATCTTACCATTTCTACCTAACAGCCTCGTAGAAGTATTTTTTCTTATTATTTCAGCCTTTGAAAATATAATTTTTAATAGCACCGTAATATTCCACGTTGTGTTCATGTATTTTAAAGCAAACATGGGCAGGCCTTTCCTGCCACTGACTCTCCCCTTAACACATAAGCACACTTACCATAAAAGAACTATAATCACGACCTACATGCACGGGTGTCCCGATTATTTTCTACAGTACAAATACTGGGACCATTCCAATGTTTGGTATAGCCAAAAACAACTGTAGCATCAAACTAGTAAATGCGTGACAAGAAAAATATTAAACAAAGTTGTGGCTTCAACGTAAATGTTAATTTGCATTAGAGCATTTCCAATCTTTCACTAGAAACAAAGGCAAACTAATTAACAACTCTAATTAATATACAACATACACATATTTACACTCTGATTTAAAAAGTCAATCTAATTTCATCCACAATAAAAAAAATTAAAAAATTCACAGATGTGCCAATGTTGAGGCTTCAATTTTCAATCTAATAGCTTAACAGTGCCTTAGGTTATTGGAGGTTTTCAAAACACATATATACATATTCACTGAAACCCCAATTACTGATTTTGCCAGATTCAGCATGTACCACTTTATTGTGTTTGATTTAAATATATTGTGAAATGATTAGAGAACAGGATTAGTTGACATCCATTATTTCATACAGATACAATAAAAAGAAAAAAAATTTCTCCCTGTCATGAAGACTCTTCGGATGTATGTACTCTCTTAACAAGTTTCCTATATGTCATACAGAATATAGTCAGCGTGTTGCACATTACATCACCAGTATTTTTTTTTTTTTGTACATTACACCCCATGCCTTATTTATTTTATAACTGGAAGTTTGTACCTCTTCACCCATTTCACCCACCGTCCAATCCCCTCCCCTCTGGCAACCACCAATCTGTTCTCTGTATATACATCATTTTGACTAACAGCAACCAATGAAAATTACAAAAAGGACTTCATTTACAAAACCAATTAGGAAAACATCATGCTTTGATAATATGAGTCATTGAACTTGGAAGGTGAGAACCTGGATTCATGACCCACAACAGCCAAAAAATCATTTACAAACTTTAAAGGAATCACATGATTCCTAGGGCCTCTTCCAGCTCTAAAACAAAGATGCTGAGAAATGAAGATGATTATAGTACTATCTCAACTGACTTGCAAACCCCTCACTACCGCAGGACAGGGAACTCTTACTGATGGACACCACATCCCAACACCTGAAATTATGTTCAGCGTTGTCCCAGAGAGCCTACATTTCTTTATTATATAAATGGACTGTTTTCTTTAAAAGCAAAACAAACAAACAAACAAAAAACTAGTCTTTTCTGCCACCCTGGATCCCCTACACCTTTTAACAACAATAACATAAAATGGAAATTAAATATTTGGAGTTGCTCTTATTGCAATTAAATATTTGGAGTTACTCTCAAAACTGGTGTTTACTTTTCTGGTGCACAAGGCAACCTATTTTGAAACCTGCCTACACAATAGCCATTAATACTGTCTGTTCAAGGAAATACATTTACATTGTTAATAAAAAAGAATGTCTTATGGAATCACGCTTGAATTCCTTTATTTTGATCACATACCTCTGAGCAATTAGCTTAAAATAAAGACAACAATGATGAATTACCTACCTCATATTTATTAAAATAGAGTACTGCTTTGTAGGATTTTTCAAAGCACATTAACTTATCAACTAAGAATCTATGAATGTGCTTTAGAATGCCAATTGGGTTCATGTTTTGTTTGTAATGTGCAGTAGAAGGGAAGATATATGTTGAAAATGTATCTTATCACATTGAAAAACGCAACACAAGCATTGGCTTTTACTTTGAAAGCAGTTTCTTACAGCAAAGTGGAGCCCTCTCTGCCATCTTTCAAACAGTAAACATTCACTTCTGGCCCTCATTCCGTACAAGATGCAGGATAGTAAATGACAGATTTGCCAGGAATTTTTTTAAGTTAATAGAAAATAATAAGCTCAAAGAAATGGGAGCAAAGTTAAGCCCCAGAGTACTGTCAAGGAGACTAAGCTCATTAATATTAATTTTTTACATGTTTCAACTGACTAAATGTACCTGTAATTGGTACTCTGGCTGTAAATTTAAACGGCTATGCTTATGTGAGGATTGTGTAATAAGCAGTCATTATGCACTTTCTTTTGTGTTCTCTAATGGGAACATTGAGAGGCGCTTTCCCTTTTTTAAATGAAATGCTTTTAATACAGTCAGGATTTTTTAGGGGAACAAACACTCAACTTCTTAAGCTGTAAATTAGTAAAAGCTGCTCTGACTGGACTTGACTATGGAGAAACTAGTGATTTATTTAAATGTTTTCCAGAGCTTACACGTTGGTGCTTTCATCATCAAAAAGTAAAACCAGAATCCTGTCGGCGCTCTGTTCTGCCGAGCTTTAGACAAAGAGTGAGCAACAGTCCAGTATGGCAGCGCCTTGCCACTACTGAGATGGGCAGAGACGTGGCAGCAAACTGGAATGACCAACCGCTCGTTTGCTTCTGACCGCATGTGTCTGCACACTAGCTCACAACCCGTGTGTTTGCAAATATGGCTTCTCCGTATCCCACTATCAGACGGTTCCCCTGCTCCTCCATCACTGAGCCTACGGAAGGAAGTGCCTAGCTAAAACCCTCTCCCTCTCCACGGAAAATCCTTTTCGCAGGAAAAATTTTACACACATTCTAGTATATTGGATAAGGAGATTGGGAAATTGTAGGGCTTCTGCACACATGCATAATTACCAAAAACAAGTATTACAAAGTACAGATTATGAGTCAACTGATGTCCAACGTATGGAAATTTATCTACAAATACCTGAAAAAAATAGAGTTTTGAAAGTACATACATTTTTTGTATTTCAGAATGTGTTCAAACTTGGCTGAACCTCCGGGATTTCTGAAACATCAACCTTTTTCACTTTTCTTCTCCCATCTTTAAATTGCCTATAAAATTTCATCACCAGTGTTCTGCTACAGGTACGGACATGGCTAAAACGCATTGATTCATCCTAAAAGGAGGGATGTTTACAGAAATCCAGCCAGATTCAGTCAAAGCAGAGCACAAGCTGCAACATGAAAACCCTACCCCCTCCTCCGAACGCCCTTGTAGTGTCTGTCTAACTGAGCTTCACGTCTCTACTCCTCCCTTAATTTTTCTCTGTCATTTTTTTGGTTTCTATTACCATGTGCTTTTCCTTTGATTCTTTATAAGGCTAAAGAATCCTTTTTCTGACCATAGATTTAATACAGCAGTCTCTTAACCTATTGGTCTAAAAGCAGAGAATCCCTTTGCTCCACCTCCTAACATCTGTCACAAGAGTCAGATTACAAATCAACCCAAATGAGGGGATCAAGGGGGATGTAAGTGAAGAGGTAACACAAGAAAAGGAAAAACCAGTGGTTAGTGGTCAGGTCATCAGGAGAAACCATAACATAGCTTCGATTCTTTATTTGATACAATTGGACAAAGGGATGTCAGGTTAGAAATAACATTCAACTGAATATTTAATGTTTTTCAAAAAAAGGTCTTTCTCATTTCCTAAATAGAAATCCTCTTTAAAAATATAAAATAATAATCCTCTTATTGTTTGATCTATGGAGATTTATTAAACACGTATAGTTATTTTCAATGAAGAAAATAATCCTTTCATCCCCAGTTTTTACATTTCTAATGCCATCCGCAATATTAACAGCGATATACATTAATTACAAACCAACTTACACAATGTATGTAGCTACTTATGTATTTTACTAAACAAATGATTTTATCTTTGATATTTGAAACTTTAGAAACTAACCTGTGACTGCTTTTAATAATAGTTTGTAAATCTTCTACGATTACTGCCGTGGAAAAAAAAATTAATCAGTACCTATTTATGTGCTGCCAAAAATCTCTCTCTAATTTTTTAAATGATGATAAGAGTAGCCTAAGGCAGTTAGCAAACATCTCAGAAATTTCAGTCTAAATGGTTTTAACTTATAACTTTATGCCAAAAAAAAACAAAACCTTAGGTGAAGGAAACATTTAACTAAAGAAACAATAAAAACTTGTAAAACGCTGAATTTTTTAGGTTACATGTGCTTGATAGTTCTCTAATATATACAAGCACCGAAAGGCAATTCAGATCCAACTTAACCCCATTAAAATATTGAAGTTCTCAAAGTGTACAGGGTGTAACCTGATCATAATTGCTGTGAAGGGTGAGAGTTGACTAAATCTTGATGCTAAATCTTGCCATCTGTAGATGCTTTACACAACCCCAGTTGTTTTTTCTAAGTAGGGTCAAAAGTTTACAGTATATTTTTCCACTCATTACCAATCACAAAATTCTTTTACTTTATGTCATCTTTGAACAATTCTCTGAACACTTTTGGTGCGACCCAATCATAAGTTTACAGCATGAGTCCTACCCCCAAATCCATTTTACATTCCGATTACAGATAGTCTTTAATGATGAGGTAAGTAATATTCATTCTCTATTTAACAAAATAGTTCTCCCAAAGACACTGCTTTTAGAATATAATTATTCTAACTCAGACTCCTTTACGAAACCACTGATGGCTTGTCACCCAACAGTCCACATTAAATACACACACACACACACACACATACACACACACGCATTCACACTCAGGACCGCAAAAGAAGCAGGTAAGCGTAAAATATAGTTCTTAAAAACAAATGAGAAAGCACTAACATATAACTGTAGTTCAGCTTATAAAGAATTGTATAAATACTATAAAATCGTGTAAATTTGAATTTTATTTTCAGTATATACAAATTTAATATTTAAAAGAACCTTGAGTCCTATTTTAAAGAGAATAACCTGGCAGTACAAATGACCAAGTACTAAAAACTATTTCATATATAGGAATCTGATATATTAAAGCAAGTTAAATCAATATAATAGCACTCTAATTAAGGAAACATTCCAGCTAACTGAACAGGAACAAGTGAAGAAAATATGAAAGAAATTTTGAATTAATGTTTCTAATTAGCAAGAGCTTTCACATAGACTGAAAAGTAAATTTTCCTTTCCTGATTAATTAGAACATCACACAAAGAACTAGACTCTAATTGGCAATTCTTTCAGAGAACTAGGATGGGACAGAAGTGACAAACAGCAGAAGACATGCTCTCCAATGCAAATAATTGCAACGAAAATTCTGTTACAGATATATGGTGGTTAGAGATATACAGAGAGATGGTGGTTCCTGTGCTTAAAGACCCCTTTTGAAAATTATAAAGGCTATGTAGCTGGCGATATGGCAGAAATAGTTTGGGGGGAAAAAAGCGCACTCTGCTCAAAATAACAGTAAACTTGGCAAAAAGCTTTGTGTCAACTTAGGTATAAGGTAAAATATTGCCTGAAAAGACTTTTGAAAGTATCTAGAATTGTTCCTCTTTCTATTAATGATTCCCCAGTTATCAAAGACATATTTCAACGTTTGCCACTAATTCACATAGGAGAATTTTACGATACACTCAGAGAATACCAGTTTCTTCCTCCAAGATAAAAAGAGGCGCATTACTAATGTGAAATGGATATGCCAAAGTTAAATGAAAAGAGAGAAAAATTAGGAAAGAAATGTAGGACAGGACCCATAACAGCACTGCAATTAAAAAGATAAGGAAAGGAAACTCTCAGGAAAGAGAAATAAATCCTCCAGCCTTTTAGACGAGGGACTTACTCTTAGAGGGGGGAAAAAAGATTAACATTAAAGGGTAGCAAATTGACAGGATTTAAGAAGCAAATTCAAAAATACCGCAGCAAAGATTTCTGAGTGCCAAATTTTAAGTGTAAGTACACCTACTCGTCTCAAAACAATTCTCTGAAATGCTGATACACAGACTTGTCAAAAACAGGTATGCTAGATACACGGCAATTCAAAATTTCTCATAATTTTTCACCCTTTATTAGCCACTAACATTCTACCTTATATTTTGCTATTCCATTTTACAAGTAAAATAATTTTATAATCAATAACAACAACAACAAAAAGATAAGTATAAGTAAAGCCAAAATGCTTTTCATAAAGCAATTTCTGAGATTCTCTCCAGGCAGAACTCAGATGGTTTCTCCACTTTGTTTTGCACATTACTCCCCAATTCCAACCATGGGCAATCTTTGTACCATCGTTTCCTCAGTTTCCTTCGCAAAAGAGACGTTTGCTTTTGTTTTTTTCCTGATTGAATCCTATAAAGACAAAATGACACTCGAGGGCCAAAATGGTTTGCAAATATTTTTGCAGTGAAGTATGAATGACAGACGTCATCTAGGAGTTGGGTGATGCTCAACTCAACTGTCCAATTTCCTTCTGAAACCCTGTACATGGATGTGTGGTTATTTCACCTTCCCAGTTATAGCCTTTCTATCCTGCTGCATTTTTGCTCTACATCATCATCATCACCATCCCTTGCCTGTTCTATTGTTCGGAGAAATAATCTTTTCTTTCCTCTTAAAAAACTCATAAATTTTCTTTGAAGATGTGCAACACACTAAACTTTCCAGTTAAACGGAACAGACCCTGAAAATGTTTAACAACCAAAACCTCCTACATTTTGAGAAAAAATATTTCTAAAATACATTGTTTGTCTTATAGTGTTCTTTGGTAACATATTAATGGCCGTATTAATGGGTAGAGTTGAGTAAAGGTATGTTACTCCTATACCAGATGTTCCATAAATACTATTTTTAAGTCTCCTCTGTAAATTATTAATTTTACATGAATTTGTTAATTATCAGGATTCTCACTGTCTTTTCTTCTTTTATAAATATATCACAACTGCTTTATCTATTCTCCTGCTGTTAGATATTTGTTTTCCAGTTTGTCACTATTTCCTCACTGTCATTTCTTGTTATAGTCTATATGCCTGATTCTACCAGCTCATCGTATAAATAAGGGGTGACTTTACCTCATACTCATATTTGTTATTGAGATACTCACATACCATACAATTCACCCATTTAATGAATACAAGTGAACCAATAGTTCTTGGTATATTCAGAGTTGTACCATCAACACCACAGTGACGTTTAGCACATTTTTATCACTCTAAAAAGAAACCCATACCCACTAGCAGTCTCTCCCATTTTTCCCCACTCCCAGCCCTGTCCCTGGCAACTAATCTATGTTCTATCTCTATAGATTTGCCTATTCTGGACATTTCATATCAATGGACTCATATAATGTGGCCTATTATTACTGGCTTCTTTCACTAAACATGACATCTTCAAGGCTAATCCATTTTGTAGCATGTATCAGTATGTACTGCTTTTTATTGCTGAATAATATTCCATAGGACGTATTTACTACATTTCTCTTTTCATCAGGTGATGAACATTTGTACTGTTTTCTCTCTTTGGCTATTAGAACTGATGCTACTAATCAACATTTCCATATTCGTACTTTTTTTGTAAATACAAGAAATCTGGTAACTAGTTTTTGCGAATGGAATAATGTAGACCATAGGGAAGGAGCCTGGATATTCAAAGGAGACAAAACCAGGCCTTTTGTAGAACCTGGACCAATTCCGCCATCCCTGAGCATCCAATTACTGTGTTCCAGCAGCGAGCAGTCAGACCGCCCCCAGCCCGTCACCTCCATCACCTCTGTCACTACACCCTCGGGTCCCATCATGGTCATTTCATCTGGATTAGTTCCAGCCTCAATGTGTCTCAGCCGCCAGCCTGCCCTTCTCTAGCCCATTCACCCCAGTGCAGGGTATTCCTTCTCAAATACAAGTTTCATCATCTCATTTCTCTGCATCAAATCCTTCAGGGGATCCCCATGGTACTCGAGATTCAAGTAAAAATGCCTTAGCAAATAAAAGAGTCTTAGGTGACCTGGCCACACTTCCTCGCGATCCTGATCTCTAACTCCTTCTGCTGCACCTGTAGGGAACTACTTCAGTTACCCTCTCTCACCACTGGACCTTTGCACATGCTGCCCTCTCTGCGTGGAACTGCCTCCTCCTCCCCCTGGGGGTGCTTTCCCTTAGCTACAGAACTGTTTATCCTCTACCTTCTTGTATGCCATCATCTCCAGGATAGCACTAGCTCCAAGTGATAAAAACTTGTCTTTTCTCATAGCCAGCGGACCCAATATAATGAATGGCATGGAGTGGATTCTCAACACGGTTTTGCAGCTTTGATGAGAAAATGTTACTTCTTGGCATACCAGCATAATTCCTATGAGTAGATAGAACTTTTCGAGGCTCTGGGCTTGAAACATAAAACTGGTAAAGAGACACAAACCTTAATCTTGGCTATCTCTCTTCAATAGAGGTAAGCAACCCTCCACGGTCAGGTCATATGGTTCCCAATGGAACTGACATTCACCCTTCCACAGAGCCCACAGAGCGTGATCAGGGACTAGCCAAAATGCTTGTTTTACCCACCAGGTCCCAGGGCGGGATTGGTTCAGAAATGGGTGGGTAATAAAATGTGGGCCAGTGAGTCACTGCTGTGCTTTTTGCTGGAGCTATCAGAAAGGAAGTGCTCCAGGGAGGACGGCTGGCTCAGTTGGTTAGAGCGCGAGCTCTGGGCAACAGGGCTGCCGGTTCGATTCCCACATGGGCCAGCGAGCTGCGCCCTCCGCAACTAGAATGAAGTCAATGAGCTGCCGCTCAGCGAGCTGCCGCTCAGCTCGCCGCCGATGGCTCAGTTGGTTGGAGCTCGGACTCTCAGCCACAAGGTTGCTGTTTAGACCGAGGGATGGTGGGCTGCACCCCTTGCAACTAACAATGGCAACTGGACCTGGAGCTGAGCTGCGCCCTCCACAACTAAGACGAAAAGGACAATAACTTGACTTGGAAAAGTCCCAGAAGTACACACTGTTCCCCAATGAAGTCCTGTTCCCCTGCCCCAATAAAATCTTTAAAAAAAAAAATTTACTTAGTGTTTTATATAAACCCAAGTGTTAAAGATTCCTCCCTATTGTTTTGCAGGGCAATTTACAATCTAGTTGGGTTAGGTTTGGAATGTAGGAATCACCATGGACAGCCCACATAATCCAGGCACTTCCAGCTAAATTTGTAACCAGCAGTTATTTTTCTGTCTTTGTGGCACTTGAATTCCACCACCAAAAGCTATCCCTTATTTCTGTGTTTCATTTCTACCTATGCCTGTCGTAATGATCTAGAACACACAGTAGGGTTGTGGACTGCATAGCAAGGTAACCAGAAGGTCAAGGGTGTCGAGATGGACAGCAGTAGGCCCCGTGTCCGTTACCCTTGCCACACTGCACACCTACCACAACACTTCACAATACCTTACATTTGTTAATACATTCCTTTATAATCCCATTTAGGTAACTTAATGTTTATCTGCCATTTCTCTTACTACATGGTGAGATGCACATGGAACAAAGGCCATGCATATTGCTTCTGTATAACTTAAACATTCCTGCTTTACTGTGTGCACAGTAACTGCTCCAAAAATGAATACAGACCAAATTGGCTGGGGAATGAAAAACAAATCGGGGCCTTTTCCTAATTGAGAAGTTCCATTTGCATCACTAGAGGAGGCCCTACGTTATACTAGAAAGAGAACAGAACTGGGAAATATACAGCCCCAAGTTGAAATTTTAGAGTTACCTACCTCACTATATGACTCTGATTAATCTCTATGAGCCTCAGTGTATTCATCTATAAAATGGGGATAATTCTCTCCCAAGCTGATATTAAGAATTTGATTAAATAAAATACATATTAAGGACTAGCAGAATGTAGGTATGTAAGAAGAGCTTCCTTCTTAGAATTCCTTTATATTTTGATTTATAAAAATATTATTTCCACATGTTATTTTAAAAGAATGTGGTCAAGTTGCTAGTAGAGGTCATGTGAAACAAACTTTTTTTTTTTTTAAGTTTTATTGAGGAATATTGGGGAACAGCGTGTTTTTCCAGGACCCATCAGCTCCATGTTAAGTCATTGTTTTCAATCTAGTTGTGGAGAGCGCAGCTCACTGGCCGATGTGGGAATTGAACCAGCAACCTTGGTGTTATGAGCACTGCGTTCTAACCACTGAGAAACCGGCCGCCCAAAACAAACTTTTTAAGAGAATAATGACCATGATTTATAATATAAATGCTCAAAAGTAAAAATTTTAGAGCTAGATTTAACCAGTGATTTAAGAAACAATATGAATTATTAAAACACTGAAAGCATATTTCACAGCATTAATTAAATTATAACTTCATTATGTATATGCTTAAAAACAGCTTTAAAAGAAAACAAGGTAAGTGGTAGCTGTGAATAAATTTAAGGTGGTAAGTAATTAAACCTCTGTGTTCATGATGAATACTGTTAATTACATCACAAAAACTCATAAGCAACTAAAAACACCATGTACTTATCCTATAGAGCAGTTATACTTTCCTCTATATAAAAAAGAAAAAAAAAGTAGAGAAAATGTGAGAGGGATAGTGGCCTAATTTTTTAACATTTTGTAAAATGTAAATGCCATGTCTGTTAATTTAGATTGTGATTATCTGAAAAAAGTATAGTCAACATGAAATATAAATTGTATTTGAGTTGAAATTAAGTTTTTAAAAATAATTTAAAAGGATTCTCTAGTGACTCTTAGAAATGTAGAAATACAGTTTTTTGCTAAATAAAAATTGAAATTTGCTCTGGAATTGAACATTTTCTTCTCTTTGTGTGAGAGTATCATAGGACTTATTATGGGACTTCCAGGGAAATACTTTTAAAGCTTTTTTTTAAATAATTGAGGAAAACTTCTAAAGTTATTTTAAAAGAGAGGAACATGAAAAAGTATGTGGGCTAGGCCCCTTTTCCATCCTTCAAAACAAAATAACCAGTGTTACTAGAACATCTAAACACAAATCTCATTGAATGAATTATCTGTGTAACCTCATTTGAAGCCAAAGAACGGGTTACCATCATTTCTGTGACCTTCATTTTCCTTTATTAATTAATCAGTCACATAGTCACTCTGGTATGATACACAATTCAGTACCTTACGGGCTGTCAGTTTGGCTGCTGGCCACAACGAGAAGGGCCTGAACGCCCTCACTGCAAGGGAGGGCACAGTAAACAGTGCTAAGCTTTGTCACATCCTCTCCCACACTGAGGTTAACTTGACACTTTACTTTGACATTACTAAATTGTTTTGTTTGTTTGTTTTTTTGTTTTTGTTTTTCGGCTTTGATGGTCTGGTTTTAAAAAAATTTTTTTTCAAGAAAAACTTTCACAGGCGAAACACTTCCAATGACAGACAGACTGGGTTTGAATCCCAGTTCTGTATCTAACTAGATAATTAAATTAGGTGCACGTCACCGGGCAAGTCGCTGAAACTCTCAGTGCCTTCCTTTCCCCATTTCAAAAATGAGATCATAAAAGCCGCTGCTTAATAGGTTTTTTTTTGGAGGGTTATGTGGATTATGCTGAGAAGAGCTTAGAACACTACTCGATAAGCACAATGTGCATGCTGGCAATTACCAATGGTCTTTCAGTTCCAAGGACTGTCTATTCCCTTTGTACTATGACTGAAACAGGATCTGTGTTGGTAATACTTGGTGCTACACTCAGGTCTCTGCATGGAAACCACATTACTGATTGGCCTGTAACTATGAGATTTCATCAATAGAAATAAAGCGTACATTTAATTAAATAGATGACTTAAATATGTATGTTTTAATGTGTGTTCATGTCCTACTTTCTACCTTTTTGGGGTCCCATCATGATTATTCATCTTTGGTAATATAGTAATGTTTTTTAAAAATAAAACAAATGCATATACCGGGGTGCCAAAAAAATGATACACATGACTTGCATTCATCTTTTGTTATGGGCATATATGGAGTAGTAGACTTATAACACAGTTTTTTTACTTTCTTAAAATGCATATACATTTTTTTTGGCATCCTCTGTATTTGATGACATTGATGCAGAAAAGTTACATGTTGCATGTGTGGGGAGCTATAATGTTAAAGATGTTCGGTGAATAAAACAATGAAAAAACAAAACATTAACTGACATGTTGCTCTATATAATGAAAAAAATTTTAATGAAGTAGGATGCTTCTAACTGAACTGCCTTCACATTATTGATTTATATCTTTTGAGTACTTTCTACTGATAAAGCTCATTTTGTAGCATCTGATGGGATCAGTTAATCAAAGCTTTCCTTTTCCGAGATCGGAATCATTTTCCCCACTTAACTAGTACAGAAGGCAGCACAAAACGTGTTTGAATTGTTACAAGAGTCAATCAAAAGTAGATGAGTTGAAAGACACAAGGTTCTGCTTCACTACCTACATTATAGCCCAAGATATAAAATCCAAACGCTTTGAAAATAAAAAGTGGTTTACTCTCAACTTCAAATCAAAGAGCATTTAGACACCATCAGAACAAACTTCACAATCTAACACAAAGAATTTATTCAGTTTAAATTGATACGACACATGGAAAAGCCAAGAACAAGGTCTTGCCAAAAGTAATAGTAAATGTTTGTTTTTCCTTTTCTCTCTCTGCTCCTCAAGCTAACCTATATGTCTGCTTCAAAACACTGTGAAAACTTGTACGACCTCCTGGAACCTCATTGTGGTCTGAAAACAAACGCTCAGGTATGTTAATTTCATAATCAGCTCTTGAAACTTCTTAGGAAACAGGACCCCTAATCAATAGAGACCTCCGTATAAACAATAATTTAATTAAAAGGAACACTGAAATAGAAATATCACAATAAGCCAAAGACATAAAATTTACTGGGATAAATCAATAATAAATGCCTCTTAATTCCTACCCCGAAAATGAGACCCGGTCAAGAAGTGAGTGCATGGCCCCTGGTGTCCTAGACGCCACAGGGACACGAGGACGGCCATCTCGGCAGAAGGTCTATGGGGACTCTGTCTAGAGCCGCAGGCAGCATTTGGGTCTGGGGTTCAACAACTTTAGTGACCAGCCACTGGGGTGGGAAAGGAGAGAGTTTTTGTTTTTGTTTTTTCAATTTTTCCTTTTAAAACTAAGGCGGAGAAAAAGATGAGAAATAGCTAAATGTAGCGAGCACAGATTCAGGTTTAAAACAACATGCACTGGCATTCAGGATACGTTAAAATAAAAATAAATCTAAAAGATAGCAGTAGTTTACAAAAGGCTATCATTTCATATTTTCAAAAGATACTTTAAAGAGAAAGTTTGAACCTGACCTTGACATATAATATAAAAATGCCAGTAAACAAGTTCAAAGAAGTAATAACTTTCATGTTAGACAATAAAGACTTTATGAAACTTTGTAGATATTTTGAAGCAGCAGCATTAAACACCTACCTAACTTCCATATTAGAGAATACTTAAGTGTTACAAAGCACAGTTTCAAAGAAAATCTGAAATCTAGATTCCGCTGGGTTAATAAACCAAAATCTACTATTGTATATTAATAAGACTCATGAAATCACTTAATTTGTCTAATTTAAGTCAAAGTAATTTTACATTTCTATTCTATTCAAATATGATAGCACAAGTCACCACCGTATGGTTCTCAAAACACATTAGTTCAAAACTATCTTCTATTTCCACACTCTATCTTATAACCTAGGAAATAGAAGTTTGTTTTCTGGACTGCAATAAAACTGCCATATAAAAGGAAGAATTAGAAATCTAGATCAAATAAGTTTTTTAATGACAAAGAATTGAAAGAAACTAAAAGACCAACTGTTTCCTTCTGGCTCCTGCTTTGCCTGTTCTAATTTAAACCACCAGGTTCAATAATTGATACAGTTGTTTCCTTTAAAGATTTTTTTTATATAGTTTAGGTAAAGACTTAACAGTCTCAGTATATGAATACAGGCTTTGGCAGGTCTTTTACAAGCTTCCCCACACCTCTTTCCACTCAAGTTCACCCTGGCCTATCACACGCCTGCTTTTTCAGTCCTTTGCACTTCTCAAGGGGGTGCAATAAACCGGTGCTCCAATCCTGTGATATTGGTAGGTAACAAATTTTCAGTCCTTTACGTTCAGACCACAAAATTTCAAGTGTATGATTTCTGCTCATGAAATTTATGTAACTGGGACCAAAAAGGCCGAAACTGTTGGTTTAAATAAAGAAAATTCCTCGAATTATTGAATTCTACATCAATTCAGTCTTTTTGAATACTTCAAAGAATAGTGAAGACAAACGATTCTACAGACTATGGCACCACAAAATCAGCCTCGCGTGGAGGTATGTACTGAAGATATCCTCCAAAATTGGACAACACACAGTCATAGTATATGGTTAAATTCCATTTGGCCATTGATAAATGCTACATACTCCTCACTCTCCCTTTGCTCTTTTTGGATGGTAAGGCAGAGGTATAGCTGTGAGTAGGCCAAAATACACATTTCCATTGCTTGTAGACACCCATGAATCATTCATGAAGTAGAAAACAGTGCTTAGACAACCTAATGCATGGAATTAGGTTAAAATCACAATCTGCAAAATTTACTGTTCACTTCTCCACTTTCCTCCAGTTTTTCTGTGTTTCAAGTTAGCAATAGAAGTCCCAATGGAAATATCTATATCCTAATGCCAAATGACGGGGAAAAAAGAAAACCTACTTAATTTTATGGATACGGATAATTTTGTAAATAAATGTTTAATTTATCCATTACATTCAGATGCTGTAAACAGTGGGAAATAACATCCATGATTTGAGCTTCTAAAATAAACTATGAGATGTTTAATGGAAGCAGCCTGATTTTATTAGCAGTTTTAACTTGAAGGCGATTCTGGTAAGGTCTGCTGACTCAAACTGAACACCTGCCAAGAAAATAACATATATCTGTCACTTTCCTTCCAAAGGGAAAGTGAACCGCGTAGTTAAAAATCCTACTAACTGACCCCAAATCAAACGCCATGTTGTTGTTTTTTCCTGAAGTTCCTATGATAGCTCTTATGGGAAATTCTGCTAATCAGAGACTTTCTCCTTAACACTAACAACTCTACTATCCAGATAAGTAAAATACGTAAGTCTGAATTGAAATCTAAAGGCCAGTAACACAAAAAGGCAGGAGGATGCGCATTTTCTTAACCACCCGCCAATGACTTCTCCCGCGGCCTTGCACACAGACACCTGTCTGCAGGAAGTGCAGAAAGGCACGGCTGAGAAATCCGGGTCCACTCTAGTTTTCTTAGAAGAGTCTGACTCCAGCGTCACCTCCCTCCTTCCTCTAAGACACACTAACTCAGAAGACCTCTACAAGGTATAGGGAGCTGATACTTTTAATTTAACTATTTCCAATGAATACCAGCTATGCCAACTGAGGTCACACTGAAAAACTTTCAATGAAAAACACAAATGGTACTCTCACAGTAAAACAGCTCTCAACTGAAACTCAACTTTTATAATCCAAGAAACACCCTTATTTTATGTAAAAATGTTTTGAAATTGCTGTCTGTAATTCTAAATTTTGCCGTTCCAGAATTTGGATTAACCAAAACATCAGGTTCTCTTGGATTTCTAGTCCATTTTTCAGCAGTGTACTATGCTTACAAAGAAGCATCACTTTGCTGGGCTGTACCTATGGAAACAGCAAGGCTACCGTTCGAAGTGAAGGCTGCCTGGACTGACTGTCTCCTGCTCACTAGTCTGAGGTGTGTGCCTTCCCAGAAGCACACTCTGAAACCACTATTAACTCCACATACACAAACATTCACTTACGACAGACAGCTTTTGTTGTTGCTTTTGCCTTAACCTCTGGCCATATGGATAGATTAGGACTTTCGGTGGGAACAGACGTGTAATTCAAAATTCAATGCTCAGATTTTTTTCCTTTTTGAAAAAAATAAGAAAACCTAAATTCATTGTAAAAATACTTAGTAAGGACATACAGAGTTAAACTTGCATTGATATTCCTTTTCCAGTTTAATAATTTTGGGTAATTATTCTTTGTATTTCCCACAACACTTAGCATAGGCTAGCACAATATAATTAATAAATATTTCTGAAAAGGAGAGTCAGAAAGGAGGCATGGCCGGAATGCAAAGGGAAGGTGGGTTAATGGTGCTGAATTATTTAGTTTTATGGGGGAAACTAGGCCAATCTGTTTACACTCATGGGTGCATAAAAAAGGAGGAAAGTAGAATAGTAAAATGTTTTAAAAACTGGCCTATCATACCAATAGTTTCTAACTGGTGGCTTTGTATCAGTAACACCCTTTGGGAGGTAATTCCATCTGACCAATAAGCCTATTTTGTTCTGAATCCATTCCACACACTGAGAGCTGAGTGGTCTACCCAGCGGGGCTAGGATTCGCATTCCAGTTTGAATAACTGAGGGCATTTTGGCAACTGTTAAAATAGTTGTTCTTTTCCAGATCACACTGTCTACCATGCTGGTATTTGAAGGAAATGACCACAAAAGTAGCAATACAATTAAATGTCAGCAGATTTTTGCTAAAGCAGAAGATAGATGTTTAAATAGTCTATATTTTTGTTTAGATGAATATAGATTTTCAGCGGAGAGTACTCAAAGCCTCAACTGTATAGCTCAAATCAAGCTGCCCGGCACTGGAATTTACACATCTACTGTATTTCCCCGAAAATAAGACCATGTCTTACGTTGATTTTTGTTCCAAAAGATGTATTAGGGCATATTTTCAGGGGATGTCTTATTTTTTCATGTACAACAATCTACATTTATTCAAATAAAGTCATGTCATCTTCTTCTGGAACATTGTCATAACGTACTAAACGCATCCGTCTGGCTGACAATCTTAACTGGGGCTTATTTTCGGGGTAGATCTTATTTTTAGGGAAACACGGTATCAGTTAAACCAGATACATAAGCACAAAACTTTTCACATCTATGAACAAAGAAGGAATTCAGAGGCAACAAACGTTCATTTGAAATGTACTTTAACCATGCCATATCCAATATGGACATAATTTCTTTTGTATCTTGATATGCTGAATATAACTTTTAGTATTCAGCATTTAGTATATAACAACAAAGGATACCAGTATCACAAGAAGTTTGTTATGCTTCATTGTAACTTTGGAGAACTTCTCTCTCCACATTATTATCGCAGAATTGGGCTCTGCCTTGCTATTCGTGAACAATTCTTCACCCACTTATCCCAGCCCGAATCCTCCAACATAGAGAAAGTAAACTGATAAATAAATACAAAGTATATGTGAATCCGCAATGAGCTCAGTTTTCCACAGTGAAGGGAAAATTACCTTTTAAGACTTTATTGTCAAACAGATTTATCTGATGCTTGCTTCTGTTTTGACTATTAATTCTAATAGAAGTTTATGGGATAACTTTTAAAAGGCTTAAAATGTGAGACTGGAATGGAAACACTGATATAGCTATAGATTAAGAAGCACAATTTGTTCTGTTAAATAAATTTTTTCTTTTTAATTCAAACTACAGAATTCTCTTTTCATATACTCAAACCTGGAATTTGCATTTCCACTCATACATCCTTTTGGGAAGTGTGAGACAGAATAATTCACCTTATTTCCAAGTCAAAATTTTAAGATGCATTCAACAATGTTGCCTTCAAGAACACTTTGTCCACAATTTATACGTTTAAGGCTCAAAATATTTTTATATAATATGTCCTACTCAGCCTTGAAAATAAACTAAATAAGGAAAGCTGAAGTTCTGTTTGAACAAACTCTGTTCTATCTCAAAGCTATGCCACTTCACTTCTTAAATAATTAGAAAGTTTCCCCCAGGGATATAAATTATTGCACTTTCCAAGATAAGTAATCCTATAGTCATTGTGTTTCACACAACCTGCTTTCTGTAGGAAAAGTGTAACAAACCACTGATGCCACCTGTAATCTGAAATTTTTAATACTGCAAGGGATAAAGAACGCTGATTCATAGAGTGCTACATTTATAATGGAAAAAGGAATCCAGACGGCTTTCCCCAAAGGTCCTGCCCCCCAAAACGTTGAGTATGAAATGAAACGGCCAAGTGGAAATTTAAATTGTGTAAGTAGTCATTAAATTTCAAATGAGTCGTCATGTTTCATAGTTTGAAATAAAGGTTAAAAGTTAAGACCTGCTAATGAAATATAAGCAAAATAATGTTTGACTTTTAAATTAATTTTGAAGTCCTCAAATATGAATATGATTTTCCTGTATTACAATGACCACAAAGAGGCTTGTATTCAAGGCTATTTAGGCAGAAAATGGAGCTCAGTGGTTAAGATCAAGGTCTTTAGAGTGGCAAGCTGCCACTTACTTGACATGACCTTGGAAAAGTCACTTAACCTCTCTAAGCTTCAATTTCCTTATTTGTTATTCTGAAGATAACTGAAAAGCACTTACAGAATACCTGGCACACTAAGAGAGTAGTAAGTAATGGCTGTTGTTATTAGTATTATCAAAGCAATTTCTGGAAATTACACTTAGTAAATTCGATGTAAATGAAAAATGGCTGTATAATTCCTAAAATTTTACTAAAGAAAAAACCTAAAGGTGAGATTTAGTTCTTTCTATAAATGAAAAATGGTGGCAGGAGAGACCAATGCCTAAAGAAAGTAAAAGAGATCAAAACACAAAACATACAAGACAACAGGAGACAAGAACTAGCAACATATATCCTGGAACACTTCAAAGAAAACTAAGTGCCATGGGCACACGGAAAGGGGCACTCAGCTCATGCCGAGGACTGTCTTTGATAACGAATTCAAACATCAATATAGAGGGCAGAAAAATTTGGCAAACTGGAAACAAAATTAATTCAGTTACATTTTGTATTCAGTGGCAGATAGTGGGAAAAATTTAATTTATTTGGTTTTCTGAAAGTAAAACTGGACAGTTTCCAAGCCCACTGTGTTCTCTATAAAGATACCACAAAATATATCCAATATGGTAGAATAATCCAGTAGGGAGCTGAGAAGCTCCACACTTGCTTCAGGTTTGTCTGTTACTTGATCATGAGAACTTCCTAGGGTGGTGACAAAATAAATACAGAATTGGAAGCATTATCCTCTGAAATCTACCCTGATTAAGCATATTTGCGTACATAAAATATGCAAAACAGGTAATTTCTCATAATGTTTAAGAGCTATATACTTTTAGTATATCTGACATAAATTAATTTCATATTTAGAAATCAGTATAAGGAACTATGTCTGGTTTATATTTACAGATGCACAGTTCATTGACTCTGAATATAAATATTCTTAATGTTTATTACCCAATAATTACTTTAACAAACATTTATTCAGTCTTTCCTGCATATCAGGCACTATTCTAATGGATAGGGAGAATGTTTTTAGCAAAACAAACATAGTCGCAATGTTTATGGAGCTTATATTCTAGTAGGGGAGATGATAAATAATAAAGTATTATGATAAAAATAAATCAAGGTTGTATGATAAGGAATGATTGAGAAGCTATTTCAGACTGGTTGGACAAGAAAAGCTTGCTCGTTAAATATAAAACATCCATCTCCATAAGACTGAAATTTGCTGCCAAAATCTATAGTAGCTATTCTTTTATGTACATATAAACATGAATGTAAACATTTTGCCAGTCTATGAAATTACAATTCACTTCATCCAATAGGTGTAAGTAATCTTCACAATTTCACACAGTAAACACTGGTAAACAGACAGGGTCATTTTACCTTCAAATGTCATTTCCAACACATTCATAGAGACTTTTCATAATAAAACAGAAAATTTAGACAAATATATTTTTCTTTGTTTTATATTTTATATTTATTTACATACTATTTTGCTGAACTACAAGTAGACTATTTTAAATATTTTCTTTTACTTAAACATCAAAATATTCCAACAATAAGACTTAATTGTCACTCACCTGTGCCTGTACACAGCGCAGAAGATCTATAAATTTGTAGCCAAATCCAAGAGAAATCTGCAATACAAACAAACAAATAAACACGAATGAATGAATGAAAGAAGGAAAAAGAATGCAGAATCCTGTTAGACCTATTAGAATGGATGTGATTTTGACAACCAACGTTAAGTAACATTCATCAATAACAAGTCCCCATTAAATAGCATGGTAAATCAAGAAGTAGACTTGCTGTATTTGTACAAGATAGTATTAAACACGTACGGTCACATTTCACTGCGAGTTATGAAATGTCTACCCCACAAATGTTGAGAGTCTGCCATAACACTTAGTTCACTTTCTTGTAGCTGCCTGACTCGTCACTCGTGCCGAAAGCTGAGGAAAAGCAAAGAAGGCCCGAGCTCCCCCTCTCCACACGGCGCAGTGTGCAGTAAATGTTTGCTGAATAAATAAGCAAATCAACTTCACACAGTTACCTTTGTTTGCTGTAACGTATACTTTACCTATATGGAATTGAGAGGCTTAAGATTACTGAAAGAAAAATGTTAAGTCCTAATTATTGAAAGAAGTAAAAAAGTGCCTTGAATGACCTATCTCAAGAAAAGGTCTTGAGTAAAAAGATGTAAAAATGATCCTATGTAGGACAGCCGTAACAATTTGCAAGAGCAAATGTGGGTAAGAAAAGGAAGAACTGGATGTCTGCAATCAGGAGGGCAACTGCTCACCAAGTTTCTTCTGGGTGTGTATCTTTGGGAACAAAGAACTTAATAATGAAGGCCCTGCAGCGTTTTCTCTGATACGCACGGGAATCACTTCCACTGCACCCGAGAAGTTTGTTTCCCAGACGCATGTGAGGAGTACGAACACAGCAAACGTGTGCTTATCATATAGTCTGTGTGTGTTCGTGGAGACTACTTTTGTGTATTTTACAGACCTGAGAAAAATGGCTTGAATGCTACTAGTAGCAGTATGTCTTTTTTTTTTTAACCATTATGTACTACTGGACTTAACAGCTTCGAGGAATAATTTTACAACTGAGCTACTCGATTTTTTTTTCCTTCAGGTGACACAAATCAGTAATAAATGACACTTTGATTAATTGTCAAAACTTAAAACAGCATCAACTCTCTTAAGAGCCCTTTACTCTTTAGAATAATAAATAGAACCTAATTATAGAAAAAAGCTAATGTAACTGGTAATTTAAATCCAAATTACCATTTTTCTAGGGCACTGAAAACATCCGATTTCATACTCTAAGAGGTATAAAGAGAAAAAGACAGAGAAAAAAATTGCATTTTGACTTTTTACCAGGACCTGATCAGCCTGGAGATGGTCATATGTAATGACATACAGCTAGGGGATCAGAGATGATTCATGAAAAACAAAAAGAAATCTGCATGCAAATAAGAAGTTATCACAGTAAGTAAAACGAATGGATTCTGCTCCAGTGGCAGGCAGTGTGCAATAAAGTGTTATGTAATAGGAGCCATCCATTCCTCCCAGCAGGGCTGGGGTAAATGTATTCATTACGCTGGCCTACTTAAGCCTATTATAATTCTATACCAACAACTAATTTGCTCAAGGACATCACATTATGAAACAATCAAGAGCTAAAACTTGTGATATGAGTAGGAATGATGATATTCAGCTCTTATTGCTTGATCTATACTACTCGGTGAGTTTTTATTAATATGCTAATATGAGGGGAAAAGAGCAAGGCACCCATGCCAGGGGAAGGTACAGAAGAGAGACAAGAAGATAAAAGACACATGAAGATGTGGATGATTTCCACAGGATATAATAGAGTATCTTGGTGCAACATTTTAAAAAGGAATTAATAAAATACTTAAACACAGAATTACAAAATGTTTTATAAGGTGCTAAGGGAAAATAATAGCCATTTAACAGTAGTACAGGCAATAATTCTATAATAAATTAACATCCCACTACGCTTCCATCAGCCCTGGGAGTTTTCACAAAGCCTTAGGGATGTGTTTCCAGGGAGGGAGAGGGGAAGAAGCCTGCCCTGGGCCTGGCAGAGTGACCAAAGGAAAAGACAGGAATCTTGCAAGAGAAGGCAGAGGGATACATATCTTTTTCTGTCTTACCACCACTACTATTTCCACCGTATGAAATAAAAAGATACACCTCCTCTCCACAAAGCAATAGGTCACTATTAGAAGACAGCCCGGGACGGCTGACAGAACCTAGGGTGAAGCATCAATCATCAGACAGACCAGCTTTCAAAACCTGGCTTTATCTTGTCACTACCGCTGCTGTGAATACTGTCTTATCACTAGAGCAGCTGAGGTATGTGACTTGGGAGTATTTCTGTGGAATCAACTATAAAATGAGGACATTAATAGCCTCTTTGCAGCACCTTGAAAGTATTAAATGGAAGTATTCAATTTAGAATTACACAAAGCACCTGGTACATAGTAGGCATGGTAATTAGGGTCCTGCCAAGAATGATCCTGTCGAGTGCTGCTCGCTAAGACAGGTAACTCAAAAAGTGATGAAAACTACTCATAGAAACTTCAGGCCTACCTGCCTCCAAGTAGAACTGATTTTCCCTGCGATGTCCTAACGACTTTATCTGCCCATAACCGTCCAGAGACACACAAAAACATGGGAAATTTTTGAATCGGGGCCACTTTAAAACTACATCAAATGTTGAAAGATACTACCTGGTTTCAAATCTTACTATAAAATTGCAGTAATCAAAAGAGTGGGTATTGGCACACGAATAAACAGGAGAAGAGAACAGAGTACAGAAATAGGCCCACACATTTATATCAGTTCATATTCAACAAAGGTGGCAAGGCAATTCAACGAGGAAAAGGCAGTCTTTTCAATAAATGGTGTCCAAAACTGGTTATACGTACAGAGGGGGCGGCGGGGGAAGAACCTCAACCTTTACCTTGCATTGTGTACAAACATTAAGTCAAAACAGATAGGGTCATAGATCTAAAAGCAATAACTAAAACTTTACAAAGCTTGTAGAAGAAAGTACTTGGAGAAAAATTATTGTGGATGAGGCAAAAAAAGGCTTTAGATATGACACCGAAGTAAAAGAAAAAAAAGACCATAAAAGAAAAAAAAAAAAATTGAAATCCATTAAAACTAAAACTTCCGTTTTGCAAAATATGTAATTTTAAAAATAAAAACAGAAGTCACAGATTGGGAGAAAATATTGGCAAAATAATTATCTGATAAAGTGCATGTGTTCAGAATATATAAAGAGCTAATTATCAGATAAAGGATGTCTATCTAGAATACATAAAGGTCTCTTACAACTCAATAATAAAACAAATAATTCAACTCCTTGAAATGGGGAAAATAGTTGAGGATATTTTATGTATGTATATCATAGAAGACATACAATGGGAAAAGTACTAAATACCATTAGTCAATAAGAAAATGGAAATTAAAACCAAAACAAAATATTCTAGCCATTCAGTAAAATGTGGAAAGGGTTGACAGGATATGATGAAACAATCACATCCCTTGCCGGTGGGGAAGTACGATGGTATGGCCATTTTGGAAAACAGTTTAGAAGTTTCTCACCATATGACCCGACAATTTCACACCAAGGTGTGTTTTCATTTCTCTGGGTACAGGTGACCACACAAAGAGTTGTACATCAATGTTCCTAGCAGTTATGTTCAGAACAGCCAAAAACTGGAAACAAGTCAAGTGTCTATCAACTAGAGAATGTGTTTTATAGGATTCATACAAGAAATACCACTCAGCAATAAAAAGGAAAGAATTACTGATATATGCAACAACATGAATAAACTTTAAAAACACTGTGCAAAATGTAAGAAACCAGACACCAAGACAACATATTATATGATTCCATTTACTTGACATTTCTAGAAAAAAGTAACACTACAGAGACAGAAAACAGACCAGTGGCGTCCTCGGTCAGGAAACGGATTTGGGGATGGACTAAAACGGGCACAAGTGAACTTTTGGGGCTGATACAATTGTTCTAAAACTGGATTGTGGTGATGCTAAATAAAGTAAGACAGATAAGAAACCTGAGACTCACACAACTATATAAACTTACTCAAACTCCTCCTTGAATACATTTAAAAGGGTGCATCGTATGGTATGCAAATTATACCTCCCCTTTTTAAATGCTAGAAAAAATGTAAATGACATTTTTAAATGGACCCCTGTGGCCCTGCTCCTTCTTCCTAGGTGACAGCTGAGATTGCTATGTGAGTCAAGGGACCCAAGGAACAACGGTTCCAGCACCAGAAGGCGGGGTGAACACCGGCCAAGTAGAGCATCAACGAGCTGCACAAGTAACAGCACAACAGGGAGGCAAACATCAGGACCGAGCCTGCATCACACATAAAAAGACCGCTGGCAGCATTAAAGCTACAGGTGGGTGATTTTTTTTTAAAGGTGGGGAGGGTGGGAAGAGCATATGCGCAATATTTTGTTTTATTATATATTTTTAATTTTTTAAATGAATGGACAGAGCCACAGGAAGCAAAGTAGGCCGGGAAGAAGACGAAGTGACATCTGTAATAGCGAAAAGAGCACCTTATGCTGCTGCTAGAATGGGAGGCGGGCCCTATTTTGCTGTTTTGGTTTAATACCACCACCAACAATAATAACACTAATAGCTATTATTTATCGAATGCTTATTTTGTGAGAGCTCTGGGCAGAGGGCTTTATATGTGTTACTTCATTTCATCGTCCTAACAACCCTGTGAGGTAGGCACTGCTACTATCCTCAGCATTTCATAGATACAGAAACTTAACCGAGAAGTCCTTGGTCCAAGGTCAGAGCTAACGCAGTGGCAAAGCCTGGATTCTAACCCAGGGTCCACGAGCAGGTTGTTCCCAAAGTTCACTGTTTTGACAACACCCTCAGTCTGTCAACTCGATTTGAAAAAGAAGATGGCAAAAGCGTGATCAACCTGAAACCTGCCTTCCTGAGGACTCTCACATGGTACAAACAAGAACAGCCACGCTGAGTCCCCACATCGCCCACCCCTGGCTGACACTGTGATTGAAACTTGACATTATTTTTTACTGACCCAAATGGAGCCTCACAATTTTCTCAATCAATGTTGCCACCAATCAAAGGAAGTATCACCAATACATCAATGTTGGTACGCAAATGAAAATGTATTTGCTAACTGGAACAATCAACTTGATTTTTGACAGAGTATGTGGCACATGCTATTGAAAGGACTAACCAAAGGGGAGCCCTGCAACTGCCCTACTTCATGTCCCGACACAGGGCCTACTACTGGTCTTCTTGTTCTTTGGCCAGCACCACCCCAGTCATCAAGCCAGGCAGACAGGTGGGTAGAAATGAAGAGGACATGGGGAAAGGGAGAAAAAGCTAGAAGTACCACTCTAATCACTTGAGAGTTTTCAACAGTTCCAGCCAGGGATATCTGGAACATAACCCCACCATAAGCGTACACCCATAATGCATGATTAGTACAATAATTATTTTTCCATTTCTTCCTCAAAAGCGCAAAAACTCCCAAACAACTGAACGTAAAACACACCTTTAATTCAGAATGTTTCAAATCACATAATATCAAAAGGAAAGTTAGTTTCAGAACTTAACTATGAGAACTACTTAAGCTCATTAAACAGGACATTATATTTCTATTTGATGTATATTTTATATAAGAAGTCCTAAAACATAGCTTTCATGTGTTTTTAATAAAATATTGTAATATTAAAATCCCAACGTTCTGGTGGTACAGAAGCCTTAAGAATGTAAAGAATGTGTACTACATATGCAAGGTAAAAGTCTTCCCCAATGATTAAGCTGATGGCGCTAAAAATAACATCTAGACGGCAGAAGAATAACTTATAAGATAACTGGATATATATATATTTCAGACAAGCTTATGCTTTCTTTCTTTGTTTAAAGGGCTCTACCTCCACTTCAGACAATGACTCTTAACTAATAAAACTCTTTAACAAGTAATTTTCATTTTTCAAAGTTTTTTTTTAAGAGGGTCAGTGGTCTCATGTCAAAACCTCTTAACATGACATTTAGCTGCGGTGACTTCTGTATAAGCATTAATAACCCTCTAATTATTGTCTCCAACTATTCATTCTGCCTATTATACATGTAACTTAATTCATACAGAGAAATCTTCAGTTTTCTAAATCTGGTGCTTAAAATCAATTGAAAGTCGATTTTAAGATGTTCTTTTGTTATTTTAATTCAACTTAACAAAATACTTTAAAAAGTACAATTAATCATAAGTTAAACAAGTAGCAATTTAGATTTATAACTTCATTTAGTAAAACTTTTCATCGATACTAAATGTAGTAATTCCTAAGCCATAATTAAAATACATACATAAAAAAGGATATGTCATCAGTTTAAAAATTCCTAAGCTGCGGTAGGTACGCATACACAATTGGTACATGTGATATAGTGAAAACAACATACCCATCAAATCTGCAGAGCTCATAAAACCATTCCTTTCAATTATGTCTCTCACATCCCGTGGTCAGAGCCAATACAATCAAGCAGCTATCATAAAACAGTAAATCTCCAAAGAGTAGTATTCCTGCCCAGAGACAGACCCAGAAGAAAACTGAATCTCACATACGCAAGTTGCATGTGCAATGCTCAACTCTGGAAGCGGGCTAGAGACACCAACTTTGCAGTCACTTGCCTGAAAAAAGCATTTAAATCATAGAAATGCTTAAGCTCTCCTAAGGAGAAGTAATAAAGAATGGAGAGCAGGGAGTCTGGAACTAAGCCCTAGGGAACTCCGACATTTAAAAATTACGTAGAAAAGGAACTGGCCAGGGAGCACGGGAAGAAATGAGCTAAGAGGCAGGAGGACCAGTAGAGAGATGAGTGAGTCCTACAGAAGCTGAGAGATTGGGCAGCAAAGAGAGAGAGGGTGGGCAACACTGTTCAATGGCAGGAGAATGACAGTTTCTACTCAATTTGGCAAGCAGAAATCGCTGTTGACCTTCCCAAAAACAGCTTCCCTGGAAGGATAAAGATATAAAGCAGACTGGAGAAAGTTCAAGTGCTGACAAGTGAATAGGAAATAAGGGTTTGCACAGCGTGTGCAAATGATCACTATTATTATGACCTTACGCTAAAGTTTATCTTCCCCTCTAGACTGCGAGCTTCTTGCGGGCAAGGGGAAGGTTTCATCCACCTTTGATTAAACAGACAACATGCTGCTGGTCTAGTGATTTTTAACAACACTCCTTACAAAAGTCCTGGCGCTTTAATTAGGGTGCTCATCAAAAAAAAAAAAAGAAATCACATAATAATAGTCTTTAATAGAATTACAGGGAAGGAAAGAACTTACTGGGCAGAAAGTCTTAAACAAACATAAAAGGCTCAGAGATGACCCCCCACCAAGACTGGAACATGCCAACCTGACAACCAATCAGCCCCTGCCCCCAATAAAAGGCCAAAAGACACTATGAGTAGAATTTTAACTGGTTTTCTCCCAATACAGTGCGCAGTTTTTGCCCTGAATATTTCCCTTTATTCTGCTTGATATGAGAACAGTTACCGAAGCCTACTGTATACACCAGAACAGTAGAGGACTTCCATGTATTTACCAGTTTATTTTTCATAATAAACTAGTCTGAGGAAACGTCGACCTTCGTTAATAAAATGAAATATTATATATACCCTGTAAAATACGAACAGTAGAGACGGGGAAAAAATCCACTTAGGGAGAGAATATAGTACTGCGAAGTCCTCTCAGAAACTTGCCTTCTCCGTAGGTTTTGCTCCTGTACGATGCTGCAATGACCACTCTGATACAAAATGAGCCGAGAATCCTTCCCGTATGTTCCCAAGTACAACGCAGACAAGCCTGGATAATACTACCTACCTCAAAACTATGGGGTAGAGCAAAAGGCAGTGAACCAAAGTCACATTAAACCATATGATCTGTCTACACAGGACAGATCCTGAACCCCCAATACTGAGCAGGGCCCTCAAAACCAGCTTCACAGGGACCAGCACGAACCTTCTGTCCGTCAAAGGCTCATTTCTGACTTCCGACGCCTGAGGACCCGCCTCCTCCCCAAATGACTGTCACTGTCACGCCTACCTCCTACAGGAAGGCTCATCTGTCAACACGGTGTGAGCACATAAAGATCATCATTTCAACATCACAAAGAAAACATTCTTTTTTTTTTTTAAATTCACACAGGATGAAAGAGGGTAGGAGAGGGAAGAAGAAGGGAAAAAACCGATGTGACAAAATGAGGACTTATCTGACACAAGGAATTGCATTAAAAACATAAAACAATTCTAGAGCATAAGGTGGGAGGCACAGCTGGGAGCACAACCTAACGTGGCGGAATTTTCCCTCAGATCGGGGGTCTCAAGACCAAGAATGTACATAAATGTCCACGAAATTTTCTAATATATTTTGATAACAATCTAAAACTACTTAATACATGAATGTGCTAAATCATGGACAGAAGTTACTGACATTTAATTTCAGAATTTGCATGTGTGTTTACAACTGGATTGGAGACTAGTACTATTTTAATGTCTTTCATATCAAGTCTTGAGGGACAGAGTGTTTTTGTAAGTTCAAGAAAACAAAAATAATGGAAAGATCTGAAATATCTTCACGTGGCTGACAGTAGTAAATGCTGAATTCAATGGGACCTGAGCTCAGCAGATTTTCGTAAACAGCAAATTCTTATAATCAGACAAGACCGCGTGGTGCTATTTATTGAAATAATATTGGGTAGTTTTGTTTACATTTAGTAAGTAAATCTGGTTTTGTCTTACAGGTCCTAATGACACTCAAATCTTTCTGTACTGAAAAGTAATCCAGTAACATATACTAAAATGGGTGTTTTTCATAAGGGCCATCACACCAGCTAATACTTCCCATTATTTACATAATAAATATGGCTATAAAATGTAGATTAAAATATCATGGACAGCCTTTGTTTTAAAAAAAAGTTCTGCTGACAAATCAAAACACCAGTGGTTCCCAAAATGTGTCTCTGAGTACAGCTCAAGAACAAAGTTTTTCCAGGTTTAAACCTAAATAAGAAAGAAATGTAGTACTTTATTTTTCTATAAAGCTAAATTTTATTAAATCTGAGGATTCTCCTTTATTATTAGATAATAAGCTTATTACGTTGTGGGGTTACATTTTCCTTTTAATTTCTGAACTGGTGGTGGTAATGGCTTGACAAATTTTAAAATTTGGCAATCCTATGTCAGTTCCCTAGATTTGGGGGGGGGGAATTTTTAATAGTAGTACATGAAATCAAAATCTCTAGGTACCACTGGCCTATCTATTATAAAATGGCGCGCGCACACGCATGCACACACAAGAGCTGTCACCTGGTCCCTAGGTACTCACAAGTAGACATTTTGCAAAGCAACCCAGAATAAATCACAGCCTAAAAAGGTTAGTAATAACGATGACAAGTATAAATACATAAAGAACAGAAACTCTGGAAGACTAATGACAGCAATAAACTCTTTGCTACTCCTCCCACTGAGAAATGAAGTATAATTGCCCTCCTCTTGAAACTGGGTGCCTTCGTGACTGGCTTGACCAACAGACGGTGGCAGAAGTGGTACTGGGGACTCCTGGGCCTTGCAGACTCAGCCTGCGATGCCGGAACCCTTGATCTGAGGAGTCCTGAGCTGCTAAGTGTGTGGGACTACCTTGGAGCCACCGCACCATGAGAAGCCCAATCTAGGCCACGGGGAGAGGCTACATGAAAAAGACAACAAGCTGCCCGGCCAGCCTCAGCTGTTCTAGCTCCTAACAGCTCCTCGTCACCCCAGCTGAGACTCCAGACATCAAGGAGCAGAGACAAGTCATCCCTGCTATGGCCTATCCAAATCCCTAACCCACAGAATTGAGATACAACAACAACAAACAAGTTGTTGTTTTAAGCAATAAATAACCAAAATAAAAACAAATAGCTTTTTCATAAATAGGAATAAGACTTTAAAGCAAAAAAAGAGATGTCTCAGGCAGACTAGCTGTAAATCAGACTGGCATCAGACACAAAAGAGGGTTATGATGCATAAAGATAAATATAAATCCATTCATTCATTTACCCAACCGACATTTATACCACCAGATGTGTAAACAGTGATACACATACAGCCTCTGTAGATGGTTAAAAAAGGGCCGGGCTGACTTCAAGGAACTTACAACAGACTAGAAAGTAGTACGTAGTATAGTGCTTTCTTATACGCTTTTTATTGTTTTCCACAAGAACATAATCAACAATTCAGATCAAATCAAAACACAGAGTGACCCAGGGTTTAAGTTCCTCTAGGAGAAGGAAGTGAAGGCTGAACCCAAATCCCACAAAAGGTCATTTGTAGTTTGTAGTATCGAAACACGCTGTAGTTAACTACAGCATATACAGCATATAATAAAATGTTTGGGTTCTCATTTCAGACTATAAATTCAGGGCATGCGTAACTAATCTTTTTTATTTCTTTTTTATAAAGTATCAGGTTAAAGAACCATTTAAAGATATTATTACAAATATGCCGGGTAGACTTTTCTACTTGACTGAAGTCAAGATTCTGGGACCCAGAATGGGCAAAGCAAGTAAGGTCAGTAGGCTGTTGTTTTAACAAGATTTATTTCTGTCTAGGTGTGCTACAGTTTAAACAAACACACGATTCCAGTGACTAAAATAATTTTAACTGCTCCTTTCATGAAAGCATAGACAATTTAACCTTTCATAATATTCTTCTCAGGGTTCTAAAATTAGTCACTTTTTTTCTATTTGCAGTATTTCTCTATTCAAATTTCACATGAAGCTGAAAAGAGAAATAGAGAAAATTATCCTACCAGGTATTTTTAAATACAGGAAAACGTTTGATCTCACACTATAAGAGAATAAAACAGTAAATAAGTACGTTCGTGGCCTCTTGCGCAAAAGACCATGGAATGTCTTCAAACTATCAGGAAGTACCTAGCACGATGCCTCAGTAAGAAGGGACTTAACGAATGTGTGTTGACTGATAACACATTTATTTCCCAGTTATTTTAAGTGTGGCCAACAAAAACAAGCAATGTTGTTTTCTGTCTCAGTAAATACTTGCAGCAAAGAAGAAAGGGTAACATTTTCAAAAGCGGTCACAAAGAACCAGACCGCATTCTCTCTTGAAAACATTAAAAGAGGTATGAAGGTGGGCGCTATGTTAACAAATTCTATGTGCTCTAAGTGTCGAAATAGCATCGGTAAGTGACAATATAACAGGAACCTAAATTATAAACGGCCTTTTCTCTCACAACTTCCATTACATGGTAATTAGCCAAAATTTAGCCAAAATTAGCCAAAAACATGACATAAAAGAAAAATTCTTATTGCTAAAACCATAATTTGTTAATACTTTATCTAAAATATACTATAAAAGTCAAAACTGAGCACTGAATAAAAACATAATTAGGAACTTAAAAATGATAATACTAACATTCCATTATAAAAAATAACATCTGGAAGGAAGCTACACAAGAATATCTGACTTTACAAATCGCTCAAGTCTTCTAGACTGGCCTAGAGACCAGCAGGGCGTGGGAGGGGGCGTCAGGAGACCCAGCGGGGTTCCTGAGTCTCCCTCTGAGACTCAAGGCCAATCACTTACCATCTCTTGTCCTCAGTTTCCTCAATGACATAAAGAGAGAACGGCACAATTATCTCCAAGTTCCACTTTACCTCGAAAAAATTCTACTGTCCTCAAATAAACCGTCATTAGTCTAAACAAACGGGATTTGAAGATACCCCAATCTTCCATTTGCTTATTTAAGGCATAATTATTTCCCTAAATTTACACTAAACACTTCACAAGTTTCAAACACCTATATATAGATAGATTACTTTTCTCTTATTTTATCTTGACAACAATTCCATGCGGTAGACCAGGTCTGCAATTACTCCGTGCATCAGGCAGATACCAAAAGGGTGGCTCAGTGAGTGAGGTTATGTGATTTGATTCAAGTCACTCAGCCAAAAATAGCCTAGAAATCAGTCTTCTCACTCCCAGCTCAGTGCTCAAATTTCCATAAAAAGCCACTTTTAAATCCATAACAACGACAAATAAAATACGTACCAGTTAGAAAGAATAAAATACGGTGTTATTTTTAAATGGCTACCTTGTTTCTTTAAATCAAGATGTTATATGTCATAAATTCCTTAAGATAACCCAATTTTAGGCCTTTATGTCTCAAAATTATTTTCAAGATTCCTGGAATAAGAAAATCCCAATGGCTTAAACATGTTATAAAAACATCATATATCAAGGTTTTCTAAATTGATGTATATTCCTTGACAAAAATAGGATCTGTGGTAAAATAAGTTTTGGAATGTTTATAGATTAACAATGCATGTATACTTTTTAGTTTAATGTAGCATTTCACAAATTTGTGGATCAATATACATTTCGGACTTAAAAAAAAAAATACCAGTTGACATTCTAAAGCACTTTTGTTCCAACAAACCCACCTTGGGAAATACTTCTGTGCATTTTAAAAATATAATCATTTGCTAAATAAAACACAAAATTACTACATAACTTTAAGTAAGGAAAAAATTATAGATTTTCCCCACATTCCAAGCACACATATTTTCATAGTTTTTTGAAAAGGTGAAGTAGCTTACAGTTTGTACATTTAGTGACAGTGTTTCTTTTATTTTTTTTTCTGCAAAGTTGCTAATATAATACTGAACTTTACAATCAACAGCAAGCTGGAATAGAGAACTACGGTATAAAAATCTTCTCATAGTCTTAAAGAGTACTCTCAGTGCCCCAAGTGACATTGTATTGAAAGGTTTCCTCCAGTAGTCATGCTAAATCAAATACCCAGAACTGATATTGAAGAATCCGAAAGGAGCCTACAATTCAGATGGAAGTGTACATTCTGATCATGTCCTAGCAATGACAGGCAATTGGGGGAAATTGTCCATTAGAGAAATAACACTTGAAACAGTCTTAAACTATTACTGGGATCTGTATCTAAAATTGGGAGCAAACATTTACAGGTAAAGGGTAAGTCAAATTACTTAATTACTGAACCCCCCCAGTTAACCCAATAGTAACATGGAAGTAACTACAAGTGTGGGTTTTGTCTTATTTATAAAATAGTGAAGCGCTGAGGCAAAGGCTAATTAGCTATTCTGAATTTATCTTGAGCTCAGGATTTGATAACACTAGGTGAATTTACTTAAGTGCAAAGGAATCAGACATTTCTAACCCTTCCCCCAGGCAACTATGAGTTCCCTAACACAAATCAACCAAACACACTTTCTTTATACTTCATCTAATAATGTTTAGCAAGTCCAAAAATACTTTCAGATGCTTTTAAAAATGTAAGGCAGCTTAGAAACTTGAGCTGTTTTTAGTAATGGTATTTTAAAAGTGGTATAACTTACCACTCCAGGCAGAGGTATGACTTGTCACTGGTAATAGTGGTAAGATGGGAGACTGAAAAGAGCTATTTTGAGAAAATAAGAGATTGTGGGTTCTAGTCTCAAACCTCACCCTTCCCTCCCCTCACATAGACGAAATTGAATGCTTACATAATTCACAAATCAAATTTCTGTTTAAAAATTGAAAAGCAATTACAGCAGAGTAAGTTATATATTTGTTTTTAAAGATACCTAGAATTCTTTTTTTTTTTTTTAAGGAATGGAACCAGCATTGCCTAAAATACTTTTTTTTAAGAGTTTTAAAAATTAATTTTGCTGCAATCACATAGGTTAATAACATTATGTAAATTTCGGGTGTACAACTTTATAATAGGACATCTGTATACTGTGCGCTCGCCCCCGGAAGTCTAGTCTTCTTCCATCATAATATACCCCACCCCCTTTATAGCAGAGTTCAGATATTTCAGTTCTTCCTAACCCTTAAGTGTTTATGACAGTCGTCCCTTTCTCTTATACCCATTTTAGAATTTAGAAGGTAACTGTTAACCAGGCCATAAATAGTTCACAGATACAGAGTAAATTTCAAAAGCCACTTCCTGTCCACAAATACATGAACAAGTCATATTTTAAAATAAAGCACAGAATACCATAAAAAGGTATCAAAGTATAGTATGCTTCACCAACCTATAGTTATCCTATTTTCAGCTGTGAGGAAAAGCCACCTTTGTGAAAATGAGTTTAGACTCCAAGAGCCAGATTAAGGAATAATATGAGTCTAAATAATAAGAAACAGCATTGATTTGAAGGTCACATTAAAAAGATGAAAGTAGGCAAACTCCACGACAGAATATGCCTCTAGGAGGGAAATAAGTGAAGAAACTCACCCTCTACAGATTGTTAAACTGGAACAAGATCCCTGAAACATTTATTCACCTTCAGTTCATGTCAAGTAAAACTGGGAAGTGAGGGTCTTGAAATGTTCTTTAAATATGGAACCAAGCAGCATTTATTTCCTAAATGTAAAATAAAATTTTTTTCAAATATAATGGAAAAGATTGACATTTAAGCATTCTGAAACTGTTTGTCATCAATTGTTAAGCTCGTTTTGCAATATTAAACTTGTATTGTTGTATATGTGAAGATCATCGTCTTTCTCAGCTATATAATCAGTGACAAGCCTTCTTTTCTACCTTTGAGAATTTAACCATTTCCCTCGGATATGTTCTCTTCAGGCTGACTACAGAAATGATGCCCTGCTCTGTAATCAATGCTCTCCAGGGTATTTCCTTTAGTTATCATCATTCCTGTTATCCAAAAGGAGGGCAGAATGACACCACGCATTCCTACACACGGGGAGCCTTATTTAGTTCAATGTCCTAAATCTCTACCATGTTCAATAAAACACTGGGAGGCAAGTAAGTTTTGGATTGCGAGGAAGATAACACATTGTGCCTCACCATCCCTTCTTGATCGTATCTTATAGAAATCAGGTAAGATACGTGACACTGATTATAAAGGGCTGGTCATCTGGCTTCTGGATCATACAAAAGTCCTTCCTTCCATCTGTGATTTCTTCTATTTTGGCTAGTTCTTTGGGCACTCAATATCTCTAAGAAAAAGGTGTTGAGAAAATGAGGTAAAATTCTGATCTATGAATTTCATTCATTCCCAGTGAAAGAACTTAAAACACACACACACACACACACACACACACACACAACAAACAGAATAACCTCTTAGAGACCTAAAAGAAAATATACCAAAACACCAAAATCGCTTGTGTAAGAATGGTGCCATCGTGGGTAACGCTTTCAAGTTCATACCTTCTAAATTATACCCGTATTATCGAGCTCCATTTAAATCAATGCAAGATTGTTGAGAAAGTAAGTTAAAAATAATGATTTCAAATATTTTAACTATCCTGGGTTTATTTTCTCTAAGACAAAGGGGAAGTTGCCTACATAGCTTGACAAGGTAAACAAATACAAAAATATCTCATAATTGTTCCCTTCTTCATTGTCTGTGTGAAGGAAGGGAAAGGAATAAAGGAAATGAAAGCCATGAGGTACATACTCACAAACCAAAACCACAAGAAAAATAAGCTAAAACCAGACTATAGGAGGCAGGAGAAAAGCAAGAATCTCTACAGAAGAAGTGATTTTGCAACACTAATAGGGTAAACCCACATTCCTGCCACAAGCCTCGCATTTTCAAATAGGCCACACAGCTGGCGGTCTTGAAAGCTTTCCAGCTAGGAAGCAAGATAGTAAGAGAAATCAGTAGGTCTCGGGACTGGACTGAGCCCTAATCTGATTCTGATGAAACACTGCCCTGCTGGGGCATAATACTGTGGCAGCGAGAAACTCAGTTAAATAGTTGATTACAACTCTTATAGAAAAAATCCTGAAGAAACATTGCTTTGAATAGGGGCCTTTTTAGTGAATAACCAACTGTCAGAAGTATGGACAAGACCATGCTTTCCAGGGCGAGTCCTCCACTTCACGAACAGGAGACGGCACCATCACCTTCAGAAATCACCGAGACGGATGCCTACAGCAAACGTGCTCTCCGTAAACTAGGTTTGTGTGACTATTCCGTCTAGTTTCCTCCCAAAGTCAAAGCACCATGTGGCTGAAAAGAAAGTCTTATTAGATTTGGAGACTGAACTTGGTTTTCAAGGGCTCAAGGGTTGTTTATGAGCTGTTTCAAAGGCACCACGTTGTCACTAGTGCCCCCTGTGCCACTACCCCAACCAATTCCAAGAAACCAGACTCCTTCCTACACGAATCGCAAACACTTAATCTCAATCCCCAAAGAATTAATTACCTTTCATTTTTTACTTTTTTTTTAATTTAAGTGTCATTTTTGTTTGTTTGTTTTTCCTGGACCCATCAGGTCCAAGTCAAGTAGTTGTTTCAATCTAGTTGTGGAGGGCGCAGCTCCCAGTGGCCCAAGTGGGGATCGAAACGGTGACCTTGTCATTAAGAGCGCAGCACTCTAACCACCTGAGCTGCCCCCCTCCCCCCCCAAGAACTCTTAAAGCAGCACTCTGGTTTTGATTTCAGAACATTCAAGAAATTACTCATCCCAAAGAGATTTGAGTAGGTGCCTGAAGGGGTGGTTGTGCTACATCCATGCTCTTCCTCACAGGGGAAGCTGTCTCACTAAGACATTCTTCACCAAACAGGAAGAACACCATTCTTCCCTATGACGTTGGAAGTTTTCTATTGTTATACTTGGAATGCTTCTCTTTTTTTTTTCCTAGCTAGAATATACCTTTTAAATTTAATTCCTAGATAATGTTTTTCTCTCTAAGTTATACGTTACCTTCCTTTGAGGGGAAGGTAAAATGATCAGGTGCATAATCTATAATCTCTCTACAAACTGCCCATTATTTACTTTATCAAGTCACCTAAATACACCACTAAGAAAATCATCATGTTTTCCATTCAATCTAGGTACACTGATAACCTACACTAGCTTAATATTTTTGGCATGGTTCTTACTGAAATCTGCTTTTTTTTTTAACTTTTTTTTTTATTTTTAAGTGTGTTTTTCCAGGACCCATCAGCTCCAAGTCAAGTAGTTGTTTCAATCTAGTCGTGGGGGGGCGCAGCTCACAGTGGCCCATGTAGGGATCAAACCGGCGACCCTGTGCTACAAGGGTTCCAACCAACTGAGCTAACCAGCCGCCCCTGAAATCTGCTTCTCTCAACAAAGCCATTATGCCTCTCAGTCAGTAGGTCTCAGTCAAGACTATTAGCATAACATTCCCTTATAAAGATGTACTGCTATTTAAGATAAACCATAGTGATTGTTATAACATAAATGGCATAAATAAATGTTATGAGCTTCCTTTGCACTTAGAAAGTGGTATTCATTCCAAGTACAGAAAACTGTATATTTCTACAAGCAAGATACCAATTACTGTATGATTATAAACAATATGAGTAATATGAGCATTTACTAGTATTATTCAAAATGTTAACTGCAAGCTCCAATATCTGGATTTAAGTACAGTTTTTCCTCTAGTATCCTCATTTCTGTGAGGTATTAAGACACAGGAAAATTCATGTAAGTTTGGGGACCCAACAGACCACAGTTCACATATTGACTTCTGCCATCCACCATGTGTAAGGTCCTTGACAAGCTAATTAACCTCTCTCTGCTTTAGTTCCGTCGTCTGTTAAAATGGGAATTATATATATATATATACACACACACACCATGCTGAGTTTTTAAGAGAGTAAATAAGAAAACACACGTAAAGAGCCTATGGAAGTGTCTGGCCCACAGTAGGCCCTTGATCATTACAGCAATTACTATAATCATTATTGACACTGCAGAGATCAACCAACTAACTCCTAATAGTCACAAAAGTGAAGAGCTCAGGACCTTCAGATATATTGCAAAGAATCTGTTTTACAGATGTTTTTAGACTTGTACTTCTAGGTTCCACCAAGTCCAGACAGCATTTCTGTCATTAAACTGTGACATTTCCATTAGGTACTTTCTGGACATTAGTGAGAGGCAAGCAGGTATTCCGTCACTACTTGAAACACTAGGGCTGCCAATTACTGAGTCAGATTTAACTAATACATGAACTACTCAGACTATGCTAAACGCTTTGGGAGGATGCCTCAGATTTTTCAACAGCTAGTCAACAAGTATGTACTGAGTCCATTGTGTATACAACTGTGACCGGAAATGTGGCACCTAATCAGTGATCAAACATAATCCCCGCCCTCAACGAGTGCCTCATCTAAAGGAAACAAACAACAACAAAAACTTAAAAAGTTAAAGAAAAATGTAGGAATATCTACTATTTCTTAGTATGACAGTTGGCTAGATCGTTATGCAGAATGGTTGGTGGACTGATGTTAATTACAACAGCTTCTTTGACTCAAGTCGATTTTGCTACGTTTTAAAACAGGACAGAATATAAGGGATGACTAACAGGTGAGAGGCAGTTATAAATATAAATTACAATGTGGATATTGAATGTAGCAACAGTATGAAAGCACATCAACACAGGATGAAATGTAAGTAATTTTCAATGAAAAGAAATTTTCACTGAAATTATGAGTAGGGAAAGAATAAAATTAGTAAACTTTGAATAGGTCATGGATGTTAGGGTAATAGGCCAATCTGGAAATTGGATAAAATAAAAAATGAATATTTGATATAGTAAGTCCTTTGCAAATTGTTCAACCTGGAGGTGGGGGAATCATTGCCTGGAGATTTATTACCAAGACCAAGTTTCTACAAAACAATGGGTTAATCAAATTGCTGACTATATGGTTCTGATGTCGTCTCACTCGATACTGCCTACCAAACTACCCTTAACCTTTTTGTCGTTGGGTGTAAACCTAGGAATTTAACTCTCACATTTTCTAGGAAAAAACAGAATCCAAAAGGGGTAAACTGTAAAGAATAACGTGTACACACACACAACTGTTCCAACAGTACCATGCAAGCTAACAGTATTTCCAGAGCAATCCTCATTTTCAGGGGGGCTGGCAGGTGTGCTTCCCTGAGCACTGAGGGGGTCCCACGTGTCAAACCCAGACACTCACTGCCCCCATGACTGCTCCCACACACAGTGCTAACTAGCTCTGCAACTATTTTCTCTCTCCCAATCCAGATCTGTCTTGCATAATAAAGCATTCCATTTTTCAAGACTGATATGCCTATGGCTAAAATACACATTCCTAGGATAAAATGTATCATGCTAGTTAGTGATTATTCCACTTCAAACTTCGTGACCTTCTCCGTCTTATCAATATACATGCTATCTAACTCCAAAAGGATACGCTGAGATTTCTCATCAATTTGTGTCCAAAATCTAGTGCAAACTTTCATTCACTTATTCCCTATGAATTTATCAAGCACCAGACGCAATAGCGTGTAAAAAAGTTGTTAATATTAGCCTTTCCCTTATAGGCTGTACTCTACAGATTAACCATCTCCAGAAGAAAATTAATATCCTTCTTACTCATTCCAAGATTTTGCCGTCCCTGGGACCTGCTCCACAGAGACGTCAGATCTTCAATTTCCAACCCTGGACTCATACCTGAACGGTATGAAGTTAGTTCTCCCTTTCTCCCTTAATGAGGTTATTATTCATTCTGTTCTTTTTAGTTTTTCCCTTTTAAGACTATAAAATAAATAAATGTTAATTTTAGAAAATAGAAAAAAGTATAAAAGAAGGGAAATAATGTTCACTACCAACCCACATCTCTTCTTTAATAGTTTAGCTAATATTTTCATTTAGTTTATTTCTTCAACTTGATTAAATATAATTCCACGTAACGATTTACTACTCTGCTATTTTCCCTTACCATTATTATTGCTGCTATCATAAGAATATATCATCATTTACTTAACCATTTCTCCCCCGTGAAGCACTACTGTTCCCACTGTTTCACCATTTATAGACACTGCATGATGGAAATCTTTGAACATAAATCTCCACCTGGCGATACGACTACTTCCTTGAAACAGAATATCAGGAGTGGCAGTCCTAGGTCAAGAGATATGATCGATTGATTGTAAGCCTCCTAATATATGAAGCCAAAGTGATTTTCAAAAACTACCAATTTACACCACAAACCAGTAGTTCCTGAAAATGCTCTTTAATCACAACCTAATTAACAAAGGGTAGGCTCTCATTCATTCATTCTACTAATTTTATAGGTAGAAAATGGCATCTTAACTTCAGCTTTGACTAGTATGTTTTAAGAATTTTTAAAATAATTTTTAAAGTTAAGAATCTAGTCGATTTTTCATAGAGGCTACAATGAGACTTCGCTTTCCCCCAGAATCCTCGACAACTTGGCTGAGCATTCTGGTCTTTCTGGCCAAAGCTTGGTCCTCTATCTCATCACCTCAGAAATGGAGGTCACAAGCAGCAGACTGCTGCTCTCCCTGGAACACCCCTCCCATTCTAGTGACAGCGACAGCTCACATGGAGCCACCAGAAAACCAGCCTGTATTACTCTACGTTCCCGTAACTGGCAAGACAAGCCAAAAACAATGGGTTAAGGTTTAACAATTCCACAGAAACTCCCAACTGATCTTAATAATGCTTTTCAGTCCTTCCTAGTACCCACGACAGCTCAGTGTTGTTCACATATTGATCCACATTGTACTTACAGTTCCATGTACTTACACCTAGTACTTAGACCACAAACTGAACACTGACCTTTCTGCTCTTCACATAGAGAGAGAGAGAGAGAGAGAGAGAACGCACGCAAAACAGAGTAAGAATGAGCCCGCAAGCGCTGTAATTCCTAGAATTACAGAAAGAACTTATAGTAACTTGAATAGCGTGTCTCCTATAAAATTGTTTGAAACATGGAAGATTCACACATGGAAAACTGACAGCAAGTTTTCAACTTCTAATGCTGCTTATATATGATATATCATGAAGACTGTTCGCCATAGTCTCAGTGACCCAATGTTGAAGATTTTAAGCCCCAAAACTAGAGAAGTGCCCTTGTCCCTTACAAAGATTCACTCCTAAACACACTGGGAGCTCTAAGCTATTTTCCCAATCTTCATGATCTTCCAGATGCATAAAAGCTGGAATACAAGAGAGGTGACGAGATACTTAGTCTTCAGTGGTTTTCAACTTTAAAGTAAGTTTATTAGTAATAGTCCATAAACTCCTCAACACTGACTTACAAAAGGCAGAAATGGCCTTGGAAAAAGAAAAGGCCTCAGCGCCTGTGGTTCTAATACGTAACTTGTTTCCTGGGCCTCCTGGATGGGACAATCAGTAACTCACTCGGTCCTGCTTTCATAGCTCTACCAGCAGCTAACCCACTCCACGGCCTTTGCTGAGCTCTCCTCGTCTACATTCCAAGCTTTCCACTCCTGCTATAAGAGTACATATATTCTTGAAGTTTGCTCAAGGAGATTAATACATTCTGCTCTGTGTCATCTCTTCTTACAACACAAGCACACATGAACAGCTTTCAAATGAACAACAAACTAGCCGTCTATTCATTTACATTGTAAACAATGGCATTATTTAAGTAATATACCTGAAATACATTGAGTAAACTATGCCTGGTAAAAAAAAATACTGGGGGTGACCGCTTGGCTCAGTTGGTTAGACCACAGGGCTCATAACACCGAGGTCTCTGGTTCGATTCCCACATAGGCCAGTGAGCTCCACCCTCCACAACTAGATTGAAAAAACAGTGACGTGACTTGGGGCTGATGGGTCCTCGAAAAACATACCGTTCCCCAATATTCCCCAAGAAAAATTTAAAAAATAATAATGATCAGAAATCAAGACTGTAGTATCCTCCCCTCCTCATAAATGCACACCTACATCTACCATGAAATCCATAATATGTTACAATCCACTCAAATAGTGTCCGAAAGGTACCTCAAAGCTTCCTAAGTATCAAACTTCTTTAACTGATTGTAAATCAAAGATATTAAACAATTCCTCAACCCCTTCTCTATAATAAAAAATACACGGCATCAATTGCAACACTGGCTAACAAAGTTAATTCAGTTAAAGGCCCACCAGTTAAACAAAGCAGCAGTACAATCTCACAACACGACTGTGCTCACAACTAACCAAAACACTCCAGCCAGAACAAACCTACCAAACTCTAGAAAGAACTTTACGTGGCTTTCCAAAGTCATTCTTAATCTTACTAGAGAAACCAATCATGTAGTAGATAATACGATTAAACGTTGATGTATTAAGAGTTTAAAAACCAGAAGATAGATAGATAGATAGATAGATAGATAGATAGATAGATAGATAGGTTTTTTAAGCTGCATTACCTACCAAGTGCTTCCAACAGCCACCAGTCCTTTGGGAGACAGCATTTTAATGAACCGACTACATGCATCCCAGAGGCTCAACCCACATTTCCTGATTTCTATGACAAAGATTGTCATTAACCTACCAAGATCACCAGGAATGCAGCACCAGTGTGGCCACACTTAAATAAACCTTTCATCTACTTGAGCAAAACAAAAACACTGTAAAACTGGTATGGCAAGTCATACAACTTAGCGCTATTATACATTAGTTTCAGACGAGACCGCCTGACTAATCAGTGCACCCGAGACTCACACAGGAAAGCTGAGCATGTGTGACTTGCGTGAACTTGGAAAAACAAGAACTAATCAATTCACGCAATTTTAAGGAAGATACCTTTGTGTAAGATTAATGTAAACCCTCCAATGAATAAAGTTCTAGATAAAGTCCTATAGATTATATGGAATTGCTATATTCCAATGCAAAAAAAATTATTTTTTTCAGTTGATTTTTTTCAGTTATAAAGGTCTTTACTAAGTTGTTCTATGAGACAATTTTTAAGTTTGTGACATTCCTGGATACAATTTTTCTTGCTCTGCCCTTTGTAGACGTCACTTGTAAACCTGATTCCTTGAATAAACATCTTTACCATCTTGAATTCCTTAAAAAAATTTCCTTAAATGATTCTATATGAAACAAGTGGTTTCTAGAATACTGGCACTGTCCTTATTATAGAAAAACTTTATTAATATCACTAATTAAATAAACAATCAAGGCTTGCTTATAAAAACTGCGATTAGGAAAACAAACAAAAAACACCTCGGCAATACATATTCAAGACCACACACACAACTATTAATCTATATATATATGAATAAAAATATGCTTTTCGCATTAAAGTTTTTTTAATCTAAAACATAATTTTTAATTTGCATTTTCCAATTATCAAACCAGATACTCTATCAAAATAATTAAAATAAAAAAGGGGGGAATTAATAGGATTGACACTATTCACTTGTGACGAGACCGCAAGGCAATTCGCATCCCCACATACTGCTGGTAGGAGTGTAAAGCTCTACACCCAAAGAACTGATTGGCAGGACTTACAAGAGCTCAGCACGCACGCTTCCCAACACCCAGCCATTTCAATCTCGGGTATATATCCAAGAGAAGGGAGCACTACAAAATGCATTAAACTAAAGACACGTATACGAATGTTCACAGCATCTTCATTCCTAGTACCCCAAACTGAAAATGACCCAAATGACCATCCACAGGATTAAGCTACAAATACACAAATTGTAATATATTCATACCATGGACACCACACAGCAATGAAAAAGTCTCACAGTATCAGTACAACACGGGTGAATCTCAGATGTAATGCTGGGCAAAAAAAGCCTGATACCAAAGAGTGCAATCTCTATGATTCAATTTTTCTAAAGTTCAAGAACAAGTAAAACTAATCAAGGGGGGATAGAGAGATCTATCTATGGGGGTCAAGATCAGACTAGCTGTTACCTTCAAGGGAATTCCAATGGGAGGAAGCACACAAGAGAGCCTTCTGGGCTAAAAAGTGTTCTCTGTATTGACCTGGGTAGTATTTACAAAAGTGTATACATATTTACACACATATTAAAAATTCATCCAAGTCATATCCACCTTACTGGCTTCCTGACCTTTAATAAGTTATTTAACTTCTCTAAACCTTTTTAACTCCACAGGATGGGGATAATACCTTTGATACAGGCTCGATATTAGGATTATAAAATATTCAAAAAAAATGGTAATTTATATTATTATCTTGTTGCTTATTTGCATCAAACGAGGAACATGGTAAAAGGATTTATGAATGCCATTAGTAAAAAGCAATAGCTGACAGTCATGGAAAACAATCAGACACAAAAAATTAAATTTGGAGAAGTCTGACGCCATACAGTATTAAAGCAAAAAGCTGAACACAACAACAAAAATTCATGTGCTGTCACAAGAAACGGATATACTTTATTTATGTAATCTTAAAAGGCATGAATTTGTACAATATACTTAAGGATTTCCATGAAGGGGTTAGATAAAATAAAAGCATTTCTAACACGTGAAGATTGGTTATCTTAAATTATCTAGAAAAGGCAGTTATGCAATGCAACTAGATAAGAAATTAATACAGTAATTTTTCTCTTCTAAATAAAAACTTTCAACTATTTAATTTGTTTTAAAGCTGCTCACACTCCCATTTACTTAAATACAGTCAGCATAGAAAATAGTTCTAACACTAAGGAGGAATTTATTTAAATCCCAAATTGCCCACAGCAGTACAGCTTTTAATTATAAAAAGCAAACTCTATGTTTAAATTACAACTTTAGCACTGGCATTATATTTTTAACATATCATTTCCTGGATTTTCTCTTATGATAATGTTCAAAAGTAAAACTATTATGACCTATAAATCGTTCCCGAATACAGAAACAATAACATAAAGCTTTCTTACTAAAACAAAAGAGAATCTAACTTGTACTGACCAATAGCAGAATGCTAAATTAAAGTACCGTGTTTCCCCAAAATAAGACCGGGTCTTATATTAATTTTTTGCTCCAAAAAACGCATCAGGCCTTATGTTCAAGGGATGTCCTCCTGAAAAATCATGTTAGGGCTTATTTTCCAGTTAGGTCTTATTTTCGGAGAAACAAGGTAAAAAGCTTAAAATAACCTAATGCAATTGAGTACAGCAAATAAATAATCACAAAAGACGGTTTCAATCTTTGAATTTTTACTACAGCTTATTTAGGTCTTCAAATTTATTCTAATTCAAAATTCTAGTTTGCTCAAATATAAAATGAGCAGAACTTTAATTTGAAAAACTACTACAACTATATATATTGTATACAGAGATGATTTCCTTTTTACACTTCTCTTCAGTTCACTAAGAAAATTTATAGCTAAACATAACTGAGATATTCCTTCCTTAAGCTAAAATGTCTAAAATCACTGCTATGTATTAATTTTTGTCAACTTTTTAAAAGCCTAATACTTTGATGCTGTTTTCACATCTACATGTTTTCCTGTCATTAAACTGCATACTACTAGCGAAACCAAAGTAAAAATCAGACTATCTAAACTTACTTTAAGATAGCCTTTAATTTTCATTTAAGCTTTATCTTTAAATGCTTACATTTAAATCTTCTAAAGCAAGAATCTCATATTCAGTGAGGCAGCAATCAAATATATTGTTAACAAAATCATTAAGATGCTATGGTCCCAGCAAAGACAGTATGAAAAACGGCATGTTCACACACACAGACAGATTACAGTTTTAAACAATAAGCCACGACTTACATCGTGACATGAATAGAGATACTGACAAGGTTAGGATGTCTCCTTAAGGTCAAAAGGATTTACTTGGATATTCATGTTACATGAACCCCTTTATTAAGGTTTCAAAACACAATACTTCTGAAAGCAGTCACTATGCAATGACAAAAGCCATTTTAAGATATAGAAATCCACTATTTTACTACAAACACAAGTATATAGCAAACGGGAACTAGAAATAGAAGGGGCTGGGGATGAAGAGTACACAGTCGCTTAGAGCTAAAACTGGACGAATACTCCAAATCTTTTTAAATCTCTCGGAATTAAAAAATTGTAAAAATGAGTCAATTTTTTCAGTTAAAAAAACACAACTACATTTGTGTTGGAGCAGAGAATATCTGCGCTAAGTTTAGCCTAGTGTGAATTAAAATGCCTAGATTTGTAAGCAGGTTTAAAACTATGCTCACTAATTAAAAAGAAAACTACCTACCTTTGACTATGCTTCTCAATACCACAATGTATTACAATACAATTCTGAGTCTATTTCAGGAATGCTGATCTAAAACTTTTTCCCAACTTATTCCTAATTCTAGATGTAAAACTGAATCTTTTTCTGTGCAAGTTGATAGAAAATTCTGCCAAAATCCCCTTTGACTATTTTAGTCACAAGTTCATTGTTACTGTTTTTTTTGGGTGGGGGTGGGGGTGGGGGATGGTTAAGAACCCTTATAATGAGTATTAAGGTATATGATATAAGATATGTTACAATTTAAATAGATTTTAACAGCAAATCTTAATGCTTATAGCAAATTAATTTTTTTCCATTTTAAGTAACTCAAAAGTGACAGCACTTGCTTTGGTGTTCTGAATACGGTTAAGTCTATTTGGTCTTTAAAGATCAAACTCCAAGAGTCCATAGTTCAGACAAACACATGCTTTCCAAAAGTTGGGATGTGGTTGCTTAACACAGAGAAGAGTAAAAAGCACTGAAATCATCACATTTTGGAGATGGGGAATAAATGATTTTCATTCACAGAGCACAGTGCCTGTACTTTGTAGTTATTACCTCAAATCATCAGAGCAGGTCTGAAACGTACATATTATTACCTTCATTTTACAAAGAAACAAAAAAAATTAAATAACTTGCCTACGGTCTCACTGCTAGTGGCAAGGCACGGATTCAAACCTAAGATTTCATATTCCAAATCCCATTTCTCTTCACTCTACCTTTATCCACTTCAGTGTTTGGTTGCAGCATTTATCGAAGAGCTGGTGGGACCAGTCTTCTCCAGCTCTTTGCAGGGCGTGTTTTTTTACTAGCTGACTTGAATGAATTCAAAGGCTCAAAACCAAACTGCATCAAGTCAGGAATAATCAGAAGCATTCACAATTACACCAAGGCACGTCTGGGGGTGCTGGTGCCACAGCAGCCCCAGGTCCCCAGGGATACTGGAGTAAAGGGTCTCCTGAACCCTCCTGGGGCAAGTATGATGCAGTAAACACTGCCCTGTCCCCGGGACCAGCCTAGAGGTCAGGCTTCTTGCTCAGCGACAGCAATCACTTCCCTTCTCAGTTAGATTCTTTCACACACAGCCCGACAGTATGGATACCCACGTGCAGCAAAAGTTCATACAAAATTCCAAAACTGCACAGCACATTTCCAGAAGGGTCGGCAGTGCACCCGTGTGCCAAGGCCTGGAGGGCTGAGAGCCACTAGCCTGGGCATTTCTATGGACACAGCCCACAGCGCCAGCACACTGGTGGGGACCATGTGTGTACTTGTCACTGCGGCAGCCCTACCAGCCACCCAGGCCCCTCCATCCGTTTGCTCAAGGCCAGATTCTTCATCCAGGCCATTTCACGATAACACGCCCCCGGCGTGACCCACACACACACTACTTTCTCAGAGTGGGTAATATGGTCAGTTATACTATCATGCAACAACTGCTCTGTACATAAAGATGCTTATTAATTGTAAATTTCACTTCCTCCTTCCTTTCACCATTTCCTCTATTTCATGTCAATTCTCTCCTCTTTTTGTTTCAGCTGCTACTACCCTAGGCCAGGTCTTCTGAATTTCATGGTTCAATAACCTTTTGACTAACTAGTGTCTCGTCTATGCAATCCATTCTATACAAACTGATCTTTAAAACAGCTCTGCTCAGACTCTCAACGGCTCTCTACTGTAAACTGAGTCCATTTTTAACACCTCTGCGTAACTTTTAAGGCCTCATTTGTTTCCTCTCTATTTATTTATACAACCTTATTTCCTACTTCAGACGGACACCAAAGAACAAAATCAGCACCTATAATTAAACAAACACAAATCAAACCAAGTCAGCCCTCCTGCTTTCTGAGGCTGCATTTGTCACTTGTCACCTTGGCCTCTGATGGTGTCAACTTATCATTCCCACAGTAGGACTTTCAATAGTTCCCCATCCCTTATGTAAACAAGGCCAAACTCTTTCATAAGATTAATTCCCCATGATCAGGTTCCAAACGATCTTTGCTGTCTTGCTCTTCGCACAAACAACATGCATCCTGCTCTCTGCTGACACCAAGCTCTCTGCCTTCCTAACAGACGTCAGCCCGGCCTTTGCTGCACCTCTGGGTCCTAGTGTTTCCTTGGATCCACATCCCATTATCTCTGCCTCTTAACATCCTCCCCATCTTGCAAGGTTCTGCTCCTACTTCAAGTTCCTTCCTCGACCCCACTTCTGAGAATTAGATCTCCCTAGTCTGTGTTTCCACAAAACTTTGTTTATGCTGTTTCTCAGATTCTGTCCTGTGTTTTAGTTACATTGGTCCACACATCTTATTTCCTCTTTCAGAGCATGAAGCTCTTAAGGGCGGGGTTTCTGACTCGATCTTTACATTGGGCTAATAACTCGTGGCACCTTCCTGGAAATACCCATTACGATAAATACCAATAAATGGACTTCATCTGGCTGGATCCTTTGCAAAGCTATCAGACACCGTATCTGGCAGAGATGCTAAGAAATAGACTAAAAGCAAAAATAACAAAATTAAGATTACCATAAAGTTGAAACTTTAAAAATTGGAGACTGATGACAGCACTTAATGTACACATTCTGCCCTGGTCAGGCCAGTTCCCTCCACCTACAAGCCGTGGTCATGACCTCAGTAGCTGAACACGGTCCACTCCTTCCCGTTTCCACGAGCTCTGCTCACAATGCCCCCTACACTTGCTCACCTCTTTCTTCAACGACCACAATCAGCTTTTTCTGGAATGATGTAAACACCTTCACACTTGGACCACAATGTCAGTTCTCTAGAAAGCAGAGCTAAGCCAGCTGCTCTCAAACATGGTAGAGCCAACTACTAATACATGTCTGTCAAAATAGCCAAACGGATTTACACTCATCGCAAAGGCTTGTGTTAACTGCAGTAAAATACACATAAAATTTACCACTTTTACGTGTACAGTTCAGTGAAGTGCCTTCACATTGCTGTACCACCAATCTATAGAACTCTCCTCGCCTTGCAGAAGTGAAACTCCATACCCATTAAACCCCATTCCCCCTCCTCACCACTGCCAGCCCCTGGCAACCACCATTCTACTTCTGTCTCTACGGATTTAACTACCCCAGGCACTTCGTGCAAGTGGAGTCATACAGGGTTTGTCTTTCTGCTACCGGCTCATTTCACTTAGCGTATTGTCCTCAAGATTCGTTCACCCATTTTGTAGCATGTTAGAATTTCCTTCCTTTTTAAAGCTGAATAATATTCCATTGTATGTATAGTCCACATTTTTTTTATCCATTCATCTGTCAAAAGACAATTCGTTGCTTCCACTTTTCCGCTATCATGAGTAATGCCGCTATGAACATAGGTGTACAACTGAAGGGTTTGTTTTGCGATAACTCAAAAGTCACTTTACAGGGGCTGTGTGGAGGGAGGACAAAGGTCCCTCAAAGGGAAAGGCATCTTACAGAAGCAGCTGAAACTGAAGAGACAAGTGCCCCGTACAAATACTGATGCAAATAGGATTGTACCCGTATGTGAAAAGGGGCCATGGACCAGCAGAGGCTCACAGAACAAGTTAGTGCTCAGCGCTAACATCGACTCATGGGTACTTTGTAATTCCTGGTACAGACCAACGACAACACCTTTAAGAGCAACGCCGACGCACACACGTGCACGCACACCCAAGGCCTTGTCCTTGAGGAAAGCGGCTCCTTTAGCAACAGCACTTGTGAGACTCGATCTGGGGCTCCTGTTTCCGTCAGACAACACAGCTGCCTCTCTCCCTCTTCTTCCATGTCCCTAGCTTCTCCCAGGACCTTGAATACAGACTAAGTTCTCATTCTGGGCCCCAGATCTCTAGGAGAAGCGGGTGGAATCCGTTCTCGACACAGGACAGTTTCCACGGTAGGAGGAGGATTTGCGCAGGGCTCCCAACAAGGCGGCCAGGGTCACTCACTCACCATCAGAAGCGGTCACACTGCCTGCCACCCGCACATCTAGAAGGGCAAGACGGTAAGAAGGAATTCCTGCCAACAAGTCCCTCTCAGGGGCCCTTGTCTGGTCCCCAAAAACATGGGAGGGAGGGCTCTGACAAAAGGCAAGAATTTGGATTCAATTTCTCAAGAAAGATCTTTCGGGATAGGCAGCGGAGGATTGTGGTCAGGAGCACAAACCCTGGAGGCCGGCTGCTGAGATGCGAATCGTGCTCCACAGCTGTGGGCCCCTCGGCAAGGGCCGTCTGCAAAATAGGGGTGATCGTCGTACCCACTGCAGAGTGTTGCTGTCAGGCTTTAAGTAAATGAGTTAATACTCATGACGCACTTGGAACAATGTGTCTCCCACTGCAACACTATACGAGTGTCTGTAAAATAAACAGGTAGTTTAAATGCTACAGAAATGACCGATATGGCAAAGGCACAATGACGTCCTGGAACCTCAGTGAGTTTCTAAGTGTGTACACTCTCCAACAGACACATGCATAACCACAGATTAAATTATCCACAACTAAAAAGCCAGTGAAACTGTATTGCAATGATGCACGCCCCGAAAAAAAAGCTCCTGAATTGATTTAGGTGCTTTCAGATGTTTTAACAAAGAAAACAGATATTACATATGAATGTTTCTATTTAGTATTTAAAATGTATTACTTGCTAGCTTCACATTTGTTTATATTCTTAGAATTAGTGAATTCTGCTGAAGCAGAGTGTGGAGAACAAGCTACATGATTTTCCACACATTGGCAGATGTAATACACAGAAGGGACAAAAGAAAGACCTTAGGCCAAATTTTTCCAATACTCAAATGCATTCCATTTAATAATACATGTTCAATACCATGTTGTCTCCTCGTATTTTGTGCAAATATTACATTTCAATTATACAAAAACCTTTAATTCAATATGGCTCTCTTTCCTTCAATGACAGTAACTTCCAAAGTACAACTGATAAAAAAAGAAAAAGAAAAAAGCTCCTGTGATGCCTTTTTCTTAAAAAAATAAATAAAGATTTTTTGGAATGACGCTAGGATTTGGAGTATTTTTAAAAGTCTGTGTTATCTTAACTACTACAGAACTCGGTAATATACCTAATATTTCACATGAAACACAAAAATAATTATTCAACCCACTAACTTTTTCTATAAGATTTTTCTGTTTTGACAAACTAATGACATTTAAATTAAGTTCCTTGTAGCTCTGAAATACAAAATATCTGGATTTTTAAAATTTAACCACACCAAAGCAGTCAATTTCAGGATCTTGAAAATTAATATAACGGCAGTCAAAACAAAACAGAAAACCCTCAAACAGTCCCGAAAGGCCTGTAGAAAATCAGACCTTCTGTTTCTAATAAGTTTTTTAAGTCAATTTTGAAGATTTACTTTTCAGAAAATTCAAAATAATTCTATTCATTATTTCCCTTATGTTTTTGGCTTTAAAATGTTTAATGTTATAACATTTATTTTAGTATTTTTTTGAAGTATAGTTGACATACAATATATGTGAGTTTCAGGTGTACAACACAGTGACTCGACACTTACATACCTTCTGATGAGCGATCATCACAGTAAGTCTAGTACCCGTCTATCACCACAGAGACTGGTGACTGTTTTCCCTGTGCTGTACATTACATCCCCGTGACTTATTTATTTTGTAACTGGAAATTTGTACCTCTTAATCCCCTTCACCTTTTTCATCCATCCCCTTACCTCCCCCTCCCTGAAAGTATAAAACTTGCAAATACTGCTTTGTGTTCTTCTTAAAGTTTAGACCAATTCAAATTCCTTTCATGTTCAGACTTTTTATGCTGACCACTGCATTATCATCACTGTGAAGGAAACCCAAATATGTTAGCTTTGTTCTCTGGTTTACATCTACAAATACATTTTTTATTTGATCGTCCTAATACTAAGCTAATGGGACACAACAGGTTCTTATATGATGAGTTCCGCCAACCTTCTTACATTCTGGAATGCATTAGCTACCTTAGCTGTGCCAGAACACACACTGTAATATTAATACATTATTCTTTCATTCTATTTGTTTTTTCTTTTAAACATACATATTTCTCTGTAGCCCAAAATTTACATACTTTTCTCCATTTGCAGTCACACACAGACACACACACCTTACATAGTTAAAAATCACTTCTGCAATATTTTCTAACTAAGCAGCAAAATTCCAAATATGCTTTTTAACACACACAAAATATAAGTAATGCCACTGGATAAAGTACATTAAGATAGTATTTCAGAAATAACAGCCTATAAGCCAATAACCATTAACTTATATTCTATTTCACTACAGGCACGAAGCAGAAAAGATAAATATTTAATATCCTCCTATGGTCAATAAATTTGAATTACTTCAGCAGTCACTACAAATACATTTACATGTATTTAAAGGAGATGCCTATACGTATAACCCCTAACTTAGTAAACAATTTTCAAGGGACAAAGTCAGTAGTAGAATTGAAGTTCACTCAATGCCTCAGATCAAATTATTCCTTTAAAATTTATGTTTCTGTAAATGAAATCAGTGCAAAACTTCAACTTATGCCCTTCCTAGTCCTTAAATTTCATTCTGCCATGTATAACATCCTTCAGGATATCAAAAATAACTAATAAAACAATGGACAAATCTTTCCTTACCATCTCAAGATGATCTAAAAATTCAAGTCATCAGTGATGCTTTACACTGGCACATTAAGATGGGTGACCAATGTGAAATTCTCAGTAGAAAAGGCCCCTATCTTCTCTTTCATTAAAAATCTGAGTCTTATTTGAACCTTTCATTCTAATTCAGGGTTAAGAAAAAGTAACAGAGAAGACATTCAACATGAGTTCCACGAGACGAAATAATCTTCCAAGAAAAGCTGACTGGAACCTGGGACACTCTCTCATCTGAGCAGTGTTATGAATGGTTATTAGGTTGCCTCAGACCAGCAAGACAGCCTTTTTAATCCATATGTTCTATCTGCATAGTACTAGAACGTAGTACTAGTTACAGCTCTGTAGAAGTTAAACAGCGTAAGTAAAACCATTTCAATGAGGAAACAGAATCCCCATCAGGGGTGTCGTGAACCCACCTGCCCTCCACCTTGTCAAAGGAGGGGCAGAGGATTAGGGGACATGCCCCCCACCCCATGCTGGACGGTAGGTAAGAGGGGACTACTGGGTCTCCCACTGAACGGGGCACGAGTTCCCATGGGGCCAGCGAGGAGGCACGTTGGGGATGCAGGAAATGTCATAGGAAAGACGATGGGGCAGGGAGAGGTGGGGGCAGGTTTGAAGAGTGGATGGAGACCATCTCGGGACTGGAAAAGAGTTTGAGGGCAGATGATGACTCGAGAGAAGGCAGCCAGGGACAAGGAAGAGTGATGCCCGCGGAGCTAGCAAGCGGGCAGTTCTCCGCCAAAGGCCAGAGTGGGGACAGGGCCAGGAGTGCAGTTTCCAGGCTCTCGGCCTCACGTGGAAAGGTGCTGGCTCAGGTAGTAAATGGCCATCAACTGTGACTGGATGGCCATCAGCTGTGGCTAGTTGGCCGTCAGCTGTAACCAGTGAGCCACTGACCACTAATATAACTGCTGTGGCTACGCTAGCAGCAAATGGGGGCCGGCAAGAAGGTGGTGGCTGAGCTAGCAAGAGCGGATTGCAGTTAGCAAGTGGGGTTGGTTGGATGGCAGACAAGTGGACGGTGGGTTGCAGGTGGTGTGGCTCCTGCTTCCTGCGTCTCCAACCCAGCCGCCAGCGAGAATATAGTGGTGTGACTCCCCTGCCTGTGGCTCCGTGGGTGTTCCTTTTTGGCCTCACCATAGCCTGCGTTCTTTTGTGGGGAGCAGGACTAGAGACCCCACATGACACCCTGCATGACAGCCAGCCTCTTTCAACTCACTTCCTCTGCTACCTCTGCCCAGCATTTCACTCCTCTGACCAGCTAGGTACAAAATAGAACATAACCTCTCTTATTTTCCCATTAACAATAAACCCTCTAGATACCTAAGGAGTTTTACTGCTAATACCAATAACGGAGTGTTAAATGGGCCCTCTTATGCACAGATTAATGGTGAGTCTTTTATGGAGGAAAATGACACTCCATTCCACGAACTGGGAAAAGCTGTAGCGTGGAGGAAAGATGATGGCTTCTCTCTGGACCAGAGCAGGGAGAGAAGTGGAACTGACGGGAGGGAAGGCTCCAATGGGGGGAGAACAGGGGAGAGAACTCCCAAAGTGTAGTGTCTTACCAAACAAATCACGATTATGTAAATGAAGGCCTGATCAGTAACAATTCAAAGAACAAAACATAGCTCTATAAACACTCTGTCACAAGAAGACAGTTGATTTATTTACTGTAAAACGTGTCTCAAGAGGAGTTAATGCTAACAGACTCTTCAGCTGCGGAAGCCAAAGCTGCCGTTTTACAGTAAATTACAGTGGCCAAGAGAATCCAAGAGTAATTTACTGCCCACGTCCTCCAATCACACCTGGAAACATTTAAGCCTGTCATGCCATGTATGTTAATAGTTAGGAAGCAGGGGCTGCAGATTCACCACATCTGAAGAGTTAAATGATCATTTCATACAACTCCAAAGGATCACAAATAATGCAATATGGTCACCCGCTGCCCTCAGGGGTAAAAGGCAACGTGTGACATATGGGAATGCAGGCACAAATACTCACTCCACCGTCCTTCACATGCAGATTCTGCAAAGAACTTGTAAACGTGCAGTGCAGTTTATAAATTCTTTCTCTGCTCAGAAGCTGTCTTCAAATGTAGAAATTAATTTTTCAGCCAGACATTTCAACGCACTTTTTAAGAAGTATACTTAGTGTGGGGATCGAGTCCCAGAGAGCAGTTTCCACACTCTCGGCCTCACGTGGAAAGGTGCTGGCTCAGGTAGATGGCCATCAGTTGTGACTAGTTGGCCGTCAGCTGTAGCCAGCCAGCCATTAGCCACTGATAGAACTGCTGTGGCTACACCGGCAGGCAGGTTGGTTGGTTGGTTGGTTGGCAGAGAAGCGGACGGTAGGCTGTGGATCGTGTGGCTCCTGCTTCCCGTGTCTCCAACCCAGCCACCAGCGAGAATATAGTGGTGTGACTCCCCTACCTATGGCTCCATGAGTGTTCCTTTTTGGCCTCACCATGTACTGCGTTCTTGTGTGGGGAGCAGGAGCTGAGTCCCTGCGTGACACTTAGTGTAATTTTTTTCTCAGAGGACCAACAGATATGCACCAAGTGTTGCCCCAATGTGTACTATCTTCTCTCTTTGGAGGTGGGGGGGGGCTACAAAAGCCACTTAGTACAAAAAACAATTAACAGCAGCAGTTTGATAGCAAGTAAACCTTGACTTACAGAAATACGTGTAATTCTTGGACCCATTCCAAGTACCTTGGTAAAATCCTATTAAAATGATGAATCCCTCATAATTTAGATTTGTTTTAGCTGTAAACTCCAAAAGGCAGCACACACATTAAATCCCTCTTATAAAGAACCTCAACACAAACTTACTTAACCTAACATGTCCAAATCACAGATTATTATTATTATTATTATTCACCAGGATCTGAAAGACATCTGCTCCAACACCCCTGAAAACTTTTAAGTAACTAAGGCAAAAAGAATGCAGGTGATTTGCCTACGGTCAAACGGTGCCACAGGATGGAGCACAAAGTGACTTCAAGTTCATGGCCGGCTAGCAGAGGCAGAGCTGAGTGAGGCTCGAGGGCAGTTAGAACCAGGCTCCCTGTGCAGCCAACCTTCTCTGCACACCGAGCTGCAGCTCCCGGTACCCATGAGTCACGTGCAAATAAAAAGAACTACAGTGCTTGCTGTTTTCTCACGAAACGCCACTTGTCAGAATCTATGCTATTATATATACACTGCTCCAATCAAGAAATAATCAACTTACCTGTGTTCCTAAACAAAGTTTCCTGGTTTCTTATGACGTTCTGAAGGGTATGGAAATCTAGCCACAGGACCCTAACTTTAAGTGTTTTGTAATGAAATGTTACTGTGGAGTAGAAAGAAGCTACTCACATGCAGCTCCGTCTTAAAAGCTGCAAAGACGCTGCTTTTCTGGCCACACCACTGCACCTGCCATTCTGACCTGTACAATGATTGTGTAAGAATTGTACAGCCACTGGGCGAAAGTATCAAAGCGCTTGCTAAACATTCAGTATTTCTTCTGTTAACATCCCTATTTATAGAGATAAGCAAATCGAGACCCAGCTTAAGGCTTGTGTCTGCACTGAGCATGGTAGTTTTCTATTGCTAGAGCTAAAATTCTGATGATTGTTGAAATGACTATCAATCTGAACATGAGCCACCTTTTTCCTTTAAAAAGCTAAACACTGCCACAAGAAAAAAATTTTTATTTAATTTACAAAATAAGGTACTTTATCATATATCTATACCCAAAAACTCAACAGGACTGAAAGCTGCAAGCAGGCAGCTGGGTGCCGGCGCAATGCCTAGTTCACGTTAAGAACTGAAAAAACTCCTGCGAGGGGAGGAGGGATGGAAGCTATAGAACTAAGACTGGGCTAGCAAGTCCACTTCTGTACTGTTAGGCTGAAGAGAAACCGAACACTTACATATGGTAGCAAATTAATACTTAATAGAATTCCTATGTACATCTATCCGCTGTATTCCCAAATCTTTTATCACAATGGGATTTCATAAATTTAATTTGCTGACAGGCGAATGGACAGGTTAAACAGGAGTTTTCAACTCCAAAAGCATGATTTTAATATTTGCCAATCCCATCCCCGTAAAATATACTGGCAAATTCATACTGAATTGGTGGAAATGGTTTTCTTTAGTGTGAATAAAATTTAATCTCTTCTTTTTAATCACCTTCATTCTACAGATTAAGGGACAAAGATAGTAGGATTTGCTTCTTACATTAATAAATCCATACTGAATTCAACTTTTATCTTAAAATTTACAATATTATGAGTTATTGAATCTTTCATAAACCCATATTGAATTCACATGCACTAACTTTTATCTTAAAATTTATAATATTATCATGTGTTATTGAAATCTGTTACTTAAAAGAAATAGGAGAAGGGAGGGAGGAAAGGAAAGAAGGGGCGGGGGGAGACAGAGAGAATCGATGTAGCCCGCCTAAAGCAGAGACCAACCAGTGTGTCCACTGATGCCTCTGGAGTCGCGTCAGGCAGAAGGCTGATTTGCCATAGAGACGGCACCTGTTAGAAAGGCAGCATCCGTGGCACACTTGCAGCCGCATCTCTGGAGCGGTTAAGTTTAGCACTTCTACCCTGTTCATTCATACTGGAGCACTTCACTTTCTCAGCAAGACAGTATGAGCAGTTTCACTGAGGGAAACTATAAACAACTGTAACCATTTCATTCTTTTCCATCAGTATTTCCTGACTGGCTGTGCTAATTGCTAAGGCAATGAAGAAGAGACACGGCTAAGAAACAGTTCCTACCCACTAGGAGTTTATGATCTACTACCAGCAACGGCACAATACAAAGTGAGAAGAAGCGCCATAGCAAGAACAAGAAACGCAGTCTGCAGGTTTTAACAAAGAATGGAAGGCACCACCCTTGACAGGCTTCCATTCACCAAGCAGAGGTGAGGGGAAGGGGAGTCCTTGAAGAACAAACAATTGAGCAAAAACTCAAGAAAGGGGAGTAGAGAGATCACAGGCGGGAATGCAAGTCTGAGCAACAAACCAAGATACGAATGTGTGGGCAGAAGACCTAAAACGTTCCAGTTCATACCTATTTGCGAAGGTGGTGGGGAGACCACGTGAAGGAGACTCTGATTACCATGCTTCCGCTAGTGTTATTTCAGTGTGGAAGATAAACTGGACTCAGCCGAAAAGGCGAGGAGGCGTTACACCAGTCCAGGCACCAAGTACTGAGGGCTGAGGACAGGTGGTGCAGAGGCGCGAGAAGGGCCGTCAGGTCAGCAGGCACCTGGGAGCCGCGGTGCGGGAAGGCGGCCTGAGTCTGGCAGGTGAGCACACGCAGGGGGAAGAGGGAAGGGTCAAAATGACTGATGCGTTGAGCCTGGGTGAGTGACAGCGCCAATTAATAGAAACCCAGAAATCTGGAAGGTAAACTGGTTTGGGTGGAGGGAAGCGAGGAGTTTCACTTTGGTTGTGCTGCATGGAAGGTGTAAACAACATACCTGGAGAGAAGTGTCAAGCAAGCAGTTTAGAGCTTAGAAGTAAGGTCAGCTTAGGCTGATGATAAATTTGGGAGCCACCTAAATAAAGGTGATGGCAAAAGCCTGGATAAGATCACTAATAAAAAGAGCAGACTGGCACAGAAGAGAGGGAAAGAAATGTGTGAAAATGCCTACCTGTGGGGAAGGGAGGATTAAGAGGGTAGAAAAACTAGCAATGGACACACAATATTCGCCAGTGACAGAAAAGAACTAAAGTCATGCTCAGTTCAGTTCAAGAAGCTAAACTGGGGGCCTGTGGTATGAGAGCATTATGTTAGAGGAAAAATTATGAATAAACAGTAATAATCCCTACTTCAAAAACGTGATATCAAGAAAATCAAGCAAAAAGCCAGTTGCAAAAAGAACTCAAGAGGACATAATTATAGCTACAGACACAGCAGACGTTGAGTAATCATAAAAAAACACACGAGGAGACCGGCCCCGTGGCTCAGGGAGTTAGAGCTCCGTGCTCCTAACTCCGAAGGCTGCCAGTTCGATTCCCACATGGGCCAGTGGGCTCTCAACCACAAGGTTGCCAGTTCAATTCCTCGAGTCCTGCAAGGGATGGTGGGCAGAGCCCTCTGCAACTAAGATTGAACATGGCACCTTGAGCTGAGCTGCCGCTGAGCTCCCAGATGGCTCAGTTGGTTGGAGAGCATCCTCTCAACCACAAAGTTGCCGGTTTGACTCCCACAAGGGATGGTGGGCTGTGCCCCCTGCAACTAGCAATGGCAACTGGACCTGGAGCTGAGCTGTGCCCTCCACAACTAAGACTGAAAGGACAACAACTTGGAGCTGAGCTGTGCCCTCCACAACTAAGATTGAAAGGACAACTTGACTTGGAAAAAAAAAAAAGTCCTGGAAGTACACACTGTTCCCCAATAAAGACCTGTTCCCCTACCCCCATATCTTAAAACAAAAAACAAAAAAAAAACACACACGAAGAACAACTTTTTGCCAACATTTGAAAACAAAGAATGGATAATATTCTAGAAAAAAATGCATTATCAAAATAACCTCAAGAATGAACTAAAAGCCTGTAATAACCATTAAAAATGAATTTTTACCCAAGCTCCCCAACAGATAAAATAAGCAAAACATATGACCATATACCTAGAGGCAAACAAGAAAAAAGCAATTCACAAACTAGGTGCTGCAGAGGCCCTTCCTTAACATGAGGGAGGGCATCACGAGGCCCACTGTTTCCTCTGGGTGGTCTCCAGTCACCACTCTGCTTCCCAGGTCTGGACACGAGAAACAGCTACATGTGCAGTCACGTCAGCATTCCATCGAATCCTGAATTCTGTCTAACACTAAGGAACATCGTCATGTCATGTTTCAAATGGAAATTCTAAATATAATACCTCAAATTTTCTTCAGTATTATTCTGCTATGGCTGTATCATCTGTGAATTGAATTTTCATGAATTTTTCTTCAGTCTATAGCCCAGCGAGTGGTACTAATTTCCACCAGTTTACTCTCTATGAGAGAGCTCTGTAATTTATTCTAAAGCTGACTCGTATAAATTCCTAGAAGCTCTTACCCCACCCTCAATCCTAGCATGATGGAATTTCAGGAATTTATCCAAGATATTATTTTAATAACTTCAATTATATCCTCCTCCTCACTTTAACAGCTCTAAGGAACAAGTATTTGTAGTATGCTGCTATATGTCCAGACACTTCATTATTTTTATTTAGCAGAACAACAAACAGCATTTATCCTGGGGGCATAAAGCATGGTTTTGTACAATAGCAAGATTGCACACTGTTCCCACACTCTTCCAAAGACTGTCTAGCAGATTATTGAGCTTCTTCGCACAATATCTATAGAAATCATCTACAACAGTTTAGACTCTTACCTAGATTATAACTAAATTCAGGACTCCTTAGCTAATACACATAACCCATATGATTTTTCCTTCAATACACCACTGAAAACTACCCCACACTGGTTCAGCTTTCTGCTCAATCACTATCTGCAGTTATGTTTTTTCCTGGATAATTTCACTACCCCAAAGAGCTACAAATATACTATGTACACCTTGCTTTATACCTTTCATGAAAATATGAAATGAGGTTAGTCCTAGCTCCAATTTCTTGAGGACGTATAAAAAACAAACACTTTTTCCTCTAGAAAAGTGACAGTTCACAACCAACACTGACTTCCTGTTTCTAAGCCTATGTGACTCCATAAATAAACATTTCTCCTCCATCCTAGTCACAGAAAATGTTTTATTCCTTTTGGACTAGAACCTTCAAAGGTTTTATAAAGTTTACATAAATTATCTTCACTATTTCTCTCACCAACCTACTCTAATAATCCCCTAAAATAATTCCAGTTTACCAATCGGGCAGGCTTTTGTTTAGTAAAAACCAGATTTAATAATTTTTTTGTTCCAAACGCCTCAATATTAAAATACAGCAAGCCTAGCTAACACGTGATTTTCTGTGACTCCTCTACAAACTTCCTTGTAATGGAACAATATTGACAACCTATCTTTACATTAACCTAATCAGTATAACAAGTTATACATTCTAGCCAACAACTCCGTAACTCTACCCATTAATTTTTTCAGAACTATTGAGTGAATCACTTTATCAACTGATTGTGTTTGTTTGATAATCAAGCCAAGAATATTCTATTCTTTTAACAGTTCTGTCTGCTTCTAATTTTAAACAAAATTTTGGGTGAAGAGTCCATCTAAACACCCTATTTTTCGATCCCTAAGAATATAATTTACATATAAATATGAACCAGTTCCAAGGATTATTAATTTTTACTTGGTCTTCTGGACTTCAGAGGGTTTACTTGGGTTCATTTTCAATTAATCTTTAAAAGTAATTCTTTGATTTGACTTGGCCCACTTAATTTTTAATTTATATTTTGCATATTAAAGTTTCTTAATTGGGCAATGTTTGTTTTTTTAAAAAAAAAGAAAGCTATCTTCTATAATTATGGCTTCTTTTAATTTTTCAAAAGGTCATGAGGAATTTCTACCCGGGCATGTGATCCAATCAATCTTACACTTCATACTTTTTCCAGAATACTCAAAACAGTGTATTAAAATAAACAGTCGTATTCAATTATGCTTGTCTATCCTTTAATTAATTTAATTAACTTAATATATGTTTATTAAGCATCTACTATAGTGCAAAGTACTTTGTATTTATAAGCAATCACTCTTCCTTTTTAAATGAGGAAGTTGAAGCTCAAGAGTATGAAAAAAAAATTGCGCAATGTCGCAAAGTTTACATGCGGCAAGAATGAAAACTGGAACCCAGGACTGACTGAAAGTTAGGCTCTGCCACCGGGCACCCTGATATAAAGCTACAGGAGCCATCGTCCTTACACCCATGAAGGTCACAGGCACGTAACAAAACAATCCCAACACAACTTGTAAGTTCTATCCATTTTCCTAATGCCATTTTGTATTTAAAAACTTTTCTGAAACTATTTTGGGGTTTTTCCTCTATAAATTTACTAAACTAACTTTTGTGTTTCCATGAGTGCACTATGTACCGTGCTCAGTCCTCATGGCGGAGACGGAGAGCAGGTAAGAAATACATTTTACATCGTGAACCAATCCACAATAACTGACGCTAAAGTTTCATGAAAAAGTATTTACTGCTACTTCATGTGATAATACTCTCATCTATGACATTTTTCTTATTGCTGGTCATGACCCACTACATTAATTTGACAACCCACTTGCAGGTCACGCTCCCCGATTTGCAAAACACTGTTCTGTAAAATAGGTGGATCAGACAAAATCTCCAGTTTTGCTTCTGAATCAGATTAATCTGGTCATCCTGTATAAATAAATGAAGCATTTACGGCAGATTACACCTCTAAGTACTTATTATGCTACTATGTTAGTAGTATTACAATAGATTAAGTCAAACTACCCTACACTTTAACATGTTCTCATATTTAATGATGGACTACTTTTCAGACCTTCAAATGTGTCCTAATTTGAAGACATTAGGTTGTTAGACCCAAACTGTTAATGCAAACTAAAATTTTACTTCAAAAATTTTTTAACAAATTAACTATAGCAATCCAGCTTAAAGTCATATCATAGTGACAATCTATTAACATTAAAGAAAACATGTTTAGGAAAACCAATGAACTTAGGTGTTTGAAGAAAGTAAACCATCTTTGAAACACTGCATTTTGCTAAGCCAACTTTTTCTTTAAAAATTTTTTTTTTCATCTGGAAAATCTTTTTTAGCATAATGAATGGAAGAGACCTTAGAAATAAAAAATGATGATACCTGCATTTAAAAAATTTAAAAAACCAAAGGTTTAGAGAGTTCGACCAAAGTCATAAACATTTTTAGTGGTAGCATTTGACTAGAACCGGGTTGTCTGTGTATCAGTGGGGTCTCTTTTGTTTGCTACACATTGCCCACACCCTACAAAAATCAGCACCAACAATAACAGTGGCCAACCTTGACATCTCCTTTATCTAAAACTCTAAGGTATACCTGACCACTGCACTCACTGTACACCTGAAGCTGAAGCTGAATGATATTGTATGACAACTATAATTTAATATATATACATATAGTCACGGGATATGGAGTACAGCATAGGGAATAGAGTCAGTGGAATTATAATAGATACCGTGTTTTCCCGAAAATAAGACCTAGCCAGAAAATAAGCCCTAGCATGATTTCTCAGGATGACATCCCCTGAACATAAGCCCTAAAGCGTCTTTTGGAGCAAACCTTAATATAAGACCCAGTCTTATTTTTGGGAAAACATGCTACATACAATGCCAGAGGGGCAATAGATTAGAGGAGGGGGGGTTATCACTTTGTGATGGGTGAAATGTCTACCTATTACATTGTTTTGTACACCTGAAACTAAAAAAAAGAAAAAAACTAGAAATACAGAATGATTATGCAAAGCTATAATGTAACTGGTAAAAGAGCTAAAAATGGAAACTGTTGGGGAATGAGATGAAAGGAGACTTTACATTTCACTTGATACAATTTGGTGTCCTCTGCAATAAAACGAATGTGCATACCTTAAAAAGTAAGTAAATAATAAAATTCTAAGGTAATTATGGTTTGAGCTACACCACTGAAGAATGCTGGATTATGTCACCTTATGCATTGTCCTCTGATTGATTCCTGTGTATTTGTTTTAACTCCTCAATAAGAGCCTCAGATGTCTTATAAATAAACTGACCCTTATAAACTATTAAACACGGTAAATATAATTTAGCCACAGAACTACTTGAAAATCAGTTTCATTTTTAATCTCCTTAATTGCACACAATGCCTGCCAAGACCTTAGCTCTGGATTCCATCATGTTGCTGTAATCATCGAAAGAAAACCATTTCTCCTCTAAAAAAAGGAACTGCTCTCTTTATTTGCACAATCTACCCTCTCCCAAGGGTATGACAAAGGTTTCAGTTGTAATTTCAAATCCACTACAGAGCATCCCAAATAATAGGAAAACACGTCGTTTTCATTTTTTCTTCGATTATCAGAACAATTGTTTTTTATAAAAATAATTTGAGTGATTTTATTAAAAAGCATCACTATATAACCATGTGATGTTTTCAAATACCAAATCATAAATCTGATTTAACTTAATAACTATTTACTTTCATGTTTCGTTGGCATTGCTTTAGTTTAAGTTATCTCAAAGGCTAGAAAGAACAAATTTCATATTCAACTACAAATTAATCAGAAGCCTTGCTTTCTCATAGATTCATCCAAGGCAGTTCTAGGCGGAAATTCAGATGACCTGTGCATTCTTCTCTTTTGTAGGTAGTGGCAAATACATTTCTCAAAAGACATGCTTTGTAAATATGTCGTCTAGTACAGAATAACTGTGTTCTACAACAGATGTGACATGGCCCTAATCCAGCAGTTCAGGTACTGGGGACACATGGCCTCCATCTTTGATGAAATTTAACAGTATGCTTCTAAACTCCAGTTACAGCATCTCTGAAAATAGTATCTACCAAAAAAATACTGCAATCTCTTGGATAAATAATAATGAGTTTAATATTAATAATAATTAAAACAAGCATCTGCTTAATGCTAAGGGATTCTATGAAAAACATGTTTGCCTAAGAGCAATCTTAAAAAAATAACAGAACTTTACTTAAGCGAGAGTGGGAAAGGACGTTTATTCTTCATATAGCACAGATTCTGAAAAAGAAGTTACTGGTTTATTATTCTCAGATATTTGAACAGTTCCAATATAACCAATTTATTTATGGGAAAAATTAGGCCGATCAAAGCCCACTGTAATGAAAGGTGTTTGGGCACAGATGTTGGTCCTCCAATGTTTTGCTTTGTCAGCTGTCTAATCCACACTGACATCACGGTCATTAGCACACTGTCTATAATATTTTGAAACGCAAATTCAACAAAATTCAGCTATTATATATTGGGAAACGATTACTGATCAAGCTCTCAAATGTATTGTCTCTCCGTTACTGTAGGACGTCAGCCGTGTGTGGCACGTGTCCCGATCAGGCATCAGTATCAGAACATGCAAGAATATTCAACGCCGGAAGACAGAGCGTGCTGACCTGCGCTAATGAAACACACATACATCACCTACAGGGGAACACATTCTGATGCTTAAACAGGAAATCAGAGTCTCCAAGCCTGCCTGTCTCACAAACACTTTCTAAGATAGCCCTTCGTTTATTTGTTTTGACGTTTATTGAGTCTCTACTTTGTGTCAGACACTTCTAGGCACTGCGTACAGAGGAGTGAATAAAATGAAAGAGGAGAAAACTACCCTCATGAAACTGATATTTGATGAAAGATGCTGACATGTTTCCTGTCACACAGTGACTCCGAAGTACTGCTTGAAGCCACAGGCTAAGAAAGCTTCCAAGGCCATGTCCAAGATTCCACAGAAAAGTCATTAGCAGTATCTGCTATGGCCGTGATAAACAGTGAAAGAGAGTGGGAACTTAGATTTGCCATCCCCATCCTAAGGAATCTTTTTCATCCTTCTGTCCTATTCATGTATCACATAAAAATTAATCGAATAACACTATCAAATGTTTCAATGTGTGCTGACCTCTTCTGTGATTCTGAATGAGACTGAATGGCCATCTCCACTTCAGAAGCAGCAGAGGAATACTATTATTTAAATGAAATTATTTCTAGCCAAGAGCTCAGTGTTTTCACACTTCTCTGCCTAAACATACAATTATGATAATCATTTTTACCTGCCTTATTAGAATTTAGAAAACCTATGGGAGAGATTATTTTATAGCCCTTGTCTCTTTTTAAAAGCTGATCTTTTTTGCCCACAATAAATGTCCCTGTAACGAGCAAAAACAAAAACATTAAACCAATCATTCTTACAGCAGCACGGGAACAGTCACACTGCCCTAATGGTTGTACTCCTAAAACACAAAAGAAACTGTCATAGAAACTGTGTTCCAAAGATTTAAAATGTGGAAAGGGGAAGAAGAAAGGCTAGAAAATTTCATGTACCACGTATTTCAATATTAAAGGTATGTTTAATAATTAAATAGCTTTGTTGCTAAGTAGTTCACAGTTTCCTACTGATTAACCCTTAAAAACCAGCCAAAGTCCCTAAAAGCACATTGGTTTCCCTATTAGTTGACGATTAGGAAAACTGGTATGAAAACTAACAGCATAGGAGAAATAAATTCACCTCACATTTCTGTAACGCCTTGCCCATTTTGAGGTATTTCACATTCATTATTTCAATTTATGATTTTTTTATTTTTCAATTACAGTTGATATTCAGTATTATTTTATATTAGTTTCAGGTGTCATTACTTCATTTAACCATCAAATATTTGATGGCATGACTATAAAGGTTAGTTGTTTTCACAAAACAGGAAACATCATTAAATCTGGATTAGAGTCATATTTTCTTTGCCCTCTCCCTACACTTTACTGTTTCATAATCTGTTTTCTTTTGGAATTATTATATATGATTTCCCCTAATACAGTTCTTTGTTTCCCCTATGACCCACACATGAAGGTAGTTTAATAAATGCTTGCTCGAGGAGTTCTCTGTGCTTGAAATATACTTCTCCCACATTATTTTGGCTATATCATTCAAAATTTATTTTAAATGTCCCTTCTGCCAGGGTCCAAGATCAACACACAAAAAGCAGTTGTGTTTCTTTATACCAGCAATGAACAATCAAGCCAAAAAGGAAACTAAGAAAATTATTCCATTTACAATGGCATCCAAAAGAAAATACCTAGGAATAAATTTAACCAACAAGGTGAAAAATTTATACACTGACAACTACAAAACCTGCCAGAGGAAAATTTTTAAAACCTACATTAAATGGAAAGACATCCCATATACATCGACTGAAGATTTAATAATGTTAAAATGGCAACAATAGCCAATTTGATTCCATCAAAAGTCCAATAGCCTTTTTTGCCATTAGAGAACCAATCCTCAAATTCCCATGAAATTCCAAAGGGTCCCCAAGAGCCAAACAATACTGGAGAAGAACAAAGTAAAAAATCTCACGCTTCCCGATTTCAAAAGAAAGAATGGCCTTTTCAACAAATAGTGCTGGACAATAGGATATCCATGTGCAAAAGAATAAAGTTGAACACCTATTTCACACCTAGAAAATTAACTCAAAATGGACGAACAACTTATATATAAGAAGTAAAACGATACAACTTTGAGAAGAAAACATAGTGTTATTAAATCTTCATGACCTTGAATTTGGCAAAAGCAAAAACAACAAAAATAGATAAATTAGACTTCAAAATATAACACGTGTGTGCATCAAAGAATATTATAAAGAAAATGAAGACAACCAACATAACTGGAGAAAAATGTTTGCAAACCACACATTTGATAGGGTTCTAGGATCCAGAATATATAAAGAAATATTACAACTCAACAACAAAAAGATAAACAACCTAATTTTAAAAATGAGCAAAGGACTTAAACAGACATTTCTTCAGAGAAGCTATACAAATGGCCAACAAGCACAAGAACAGGAGTTTAATATCACTGGTCATTAGGGAAATTCAAATCAAAACCACAATGAGGTACCATACCACACCCGTAAGATGGCTATAATTAAAAACAAAAAACGAAGAAAACCAGATAATAACAAATGTTATTAAAAAGTGAGGATGTAGAGAAAATCTCGTACATTGCTAGTAGGAATATAAAACGGTGCAGTGCTGTGAAAAACAGTGACAGTTCCTCAAAAAGTTAAAGAATTACCACATAACCTAGCAATCCCACTCTTAGGTATATACCCAAAAGTAAAAGTAGGTACTCAAACAAATACATCCATATGTTCAAAACAACTCTATTCAAAATAAACAAAACAGGCAAAATGTCAACAATGGAAGAACAGGTAAGCAAATTGTGGTATATTCATACAATATTATTCCGCTATAAAAAGGACTATAGTACTGAAATATGCTACAACGTGGACGAATCTTGAAAACATTGTATTCAGTAAAAGAAACCAGACACAAAAGTCACATATTGTACGATTCCTTTCATACTGAAATATCCAGAACTGGGTAAGTTTACAGAGCAAGCACACAGACTGATGTTTGCAGGGCGGTGGGTGTCGGGGTGGCATTTAATGAACACAGGGTTTCCTTTTGGGGTGACAAAATGTTTTGGAACTCGATAGAGGTGATAGTTGTACAACATTGTTAATGTACTAAATAAATCTTTTTCTTTTAATCAACATTGTGCTTACCAATTCTGTATTTCATCTACACTTCAAACACTTCAAACCACCCCTACCCTAAAACTTTATTTTCAGAGTGGATTATTGCATCTTGCCGAATTCTATAGTCCCCCTTTCTCCCAGTTCCATCCTTGCTATGCCTCTTTCTCTTCCTAGACTAAACTTTATTTTACTGAAATACATTTTGCTGGAATCCTTTAGGAAAGAGAAATGGACACAAAAACTTTAGATATTAGGTTGGTGCAAAAGTAATTGCAGTTTAAAAGGTTAAAAATAATTGCAAAAAGCGCAATTACTTCTGCACCAACCTAATACATATGTTGAAGCTATCCCAACTGAATTAACTGTCAGAAATGCACGTAATTTATTTTTCATTTGTAGCACATCAGCATCCTACACTAAGTAATCTACCTGACATAATCAAGCAAATTTTAGTGCTTTTTAGTGTCTCCAAAATCAAATCAATATCAATGGGTAAATCATAGAGCCTAAAGTAAAACAGCAGTAAATAGCTAGGGAAATAAGGAATTTTGAGTCTCTTTTATCCGTTTATTTTTCAGATAAGTTAGCGATCTGAGAATTTAGCGTGCATTTTTCTAGTACATTTTAATGAAAATTTACTATTTATACCTTCATATCACCTTTAAAGTTATTGAAATCCCAAGACAAAACAACACATAAATTAAATGTTGCCCTACAAGTCTTAACTATGCATTTAATTAGCAGTACAAACAGAACCCTTATATTTAAAGGGTGGTTATTATAATTACAGAACACGAGACTTTAAAAGAGGTCACTGGAAGATTTGATGTTCATCCCACCAAAAGGGTGTCTTGCAACACACCTGTTTAAAAGCCACGGTTAACACAAAACCATTCATTTCCACATGATCAGAGGACTAAAATATCCCTGCTACCATGTTTCCCCGAAAATAAGACCTAGCCGGACAATCAGCTCTAATGTGTCTTTTGGAGCAAAAATTAATATAGGACCCGGTATTATATTATATTATATTATATTATATTATATTATATTATATTATATTATATTATATTATACCTGGTATTATGTTATGTTATGTTATATTACATATTATATTATATTATACCTGGTCTTATATTAAAATAAGACCGGGTCTTATATTAATTTTTGCTCCAAAAGACGCATTAGAAGTGATTGTCCAGCTAGGTCTTACTTTTGGGGAAACACGGTATTAAAAATGTTATTTTGGAGCCAGCCCGGTGGCTCAGGTGGTTGGAGCGCCGTGCTCCTAATGCTGAGGTCTCCGGTTCAATTCCCACATGGGCCAGTGAGCTGCTCCCTCTACAGCTAAGATTGCGAACAACGGCTCTCCCTGGAGCTGGGCTGCAATGAGCAGCGGGAGGTCGGCGTAAGCTGCCATAGGCTGCTGTATGCTGCCGCCATGAGCGGCCAGTGGCCAACATGAGTGTCCAGCAGCCAGCATGAGCTGCTGTGTGCTGCCATGGGCTACCATGTGCCACCATGAGTGGCCGGCAACCAGCGTGAGCCGCTGTGAGCAGCTGACCTACAACTGGTGACCGACTGCCTCAGCCCTGGGGGGAGCACAAGGCTCATCATACCAGCCTGGGCCAGGGACCTGCGTCCTACACAACTAGACTGAGAAACAACGGCTTGAACCGGAGTGGTGGCGGGCGGCCGAGGAAGGGGAGAGGCAGGAGGAAGAGGGGGGAAATGTTACTTTTAAAATATAGATTCTAATATGGCCTTTGGCCAAACATATCACTTAAATAGCAAAAAACTATCTTTTTAAATAAAGGGCAAATATAAAAATATTTTAAAAGACAAAATTAAAATTCTATGCCCAAAGCCACACTTGCTAATAACTTTGCATTGTTAAATAAAATGACCCTGATCCTAATCTCTTATCAGTGTTTAACAATAGCTTCTTTATAATAAAACTATGTCTCAACAGAGCATGCATTTACAATGAAAACTTTAGCTATATGAAAATGACTGGATAAAAAAAATCAAGCTATGTTTAAAAATTCTAATTCACTTTAGATGTGTGTATATAAATAATAGCTCTTTAATGAGGAAAAATGAGGATCTTTTTTATGTATATTACTATCATTGATTCAAAAAGAATATGCTGTTGTCTTCAGCTTTCCCTGAAAAGCTACTTTTATACACCTTAAAACCAACCTATTCGGTTAATACAGAAATCCGAAATAATCCAATTGTATGTAAATACATTTCTAAATGTCCATCATTTGCAAATGGAACGCCAACACTTATGAAGTACAACCATTAATCTAAACGGGCTCAACATTTTCAGTCTGCTCAGAGGAATTTTAACAGTGAAGTAGGGGTTAAGTGTAATCAGAAACCAAGCCCTCCTTAGGAAGGATCAAGAGGAAATGGTAACTTTTGGAAAATCCCAAATATTTTAAACACAGGAACATACCCAGTTTTGACAAGCTATCTGGCCATGGCATAAATGCTTCCGTCTTCAGTAGCTGTTAACACAAGCAGTCCTTTACGAGCTTGACAGAGAACAGAATTCATTTCCCCTATACAGCTGCACTGTTTCAAAGTACCTTAAACACAAGTGTGACAAGGTTGATTTTTTGAGCACAGATATTTACTGTATTTTCCTGAAGGACCTCATTTAAAAATAAATAAGAGTGTATGAGGGAGTGCGCAGAGGGCATGAAGGGAGGAAGGGCAAAGTCAGAAAGGAGAACAAGAAAACAGGACAATGAAAAGGACACCTCTACACTAATGCACAGGCATATTTAGATGCTTTTTATTAAAGCTTCTGTGGGGGGATATAGTATTAAAATTAATGCTCAGAACAATCCATCCAAGAAAAATTGATAAATGAAAAGACAAACCACACCCTGGGAGAAAGTATTTACACATCAACACACCTGATAAAAGGCTTATCAAAATGCATAAAGAACTCTCAAAACTCAATACTAAGACAACAAACCAATTTTTTAAATCAGGCAAAAAAGTTTAACAGCCTCTTCACCGAAGAATATATACAAATGATGAATAAGCTCACAAAAGCAGGCTCAACGTTAGTCATCAGGAAAATGCAAATTCAAACCACAACTAGATACTGGACTACACACCCATTTAGAAGGGTTAGAAGAAGGAAAAACCTGACGACACCAAGAGCTGACGAGGACACAGAGCCAACTGGAATTCTCGTACACTGCTAGTGGGGATGCAAAATGGTGCCGCCACTTTGGAAAATTATCTGCCAGTTTCTTCAAGTTTAACAAGTTAAATTTACATGCAAACAAGTTTAACTTTCCTCATAGCCTAGCAAGCCCACTCCTGGATATTTATCTATGAGAAATGAAAGTTTATGTTCATACAATCTGTAGGCAAAAGTTTATAGCAATTTTTCAAAACTGCCAGAACTTGGAAACAACCCAAAGGTCCTTTAACTGGTGAATGGTTACATAAACTGTGGTACAACCACACTAGGGAATATTATCAGCCATAAAAAGGAATGAAATACTGATACACAAAACAGCCAGGCTCACAAGGCTGTGTGATTCCATTTATATAACATTCTAGAAAACGCAAAATTACAGAAACAGATCAGTGCTTGTCAGGGGCTAAGGGAGATGGTTGGGGTTGGATAAACTGAAGCACAGTAACATTTGGGGAGTAATATAATTGTTCTGTATATAGTGGTTACATGACTATATTTGTCTGTATACATTTGATTGTATATATCTGCCAAAATATGCAGAACTGTGCATTTAAAAAATGGATTGCAATGCATGGTAATTAATTTATAAATTTAAAAGATATTCAATATAAAGTTAAGAAAATGCTCTCCATCATCAGAAGTGTACTGGAACAAACCACTCTTTACCTTATTAGAGAACTATTTTTTCCCATCACTTGAATTACCGTATGCAGCACTGCTAGATACAACAATGAAAAACATAAATGAGGAAGACTCCAAGAATGGCACAAGAATGAAGGAAAACGGTGTTGCTGTACGGAACACACTCCAGATAGAAAGACAAGGGCTGAAAGCAGACATGACTAAAGTCTCTACGACCAGAAAAACATGGATGGAAGAACATTATCTTAGTAGCAAATCCCAGACCACCAGAAAAAAAAAGAGGTTATCACTTAAAACTTCCGAGTTTTACATTTTCCGGTAGGACTCAGCAAACTTACAAAACTCATCGTCAAATACGATTCAGTATTCAGACAGGGGAGAGGGGGAAGAAACAGTATTAAGCAAAAACCATAAAATGCTTGGGAGAAATGTTTTTAATCAACTTTAATTTGAAGATAACAGCAATTCTGACTTTTAAAGGAAAATTATAATTTTTTGGAGAGAAAACATGGCAAATTGGAAACAGCAAGAGACATTAAGGGGCCTTGGAGAACTAAATCAGATGACACACACTTAAGTCCTTAAATGGTGAAGTGTAAAAATGCTAATAATAGTTATTATACTCTCTCTAAGCTATAAACAACGAACATGAGAATTTTCAAGCCACTATGCTAATCCCAGATGATTACTGTCACAAGCCATAAATGGAAGAGCTGAGACTTAAAACCCAATTTGTCTGACACCACAGCCTAAGCTCTTTTGACCCCTATACTATTCCATTTCCCAACAATACTCTAACAACAATTTTATACCACTGAACTTAAGGAACAAAGCACTATTCATTCAGTAACCACCAGAAGGGTCTAGAGAGCAAATGGAGTTGTTTGCAGTCTCTGCATATCACCCAGGCCCTCTCTCATAGGGATGACCATTTCTGCCTGTGTACACTTTTTTACGTGGTTGGCAAGGGTTTGTTGCACTTCTAGGCAGGTTTCAGTACAATGGCCAAATGATGAAGTTATTTAGCAATATCTTATGTTGGCCTAATACTTTCTAGTTTTTTCCATTTTAACATGCATTGTCTCATTTGAGGCAAATAGTCATCCAGTGGGGATATTCACTGCAATCCAATGAATGCTTATGGAGCACCAACTTACACCATCAATTACTTTATAAAACAGGCACAACACTAAGGAATCAGCCCAAAGAATGAAGTCCCGTTGTAATGAAAACAAGGAGTCTCGACATATAGCCAATTTTATTTTGTCCTTTCCCTGACCACCTATATAGGTTCTAAATCATCTAATTCAAGACCAGATTATACCGTGTACTGTTTTTAGACCACATGGTTATTTTTCACAGAAAAACACCCTCATCTTAAGAACTTCTAGAATGTTAACCATTAGAGCTCGTATTTTCCCATGGTGCTCATTTTCAATGACAGACATAAATGCTTTTTAAATGCCTTTCAAGCGTTCCACACTAGAGACATCAATGTTCTTTTCTGCCTACAGAAACTACTGCTGGTGGGAAAAGACCAGAAAACAGAAAACTTCTTTCAAAATGGAAGGAAGAAAAGCAAGGGGAGAAAAATGAGTAAATGTGACAATGAAATAAGAGGATAAATAAAAACATGTGGAAAGATACTATCCAGTGAAATGATTAGGTGACAATCATTAATTTTAATGAAAGATGGAGGGGAGGGCACTGGGGAAAGAGTTTCAAATAAAGGAGCAAACAGAATTACCGCAGACTGCACCTCGTCGGGGGAAAGAGCTCTGAACAGCAGCTACCTGAGCCAGGAGCCGAGTGCCTCCCAGCAGCCACGGTGTCCTCTCTGCCAGCCTCAGAAGCCACAAGACACTTCGGCCTCCCTGCTGAATCTAGGCAGATTCCAAAGATCCCAGGAGAGCCCTCCTAATACCACAGCGCTCGTGACCAAGTTCTAGGGGGAAGGGGTACCCAAAAAGTGGGGTTTGAAGGACCCATGTTGGTGAAAGCATGCTGTTCCAAACTGGTACAAGGGAGGGAGAAACATTTAGAGCACGCGTTCACAGAGCTCTAGGGCAGGATCTGCATAATTTCTAACATAACTCATGACTCGAACAAATAATAATATGAAGGGTGGTAAATGTTTCCACGTGAACTGGCTCAAATATGGCCTTAGTCACAACTTAGTAAAAAGGGCTCCAGGCTAAAATATTTAGTCCAATACTCAAGGGCTTTGGTGAGAAAAAATGGGTGCATGTGTGTTTAAAAAAATGATAGCTGTCAACCTAAATTTTACAAATAGGGTTTTTCTATCATGAGGTTTTAATTCTTTATTATGTTGGCTTTTTCCTTAAACACTCAATTCAGAATTATATTTCCATTGCCTGCATGAGTACATCTCTGTAAATAACAGTCAGAAAACAAGCAAGAAAAACCACTTTACAAAATTAAGCAGCCATTGGTTTTTCGGGGGTTTTTTTGTTTTGTTTTGTGTTTTAGTTACTTGGAAGCTTGGAGTACTTATTAAATGCTTGCTGCTCTTTCCTAGAATTCTGATTTTAGCAAAGGGGATCCCAGGAGAACTCCAGTGGCTACAGTTCACACACTGGCAGAATACTAGTCAAAAGTCTGACCTTGTGGCTGAGATAAGAGACACCCTTTACCCCTAAATGTGCTAAAGGTTCATGAAGGCAAAAGGCTGGTGCAGAAGACAGGCCTCAGTATGTCCCCCTTCCATACACAACCACGTGCAACCGACGCACAGCAGAAATCTATTGTTCTCCTAAAGGAAAATAACAGCCACCCAATCCTGTCTGGCTTTACGTACGACCTTCAAAACAGCACACCACTCCTTGGGCAACGAGGAAGATTCTTTTTTAGAAACAAATGCAAGTTACTAGAAGCCCACATTTTCCCTTCAACCATTGCTCTTCCTTTAATACAAACTCCTAAAACCGTTCTCATTTCCCTCTTCTGGAACGCTGACCTTGTTTCAGCTTTTGTGCTTCATTAAAAGGCAATGAATACTGTTTTGAAATGAAATAAATTCAAAATAACAGCATTTGTGTGGTTAACGTGAAAACTTTTGTGCCGCTTTCTGAAGCTCTGTGGGAACAATGGTATTAAGCGCTACTATTTTTTCCCCCTTTTCCTCAGGAGGTGGACTACATTTTCAGATCCAGTGAAAAGACTACCAACAGAGTAATAGTTACACCAATAACATATATAAATAGGACTGCTGAGAGTATAATATAGATTTTGGAGTTACTGCGCAGGGGGACCAATAATCACAGTACTCCAGTTTTCAGTAAAAACCAGTTCTCAGGTACAAACAGTCTCAACTGAAAATGTTTGATCATCAGTTTCCATGTATTAAGTGGTACCATTCAAAGTGTTTGAAAATTCTCTCTGAAAATAATTACATATCTAAATGTTAAGGATTTTTTAAAGCTATTTTTTAAAAGGAACTGACGTGAAAAACTAAAACACCCTGCTGAAATAAAAATAAGACAAGACACCAATAAGACATGCCCAAGCCCTACCATGATTTCAAGATGATAACTCTTCCCCAAAATCAACATTTATATGACTCAATATTCTCAACTACAAATGACAACATTTGACACCAATATTTCTAGCTCTAAAAATCAATGACTTTAGGAAGTCTATGTTTGTTTTTCTAGTTCATTACCATTTTATTTTGTTTAATTTTTATTTTGTAATTAGTTTCAGGTGAACAAAACAATGTACTAGTTAGACATTTACCATTTATATCCCTCACACAGAGATAACCTCCCCCCACCGCCACCCCGCACACCACTGGAAGTCTATGTTTTTTGTTTCTTTGTTTTTTATGGTTTCATTATGTGCAAAATATTGTTCAAGAGAGGTGGACGCTCAGCAGCACACAGGCGTTGCTTTCAGGAAGATTTCAAATGAAGACCAGGAAGTGAGGCAAAGGAGACAAGAGCTTAATACTAACGTGAAAGCACAATGCAAGGTGTGACAGCTTCTAGGCCAACCAGGAGGTTGACAGAACAGTAGCAACAATTTCATCACAGCGAGGAGGAAAAGCGTGCTGGCTTGGTCCGGGTATTTAAATGAGGCTTACTTAACCCAAGCCGTGAGGCATGCACAGGATTTGGACAGGCGGAAAGGCAGACAGTGCCACCAGAAGGATCAGTCAATACTGGCTAAAGAAGTCTGGCTGAAGCACAAGGCGTGTGATTGTGGCAATGAGGTGATAAAATACACTGGGCCAGGACTTCAACCAGTAGCAATTACAAGACACTGAAAAGTTAAGGGAAGAATGAAAGCTGGCGTTTTAGAAAGCTCACTCTCAAAGGGGAGGGAGGGAGATATTAGATGAAAGACCAAAAAAGTTAAATGGTACATAATCAAATAAGGTAGAGAAAAACAGGCATTATTTCCATTTTCAAGGCAAAGAAAATCTACTGAGGCTCAAGTAACTGCTTGTCTATATCGATGAAATTTACCAACTCTCCACTTCATTCTTCTTATAAAACAGATTAAGTAGTTTAGATGGTTTATTTTATTAAAACCTTTCACTGTATTTCTGAAGTGTCACATAAACTATATTTACGTTAAAATCTACTTTAATTTAGAAAAATTAGGACAGTTGTTATTGGTTCTAAACCTTTCTCAAAAAGAAATGAGTGCTGCTTCACGATTTTGTTGATTCTGTTAGGCCGTAAGTGCACTAGAAGAAATCATTTATTGATCAATATAGCTAATTCCTCCCCAAATGGAGCAATTTGCTTTGTCACTCCCGTAGGAAACTCCAGATTGTTATGTACCCTATAAATATGCAATACAAAAACAAAATTGGCATCTCTGATATAATGGCTACTAAACTGAAAGCGTAAAAATCATGAAACATTTTCCAAAAATAACATTAAAGTCCCAAAAAAAAAGAAAAAAGGTTTATGATGTTCTTCACACTTTCCATTTCTGCCTCACTATATTTAATTTCTTTATATTTAACAGTATGCCTAAAATAATAACTCAGTAACATTTAAACACTTTGTAATTTTTTATCCATTATCAAAAGGCACAGATTTCACTTGAAACTCACAATTCATTTGACACACTGATTTATTCTGAAAAACTCCACACACACATTCAATTTTTGTAACTCAAATAGTTGAAAATTTTGAAAGATGTCCATTTACGGAAGCCAGCAGTACATACAACTGGTTCTTTTCTAGTAGAATTGAACTACAAAAGATGTAAGGTGAACATCAGCTCAGATTAATCTGTTTTCCTAAATTGGGGTTTTGTATTTTCTTAGAGTTTGTTGTTTTTAGATGATGCTATAAAGACTGGCTTATAAACATGGTATTGAAATTACTCCGACCATAACAGATCAGAGACATGTGATATACTGGAATTTAGTTTTCAGATTAGTGAATGCATAATGCTGAGTAGCATGGACCCAATTCATCTACACAGTTTCACTGCTTGCTTCCTGGCAACCACGAGGCCCCAAGACACAGCAGAAGAACACAATCTTTATAATCATCCTTCGCTTTGAATCCTGCTTCTGCCAATGACTAATTTGAGATACTGCTAACCATTCCAAATGGGGGCTGCTCTTACCTACCTCCTAGGACTATTGTGAGGTTCAAACGAGAGCTTGAGTGAAGTTCTGGACACACAGGAGGTCCTTTCTGTCTCAGGCCCATTCTGCTTCTGTGCTTGCCTACAAAGTAAAACAAGAAGCTACAAAGTGTTCAAGGCAGACTAGTGCCTCGGTTACATTGTTTTTCATGATTATAAACTGAGTATGTGAAAGTACACGTAGAAAAGATGAGAGTTATGAAAACAAACAAATGAAGAATATTGTGTCTGAAAATTTCAGGTTTCCTTTCATGGAACTCTCTAGAAATAATTTGCTACTTACACGAGGAAATTACATTTAACAGAGTAACAACTACGAAATAAAAACTTACTGTACTTCAAAAAGTACCTATCCTACTTCAAACCCTACTTTTCCTTGATATACTTGATTATATCACTTCCACAGTGGATTTGTGGCAGTTAAAAAAGAGTGACTTAGAAGAAGGAGAACTGGCACACGGAGTCTCAGCCCACGCTCTTCCAAAAGCCATCATTTAATTGTGACTGTGGTTCTCAGCCACAATTGCTTCACCTGGACACATCCTAAGAAAACGTGTTTCATGTTCCAAAAGATCAACTCTTCTAGAAAAAAAAATCTAAGCTTTTACAGGGAAAATATGGATTTAAGGTGAACACATGCTTCCTCCACTGTTGCTTAGTGTTGCTTATTCTTTGATTCTGAGAAATACTATTGTAAAGAGGCAAGAAAGAGAAAAAATGAAAGTGATAAAGGGGGAAAAAATGCCCTGAAAGAACAGAAGCTACAATGAGAGGCTCATGACTGAAAGAAAATGCAGGATAACAGTCAAACAATAGAAGAAAGTTTATCAGGAATAAAGGGTGTGAGAATCAACTTTTAAACTCTAGTGATTTAAAATTAAATAAACTTGCATGAGCTTTATTGTGCTGGATGATAATGATACACGTGCATTTAAATTACCTTAAAAAATAAAGGGAAGAACTATGTAAATATACTTAACACTACTAAACTGCACACTTAAAAATGGTTAAGATGGTAAATTTTATGATATGTGCTTTTTACCACAATTAATAAAAAACATAAAGGTAAGAACTGCACAGAACAATCTAGGGTTCTTATACACTTAAAATAGAGGCATCAAATGTCTAGGATTCTCTTTTGAAGCAGATAGCTTGATTCTGTAGGAAAAAAAACACACAAGGAATTTCATTTATAAAGACACTAAAAAAGGATGAAGTGATTTATAGAAATTCCTGATACAGTAAGTCCTCACTTACCATCGTCAATAGATCCTGCAACTTGGAGCCAAAGAACATATAACCAAACTGATTTTCCCACAGGCTAATTGATAGAAACAAGAGTTAAGTTCCTATGGCATTTCATTTCTGTTACAAGGAAACAACGCTGAATAAACGACGTTATTCTAAGACCTGCTGTATTCTGATAAAAGGACAGACATTTTACTATCTCAGTTATCAATGAGAACTTTGATCTGTGAGTACTAATCTGTAGAGCTGGGGCTTTTTGTGTGTGTGTTTTTTAAACCACATAAACACAAATATACTACACTTGGGGAAACACATCAGTCCCAAGAGGACATAAGAACTACTGCAGCTTTTCAAATATATTTATTCATTGCATCGGTTTCCTCAAAACCCTGAAAAGGAAATTCCCTATCACTTCTGGCCAACATCACAGGACTTCGTGAGAGAGGTATTCTAAAAACTATTTTTTTTAAAGTTCATTATTAGATAATAGATTCCTTTAATCTTATTAGGTTGGTGCAAAAGTAATTGCGGTTTTTGCAATTATTTTTAACCTTTTAAACCACAATTACTTTTGCACCAACCTAATAAATTAACAAGGAAACTCCATTAGATTAAAAATTAATATTTTCACAAATGTGTGTGTGTGTGTGTGTGGTGTATATGCCTATATATTTTTTTAACTTAAGCTATCAAAAAAATTATTAGGCTAAAAATTATGTTAACTGTAATTCATTAGGAAAAGTGGAAAAATTAGTGAGCTAGATTACTGAGGCAATGAAAAAGGAATATAAAACAAGAAAGAAAAAAAACAGACATAGGGGTACATTCATTTTGAAACCCCACAGATTAAAAAAAAAAAAAAAAATTCCAAGCAGAATTTAAAGCACTATTTCTGGAAATCAGATTCTGCTCTAAAACTCTAAAAAAGTTCAAAGGGGGGCAGCTGGTTGGCTCAGCTGGTTAGAGCGCTGTGCTCATAACACCAAGGTCAGTTTGATTCCCACATGGACCAGTGAGCTGCGCCCTCCACAACTAGATTGAAAACGACCTGTCTTGGAGCTGATGGATCCTGGAAAAACACATAGTTCCCCAATAAAAAATTTTTTAAAATTAAAAAAAAAAAAAAAAAAAAAAAGCTCAAAGGTCATCCACCCAAACAAAAATCACCACTGAAGTCCTCACAGTTACTGAAAAAGAAGGAAAAGGAATACTATATTTAATTCAAAAATCAGAATATTTTAACGTGTTCAGAAGTGCCTAGATTAGTCAGGGGTCACAAAGTACTGAGAACACACAGCCCTGTTCCAGAGGAGCGACTCACAAGTAGAAACCGCACCCTCAAATCCTCCTCTTTTCAGAAGTGCCACAAATGCTCATTTTATGATTTAGCCTATATGCCACGTGTCGGGGGGCAGGGGAGGGAGAACAGTGGAGTTCACTCTTTTCATGGATACTAACCTCCATCAGTTTTTAAAAAGCATCCAAAAGCATGGCTATATCAAAGATTATGTTTTATGAAATAATACTATATGTACAAATGTGTACAGTTTGATGTGTTTCAACAAATGTGTACTACAGCAATTAATATAGAACATTTGCATCATTCCAGAAAGTTCCTTCATGACCTTTTACCGTCAACTCCCCACCCCCACCCCAGACAACCACTTGTCTGATTTCTATCACTACAGCTTGCTTCATTTTTCCTGTTCTTAAGCTTAAAATAAATGGAAACATACAGTATGTATCTGGCTTCTTTTGCTCAGCCTAACATTTTTGAGATCCATCCATGTGGTTGCTGTGTTTATCACTAGTTAGTCCTTTTTTATTGCTGAATACTATCCCGTTGTATGAAAATTACAATTTATTCAACCATTTATTCTGTTGATGGACATTTGGGTTTTTCCCAATTTGGTGCTGTTAATAAAGCCACAGTGAATAATCAGACATGTCTTTTTGTGGACATGTGCTTACATTCCTCTTAGATAAACGGTGAGTAATATGGTAAATATATGTTGAACTTTTCAAGAAACTTTCTAACAAACTGCCAATGTGTTTTCCAAAGTGGTAGTATAGTTGTCACTTCCACTAGCAAAAAATGAGATCTAGTTTGTTTCACATTCTCCCCAAACTTGGTATTGTCAGTTTTTTTCTAATTTTTTTCTAATTTAGCTATTCTGTTTCACTGTGGTTTTAGTTTGCATTTCCCTGATGGTTTATGATATTGAGCATCTCTTCATGTGCTTATTGGCCATTTGCATATCTATTTTTTGTGAAGTATCTGAGTCTTTCGAATATTTGAAAACGGGTTGATTTCTTATTGTAACACTTGTCAAGTTATAACTCAAGCTGAGTTAAGTTATAATTCAAGAGTTCTTTACATATTCTAGATACAAGTCTTTTGTATTATGAATATTTTCTCCCCGTCTGTGGCTTGCCTTTTCATTTTCTTAACAGTTTCTTTAGAAGAGCAGATGGCTTTCATTTTGATGAAGTCCAATTTATCATTTTTTCTCTCTGATGGTGCTTTTTGTGTTCTAAGAAATACTTGCCTATCCCAAAGTTTGGTACGATTTTGTCCCGTTTCCTTCTAAAGCTTTCATAGTTTCAGCTTTTATATTTAGGTCTATTTCAAATGAAATTTTATATATTTTATGAGAAAAAGTCAAAAGGACAAGGTTCCTTTCTTCCCATACTAATATCTAGTTGTTTTAACACCATTTGCTGATCAAAAAGCAACTGACCGTATATGTGTGGGTATATCTGCAAGTTCTATTCTGTTCCACAGATGTACATGTCTGTCATTATGCTGATACCACACTGTCTTGGTTCTTGAAGCTTTATAATAAACCTTGAAATCAGATAGTATGAGACCTCTAATTTTCTTCTTTATTCTCAAAATAAACTCTGGCTACCCTAGGTCTTTGCATTTCCACATGAATTTTAGCACCAGCTTGTCAATTTATATAATTTTTCACTAACTGCTGAGTGAAAAAAGAAGGGAGGGGCTTGGCACAGTATTAAAAATACAACCTCATTTTAGTTTAATCAAATCTATAAAGGCACATGCATAAAAGAAGCTGAACACATATACAACAAGTAAAAGAATTCTCTCTAAAGGGTGAGATTACAAAAGATTATTTTTTTTCTTTTTACTGATCTTTATTTTCCCAAACTGACAATTTTATAAGGAAAAAGTGATATATAATTAATAAACATAAGCCTACATAATAAGGAAAAAAAGACTGATGTTTGGGTATCCTGCTTCTCCATCTTTAATCTCACATATTATCTGTAAATGCAAAAAAAAGATATGAAATGATAAACTACAAACTATTAACTCTCCCAAGGAGGAGAGGACTATTGCAAGAAGAATGAGGAAAGACTTTCACTTTTTATTTTATATACTTCTCTAATGTCTGATTGTTTTACAACGACCATATTTTGTGTATTTAAGAAAAATTAAAATACTCATCAACAAAAATAAAATATATGTATGTATGATATTAATTGAATGGAAGGACCGATGAAAAGATTGTCCTCAAGGAAGGCTCCCAAACTCTTTCATTTAAATTTTGAGTTAAAGAAAAGCCTTTGCTTGCCTAGGAATTTGCCTATAGCATCAGGTGAGATAGCTGCTTCAGAAAATCCAGAAAGCTTCATCGTGTCTCCTTGGGAATCAGAAGCAATCTGAATTTGCTATTTTAAAAACCCACTAAAATACCCAGAAATTAAAACTGTAGGCAAAAATAAACGGCTGTGATTCGGTGTGTTTGTGATGGTTCTATTAAATATGAACAACATCCCAGGTGACTGTGGCCTGACTGCTAGGACTCAGCCCACCTTCTGTGACCCTGCTTCACACTTGGAGACATCCGTACATCAAGGTGAACCTGTTAGAGCTGACCCTACACACCCAGGACAGGCTCCGACGTGCTCAGGTTGTTCGGACCCCATGGAAGTCATCCTCTGAGGAACTCTGCCCTCACTAAACAGCATGAGATGTCCATATGCCTAATACCACCCAATGAAACAGAAACCTTTTATTAGCAGGAAATAAAATCATGTGACACACATGAAACATAAAATCGTGTATGCTCATGAAAGTGATAGCACTGGTGAAACAAGCATGAGACTTCCTACAAACATGCTTCACTTTCACTTTGTCAGCAGACAAGAAATACGAGTTACCAAAAACTTAAGGAAAAAATTATGGGAGAAGAAATGTAAGGTGAGAAAATTTTATCCATTAGTTTATTTGGAAAAATACCTTTCCACTCAACCTGAGCAATGAAACCTCTGTCCATGGGCAGACCGAGAGCCATTGTCCCGTAACATACCAATAGTGAAGAGGGCACAAAAGCAGAAACAGGGCAGGAGGAGAATAACTGTTTCCAAATACAGAACGCAGTGACTATTTTACAATACTCACCAGAATGCACACTATCACTTCCTATTTTCAGAATAAGCACCCTAAAATATAAAGAGGCCATTAGTCGGTCTCCTTTAGGAAGAGTCACTGATGTATCTCACTTTTCTGAGCAGAACCCAAAATAGAAATATATTTTACACAGTGACCCAGGACACACACACCTACACTTATACTCGCCTATATGTTGTGCAACACACTCTAAAATTGTTCTGTTATATTCACTAGTTTTGTTCTTAAGCTGGTTAGAACCCACTGAGTGACAGCCCCACTAATGGGACACAACCTACAGTTGGAAAAATCCTAGGAGAGAAGCAAGAGAGAAGGACATGAATATATTTAACATCTTTTAATTCGTTTAGATTATGAAACAAGTACAAACGCAACATTAGTTTAAAGGTCTATGGTTGGATGGTTTACTCTTCTCTTAAACTTCCATAAAAAACAGACCAGTGGAATTCAAGCGGTGTTACAGATAAATGCAGCCCTTATTTAATACTACTTCCTGTCAAAATCTTATTTGGGTTTATTTTTCACCTTCAGTCAGGGACTGGGGGCCCAGGCTGGGAAAGAGCTGCCCGAGAGAGTCAATCTCGCGGTCACTGATGATGCAAGCGCTGGGCTGGCCTGCTCTTGACCCCTGGGGCACCCCCCAAGCTTCAGCTAACACTGCCGGCAAACACGCACTCATCAATCTAAATTTCGAAAAATATATATTGATTTTCCACAAATGACGATGATGGCTTCTTCTGCAGTAAATGTGCTTATACTATGTTTTTTCTATAAACCAAGACTACGATCAACACCAAGGATAAGAGTGCTTTGTGTATTTACTTCTAAGACCTATTAATCAATCAAGCTCCCTAATGAGACAAAATCCATACCAAAATACAACAAAACACGATGAAGGACTTCTAATAATTCTTATATTGTGGATAACATGTATTCCTAAAGTCCTGATTACATGGAAACAGTTTGTAAAATCAGCCTATCTTTTTAAAGAAAATCTTATTTCTCATCTAATAGAAATCTTCTACAATTCTAACACATTTATATTTCCTTGAAATAATTTCAAAAGGAAGACTACCATAGTGGTTTTACATAGGCATAAATAAGTAAAAATTTAATATTTAGTATGTTGCATTTAATAGTGGTATCCAAAGTATCCATTATAAACAATTAAATGTCTTAACATTTTCCATATCTTGAATCAGTTAGGCTATTTTGAGCCATCTTTCTAAGCAAAATAGGTTGAATAGCTTTAAACAAAAAAAAAAAAAAGAAAGAAAAAACCCTCATCACCTATTTTCAAATAAAACTGTCTTTCGTGCTATTGCCTGATGAACTGGAATTTCTAGTCTAGAATTCCAGGCACTGAATTGAAAAGAATGTTTCCCATTTCTATAGTACTGCAAGTGGAAATATGTAAATTAGCTTATGGGCAAAATTATTACTTTAAATAAAAAGTAAAAACCTATTAATTGAGCAAAAATGTGACAGTTCTTTCTTGCACAAAATCTAAAATGAGACAGCTGCTACCACGGGTGCTTATAAATCTAAATTAAATGGGCAAAAAGAAGCAGAGAATTTTCATTCTTCTTGTTTTCCAAAGAAAGGACATGTCTAATAGTCAGTGCTCCAATCTTTATCAATGGTAAGCGGGGCTCTGATTTCTGAAGGCTGATACTAACCTGATTATCAATGCTAAAATCAGTTTAGATTTGGGTGTGAAGCAGAAAATTTTGACCCAAGTTGGAACCACAAGAGATCAAGTAAAATGGATTCCCTCTGGTTACTTAATTTCCTGGAATATTTGGATCAGTAACACAGCCTTACCAGATTACTGCTTATAGCCCATATTAACAGCCTTGATTAAAACAGCCGTGAACGGATTCTAAATAAGACCTAGATGATTATTTAGCAATGATTAAATATGCAGACCTTCAGACTTTTGTTATTGTGACACACTTTAAAATATTATTTTAAAATTTATATGTGTATTTTATATACATATGTATGTGTGTGTGTGTGTGTGTGTGTAGTGTTTCCCCGAAAATAAGACCTAGGCGGACAATCAGCTCTAATACGTCTTTTGGAGCAAAAATTAATATAGAGACCCGGTCTTATTTTACTGTAAGATCCAGTATGATATAAATATAATATATAATACCGGGTCTTATATTAATTTTTGCTCCAAAAGACGTATTAGAGCTGATTGTCCGCCTAGGTCTTATTTTCGGGGAAACACGGTATACATCGGGGTACCAAAACAATGTATACAAGTGGACACTTTGGTCAACGTTGCTCAAGCAATAGCTCAAGGTAATCAGAAGTGTCTGGACGCTGATGGTAACCACTTTGAGCACCTCTTGTCATTGCAGAAGTCAAATGTGACTTGTATTCATCTTTTGTTATCAGTATATACTGAGTATCATAATTTTAAGTTTTTTTCCTTTCTTAAAATGTGCGTACATTTTTTTTGGCTCTCTGTATATATAAAGTAATTTTTAAAAGTTGAAAATTTGACGGGGAAATCTGGCTCCAAGTTGAGGGAAACAGATTCATGTGTAGAAATAAGAAGAAACACCATTATTTTTGAACACCTAACCAATGCCATTATAATTTCTGACTCACGCATGTCTCTACATAGATAGCAGTAGTAGTATACAAAATTAAATGTGTGGGGGTTTTGTGGGGTAGAGCAGGTCCATTTTTTCAAGCGAGGTGGTTTGTGGCTTTTGCTATTCTCTCATAGGGATCTGGCAACTGAAAAAATAATTTCATATCTTCCCATAGTCCTGTGTCATGTTACTTCAGAAATGTGAAAATTGAGGCTCGATGAATTTTAAAAGCTTTCCCAAGGCCAACAATTATTAAAGTAACAGCAAATGAGAATGCAAGTTATTCTGGCTCCAAAGTCCCAGCTCTTTTAGCTGCTATGCTAAAAAGTGACAACATAAAATGAAGACACTATTATTCAGTCAACTTTTCGAAAAGCAACCTGACGCTGCTGATGGCTGTAATAGTAGTGACCGTTTACACAACTACGGACCAGGCACTATTGTTGGTGCCTCTTTAATCTTCACAACAATAGAACCAAACAGCAGACACCAGCATTATGATCCCCACATAACAACCAGGTGGCAGAGCTGGTTTCAGCCGATGCCCGTGACCACTGTGGGAGCGGCCTTCCTTACATGAGGACCAGCGACTGAAGGACACAGGCAGAAATGCGGGAAGAAAGAAGTCTTTCCTAGATCAGTATCTTGATGTGTTAAGCAGTGTTTCAGAAAGTCATTATTACATTATTAAATGTAACAGCATGTAAACCTAAATGACCAAAAATAGTTTTAGGAAGAATTTCCTGGTCCCTAAAAGATTTATACAAACTCAAAGCATTATCCCCATCTCCTAGCTAGAAAATCTTCTATCATCTACTAGAATACTTAATGTGATGAGTACAGGAGAAATCCTATATTTTATAAGTGTTTATTAAACAGGTATAGCATATGACAGGGGAAGAGAGAATCAAAGTTCTCAAAATCCCTAAAAAAGACGTATCAAATGGTTTCACGCAACCTGTTCAGTTCCCAGCAGAAGGATCCCTTTTCTGTGAATGGGTCTAGACAAGTGCATTACTGTCTCCCGAGTCAATCAGAGCCACGGACACATGTATCCTCCACTGTTATCACCGTCATTGTATCTGTTCCTACCACAATTTTAGTACATTGGGGACAGTCACTAGGAAAAATGAACTGTATTTACTGGTTATACATAGCACACCCCAAGAGAAAAAAGTCGTCTTTGCGCCAATTAAAAATCTTAAGTTACATATTAAAACTAGCAAGAAAACAGTAATTTGTCTTTCTCCTGTACATAAATCTTTGAGTAACTCAATTTTTGATTCTATCGTTTCCTTATGATGATTTAGTTATTAGCTTGCATATCAACTAAAACTCAAGTAAAGATGACCAACTGCTGCTTACAGATTGAAATGCTTTTTCCTCACATTAAATTTCCCATTGAGGGATATAAAAGTGTCATGTTTATGACGTTTATAAATAACTAACCAAGGCTCAAAAAAAGGCAGTCAGATTAGTTCTAAATGTTTTAAATATGCAAACATGAGTACGTAACATATGGTTTGTGCCTTCTATAAGTAAGACAGGAAACAGGTGTCAAGCAGGTTATTAATGTGAGAAAAAATGAAGTATCAGCAATGCCTTAAGTCAACTGCGGTCCGAAGCTTGAATAACTGATTATATGTACAAGCTCTGAAAATATCTTTTATTCTGTTTCATTTATTAGAATCCTATGAATTGCTTACCACTTACCTACACACTTCATCTAAATTCTGTTCTTTTTTAATTAAATGTATTGGGGTGACATTGCTTAATGCCATAAGTTTCAAGTGTACAATTCTATAATATATTATCTGTATATCGCGCTGTGTGCTCACCACTCAAAGTCTGGTCTCCCTCCATCACCATCTATTGACCCCCTTTACACTCTTCATGCTCCCCTCACACCCCCTTTCCCTCTGGTAACCACTACACAGTTGCCTGTGTCTAGGAGTTTGTTTTGTTTGTCCGTTGCTTGCTTTCTTAAAATGAGATCCTACTAAGTTTCAGGAACCCCTTTTCGGGCAAATTTAATTCTCTCCCTCAAGGCAAATTCTAATTCATTATGTGCCTTCCCCCTTTCCATCACCCCACTTTAAATTCCAAATGACAATGAACACAAATAAGACTCGTTTTCACAAGAATTCCATTTTCAAACTAATGTGTTTCATTCATTGAACAAATTAGTTGGCATCTACAATGTGCCAGGCACTGAGCGAGGCAAAAAAGACGAGATCCCTGCCCTCTAGAGCTTAGGAGTGTGATTATTAGTTTCAGACTGTAAGCCTGTTATTGGCATCCTTCATAGCAAGAGGCTCAGCCTCTCAGCCTAAAGCAACATTCTACAATTATTCCACCATCAAGCAACATTTTTAAATGACTGAGCAGCGCCAAGACTTTGTTCCTTCTGTCAGCATTTGTTAATTCATATGTAACACATGAAATTCTGTTCCTTATGAAACTGCTTAATAGGACGAAATGACATATCTGGGATTTGCTTCAAAATATTTGGTGGGGGTTAGTCGGCAAAGGTACAGAGTGGGTTCACTGGAATCCATTACATTACTCTATCTACTTTTACATAGGTTTGAACTTTTCCATAATAACTTTTTTACTGTAAAAGACTTTTAGCCAATACCAAACAAATTAATTTCAAGAATTTCAGCAAGCTACACAGGAAGACAGCACGGAGTATTTCAACGCACTTTACTTTAACTACCATGGGATCCTGAATCCTAATCTGAACTCAAGTTCCCATTATTTCGAACTGCTCATTTGTTAAACAGAAGATAGTAGTGCTAATCTATCTCACTGAAAATACAGTAGGACTCTGTGATAAGTTATTATAGAGAACGCTACAAAGGTACAACGCTAAAGTATATAAACACTAACACCAATCATGGAAAAGTATGTTCGTATTTTCTTTTCTAGCCTAGTAGGTGAAACGGGGTTGTTATTGCAACACCATACAATTTCCAAATGTAAAATAATATTTCTTATGTTACTCAAGCTTATAGAGGTGATGACAGAAATGTAAAACTGAAGCTAAGATAATAAAATATGTGGTATAGGGATCAAAGCTAGATGATTTTAAAATATAACACATTTTACTTGACATTTCCCAAGAACCTCTGAAGCCCTCATTTAGAGTCAACAGTTGGTCCAGATGACGTACAATTTAAGATCTCATGGCCATATTTAGACGCACCCATAACCACAATAAATAATATCTGTACCAGCATTTTACAATGTAACAAAAAGGTTATAAAGCATTTAAAGCAAGTATTTTCACATTTACTCTTCACAAAATCATGTGAGTTAGGTGAACTAATGATAATATTATTAAAAGCTAAGAATCTGCGTATGCCTCCAACTCACAGGTAGAGGAGCCAAAACTAATCCCAAAACATCTACACCCAAATTCCTTTCACTTTCTAGTATCCCAAGCTGCAACTGCTGAAGGGGTTCATAATTGAAGATATAAAACCTAAACACAGGGAAAAAATTAGAACATAAGAAAAGCTACCAGTAGCCAAATGTGTGAGGTGGGTTATAAGTACTGGTGAAGATCAGGCAGGAGAAAACCATCGACAGGCCAAGGCTGTTGGAAAAGCTCTCCTAGAAGAGTGAATGGCACGTTAGCCAGGAGAAGCACAGAGGTGGCTTTCTATTTCTGTAGAACACTTTCATAATCAAGAAAACTTGTCAAATGTTTAATTGGACTTTACTAATAAATTTATTGGCTAGAATAAAGGATTATAAAAGCATATTTTGTGACTCTTACATTTAAAATACTATTTTGCACAGCAAAGGAAAATATCAACAAAATGAAAAGGCATCCTACAGAATGGGAAAAAATATTTCCAAATCATATATCTGATAAGGGGTCAATATTGAAAATATATAAATATACACAACCAACTCAATAGCGAAACACCCCAAACAATCCAATTTAAAAATGGGCAGAACTGAATAGACATTTTTCCAAAGACTACAAATAATCAACATGAAAAGGTGTTCAACATCACTAATAATCAGGGAAATGCAAGTCAAAAGGTTTGGAAAGACCTTTTTCCAAAAAGGGCAGACAGACGGCCAACAGGCATTTGAAAAGATGCTCAACTAATAATCAGGGAAATGCAAATCAAAACCACAGTGAGCTATCACCTCACACCTCATCAAAATGACAAGAGATTATAAGTGTTGGCGAGAATGTGGAGAAAAGGGACCCTCTATACACTGCTGGTGGGACTGTAAATTGGTGCAGCCACTATGGAAAACAGTATGGAGGTTCCTCAAAAAAATAAAAATAGAACTGCCAAATGATCCATCAATTTCAAAGGAAATCACTATCTTGAAGAGATACTTGCCCCCTCCCTGCATTATTCACTGCATTATTCACAATAGTCAAGACATGAAAACAACCTAAGGACCCATGTACAGATAAAGGGATAAGGAAAATGTAATGTATATGTACAATGGAATATTATTCACCCATAAAAAGGAAGGAAATCCTGCCATTTGCTACAACACGGATGGACCTTGAGGGCACTATGCTAAGTGAAATGAGTAGGATAGAGAAAGACAAATACCATTTGATCTCACTTCTATGTAGAATTAAAAACAAAATGAATTCATTGAAATAGAGAACAGATTGGTAGTTGCGTGGGTGGGGAGAGATGGAGGGAATGGGTAAAGGTGATCAAAAGATACGAACTTCCGGTTAGATAAATAAGTTCTGGGGATGTCATGTACAGCATGGCGACTGTAGTTACTAACACCATATTGTGTATTTGCAAGTTGTTAAGAGAGTAAATCTGAAAAAGTTCTCATCACAAGAAAAAAATGTATACCTATGTGATGATGGATGTTGACTTGACTGTACTTATTCTGATGATCATTTCACAATACATACATATATCAAACCATTATGTTGTACATCTTAAACTAATACAATGTTATGTGTCAATTAATCTCGATAAAACTAGGAAAAAAAATTAGCACATACTTTATTTTGTTTCAACCAGGAAGAAAAGGAACAAAGCGGTCTTGGTCCCGGTGTGATGAAATCATGGAAGACCAGGAGACAGTCATGATGGGAAAGCTTGAGTACTTGCTGCTCCAGGCCCACCAGCAGCAACTAGAATAGATGCAGCTATTGTTGCTGCATTGTTAGATGTTGTTGGAAATTTGTGCTCGGAAATTCCAGAAGATGAACCACGGAGGGAAGTTAGCACATACATTATCCATTCTGAATAGAAATTACAGCTTATTTGTGAAAATCAGTCTGATCCAAGTCAGAGAATGGATGTATTTCTTTTCCAACATACCAAGGTAGCAAACTAGTACGTACCAATTGGGAAATTACTAAATGATATCACGTGCTCCAGAAAGGTTACTACAACTGATAGGGAAGAGCACTTTGTTCCCCAGAGATTCATCTTCTCACCCTGATTCACTGTAGGATCCGCTGTGTTAATAATAACGCTTTGCAATTTTATATCCCTTTTCCTGCTAAAAGCTCAAATACGTATGAGCTGATATGGCACATCACAAACTACACAGATGGCACTCCACAGTTTCCACAGCTCTCACTGCATAGCTCATTTAACTTACTAATAAATGTTCCTATTTCCAGATTAAAAACAAATATGAAAAATTAAGGAAAATGATAGAAAGGCAGTGAATTTTCATATCCAATTCAGTGACACCTATCTGAAAGGGTAAAGCCTAGTAGAGCACGCAGAGCATGACAAGTTCCTTCGGATGCTTCCAGAGAAGTCCAGCCAAGCCACCAGGCTGCTGGGAGATGAGAGAGGGCTAGGCAGTGACATTAATCAAGTTAATTCATATATGGGGACCCACAAAATGAATGCAGGCCACCCCAGTGTCCTGGCCCATGTCACAAATGTAAACCTAAGTGAGCCTGTACTTAGCAGAAACAGCTGTCAAGGAAACCTAACGGACACTCGTCACAATCCCCACGTCAGCTTTAGCCAGCTCACCTTGCCCTGGAAAACAGGACCCGCTGGCCTTACAAGGAAATGCCCGACCTGCCAGCCCATCACACCTCACCCCACGTTGCGTCTTCTGATGCTCTATGAACTTGCATTTGCCTGACGCGCCTCGGGAGGAACGCTCCGCTGCCTGCCAGGCAAGGTCCTCCCCCAACACATGGACTGTTTGCCCTTGGATGAAGGACATCAAACTTGTTACTAAAGTGTTTCAGTTTGTCATTTGATAAGTTTAGACTATTTGCTGTGTGAATGTGCAACCATCAGACCTAAAAGGAAAAATTCTCACCAAAGGGGAGGCCAACCTGGAATGACCATCTTCTGTTTTAATCCCTTGACCTGTAATTGCTCACTGAAGGTGGACACATGGTCAGAAGCTTGACTAGAAACAGAGTAATGATATCGGTCTAAAGTACAACAGTGTTCCTGGGATTCATGAATCATACTTAAATTGGACTCCTTTAGAAACCAAGTATTTTAAATGTTATATCTAAGAATACATAGAGGTAGACTACAATCATCCTAGCAATTTCCGTAATGCGATTCACAAATGCTTTGCTCAGTACTAGTCAGAGAAGGCATTTAGTTTTTTGAAGTTCATGAGCAGAGCTTGTAGGTGTTCTTTACCTGTAACTATCTCATCTCTCCATGGGCATCGGGAAGCTCTCCACTAGGGAATTTAGCTACATAAAGTTTTCCATCGTCTGGGGGTAAATCAGTGTCCTCCATTTGTGCAGTAACTCTGGGCAAACACAACTGAATACCGGCCTCCTCCAGTATGATTTGTGAAATGTGCATTTATCTATGAAACAGGCCACATCTTGGGAAATTCACAGAATCAACTTATCCCTATGGAAAACAGAACTCTTACTAATGATCAGATTTAATTAAACTGTACAATGACGACCACTGAGGTGGAGAACAGCTAAAGAGACTTGCTTTCCTTGGTGATTCAAGTGGTTTTGTAGCATCTACTTACAGGATTATATTCAAGCTCCAAGAAAAACAAATACATGATTTTGGTGAATTATGTCCAACCATTCTTAACAAGAGCTTCATTTTTTTTCAAAATAATTATTGCATATTAAGCCACATTCTGAATTAGTCAAAAAAAAACATTCGCGTCTTATGCAGTAATTTTTTCAAAAGAAAAGGGATTTTAAATTGTAATCAAAACCAGGCCCCATTAGATAGTTCTCTGAAAAATCTACGTACAATCTCTTTGTAGAGAACACCACTGTGTCCACTTCTAAGGCCAACACTTAGATATCAAACAAACATTCAGTCTCCCAGGTTAATGAAATGTGAATTTTACGTACTTTTCTCTCCTGGTATTTTCAATATGATAATTAAAATGTTCTGTAGGGGTGGCCGGATAAAGCTCAGTTGGTTACAGCGTGGTGCTAATAAAATGTTCTGTCACCTGAGTAGTTTTTAAAATACCCCCCAAAAGGTTTCTAAAACATAATACGCTTTTGCTTTATTGTTTAAATCACCCTCCTCTCAATCTTCTGCAGAAAACAGCATCATCAGCTTTGCCTTCCACTTCAATGGAAACTCATGGATGTAGCAAGGTAAACCAAATGGTACCTCAAAGAAGCTGTCGTCCCTCCCACCCCACCCATTGCAAACCACTGAATTAGACCTACTAGGTGCTACAATGCTATGTGCTTATAATAATATTCAGTCATCAGAGTAATAGGACATTTACTCTAAAGAGTTGATCATTACGAGACAGTTGAGAATGTATCCTTACAGACGCTATCACAGAGAGCGTGCGTGACCCTTTGCATTCCTGGCACATTTAAGGAAACTGGGGCACAAGGTCACACTTGTTCAAGTGATGGCGGCAGACCACAATCCAGGCCCTGCGGCTCCTAAGTGCTGCTCCGAACTGACTTCACAGAATTAAAAAACAAATTAAAAAACCTCCTGCACTCAAGGAACTCCACTGTTTGCTGGTGGGTTCTAGTAACATCTTCCAACAGAACAGTCCACAACTGTTAATAGATTCTCTACGATTTTACAACCTTTCTGCCCCTCAGTGACATCATCTCGCAAAAGAGTAGGAAGAAAAAAAAACTCATGACAAGATCTTAAAAGAGTTTCCTTTCATTTGATCCTGAAAATGGAAATGCCTTTTCCACAGGCCAATCTGTGGCTGGTGGGATATAAAATGTCATTCGTTGCTTCAGTGTGTGGTTTTCTTATCTTTCTGCTCCTGAAAAACTTCTTAATATGGAAGAGTGCGCTCAAACACTGCAGGCAGAAAGACGATGGGTAGTCTTGCCTGGGAACCTCCCCACTCGCTGAGTGTCCCTATCCCTGTCCTCCTTCTCAGGTGAGTGGCACTCCTAGTGGAAAGGAGGGTTCCATGCCCCCACCTCTCTCAGGACTGAGACCAGGGGACCTCCAAGCCTAGCTCCCTACCACATCTGTCAGTCACTTGAAGAGTCTTTAAAAAAGCAGAGATCCACCCATACTTTTCTAAACCTCAGCGAGATTGTGGACTTTCCGTTTTGATAAGCAAGGTAGACAATTTATGCCCTCTGAAATTTGGACTACAAACTTAGAATAAAAAGTCTATCATCCATGCTCCCAGCACATGAACAGCAGCATCGTTTTTAGCAAAAAGCTGCCTTATCTATGAAATGATCTGCTGAAGCAGCACCATTCTGGTACTTTCCGAGGGGACTGTGTTAATTATTACCCACATCAGGAGTGGCTTTCGGGGCTAATTCCCCAGAAACGTTTCTGGTAAAACAAACAGTCCAAAATATATGTTGTGATCATTTAAATCAAGAGTTCTACACAGTAAACACAGGAATAGTTACGACAAATAGAAAGAAGCCACATTTTCCTCTATTTGGGGGGAAAAAATGATAATTCTAGAATTTAAAGAAAGATTTTAGAAAGATGGACTAATGCCCTGGAATCCTCCTTAGTGATAAACAGATCCTTTACCGGAAGATTTCTTTAAAATCTAATTTATTCTGCTTCATCAATAATAAAACCTATTTGATCCTCTCCACCTGTGAGGCAAATAAGTATTATTATCCCCATTCAACAAAAATGGAAATTGGGCTTGAAAAACATTAAATCTCCTGTTAAAAGTGACAGGTACACCCACAGGCAATACACGCTTAACATTATGAAACTTACTTTGAAATCATACAAAGTTTCCCTGATTTAAAAAAAACAAAAAAAAACAGGTATACATTTTTACCAGAAAGTTCTTCTAACTAAAATCCCATTAGCTATAGTTTAAGAATATCGGCTTTTGTGGGACTAAAGAACGGCTGGTCATTACACCTCATACGTAGGAACCTCATGTATCTCAGAAATAATTAATCCTCCTTCCTCTTCTCTTCTTTTAAAGGAAAGGACAGTAACACTTCGACTTTCTACAGCTTAGCCTGTGACAGATGACGGTTGACCACAACCTCCCAGGCCACGCGCTCGTCTTCTGACTCGACTTTTAACATTCCTCCCAAGGAAAGCTGGGGTCCATGTCCCAGATCTATGCTCTGAATCTGGATATGGGAGGCTTGTGACTAAGGCATGAGTGACCCCATGTGACTTCCACGGTTAAATCATAAAAGAAGGCACCGCTTCCTTGGGAACGCTCCCTCACTGAACGCCATCGCCGCGCTGTGAGGAAGCCCGAGCAGGTACACAGAGGCCATATGTAGGGATTCTTGCCTGTCACTCCGCCCAGGTCCCAGCCAACAGCCCACACCAGAAGCCGGCCACGTAAGAGAGCAAAGCAAGCCTCGAGCTGGTTCCAGGGCTGAGCGGTTGACTCGGTCCAGGCTTTGAGCTTCCCAGCTGAGATGCCAGACTCATGGAGCAGATAAGCTGTGTCCATCAAGACACACGTGTCACACATTTTCCAATCGTGACTCACATTTGTGAGCTCACTGCTACCAAGTTTCGGATGGTATATTTTGCAGCAGTAAACAGAACTCCCTAATCCAGAACACAAGCAAGAAATGAAAAGGAGACAAGGAATAAAAGGTTCTTTCTGAACATTTCAAAACAAATATCCCAAATTCTGTGCCCTAAAAATCACTAGCTTTACAGAAATGAGGCTCTCAGATTCTCAAATAAATCTCATGAAAAGTGAATATAAGAGGAAATACAAACATACTATATTTTCTATCTTCATCCTATGCACATGTCTCTAGAATGCCTTTTCTCTTCTGACAAAATCTCAATTAGCCTTTGAGGCTCAAACCAAACACTACAGCAGCTATGAAGCCTTTCCTTACCGCACAAAATTTGTTCCTATAAAGTGTCCGTTTAGCCCTCTGCATAAAATTGTCTATTCTAATGCATATATTGTATTGTCATTACTTGTCTCTTCCTTCCCGAAACAGTGAGACCTTCAAGGATGGGGCCACTTCTTTTTTATTCTTTGTATTCCCAATGTCTGGTAGCTAGGAAGCACTCGTTAAGTTTTTGCTAAATAAACAATACACAAACCTGGTTATCTGGTTTCCAAACCCACAGCAGATAAAGTGCAGAAAATCAGAAAGAAGCAGAAACTTATTACAAATAAAAATACATTTTGTAAACATGCACGCACATACATAAAAAGTATTAATAACACCCAGTGAACAGAGACGGAAACGGCAAGTCCAGCAGTTAGCTAGAGCGCCAGACGAGGGAGTCTACAATTTCTAGTTACTTAGTGGAGAGAGAGACACCAGTATCTTAGAAGATTTCATGGACCTCGTGAATTTTAGCACATTTCAAATCAGTTTAGAAAATAGGGAAATGGTACGCATTTTAACATATTTTCTCTTAAATGACTAATTTTAAAATTTGACATGCTCAAAGAAATACAACCAGAACCAGAAAAATTAGATACACAAGACCTCCTTTTCTGAAGGTGTTGTACAGTTTCATGATAATTATCACTTTTTTAATATTATTTTTGCTGCCCCCGCCAACACCCAACACCTATCTTTAATGTCCCTGTCTTGGTTACATTTCAGAACCCTTAAGTACTTTCCCCCCTGCTGACCCAAAATTGCCCGTATTTGTTAAATAATAAGGCCTGTGGACAGTCCCAAATTTCTTTCCATTCCTGATGCTGCTTATCTATTTACTAAGTATATGATTTCCCAGTTTAAATATTAAAAATAACATTCACATTACTCTTGAGAGGCATATTTGGTCTTGTTTTATTGTGGGGGTGTCTGCGTCTCTGCCCATCCAGTCAGGGTCACAGCAAGATTCATGGCCATTAGCCTAACAGCGTTCCACCTCCACGAGTATTACTTTGAGGAAGAGAAGATAACCTTGGTTTTAGTCTTTCTTTTTTTTTTCCTGAAGCTAAAAGTTTCAAGGTGAGAGTTATTCTGGGATTATTCAAATTCTTGTCTTATTTCTTGTTTTCTTTGAGTGCTAGTATCTTTCCCACCCACAACTCTTACACAGAGGTTTCTAGGTCTATATTAGGAATCTAATTATGCCTTTTCCACTGGGTTAGGTGGGTGAGACTAACCTAGTTGGTGTACACTGCACACCTGTGAGTGATTTTTCACCTTTATGCTCTGAAAGTGAGAATGAGCCCCGGATAACCACTGTGATTCGTGAGGGAAGGCGGGGCTCTACCATACTTTAATAAGGTTCTCAAGTAGGAACGAGAAGTGGAGAGTAAAGAGAAACTGAAGAAGCAGGGAATAATTTGGGAGTAGGAAATTCAGCAGGGAGAACGAATGAAGACACTGCAAAGAAAAAGCAAAACGAAACAGAAACATCCAAATTCAAAGTTAAGGTATAGTCAAGTATTCAAGAAACTCAGCTGCCACAGTCCTAAAAGCCCCAGGAAATTTTTGTCTCTATAACGTTCCTCCAAGGAAGTGTTTGAATAAAAGCTTTCTATTTAGTCATGTGGGCTACAAAATTAATGTCTCGATCTCAACCCTCCTCCCAAAACAGAAATCTACCTTCTTGCAAGAAAAAAACTCCGACGAGTTCTCTGACTATAAATATTCTCTTAGGCAGGTGTTACGTCTGCCTCTGCGTCCCTCACGGCAGTAGGTGTATCTCCTTACCATGGACTTGTAGTAAGTACATCTAGGTCCAGATCTAAAGAGATTTCGGAAGGAGCATGTGCCACAAAAATGTTCTAAGATGCTACTATCTCAAGCAATAAGCTCTCAAAGGTTATACTTTTCTTTAGCCCTAATCAAATTCATTAATATATTGAACAACTTAATTTCCTAACACTTTGGAAGAGAACTGAAGTCCCAACACTGAAAAGACTGGTTGCACAACAATGTGAATACACTTAACATTACTGAACTATACACTTAACAACTAGGACTGTAAATTTTATATGGATTTTACCACAACTAAAATTTTTTTAATTAAAAACAATAAGCTTAAAAAAAGTCAATGTCTAAAAAGAAAACAAAACAAAGAACAAACAAAAATTAGGGCACTGTTTCATATTAAAAGACCTACAGAAGCAAATACAATGAGTGAACTTGATTAATCCTGGTTTGAAAACCAAAGCTATAACAGACATGTTGGGGACAACTGGGAAAACTGAAAGAGAGGGTTGATATTTGATGATATTAGTTTTCTTAGGTATAACAGTGGTATTGTGTGGGCTCTATAAGATAATAACTTTAAGGCAATGTACTTTATAAATAAATGGTCATCTGTAACTTCCTTTCAAATACTTCATCCTATACACACACACACACACACACACACACACACACACACATATATTCACACACACACACACACACACACACACACACACACACACACGAGGGGAATGCTGGTATTTAGCCACTCATTCTACCACAGTATTGAAGCATCATGGGAGCTAAGAAATAGAGACATATGACACTGCATATCACAAAGCACAACCCTGCTTTTCCACCTGAGTTGTATACTGTTTCAACTACTTAATATATAATTGGTTGGTGACAGAATGTGAGTAAAGGACAGACAGATAAATAGCCTTCTGACTTATTCTGCAAATATAGCAATCCCACAGAATAAGGAATTATTTTTTGAGTAGAAATTTTAGGAGAAGGTTGAGAATATTTTTATAGGTGTTGCCACAAATATATATTAATGTGTGGACCATAATGGCTTTGCTCTTCAGATAGCTGTAGAATTTCATTATTTCATCTATCGAGACATCAGCCCTTCAAGTGACAGTTTCGTTCTTTTTTATCACTTCTTCAAAGGAAGTATTTAAGTGCCTAACCTGGTATACTTTCTTTGTATTTGGCTTTGTTTTATTACCTTTCCAGAACTACTGAATTTCCCCAAGGTTTTCTTCACCTTTTTTCTCCTCTTTCCACTATAAACTGAGATTATTAATCCCTCTTCTCACCATAGTGTCAAAATATTCTGCAGGGGAAAATTTAATAAGTCTGGGTATGAAAAATGTTCAGTTTGACTGAAGCCACAAAGCCAAAAATTTAAGTCTATTGTTTCTGATTTGAAGGTAAGTGGACTTTCTTCTTGTTATATACATTTTTGCAAAATCTGTAATCAGTGTAATAAGCAATTTACTAATCACCTCTGAATATTGTTAGACTCCATTTGTTTAGATTGATTATATACATATCGCTATTAACTGAAATCACTAATATAAACTCCGACATAGAGTTTTATCTCAAAGGATTGCTTCCTAAATTTTAGAATAACATTAGTTTTCTCTAGGCAAATCAAAGAGCATGTGAGCCAACATACATGTTCACCAGAGGCCCAGAAAAACAGACTAACAGGTACAAAGGCTCAGATAAAGAGTAGAAATAGGGAAACGCGGGTTTGTGACAGACCTTATTAGTGTTTGGGAATGTCTTGCGGTAGTGAGTGGGGAATTATTATTATAAAAGGGATTTTTGGGGAAGATCAGTCTATTAATGACCTAGAGTATGGAAGGAGAATTTGTTAAACCACTTCAAAATATAGTTTTAAAATGAAAGCCTTTAAGATGGTCTATGTACCATTTGAGAGGAGGGGGAGTATGAATAAAAAAATATATAAATACATAATTTCCATCCTTACTATGTACCCCAATTTTAGCAAACCAGTAAGAACACAGGTACCATATCCTGCTGTACCTGTTTTAGTCAGACAATAAGCCAATGCATATAATCATTTTAGACATAGTTACAGAACACAATAGACGGACAAATTTTAATGCCAGTGTTTTAGTTTATCGTTCTTCTCCTTGATATTGAACTCCAAAGAATGTATACCAGAAACTCTCATTTGCTTTACTAACATGTCATGCACTCACGCTCCATGTACTTACCTAAACCTCCCCAAAAAAGTCTGTATAAGTGGCCTAATCCACTAAAAGTAACAAGTAGTCTAAGTTGACTACTCAGTTTGATCAAGTTGATAAACTAGTAATAGTACATCCGTAAAAATCTTTCCAGCTGCAAGGGCACGTATGTACCTTCTACACGTATCTTCATCACGTTATAGATTTCCGTCAAGGCTCTTCTTTCCCTCAGTATTTTCCTTCCGCGCAGTCCTAACCTCTGTGCCTACATTCAACACAGCAGCTCCTCTGGAGGCCACCTCCAGTTTCTTACTGCTGCCACTCTCTTTTACCCCATTACACACTCAATGAATCCCTTTCTCGAAGAGTAAACAGCTATGAAGAAATGAGGCAAGCCCAGAAAGACTGGGCTGAAACTGCTCGAGACACCTGAACCCACTGGGAAAGTTCTCAAGGAGACCAGAAAAGCGCTGGCAGAGCCTGGAAAACACTGTCACTCGGGGAGAAGGAGGCCCTCACTCCTGAGGCCACGCCAGGCAAAGGCAAGGAGCGCAGTCTCTGAAAAGCACAGCCCCAGAAGCCTGCCCTTGCCTTTCCTGGTCTTTACCTGTTCTTGGGTGGTGTCGTGCCCTCACTCCCACTGAAAAAGGGCAAGGAATCCCCAAATGCTCAGGCTGGTGACACCGTGGGGGTGGAAGGGCTGTGGAGCTGAGAGGCGCCAGGAGGCAGCAGGCCCTCCTCAGCACTGTCCTCTGTTCCAGAACTAATGACGCAGGTCAGAAGGCTCCATCCGGGACTGCCGTGACGGGCACCCCGATGCAGACCACTGGTGACGCAGACGCAGGTGATGACCTCTGCCACCTCCATTCCCTGGGACTCACCCCAGGCTCGCTCTCTCCTGTTTCCTCTCCCTTTCCTTCCCCACCAGAGGGTCAGTGGCGGCCCCAGTGACAGTAACAGTGAGAAGAGTCAGGGAGCAGCTGAGGACCTCTTCTAACGAGAAGCATGGCCCTTGCAGGAGTGCCAGCTCACCTACAGCGTGCAGGTAGGGCCAGGCCAGATGCGCCCAGGTCCCGTCCCTTCCTGCCCAAGCCTCTGCCTGCCTATACCCCAAAATCTGGGTTCCCTCACCTCCTGGCTCTTTTCGCCTTTTCTCAAAGGGAGAATATTTACTATTGCAATGAGGTCATCAATGATCATGGGAATGCTGCCGTTATTATGTGAATGTCCTTTAACCAGAGAAAGATTCATGCTCCAGTTTTATTTCTAATGTCCTTCAATGTCCAGGCATTTTGTTGACTTTTGTCACTGTCAAATGTACCCATCAATGTGTTCAGTTTACAAGAACATCATGTCCTTTTCTTGTGTTATATCTAATAGCTCAAAGCCTTTCATTATTAGTACAATTCTTAATTAATTATACATACCCCTTGCTTAAAATGAAAGGTAGTACAGCAAAAATAAAACAACATCTTTATGTGACTTCCATTTCCTCCACTAGGATCCATTATTTATATTTACTAGTTATTTATAAAAGACCCTGGTTGTGCTAGAATAAAATGACATCTTTGAATAAACATGTTTCTATCATACTTTCATTATAGAAAAGCTTTAAAGAATCAAGATATCAGTACTACTCAAAACATCAACAAGAACACTACACAAAAAATAATTCTCAAAATAGAATTACGGAAACGGAACATACAACAATACACCACCAGGAACTCCACACAGGCAGCCGCTCCTAAGGTTTAGGAATTTGGTCACAATTTTCCCCAATCTCAAATCACCTTAGTATTTCCAACTTACACCGTTCTGACCACTTGACTCTAGTGAACACTTTCAGGATCTCTAACGCTATGGAATCCGTAACAATATCCTTAAGCAGGAGAAATAAAACCCCTAAAAGCGGGGGATGTAACACCCGATCCTATTAGACAACAGAGGCGCAGCACCCCGTCTGCAGGGCGGCAGCGGCCAGCAGGCGACCCGCTTCCAACAAGTCAGCCAATTAGTGCACCGTGGCTGTGTTAAGTGATCTGTTTTCAACCTCACGGCCTCCTTAACAGATAGCCGGCTTCTTCACTGAGTGCTGTTAGCAGAGCAAATCTGTTTGGTAAAGAGGGAAACCGCAGATCATGATCATACGTGAAATACTTCATGAGCCCAACAGACTTCTTCACAATCCTGACTGTGCTCCTTTCACTACCATCCATCTTCCAGCTCCAACTTCCAGGAAAAAACTGAGCAAGTTGGGGCGGAAGCGGTTAAAGGAGGCCGAGGAGAATCTGCAGAAGACTGAGACCCAAATGGAAGCAGTCTCAAGTGATGCCCTCCTTTACCACTCCAGCCTCCCTTCCAGGGAACGAGCGGCGCGGGGCTTCGTCTCCACGCACAGGACGCCCAGCACCAGACCCACGACGACGGGCTGCAGGCACCAGCGAGCAGGTCCGCCCAGCAGACTCGCCTCAGCGCCCCGTCTCCAGAACTATCACAACCAGCTTTTGTCATTTCAAGACATACTGTGACGGAAAAGAAAAATACGATTCTGTTAAATTTGTAGAAATTCATACATTCCTGACACTCGGATTTTTAACAAGGAATTTCTGTATTCCTTATTTAGGAATCTAAAAATATATGAGAAAGAATTTGCCACCTACGCGCCAACAATAACTAGAGGTGATTACCTAATAAACATATTTATGAATAATTCTACTTTTAAAATATATATACCAGCACAGTAAAAATGTATTTAAAAATTTTTTTTATCCATATAGCTATCTAAATTTTCCATTTAGTTTGACTCTAGAGATGCCCAGAAATGACGCAAATATATAGGCTCTGCTAAGATATGCAATTCAATTTTTAAATTTACATTTTGACAAAAACACAAAGCTTTTCATTACCAAACAACAATAGAATTAGACATTTTCGTCTAAATTACTATTAAATATTCTCACAAACCCGCTGTTAACACCCAAGGAAAGGGAAGTCATTTCATGTCTGAATTATGAGCTGATGGTATAAGCAGGGCTCATCTCCTAGAAAAGACAACCCTCATTTAGACGGGCACTTCAATGGGCAGAGATCAGTCAGCACGACAGGAGCTTCCAGAACTCACTCACACTCTGCATGTTAAGCTTTGGAGATGTGGGATCACATTTCATACAGACACTAAATGAACAGAAAATACCACGCATTACATTTTCATCTGTGACAACTAGTCTTCCGTCCTCAGCAGCTGGAACCCTAAATGCAGTGCATGCTGACCCCCATATGTGCCTAAGGTGAAAGGGTTCCCTGGAAGCCCTCCTCACTCCCTCCAAACAACTGAGCAGACAGAAGAATTCCACAAATAGCAGAGCAGAAATCAGATGACTGCATGTATTATCAGCCTTCTTTGGGGACTACAATATCTCAACACTGCGTCATCCATGCTACATGGATTGCAAAAAACAAAAAAAAAAACCACACAAAAAAACTGCAAAGCGTGCACCACATGATCGGCCACCTAATTCTTAAACATACTAGAATTAAATATATTTTCAAGAAATAAGAAGCCAAATATCTGTATCAGTGTTTCATCCTTTCTAAACCTATATCCCCCAGAGAGCCCTCTCAATTTATTTTCTTCCTATCCTCCACAATCAAGTTTTCTTGAACTTATTTTCTGAGCTTTTTATTGTAAGAAACAATAGGCAACCTGAATAGGATTTTTCAAAATACTCTCCTACCCATTTTCCCTTTCCTAGTGGAGAGTTACTGTGTTATCTCAACAAAGTACTGGATAAGACAAATCCACACTACGCTGGAAGGAAGTGCAGCCTACCAGCTAGCAAGAACAGAAGTTCCGGGGGGCAGGGCTAAGGTGCGATGTTTGCCTGGGTTCAAACTCCTCTCCAGGAGTCTGGCTATGTGACCTTTGGCAAGTTATCTGACAGCTCTATGCCTCCACTTCCTGAACGATAAAAGAGGAATGATATTATCATATCACCGCATTACAGTGGAAACCTACAAAAGTATACAATAAGAGCATCTTAATCCTACACCAGGTTCTTAGTAAGCACTCAATAAACATTATTCGTTTTTACATCTATTACAGTTCTTATTCTGTGAAAATTAAGACAAAAAAGAACCCTGCAATTTAAGAATTGTTACACACTGGGCTTTTTTAGTGCAGATGGCAAGGTAATTAACATCTGTCCAGGTTTAGGCCTGCCTTGAGGCAAGGGTTTGGGAGATACCTGCTGACATCATTTGCAGGACTGGACCCATTCAAATCTATTCGTCCTTTTTTATGGACTAAATGAGATGGAGAGTCTTATAAACGCCTGCAAACACTTGCTTATCAGATTCCTTAAAGGAATACATTCTCAGACTCACCATTCCCTCTGACATTTATGATTTCTTTCCCTACTCACTGGTCAAAGTTAATTTTCCCCCAAAGTTTTGCCCATAGGCACAAAGACTTAATACTCTTTAAGCTTCATCTTCTGGAAATGGGGGGTAACCTCTATTTTACAGGGTTGTGGCAAAAATGAAAGATTGGAACACATCTCAAAAAGCCTATACAGTTCCAACCTATCCATGGGGGATATACCCTAAGAACCCCCCGTGGATGTCTGAAACATGGAGAGTAACAAACCCTGCATATACTGTTTTTTCCTGTATATATGTACCTATGACAGTTTAATTTATAAATTATGCAATTTCACAGACAGAAGATTCATTCTTCCATAGATCTTAGCAACCGCAGCATACGATTTATTTTTCTTTTCTTATTAAGTAGAGAACTTTCACCTTTTCACTTGAAGGAAGTATCTGATGGCTTCTCTTTGGCATATCCAAATTGCCAGCATCACTACTCTTGCTATTTGGGGCCCACTCTTAAGTAAAATAAGGGTTACTTGAACATAAGCCCTAACATGCCACTAGACTCAATCTAATAACCTAAATGGCAACTAAGTGACTGACCAGCAATGTAGACACTGGACCAAGGGATCAGTCATGTCTCAGGTGGGACGGAATGGGACAGTGTGGGATGGCATGAGATTTCATCATGCTACTCAGGCACGCAATTTAAAACTTTTAAATTGTTTCTTTCTGGAATTTTCCATTTAATATTTTCAGACTGTACTTGACTGTGGGCAACTGAAACTGCAGAAAACAAAATTGTGAGTAAGTGGGAACTACTACAGCAGGTTGCTGACCCTCAGTGATAGTTGCTATTATCATTGATGTTATCGTTGCTACTCTCCCAATATAGGCATTTTAGTCAAAAATGTTACATCTAGAAAAACGGACAACCATCACAGAACACCTGTGAAAGGCTGTGCAAGGGAGTTTCCCATCCTTTACAAACTTAGGGTAGTAAAGCTCAGACTGTGCCAGCCTTGAAGCAGCGACAATGCAGATAATCCATAGAAATGGGAGGTCCCTGACATACTGCGCTGTCACCTTCAACCAACTAAAGACTGCCATCCTGACCACATATGACATAATCTCAGAGGAAATAAAAAACGAATTATACATGTTCATACTTTTATTAAAAGAAATCTATGTACTCATAAGCTAATCAGTCAAGAGGGCATTTAACAACCTTTTTACTATAAACATTATAATCCTACCTTCAGGGGAAAAAACCCAAACCCAAATCAGAGCAGAATTTTCTGACATTATGTAATTAAAATTATACACACACAAAAAGGGAACAAATCTTTAGCATTAAAGCAAACTAAAATTAAGGCAAACATGTCCCTTTCCACGTTCTGCCCCACCAAAACATGTCACCCACTCTACGTTCCCCTTTAATCACCAGCCTTGTAATGGTCTGTACTATCTGGGGACCCTGAGAAAAAAGAAAGCTATTAAGAACTCCTGGTGGTAACTGGGCTCGAATTTTAGAAAACAGACCCTAGCAGCCATTTCTAAACAGGGGCCTCTCACACAAGCCACACTTCAGGGCTGCCTGCCTGCACTGTGTTCCTGCCATCTGAGCCAGCCCTTATAAAGGAGTTCCTGAAACTGTATTTCAACCAATAGGACTGAGGCTTTCCCCATCCAATGGGAGCTACACAGCTAAAGCCCTTCACCAACCAACCAGAGAAGCTTCATTTTAACCAATCAGCACAGTGCTTTTTAGACCAATCAAACTGTGACGATTTCGAGCCCTCATTTGCATGAGTATGCACAATCAGGGAGAGGGGGCAAGGACTTCTCTCCATGTAAGTCAGCTCCCCTCTGACTAAGAGTCCACTTTCCCTTTCTCCCAAAGACAGACGACTGCATTTTCCTGGCTGGAGCTGAAGTCTCGCCAAAGCAGAGCAGGCCTGCACAGAGCAGAGCAGGGCGGCCTCACAGCCATGCTGCTTCATAATTGAACTGGGACACTATTGAGCTGTTCCACAGCAGTGTTCAGTCGTGCTGTATCACAATTGAGCTGTCTGCACTGAATGAAGTTTCCTTCTTCACTGCACCTCAAACTGGGGATTCCTGTTGGTGTTGAATTGCCACCACCACTGGTTGACATAAACTGCCAATGCTGGGACACTCAAATGCTCATTAAATAACAGAACAAATGAATGAAACAATGCTTAGATGAGGTAAGCATGCAAAGACAAGATCTAAAAAGCCCAAAATGAGGATTAAGTTGGCCATCAGGAACTCCTAACAGTTCATGATTGGCTGCCTACACGGCATAAATTCTGCCAGAATTAAACTGCTAATTTCAATTTTCCATGTATCTGTCAATTGATACCCAAAGTAAAAATTATTTTTTCTTTCAGAACCTTTAACTAGCTGCTAATAATATCTACCTAAAGATACCTCCCCTCCTTTTCTTATTTAAAATTAACATTCTGTGTCCAAAAGCCTCAAAAGCAGCTAAGTAAAATACCGCCATAGGTCCCCTGCTTATTTAATTCTTCTCTAGAAATTCCCAACTAGGGAACCATCTGAAAAATGTCTTAGAATCAGTGTTTCCACAATTGCATTACATCATCACAGCCACAGGAAGCCACAAATGTGGTCACTGATGAACATTTAAAACATAAAATCCTTGCCCTAAAAACCAAGAGTATTATGATCTAGCTGCAGGCCAGAGTCTCTTAATTTCGGTTACCTTCATTGTACAAATTTACCTTTAAGAGACCCACTCCTTTTCATAATCAGTTTTGCCTCAGTTTTTACAAAAGCTAGGAAAACTACACCAGCTTCTAAAATATCCACAAAAGTCACATTCTCACCTCTATTTAGAAATTAGTATCCAGAATCCATAAAGGATGTGTTTTCTTTATGCTGTCTGAATTGAGGGTCAGTAACACTAAAATTGTGTTTTATAGCTTTTCCAGACATTACTTTTAATAGACTTTAAAGAGTAACAGGACATAACATTCCTTCTACACTTTGCAATTCATAAACCCTTCTACAAGCCTTTAAAACAACAGAAGGAAATAAACACATAAACTCTAGGAACATCTTTTTTGTTTAGAAAACAACGCATGGAGGTAAAATTAGCTTGAGATATCAGAGAGTATTAAAAAAAACAGAGTTTTGTTCTGTTTTCCTTTAAATGGCTTTCATTATTGGTATGTAGATATAGTCTATTTCATTAGGGGAAAAGATCCTGATTTGTCAATGATTTTATGATTTACTCCAATAAAAGACCAATACCTTAAAGCAGTTACTTATTTTCTCCTTCCTATTCTCTTAATTTAAAACTGATAGAGCATGTAATAACATAATTACCAAACAAAACTATAAACACAAAATATTGAAAAGTTAGCAATTTCTTAAATAGCAGTTTTGCCATAAAAATAGCTAAGCATTAATTATGCTTTCAAATATAATTTCAACCATGACATAATAGTGGTCAAAATATCAAATAAGGGCAGACCGTGCATTTCAGAAAACTAATCTTCTAGAAAAATTGTTTAAAGAGACCCTTGCCCTACTTTTTATTTTTTGCTACCCAACATCCTAAGGACTACTTAAAAGAATCACTTTTAAACTCAATACAACGCAATTTTTTCTAAGAAATCCAAGCTGCCAACATTATGGGTTACATTTCAACCTGATGTGATTTGAAACAGCTAAGGTACTGAATCCTTAAATATAGGGTGTGTAATGGAAGCACACCCTACTCACAGGTCCTTGATTCTGAGGCTTGGGAAGCTTTAATATGATGTAACTATAGATAAAGCCAACCAAGGAGCATCAATTACCTCTTTACGCACTTTCATACCACAGCCCAAGTCTTCCTCCCATCCTTACATTTTACATTTCCAGTAAAATGCTCCTCTAACACTGAGCAAAAGTCATGTAAATAGTTAACCAATGAAGGGTTAAAATCAGAGCCAACCTATGTAAAAAATATTAAATTCATAATTGGTGAGCTCTTTTCTACCCTCTGCTTCAGTATCCTGACATCTAAAAGTCAAAGAACTCCTCTGTTAAGACTGAAATTCCCAGGAGGAAGAAGGCTCAGATCCAGTCTGAGAGCACACAATGGAATCACAGCTGACGATGCACATCTTTTTCTAGATGTCTCCATATGCTTGAGAGGTTTCTTTTCCCCCCTAGCCAGGCATTAGGGGACTTGCTACTCTGCCACCAAGAACCAGAGAACATCTTCAAAGACTGCTATAGAGAATGGAGTAAAATAATTTGCTGCTCTCAAATACAGAAAAGAGAAAGAAGGGCACATGTCAGAATGGCCATCAGTAACTAAATTAACTAATGATTTGGGGGCGAGGTTTCAATGTTGTCAAATTTTGAATGTTGTTTAATTTATAATACACCCTACTGGCAGCTGCTTGTTTTATCTTCATGGATTTCAGTATTCTATCACTAACATAACACCTCAAAGGCTACAGCAAAATGCAATTAATTTTTGTCTAAATGAATACTCAAAATTACACTGGACTGGAAACTCACATTACAAATTTGAAAATATAACAGGACACATTTGCAGGGTGTGGTACTGTCCCCTAAAACTACAGTCCCCCTCAATTCTTTCTTAGTAATCCAGTATTAATAAAAGATTGAGAAACCAGTATAAATATCATGCACACAAAATTCCTCAAAAAAAAAACCTTCCAAAGATTAGTTAAATATATGGGATACTTATCACAAAATAAGTGGATTCATTCTCAATGTAATATTATTCATTCTTTGAACTCCCAAAGATTCTGCAAATTTCAGTTGGGAAAAGCAGCCTTGCTGCTGTCAGTATGCACTAACCTTACCAACAAAGAACAGGAACACACACACACACACACACACACACACACACACACACACACACAGTGTAGCAGCTGCTGTCTTTAAAAGAGGCTACTCCTGCCCAGCAACCTGTGATCTTTATAGAGAACCAAAGATCTACCTTCCCTATTCTTAAAAGTCAGGAGTTGAGAAAGTCACTAGACTGAACGCAACCAACAGCTTAAAAACCACCAAAGATGTCTCCTAACCTTGCATAAAACCAGAGAAGTGCCCACACACGGTCCAATTCAGCAGTGTTTAACAAAAACCTAAAATAATTTATTTTTAAGAATCTTTTGTGTGGGAGTAATCTGGCAAACTACATTTTACTCAGACTTCTTTTCTGTAGACAAATATTCTTTAATTAGTTTTACTCCTTAAATACCAACGCTTTATGTTTCAAACAGAGATGCTCTGGTTCCTGATTTCATTTTGTTTACTCAAGAAAGAGCAAAAAAAGAAGAAATGCATAACATAAAACCACAACTTTTTTTAAAAATGTGATCCCCATATGCCGAACTTTCAAGTGCACTTTGGGAATTGGCGGTCTAATTAAACAAGGAACCAGTGAAGCCATTACAAACAATACTTTACACTCCCAATAATCAATTGACGTAAGGGTAGTCAGGCTCTGAGTACCCTTGCACATTTCACTGTTCCCACGCCGGAGTAGCTGAGTCAAACCGAGGTAGAGGTAAACAGGTAACTCCTATGACCCTCAGCACGTAAACCGGACGCTGAGGTCCAGAACGCGATCACTACGATATATGCCATTTTAGAAACGGGCCTGGGAGAGTTACTGCCACATCGTAAGTGGCTTTAGACTTCGTCGTGTGTAACATCTCGTATGGTACCAGTGAAATACTGTATTTCGTGCACCTCTACATGGTTCCTTGGGTCAGAGGACCTATAAGTGACACTACCCTACAGATCTAGGAGCCGGTGACTAGGGATGGACCAGAGTGGATAGCTCTTGGCGTCTCCATGACTCCCCCGCCCGCGTGCAACTCTGCTCCAACTGGTCCGGAAGAAACCCCGCCCCCTTCCTTCCTCCAGCCCTCACGATTGGCTTACCCACACCCGGCAGGTCAGCTCCCCGCCTTCGATTGGCTCACTGCTCCATCAGTCACACGCAGTGAGATTCGGGTCGGTGGGAGGGGAAGGCATTGGAGGTGGAGTGGGAGTGGGATTAGAGGACGAGGTGGCGGAGGAGGGTGTTCAAGCTCCGTCCCTGGTTTGGGAAAGTTTCCCCTACCACTGATACACCCAGAGGCGTCAGGCCCAGTCTAGGTCCGAGCTGGTACTAGAGGCTCGGATCCCCGATTCCCGCCCCTCGGTCCCGCAGGCCCCGGAAACCACTAGGGGGAGGGGGAAGAGGGAGGGACCATCTAACCAGGGAGCAACCCACCCCCGATCTCGGAAGAGACGCCTCCGGGACTCCCTGGAGGGGCCGGGAACAGGGAGTTCCAGCACGCAGAGACAACCCTGGCCCCCTCCCCCGGCACCCCCCAGGGGCCCGAGAGAGAAGGGTCCCCGGGCCCGGGGCGTCACCGTCGCCCGCCCGCCCAGAGGAGCCCTCCCGCTTCCCGCCTGGGGCCCTGAGGGCCTGTCCCTCCAGGGGCGGGGAGAAGGGGAAAAGAAAAGGGGGCGCTGGCGAGCCAACCCGGAACCTCCCGGACCGCCTCCCGCCCCCAGCCCCGGCCCCAGGGCGCCTCCGGCACACATGCCCGCACCCAGAAAGTTAAGTCAGGGGCGAGCCCAGCTCGGCGCCGCCGCGGTCCGGCCCCCGGCTCCCCGCCCCCACCGCGGCCCGGCCTGCTCGGCCCCAGCGCCCCGCCCGCCGCAGCTCCTTCCCGTCCGCCCGCGGCGCGCGGTGCCCCTCGCCCCCCGCCCCCGGCGCTGACACGGGCCGGGCTGGGCCGCCGGGCCGCGGCTCCCCTCTGCCCAGCATCTCACCGCGCCGGCCGCCCTGACTACGCGCTTCACCTTCACACACACACCCCAGCACTTCCCGAGTCCTGCCTCCCCTCGCCCGGCTCCCACCCTCCGATGCAGTCGCTCCGCGTTTCCATTAAAGAATGGACCTTCTCAGGATTCACCTTCCCGTGTCTGCCTCGCAGCTCCCAAGGGGGCAGGAGCCTAGATCCTCGCCGACCCCGCACCCGGCTGTGAGGCGGGCGCCGCGCTCCTCCGGCGGGGGCCGCGCCCGCACCCCCGGCCTCCCGGCTCACCTCTCGCCGGCGCCGCGGGCTGCAGCCTCCGCCCGCCTCGCGCTCCGGGACTCGGCTCCCGAGCTCTCGCACAGCGCTGGAGCGCCTCCTTTCTCTCCCAGGGACTCCGCGTCTCCCCGCCGCTTCCCGCCCTCCCCACCCCCCAAGCCCCAACTCCCCAGCTTCGCGGCGCCTCGGGGATGCAACTCCGGTTTTCCGCGCACTCCGGCCGCGGTCCCCGTACACAAAACAGCCCTCTCGCCGGCGCACCGCTCTGCCCGGCTCCGCGCAGGAAGGGCAATCGCGGCGGGGGGTGGAGAGGCGGCGCCCCCCGCCCGCCGCCCGCCTCGCGCCCGCCCTTGAGGCCCCCAGGGAAGGCGCGGTTACCGGCTCGGGTCGGTCACGCCGTCAGGTGCCGGCTGCCGTCGGCGCTGACCTTCGCCGCCGAAGCCGTGGCTGAGGCTGCGGCCGCCATGTTCCCGTGTTAATAACTGCTGCCTGGTTGTTTATTTCAATGGAGATCCTCCCCCAACTCCCTCCTCCTCCTCCTCGTCCTCCTCCTCCTCCTCCTCCGCGTCTCCGCACTTGCGGAGAGAGACACAGACCGCGCGAGCTCGGGAGCAGGGGAGGGGGCTCGGGAGCCAGGCCGTCCCTCCCTCCGCCTCCCAGGCTGTGGCCGCCGCCAAGTCTTGTCACTGGGGAAAGCACGGGGCGGAAACTTGCCTCCCGCGCCCCCGGGGAGGGGGCAAAGGTGGACCGAGGGTTCTCCCGAGAGCAGACCCGGGCCGCGGGGTCCCCACCATCTCCGTCGGCAGTCCTCTGAGAAAGCGACCTAGGGGAGAGGTGAAGAGTGAGGGGAGAGGGGACAAAATGGGTGACTGTGGTAGAGGGAGGGTGACCTAGGGGTGACTGGAAGTGAAGGGAGAGTAAACAGATGACTCCACGGGAGGGCAAAGGGCAGTGCCAAAAAAGAAAGCGAGCGGATGGGACTGGCCGGGGCTACGGAGTGGAGGTGGTGGGATCTTGGGGCTGCAGACGGCGGGGAAGATGCCCCCAGACGAAGATCGGGGAGAGCCAAGTGCCAGGTTCGCCCGGGAGGAGCCTCCCGCATGCGCCCCGGCCGGGCCCCTCTGCCAGCAGCCTGCACCCCTCGGGCGCACCTCACACGCCCGGCTCCTGCTGCTGTGCGCCCTGGAGGCGCCCCTGGTCCACCAAGTCTCCCTCGGTTCCTACGAGGACAGGCAGATCTCCTGTTGCTGCCGTTATCTCAATAGGGGATGGAGGGGCGCGGCTACGGGAGGCGAGCTTAAAGGGGTGCCACCCCGCACTTGCAGGGCAAAGCAAAAGTGCACACAGTGTAAAACCTAACCTAGTTGAGCATTCTTGTCACGACACGAGTCACAAAAGTTCTTTATTGGAAAGTCCACTTTCTCGACAAGCCGAAAGTGATGTTGGGGGAGAGCCCTGGAAGGTAGCACCGAAATTCGAGGAGACCTCTCGTTGAAATGCTACTTGGATCAGATTTACGGTTTGGAAAAGCAAGTTCGTCCCAACTTAGATATAATTAGTTGGAAAAAATGAGCAACATTTATTTAACAGATTTCCTTATTTTTAGTCTGATAATGAGACAGGTCACTTGCCATAGAAAATGATAGTGTTTATTGAACACTTACTATGTGCCAAGTGATTTATATACACTAGATTTTGATCCTCAAACCTTATGGAATAATTACCATTCTATCCTTCACACACACAAAATGAAGCTTAAAGAAGTAATTTGCTTAGAGTCACACAGGCAGGAAGCTAGGGAGGATTTGAGCCCAGTTCTGGTGGGCTCCAAAGCCCACGCTTTTAATGGTGTCTGCAACCTCAAATTTGTGGGAAAACCACCAATTTTATTTTGGGAAAGAGAAAAATATGTGTGTATATGTGTGTGTGTGTGACTATAGATAGAAAATGTTTAGAGAGACACAAGTTGTTACCACTGGGGAGTATAAGTGGGTGTGTAATGGGGTACTTCCAGTTTTATTTTTTTTACACTTAACTATAGTGTTTGAAATGTTTGCATTGGCCATGTATTGATTTAGTAAATTTTTAAAGATTATTTTAATTACCTGGCACGAATTATTTTCCCTCAAAACACAGAGCTCTCCAAAAATCTGGGAGAAGAAATGGGAAATGGGGTTTTCTTTATGGCTTGTCTTCTTCCATTAACTAGTCCATTGTATTCCTACAATGAGGTAGTCGTCACCTGAGGCCTGTCACATTGCTGGACTTAGATTTCTTTCCTGTCCTCACCCCCAACTCTGAGTTGTGATAAAGAAAAGATTCTCCTTCTTGCTTTCTCGCCCTCCCTTTTTGGCACAAGTCCAGAGTCCATCAGTCCTCAGAAACAGTAGATTTCACACTTTGAAAAACCACCCATGATATCTGTGCAAATAAATGACTCTCCGTTGCATTTCCATATTACTCAATAAAACTTACTACATGCTGAAGATACACGACTGTGTCTACAAAAATAAAACAAACAAAAACATCTGACAGCATAGCATAATGAGTTCCATGTCCAGCTGCTACTCAATTGCCTCCAACCTTTAGGAATCGTGTAACTTCTGTTCTCTAGTACAGTCTCTGGGCTCCCTTAGCACTTCATGCCATTGTTATAACAATATTCTGTCTTGTACTGCACTTGTTTATATATTTGTCTTTCTCTTTCACTAGGCTGTAAACTACTCAGTGCCCCAGACCATTTCTTCTTGTTCTTCTTTGTACATGCTAGAGTTCTTAATGATGTCTCATGTAATGTTTGTTGTTTCCCTGAATCTGTAAAACATAAACTATCCCCACCTCACCCTCCAATACCTTGCTCATAAAACATGTTTACAAAAACTGTTTTCAATATTTTGAAAGAAGTTAGATTTCTGTGAGACATCTGAATAATTCCTTATGAAAACTAGCCGTAATTAGTAGTGAATTATCACTGTAATAATGTAAACTGAAAAGGAAGAAAAGGCAGTAAATAAGTTGACTTAATGATGCAGCCAAAGAAAAAAAAGTGAAGATACAGGAACTGGGTATGTTGCCAACAGAAGATAACCCAATAAGGAAAAAAAATGTGGGTGCAAATCATAAAGGGGAAGGAAATTATTGAAATTTAGTAGAAGCAGAAACTTGACAGACCATGAATGGATGAGGCAAGGAGACAACCCAGAAATAAATGTTAGCAGGATCATAAATGCAACATCAAATTGTAACTAAAAATGATAATTTATATATTTAACAATATACCTAAGAAAAATCAGACTAGGAACAAGAAATTCTGTTCTGCTTTCTCTTCCCCATTCAATTTCAAGCTACCCACTTTCTTCATACATAAACTACATAAAAATGGAAGATTCACTACCATTTTGTATTGATACTTCTAGCATGCATCGTGATAATAATGAGGTAACACAGTATGGTAAGAAATGCTATAAAAGACAGGAAAAATAAACATGAACTGGACTTTGCTACTTACTATGTGATCTTAGATAAATATCTCAATTTCCTCATCTGTATACTTGTTGGAAGACTCAAACAAAATGGTGGAAATGAACGTGCTTAGTTAACTATCAGGCTCTTTCTACAGATGTAAAGGAATATTATGTTGATTAGATCTGTGCATACACAGTTATCACTATTTTGATGCACCCTCAAATCGCAAAAGCAAAATCCTGTCGTTTATTCTATTAAAACTCATTGGAGGGGAAAATCAGTTAAAGCATTTGTTTGACGATTTGATTATTGAACAAAACAACTGTTTGATTGTTTCATTCTTATTGTTTGCTCTCTCCAAACCCTTAAATATTATAGCTACCATGAGTGTGACTAATATAGGTCAGAATATTACATATATTTTTATTTCTAATCAAAGTAGGCATTATATGCATTATTATTCCCATTTTATATCTGAGAAAACTGAGGTTCAAGGAACTTAATTTATGCAAGATCATAGAGGTGCCTTTGTAATATGGCTAATAGATTGTGCTAAGATTCATTTCTCCATCACTGAATATCTCTACTACTCTAAGCAACACATCATTTTCATTTCTTTGGTACCAATTATAGTTTCTAGAACATCATACATGCTCAATAAATGATTATGAAGTGAATGAGTAAATGAATAAGGGACTCCCTTCAAACCATACTATACACTGTCACAAGATTCACATTTCCACTTTTATTCTATTATTTTCCCATTTGAAAACACTTAATTTTTCATTGCCTACAAAATACAGTTCAAATCCTTTATTTTACATTCAAGACCTCTTTAATACGACTCTATTTTTTTCTGGTTATGTCTTCTTAAGCAATAAGAACAACTAAATACTTAATACACCCTCATTTATTCCAGAGTGTTCTGGAATCAGACTGACATGAGTTTTGTTCTTAGTGTATGAACTAGGCACGTTATTTAGCCTCTTTGCAAATCCTATCCAGTGCAATAAGGCAAGAAAATGAAAAGGAATGAAATAAAACCATCTCATACCATACACAAGAATGAATTAGAGGTGGAACATAGACTTAGATGTTAAAGCTAAACCTATAAATCTCCTAGAAGAAAACCTGGGATAATAAATATTTTTACAACATTGACATAAGCAAAGATTTTTTTCAACATGACATAAAAGACACTAACCAGAAAAGAAAAGTAACTGATAAATTCGACTTCATTAAAATGATAAACTTCTTATTTTAAAAAATGCCACTAAGGGTGGCCAGTTAGCTCAGTTGGTTAGAGTGTGGTGCTAATAACACCAAGGTTGCCGGTTGGATCCCCACATGGGCTACCGTGAGCTGCGCCCTACTTAAAAAAAAAAATGCCACTAGGAAAGTGAAAAGTCAGTCCACAGATTGGGAGAACATACACATATCAGGCTAAGTAACTGTATCCAAAAAAAAGTAAAGACCACCTCCAAATTAATAATAAACATACAACCCAATAACAAAATGGACAAAAGACTTATAAAGGCATTTTACAAAAGTATATGAACGGCTAATAAACACATGAAAAGATGCTCAAAGTCATTAGTCATCAGGGAACTAATGCAAATAAAATTACAAAAGATACCACTTACACATGTTAGAATGGTTAAAATTACAAAGGCTGACAATATCTACTATTGGCGAGAATGCACAGCAATTGAAATTCTCGTTCTTTGCTGGCAAGACTATACAACCACTTCACCCACCTTGGGAAACAGTGTGGCACTTTCTCGTAAAGTTAAGTATGAACTTACCACATGACCCAACAGTTCTACTCGTAAGTATTTACCTAAGAGAATGTTGATCTGGGTGATGGTTGCATTTTGACAATGGCTCGTCGAAATTTAACGATTTGTTTTTTCTGCTATCTGTAAATTATACCTGAACAAAAAAATGGAACACAAGTTCCCCAATATGATAAAGTATATATAGAAAAAGCCTGGAACAAACATCACACTCAGTGGTGAACTGTTTACAGCTTCTCCCTGAGATTGAGAAAGAAAATTGAGAACAGTATGTCCACTATTACCATTTGTATTCAACATTGTACAGGAGCTTCTAGCTAATGCAATAAAAGGAAAAAATGGTATAAGAATTGCAAAGGAAGAAATAAAACTGTCATTATTTGCAGATGGCATGAACATTTATGTAGAATTCCCAAAGAATCAACAAACTGTTAGAATTAAATTTAAGAAGCTCTCTGGAATGGAAGGCGAATATACAAAAGTCAATTGTGTTTCTATATATTAGAAACAATTAGAAAATGACAACTTGAAATGTAAATTGAAAGGCTGTTTGGCAATATCCACTAAAGCTGAGCATGTCTGCTTTATGACACAATTCCACTCCTGAGTATATATCCGATAGAGTTCCTCAACAGAAGAATGAATAAATTATAGTGTTTTTGCTCAAAGGAATACTATATTGAAATGAAAATGAACAAACTATAGCTCCATGCAACAACATGGATGAATTATATAAAAATAATCGTGAGCAAAAAGAGCCAGATACAAAAGAATACAACTGTATGACGTTAAAGCTCAAAGACAGGCAAGACTAATCTATGGTGATATATACACCAGGACAGTTGTTAACCTTTTGGGGGGGTACTTGGTGCAGGGGAAGGCACACGAGGGCGATTTGGGGATGTTGAGAATATTCTGTTTCTAATCTCAGTGGAGGTTACATGGCTATGTTCATTTCACAACGCATTTTTGGGCACCATTCATTCAAGGTGTAAAACACCTGACTCGTGTACCAGTGTATATTATACTTCAATTTTAAAAAGATATTGCCGTATGCTTTTACTGATGTCTCAGTAACCTCCTTGAAGATGGGGATGATGGTTTAGATTTCTTCGTGTCCCGCACAGATTGTAGCACAGTGGCTTCCTAAAATACGACATTCCATGGCACAAGTAAGTACAGATGCCAGTAGAATTCAATTCGTTTCAGTATGCATACAAATAATAGTAAAGCAATATGGATATTTGTGTATTTCCAAATATAACCAGTTTAAGAAGTGTTGACATTTTCCCTACAATTCTCCTTTCCCTTACATTTATCTCAAATAACTCCTGAATAAAATATACATGTCTGTTAAAAATAGACTCTAATAAATTAAGTGCAATGCGAGAATCACAGGTCACATGTGTACCCTGGTAAGTAAGTATTGGTATGTGCTTGCACCAGGTATGGCCCTCCTTTCACTGAACAGAAAATCCACGGCAGGTCGGCTGGTGGCCGTCTTAAAAGAAAGAAGTAGGTCCTAGACCAAAGTCTGAAGCCATCATCAGTGTGACTTGGACATGTTTTTTATTTGCTGGTTGGTTGGTTGCATTTTTTAATTGTTGTAAAATATACATAACATCAAAATTGCCATTTTAACCATTTTTAAGTGCACAGTTCAATGCCATGAAGTACACTCACATTGATATGCAACCATCCACTATCCATCTCTAGAAATTTTTCATGAAAATGTCCTGGACATGTTATTAAATGAATGCATCTAGGACTCAGTTTCCTATCTGAGCCTTTCATTTTTAAGATCCCGTGTAGCTCAGAAATAATGTAACAGGGAGCAAAAGCACACTCAGGGGAGAAAAAAGACTCCTTTGGCATAAAACGCAAAATTTTTATAAACTCCTAGGTCTGGAGGAGGATGTTAGTGATCCGTTAAAGCTAGGACAGAAAAATGTCTCGAAAAAAAGTTCATCTGAATAGCGGCTCTTTTTCCTTCGCAGAAGAATCATCTCGCTTCTTTTGAAAATAGGCCTTTGTGAGCATGGACCCCTTGACAAATAGTCATACTCAGCACAGAGCACACATTCTAGCAACACTTCTTGAGTTTTAAAATATAAAACTGTTTTTATTCAGAACGTTTACAGGGTCAATCAATAGTACATTTTAATTAGTGTATTATGTATGAATGTCAGATTTTGACATCCTTCATTAAATGCCTGGGCTCCTGGTTTGTTTTGTTTTGTGTTTCGTTTTTTATTTTTGTTTTGTTTTGTCTTTAGCTTTGTCTCAAGGATGGTTATGAAGTTGCAGACACACAACTACCTAAAAGATTGCAGTCGGTCTCTTGCCGCATTCCAACCCTTTTAAATGATTAAGGTCCAAATTCTTAAACTGATAGGTAGATATGTGGATATTTATTATTTTACATATCTGTTACACGTTAGAAATATTATTTTGTGTATATTCAGTGTTTAATCAAAGCAGTTTTTTAAAATTCCTTCTATGATAAATATTGTATTTAAGTACTGTCTTTTGTTACAAAACAACAAAAGCTAATATTTAGATCCTGTTTTTCTTTTAGACTAGGTTTTAAAATGAACTCCTTTGGGGTACTTTCTGTTGTAATACACTCAGTCTCTGATTTAGACATGGCAGACCAACCACCTAAGATTGGTAAGGTTCTGACTTGACTGCACTCCCTTCTCTGCCTGGAGTTGTTTCTACTCTTGTTTCCTCTTCCCCGTCCTTATTAAGGACACACAGCTGTTTCTTCCCCCTTCTTAATAGTGGTTTCATTGACAATATCACCATTTCCTCCTATCAGAGTCCGACCCGTCTTACGAGTTTATTGTTTTCCTCAGTTGGAACCCCCGCTGTCAGCCCTCAGAGAAAATACCAAGCACAGATGAGTTTGAGCACTTTTCTGCAGTGTACCCCCATTACCCCACGACCACCATTCTGATCTACACATGCTTAACAGAGCCCCTCCCCCAGAGCAGCAGATCAAGTTCTAGTTTTCCACAGGAACACACACAGGACAATTATATTCTACTACCAATACAGTGCTATATATATTATTCCTTTTTACAGTGCTATTTTGGATGTCACCAGTTTGAAGAGGGCAGCTCTCCTTGCAAAACCTTGTTTCCATAGAAAAATATGTTCTGCCTCACAACCAGTCAATGAAAAGGTACACTTTGAAATAAATCCATGAGGATTGCCTGCACTTTTCATGTAAGAGTTCAAAGGCTTCCACCAAAATATCACTTTTTTAAAAAGCCTTTTTGCCATACCTAATAGTTATTAAAGGACTTGTTATATTCACAGCTAAGAAGCACATATTAACAACCTTTGGACACGGAGTGCTGGAGATAATGCACAAATTATTACCAGTGGTATTGGATGTGCTTCTTTCCATTTATTAATTCAGCACAAATTTATTGAGTTCCTATTCTGTGCAAGGCATTATTCTCAGCACTGGAGACCCAGTACCGAACAAAACAGGCAACGCTCCTATCTTAATGGAATTTACAGAGGATGTGGCTCATACTAGGCACTTAATAAATATTTGTTGAATGAATAATTGAATGTGGCTAAGAAAACCATTAGAATATGATAAATATTTACGTTCTATAAAATTCAGTGAAATCAGTGAACAAAGGGGTTGCAGAACATAAATTAGACAGAGGAATTTGTTCCAGCAGTCAAGGTTAAAATATTTCCTTATTATAATGAAGCAGTGGGTAGGAGTGTTGGGTGATCCCAACCAGACGGCCAGCACGTCTACAGTCCACTGGGCCCTTGCTTTGTAGAGCCCTGGTTCGGAGACCAAGAGCCATCCCACCACCGCCGCCATGCCTTTTCGCAAATTATAACTTTGAGATCAAAGTGTATTTTATTTACAAGTAATTTTGATTTATTCTCTTAACTTCAAGGACTCAGTATCAGTGTACGACGGCATTTAGCAAAGGACAAAGTTTTACCAAATGTAACAAAGGCTTAAGTCTATAATAATTGGGCGGCATTTTAAATCCCATCTTTACAAATATTAGTAATATATTTCTTTTTTATGATATTACCTATGATTGCAATCCCCCAATAGGGTGGATATATATACAGAGAGAGAGAAAGCGAGAGAGATTTACTTTAAGGAATTGGCTAATGCAATTATGGGAACTGGCAAACCCAAAATTTGCAGGGTGGGCTAACAGCCTGGAAATTCCAGCAGGAGTTTATGTTGCAATCTTGAGTTTGAAGGCAGTCTAGAGATAGAATTTCTTCCTTTTTGGGGAAACTGTCTTCTCTCTACATGCCTTCAGCTGATTGGATGAGGCCCATCCACATTACGGAGGGTAATCTGCATTACTCCAAGTCTACTGATTTATTAGTAAATGTTAATCACATCTACAGAATACTTTCACAGCAACATCTAGGCTGGTGTTTGACCAAACAACTAGGTACCATCACCTAGACAAATTAACACATAAAATTACCCAACACAGTCCACTGCTTATCAACTTGACATTCATACACATCTCCTTAAACCATACTTAATAAAGACAATAACAAAGTCATACTTCCGTACGACTATTCTGTGTACAACTGAAAGCTCACTAACTCTTTCCCTAAAAAAAGATGTGAAGTCCTTGGGTGATGTTCACTCATACATACATACATACACACAGGCATATTCATAACAAAATAAGGAAAAATATTTATAACAATTACTGTCCTCATCTCTGTAACTTGTTACATGGTCATAGCCGGTATTTATAACCACCTTCTTCCAATACTCATTCCCTTCAGCAGGCACCTTGGCTGGTTGTGGTTCTTTGCCCAGTACGGTGATCCAAACTTCCATTTATGGATCTGAGCCATTAATCCGCCTGCCTGCATTAGATTGTAGTTTTCAATTGAATTTGACCCAAGGTGTGGTACTGAAAGAAACCCTCAGGAATCTTTTGAATTCCAGACATATTCTTCCTACCTCCATTGTGTCATAGCAGGTAGTCAGGATCAATCACCCCAGCCAGTACTCCTTTCTTTGCCTGTTAATTCAGAAGCAGGAGAAGCCCAAGGTGGCCAGGTGGGTGTCTTAACTTCCAGTTCGTGGAACCGTTGCTGTGTCCTCCTCCCTTTGGAACTAAGACCTCTAGACCTGTAAAGTCACAGGGACAGGAAGCAAACTTTTTGCTGGTGGATCACTAGGGGTATTAGTGACTGATGCCATTCCCATTTCCACCCCTTGAATCTTAGACCTGTGAACCTGGTTCTGGGAGAAACAGCAGAGTATATTGGATGCCAATTTAGAGCCTATACCACCTTCTGAAGAACATTGCCCAGGCCTGCAAGGTATTGCCACCTAGTTTGTTCTATAACTGAGCCTTCAAAAGGCCCTCAGACTATTCTGTTAAGCCAACTGTTGCAGGACGGTAAGACCAGTGAATTTTATGAGCATGGACCCATTGCTCCATTTCATTAGCTATCAAGTGAGTTCTTGATCAGAAGCAATGATGTGTGGAATATCATGATGGTGGTAGGATGACCCATTCTGTGGCTATCAGTCCACCTCTCTCCCCAGCAACTTTTGTCATTGCCCAATGGGCTCATGAGTAGTGTGGCCACAGTGGCAACATAGATTTCCATTCACCAAGGCTGAGCTGGCTATGGCCACCGTTGAGTGCCCAACTGTCAGCAGTAGAGCCCAATGGCACCTTTCTCCGGTGTGATCAGCCAGCTACACTGGACCACTTCCATCATGGAAAGGGAAGCGTTTGTTCTGGATATGGATGTACAGGCTCTGTACACAATGCTTCTTCCAAAACTGCCATCATGGACTACTTTGCTAAGGAGCACGATCTCGTCGCAACATTTTGTAAAAGAATACACATAGCACTGAAACCGTTGTCACAACAGTCTAACTTAACTTTCTTTTGTGACCAAAAATCTAGCACTCTATTGGTAATATGGTAGTATTAATAAACTTGCTCTAAATACAAAAATAAGTCTCATTCATAAGTTCCTATTGAATATAAACATACTATCAGCCGCATATATTTAGCATATCTGTAGAACTAAAATGAGTGCTATATTCAGCATGCTTTCCATTAGTACATATAATAGGTTGTCAGTGCCAAGTTGAGACGTTTTGGATCCCCGTGGGCATGATTTCAAGATTTCTTTATAGTATAGTAGAATTTTGTAGAATTTTATAAAGAACAAGATATCCAGAGGTTTTGCTTAGCAAATTTTCCCAGTGCATTTGGCTTGATTTCACTATTGGCTTTTTCTTGATTTTTACTAGATTTTTCACGTTACATTTTAAGTAGGGACATTTTTGCAATTCTTTAAGAAGTCTTTATTTTCAGTATGTTCATCCCTGAAATAATGTTTTGTAAATGAACTAAAGGGATATATTTTATATAGCATATTTTAAATAAATAGTAAATGAATTTTTTGTAAGTGTCCATTTTTAAGTGTTGTGCTATTATGCATAATCTGTTTTCTTTAAAATTTGTCATTTTTTCTTCCCTTTAATGTATCATTAACTTGTGATAGATATTCTTAACTACATTTTAACTGTATTTTTGAATAATTATGCTTTCTTCATGAGACACTCTTTTACTTTCTTTTTCCTTTGCCTATAAATTGTTTTTATGCTCTTATTGGTCTGTCCTATTAGCCCTTTCTTGTATATTTTTATCGCTTATTTACTTTTAATCTAGCTCTGTAACTCTTTTTTCCTATAATACTAAATGATTAAAGCGTTGTGCATCAAAGTGAGTTTTTTATGTGTTGTTGTTTTTTGGGTTTTTTTTTATTGGGGAACCGTGTGTTTTTCCAGGAACCATCAGCTCCATGTCAAGTTGTTGTTTTCAATCTAGTTGTGGAGGGCGCAGCTCACTGGCCCATGTGGGAATTGAACCGATGACCTTGGTGTTATGAGCACTGCGCTCTAACCGCTGAGCAAACCGGCTCCCCTTTTATATGTTTTACACCAATGTTTTATTAGCTTTTGTTTGTCATTTCAAGGCACCCTTGAATCTGACCTCAATTTCAAACAATTACCCGTTTGCTATTGATATAACTGTGGTGTTGGCCTACATCTCACTTTCCTATAACTTCCGATTAAACATGAATTATTATATTTTTAAACATGATTTAGATATTATACCTTTAAACTTGATGAGATAAAAATATATTCTATTGATATGCTTGAAATTAGATGTTAACATTTTCCTTCTTCAAAGGAAGCCCACACATATGTCTGTCATAGCATATGTGGCACTTCACCATATGTACTGAAGTACTTTTTCTCCTACTACTAGATTGTAAGCCTCTTGAAAGCAGGAAGGGTATGTATATTTCTAGTGTCTGGCACAGCGTAGGTTTTTAATGAATGAATAATAAATGAATGAATGAATGAGTATAGTTAGTTGCATAACGTCAGTGGCCTTGCCCCAAAAAACACTTGCCCTGCCAGCTGTAAATGACACCAAATGAAATTTCTTTTGCAAGGTCAAACCTTTTAATTTCCCAACTGGACTTCTTTTACAACAAAAATATCCTTAGAAAAATGCATTTGTCTTAACCTAGTCATCCAAGGCAGAACCTGTCAATCCTGGTTGAAGATGAGAATCATGTTCCCATTAGAGTAAAAATAAATTAGGAGTCCCCCAGGTGATTCTAAAGAGCCCGCAAGGTTGAGAACTGCTATGCTAAGGTAGAAGTAACCTGGTGGCAGGTTCTCAGGAACAAGGGAAAAAGAAAAATTAGATTCTGAATGACCTGTGGTGGAGAATTCTTTGTTGTTAGTGGGAGAGGGAGGTCTGAGGAAAACGCAGCTCTTACTTCAGGAGGATGGGGGTGGCTGAGAAGGGAGGTATTCTTAAACGCATCTATTGTCTTGAAAAATTAAGAGGAAAGATTATAAGTACTTTCTAAAGAGGCAAACTTTGAAAAGAATTTAAAATTCAAATTTAAAAATGAGGTCAGAGATTCCAACAAATGCTAATAAAAGGGCACTTTGAATGTCTTGGACTTTTTACAAAAATACTCCCCAGGGTTGCAAATACAGCAAATGTATTGGGTAGAGAGACTAAGAGCATAAAGAAGACTAAATGACAGAGTAAAACTTGAGGGGGAAATAAAAACAAAAAGAAACCTGTTTTAAAGAATTCATAGTCCCCAAATTTGTGTCTCTACTATAATAGCAACATAAAAATGATACATGAATATAGATGAGAACAAGAAAAGAAGAGAGACGTTAAACAGTTGGCATGTTTAGGTATATTGAACTTGAAGCCTGAAGTTCTCATTCCTACTTGGCTTCTACGACAGTCCCCCTTTATCCGCGGTTTTAGTTACCCAGGGTTAACTGTGGTCCAAAAACATTAAAGGGAAAAATCCAGAAATAAACAATTCGTAAGTTTAAATTGCTGGCCATTCTTAGTAGTGTGATGAGAACTCCTTCCGTCCAGCTCCATCTGAATCACCCCTTGGTCGGCATATCTGTGCTGTATGTACATTACAATGAGGTATTTTGAAAGAGAGAAACCATATTTACATAACTTTTTTATTACAGTATAGTGCTATAATTATTCTATTTCATTATTAGTTATTATTGTTAACTCTTACTGTGCCTAATTCAGAAGTTAAACTTCATCATAGGGGTGTATGTACTCGTATTGGAAAAAAGCAAAGTATATCTAGGGTTCGGTACTATTTACAGTTTCAGGCATCCACTGGGGGTCTTGGAACCTATCACCCAAGGATAGGGGGGGATTACCATAATATACTGTATTTAGGCAGCTTTTAATTTCCTTATCTGCAAAATAAGGGAGTTGAAAGTTTCAATTAAATCAGCACATTTTGCATGGTTTCTCTAAAAAAGTAAATGTGTGCACCCCCAGGCTCAGTGTGGGGGTAGCCTGCAGCACTCCCAGGCTCAGTCCAAATCTTTTTGAAGTCTCCTGTTTTGTCTTAAAAGCTCAGGTACTGGTATGTGATTAATACCTCAGTAAAACTGTTTTTTCAAAAAGTTCACGGACTTTTTATTCCTTACGACTTTTTGTTTTTTCTTTTAAATACAGTTGAGCTTGTATTGTACATAAAATTTTATATTCTGCTTTTTTTCCAAAGGAGTTTTCTTTCACATTTTATATATATCATTAAAAAGTTGTTACTTTTCCTTTAATAACTATAAAATATTCAATCATATGGCTGTACTGTAATGTATTAACCATCTTCTAACTTGGGACATTGACGTTACAGCACAGCGCGTTTCACCACTACATTGTCTTAATTCCTTCTGCTTGGCTCCACGTAAAGACTCAGATTTCTTTATAGTTTCTAACTGAATCCTCTGAAGTGCCAAAATTGCAAGATGAAAAAAATTTTTTTTCCTCTTATTGCTGCAATGTGTTAAATGGTCTCTTGGTGACGTAAGCTATAATTCATTCTTTTTTGAGATCTCACTGCTAAAAGAGGGGAAAAGAAACTAACACTTCCTGAAGGTTGACTCCACGCAGGGTCTTTTGGAAAGTTTACCACATGTCATCAACCCAGTGAAGTAATGACTCTATTCCACTTCATGTCCTAATAAGCTGAGACTCAAAGGAGCCGGGGAGCTGGCTAATGGTGGGTTTAAACTGGGTCTAATCTCCCCCAGATCTGTCGCAGGCATCCACTTCAGCACACGCTGGTACCACCCACAGCAGTAGCAGAGGGAACACACAACCACCCCTGCACTTCGCTCAGCTTGAATCCCATTTGCCAATTTCTTTTCTTAGAAGGACAATGGTCTTTCCGGTGATGAACACCTTGTTTTTGGATGAGGGCCCTTACGTGCACAGCACATCATTTCTTTTTCCAAAGGATAAATAAATGAAGGATTATTTTGATGCCTAGAATAGGGGTCAGCAAACTTTTCCTGTAAGGGGACAGAGAGTGACTAGTCCAGCCTTTGTAGAACTTGTGATCTCTGTCCCGACTACTCAACTCTGTCCTTGTAGTGGGAGAGCAGCCCCCCCAAGGAGGGAACAAATGGGGGTGCCTGTGTTCCAACAAAACTTTATTTAGGGACACTGAAATTAGAATTTCACGTAATGCTCATTTCTGACAAAATATTACTCTTCTTTTGATTTTTTTCCCATCCATTTGAAAAAGTACAAACCATTCCCAGCTGGTGGGCAGTACACAAAAGGCCATGTGGGCCCTAGTTTGCCAACTTCCTCCCCACCCCCACCCCCATGAGCCTGGAGTTCGAATGTCAGGCTTGCTGTGGTCTGCAGCTTTACGTGCATGGGGTAGATGTGGGTCATCCTGCTCCTGCTCCATGAGGCAGTCCTAAAGGTTGTAGAGAAAATAGAGATCTCAGCCAATAACTGTACTTTCATGTATGTTGAGACTAGGAAGTACATGAAGTCAGAAATGCATCTCCTAGAAACCAAGCAATAATGCATCTTGTCCAATCACAGTTATGCTGTAAGCCCTCCCATATCCTGGGAGAAATCCCTGGACATATGTCTTGTTATTTTCACCTAAATTCGAACCATATCTTTAAGGATCTAACACCCTGGCCTCCCAGGATCTTACAGTTCTCCCCTCTGAAGACAGCCTATCTCGCTATTCCAACCACTCCTTCCTGTAGCTATATTTCAGACTTTAAGCTTAAACTGGCTCCACTCAACCCCTCACCCCCACCCCATTCTTCCACCTTCTTACTCTCTCACCTCCCTTTCCTACCTCAATTCCAACGATCCATTCACCTCATTGGAACCTATAATCAGTTGTTTCTAGTGCTTGTCACTGTCCTTCCCTCAAATCAAATCCTCACTTTCCTCTTTATCCAGACTAAACTTAGGGTCTATCCTGATACTGTCTTTCCTGCTTACTCCCCAGCGTCGGGTTTTTAGACTCTGCGTTGCATCTTTAACTCTAACAGGAAACTATGGAGAAGATGTGGGGGGAGGGGTAGAAAAGATGATGAGTTAAACCCCATACCTTCCCCAGGATTGCACTGGCCTTGAGGGCAGCCCCTCCTACCAAAGCTGGTCTGGGGGGGTGGGGGGTACCTTCAACATGAGGGGCCCTGTGTGCCATTCTGCCTGAACATTTCTCCAAGGAATGCCTGCTCCCTAGCTTAAGTCTGAGACCACAGCTCATCTGCTCTTCTAAGCATCAAACCCAAGTCACAATCAGAGGAGGAAATGTGAATGGAGCTGGATTTTCCAGAACCATCTGGACCACTGTCTCCATTTCCCTTAGCTCTTTCAGGTGTATTTTTCATGCAATAAATCTAGACAGACAAAAAAATGAGGTACCAGGTACACAGCAAAAACTCTTCTCTCTATAGTTGGATAATCTGTGCCTTATGGGCCTAGAAGAGAGATGACCTAATACTTCCTACTGGGAAATAACAGGTTTGGGAAATAGACAAGGGATTCTCATTCATTACAACTGATAAGCTGAGCTAACACGCTCTTAAACATACTAAATGGATGTCAGTACAAGCAAAATGTATAAATGATATGACATTATTTTGATGACTAATAAAAACATTCACACTAAAAGAAAACTCATCTAAGGAAAAAATTAACTGCTTTTAAACTGAACTGTAAGATTAACAGATGAAGAGAAGGCATTATACTTTATTATGTTTGATTTCTGTAAAGCATTCATATCGTTACATGAAATTATACTGAATAATCCATTCAAATTGACTTGGTTATGGGCACTAGTAAATAAACTAAGAACTGATTAAAAGACAGCAGAAAATGTGGTCCTTTTCCAAGTTAATGATATGCACTGTTAACTCTCCAATACCTGGCATGCGTTTGACTAGAAAGCTTTAGTGCAGGCTCTCTTATCTACCCATTCAAGATTATTTGATACAAGTGCCTAGAGGGCAGAGTTCACGACTGAACATCTATTTGTCTTTTCATTTCTTGTGCCTAGTACTGTGTGTGGCATATAGTAAGCTCAATAGATATGATGAGATGGAAGGAATGATGAATGAATATGGTGGTGAGGATGACACTGCCAAATTCTGAATTGGTTTTTAAACCATTGAAGAAAGCCTGAATTGTATTCATTGCTTCTTATATTCTAATTATTTGAGTATTGTTAACTGATATTGAGTCAAATGGTAAATTCTAACTTTCATATGATACCCTTAGTTTCTCACTCAACTGAAAATTAGAGTTTACTGACATAGTATTAGATATGGTAGATCCAGTATTAACATTTTTAAAGGTGGCCTTGAAGGTAATACTTTCAGTTTTCAGTGGGAAAAGGGAAGAGTATTTCATTAAAACAGAGAATCTAGTACAGCTAGAAATAAAATGGAAATTAACCTGAGATACATGAATCTTTAAATACATAACTTTAAAAAGGAAGATTAAAATATTATCAGGTATAGAATTATATCTGAGCATAAGAACTGATGTGTTCTTATGAATGCTTTATGAAGATCAAATATATAAAATATAAGACCTTTTCATCTATTAATCTTATATCTCTATTTAAAAGAAGGTAATTTCCTCAGATTTTCTTTTAGCATAAATACTTTCATTGGCCAGCAAAATAATGTCATGTCCAATGCAATATACAGATGACGTATTATAAAACTGTACACTTGAAACCTATGTAATTTTATTAACTGTCACCCCAATAAATTTAATAAAATTTAAAAAGATAGTGTCACGCCTTCTGTATATTTTAGTAGTAAAAAACAAGCAAATAGCTCAATAACCTGCAGCTTGAGTGATCTAAAGCCCTTGCGGACTGTCTTAATGGTATAAGAAGTTGGGGAGTTATTCCCCACAATTTGCATAAAGAGGAACCTCCCCTCCCAACCCTCCAGCCCACCCCCACCTCCCACCCCGTTCTGGGCCCCTGTTCTATTTCTCTCCACTTACAGAAGCAAACTATTTATCCTGAGAGTTGGCAGTAGGAGGAAGATACCACAAGAACAGCCCTGTGACACCACATTTCACGACACGCATGTGAAAGTCCTTCAACTTGATAGCAAATCACAGTCGCGTTATCGAAAGTCAAACCCACTGGGTGTTGCGGCTTTCTCCAGCTTGCTAAATTAGGGACTTTTAGTTGGGTATAGACAAATGTCACAAACATGTGGCACCAGAAACGTTTACATAAACTTGCCCCTAGTAAGGCTTTTCCAGTGAAAATGGAAAGCCTAAGATCTTTAATATTTTAAATAAAATATACTTCAATATCTGATTATAATGACATAAAAATATGGGGGAAATAGTGAAAAACGGAACAGTTCCTATGCAGGGTTGATAAGAATATGATATTTCCCCCCCCTCAATATTTTCTTAAGAATACCTTTTGCTGTTGTGCGCATAACACTGTTTTGTTAAGGAAACATTATAATGCATCTCAAATTCTTTAATTTCCAGCTGTTCTACTGTCAGTGATGACAGGAGACAGGAACTGAGTTTAGAAGTTTGCCTGAAGGAAGGCAGCATAGCAACTATTGTGTAGGGCAAATTGCTCAGCAGGCAATATGCCCTCTGCGTGGAATCTAACGAGCTATGTTGAACTAATTTGCTTTAAAAAAAAAAAAGTCTAGAATAAAAGACATCACTAACTCAGTTGCTGTGGGAAACTACTCTCTCTGTTTTGCATGATCGTCAGTCCAATATAAAAAGAATAAAGATTTCTTTGGTTAATGTCAATATTTAATCATTTTGGATTAGTCTGCATTTCAAAAACCTTGATTTCAAAATTTCGATTTGCAATTCTACTGCCCTATGCATGTTCGTCTGGATAAAACTAAATACAACGCATGTGAGTTTACCTTATGTAATTGTAAATGCGCGATTTAAAGCTGTTTACTTGCAATGCTATAACAGACAGTTCTTCTATTTATAGTTGAAGCCTGATAGAAATATGTGTATGGTGGCTGGGAGTGCTCTTTCCAGAAGATTCTCTGTCTACTCGGAGGAGCATGGCTATCCCAGAAGGTGACAAGCCTTTCAATTAAGCAGAGCTACTTGAATATGTCCCCATAAGAAAGTAGGACTGTTGTAAATGTGCTACAATTCCACTTAATTTATGCATCTTTCTTTCTACTCCCTTTCCTCGTTTTCTTTCTTCCTATTTTATTTTTAAATTTATGCTCCTTTCTAGGCTAAAGCCACTTGATTCACATGTCGGGCAATTTCTCCCTGAGTTGTGATGGTTGTAAAGTCATCCTTAAAAATCTCTTTTGACATTTCACTCCCTTCTTATACAGGGAAAGACTTAAATTTATTAAATATGAATAATGGGAAATATGAAACCATCATAATTAATCTTAAGTGGGGAGTATAAAAAATAATAAGTGTGAGGTTTTAAATTTTAATCACCAAATTAGAGAACAAAAGGATTAAAGACTAAGATCATAAAGCTATCAGCAAAAGGTGATTTGTAAACTTAATGTACGATTTTAGTAATTTTTAAAATGGTTTTGATTAAAAGTCCTTTGCGTTTGTATTTTTTAATGATGACAGTAAATTGCAACTCTGAATCACAATACAAAACTAGCAAAACAATACATAGAAAATTATGCTTGCCTTAAGCAAGCGTTTCTAAATTTTCTAATTTACGTCACAAATAAAATGAGGTAAAAGTAAAACCTCTTGCTCCCTTGAGGAAAATGGTATAAAATCAGTCACTTGATAAATACTTTTACTTTCATAATTACCTTTACTTTTACAACAGTGCTTTTTTTTTTTACAGCTTTATTAAGGGATAACTCGCATACAAGAAATTATATGTGATTGAAGTGTACAATTGGATAAACTTTGACTTATGTACATATCTTTGAAACCACCACCTTGGTGAAGACATCGAAGGGACCCACCACCTCTCAGTTTCCTTCTGCCCATTGGTAATTCCTCCCTCAGCTTCCTCCCCATCCACCCTCTACCCTCAGGCAGCCACTGATCTGTTTGCTGTCACTACAGGTTAGTTCAGCATTGCGTTTAATTATCTATAACTAAACAAAAATTATTCCTTTGAGTCAATTGAAAAAAAAAACCACATTTGTGTTGTTCCCTAACTGGAAGAAAAAGTAATAATGCTAGTGAGAAGGCTGACACACAGGTCATTAGAAAGCACCCTTAATTGAGTCATGATTTTGCAGATTATTTTTCATACTCCACAGCCTAATGCTAATTGGATTAAAGATTCAAGAATCCAGGAAATGAAGTAAAAGAGGAGGTGTGCTGATTTTAATAAATAGAGTTTTTTTTCCCCTAGCTCATCTGTTAGCTTATTTCTAATTAATAAATGGATTTTCAAAACCTGGCCAAAAATGGAGATCTCCACTGATAAGTGGTCAAATAAACTGTTTCTTATTTTTTTAAAAAAGGCTGTATGTTGGAGTTCTATGTCAGTAATAAAATAAGTCATAAAAGAATCAGTAATAAAAAAGTGGAGTGTTGCAAATGATATTAAGACACTACCTAAACTCTACCTTACAAAAACACAAGTTTATTCTAATCTATCATTACAACATGTAAAAATTATGCTTGCATGGAAGTAAAGACTGGCTGAGAACGCTAAAAACTATAGCAGTTTAATTTTCGTGACTTGTGGAATTATGTGTATGCTTTGTATTTTGTTTTTAATTAAGTAAGTATTTTCGTAACGTATGTGCAAGAAATAATTTATTTCTATCCCTTTCCAAAGTACATTATGCTGTTGAACTCAAAGGTATGCTGCTGCATTCTGAGAGTGTTTTTCTAAGATGCAATATCTAAAGTAAACTCAATACTTCATAATATCAACAACACATTTTTCATTTTTTTGACATCACCAAATAAAATACTGTACACTGGAACATGAAAACAAAAACAGACCCAACTTAGTTGGAATTATATGTAGCACGAATGCTACTGACTGATTGCCACAAAGGTGCTTGCTAATGCTCATTGCAGATCTTCCAGTGTGAGCAAGAATCAGAAATACAGTATTTGTGAAAGGTGGTTGTACTAATACGTTTTCAGTGGTAAATGCCTATTTCATACACAAAGCAAGTTAGTCTTTCATGATGAATAAAGTATTATTTCTTTGGGCTATGTGTATTTCAATCCTTGAAAATGCTTAGATAATTTTAATACCAATAAATCCGAGTAGAATACATGGCCTAATATACAGTTTGTACATTGATTTATAAGTGAATTTTAATTAAAATATGTTCCAAATAGTCTATTAGTTCCAACGACCACATCGTTTCAAAGCTAGGGCAGTGACCAACCTCATTTTACAATTTACTAAAATAATTTTACTCACATATTTCTGACTCAAAAGATATAGAGGTATGCCCCAAAGTATTAAGATATTGAAACACATTTTTGAGCACTCGGAACATCGCAATGGACTCAAAATAAAGGTGTATTCAAACAAAATAGTAAATGGAAAATGGGAGTCTGCCCTTAGGCTGAGCATACACAACTAAGGAGAAAATAAACTTGAACCAGTGGTTGATAAACATGAGTACAGATGTGTATACGGATAAGTGCTATATAGGTAGTCTATTTACACTACTTGTTAGTACTGATGATTGAAAGAAAACTGCAAGTCCAACTTTATAACTAGTTTCAAATTTGCTAACAGTTTTCCTGGCAGTTGAGACCAAGGTGGATAGTTTTGACTTAAAAATGAAGTATTTCTGTGGATCTGGTACAACGGGAAGTAGAAGACTGATTTTTTTTTTTTTTTTTTTTTAAGTAGGTATGATGTAGTTTAGAAGCTAGGCTCTGCATTCCAGACTGGATCTAGGCCAAACAAAGTTCACACCTTTGAACTCAGAAAATCCTGCAATTCACTTACAAAAACAAAAGAATTGTTGGACTCCTGAGAATTAAAATTAACGTAAATTATAATTTCATATTTATATCTCTTGCGTTTATATCTCCTGTGATGGGTTTTCATTTGGTGAACATGCTTCAAACTAATAGGTAACCACTGTTTTTTTCTTCTGAAATTAAAATCTATGTTTTGGTTAAAGTCCCAAATTTTAACACAAACGGTTTATTTTCATCATTTTCTTTCAGAGATTTATGTGTTGCTTGGGAATTCTGTTGTTTATATATTGATTACAAGCTTTAATTACATTATATCAACTGAGAAAGCATGTCACAAACTGGTTTTAGCAATAGCTATATTTTCTACATATCTGTCTTTTAAAAACCTGGACTGGATATCCATATTTTACTTAGTAATATCTCAATTTCCTCAATAAGTAAGTCAGTAAATTGAATTTATAGTTTATTTTGTCTTTCCTCCCATCAAATTATATGAATAAGAAATACTGTGGTCTCATAACATAATTCTATTTCTAAGAGAAAGAACATGCAAGTCTATAAAATAATAGGCAATATGATTTTGTCAAAACATATTTACTGAGCATCTACAGTATGCAGGGCACTGTAGGAGTGATAGAAATACATTTTGTCTAGTGTTCTCGTTTTCAAGAAGAGCATACTTTAAAATGAGAGAGAAGGGTATACTTTAGCTAAGAATTAATGTTTGAGCAAAACAAAGACAGACCATGTTTTCTTAAAGACCATGTTTTTGATATATATCAAAGGTAGCTTTGGTGGATCCATATATGCCAATTTAGGTCCTCTGTATTTAGACATTTTCAAAGTAACAATGTTAAAAGTAAGTTTCAAGCCTTAAATGCTTAGGATGTGAGTGGTGATGAGAAGGTGTGCCCGATGTGGACAGGTAGGCAGGGGCCACATCATGGAGGGTCTACATTCTAAGCCATGGACAGCTATGCAAGGTTTCCCGAGCAAGGAGCAATTTTCCAGGCACAGGTGACAAGAATCTGAATTTAGGAATAGTGTGACCAGAAAGGAGAGTCTGAGAAATGTTAAAAAAGCATAATTACCAGGGCTTGGTGACTGACTGAATGTGACTGGTAGTAAAAGTTTTCCAGGTTTCTGACTTAGATGTGAGTCGGAACAAGTTGCCACCCCTTTAAAAGGAGGGCTCAGGAGGACAAGCACATATGGGAGAGAAGATTCTTCCCTGTTGGATATGTCGACTTTGAAGTGTTTTGGGAGACTTTAAGACAAAACATCTACTCGGCAGTCCGGTCCTTTGGAACTTCAGAGGAGAAATCTTTGCTAGGATTAAAGATTTCAGATTCATTAAACAAATGAGACTCGTTAGTATATATTTTGTCATTAAAATCATAGGAGTGGATGAAATTGTACAGGGTACTCAATAAATGTTTACGGGTCTAATGAATAAGTGAATAAGAGGGGGGAGATGAAAAGAGAGAACTAATCAGGGCGAATGAAGAGTTCCACGCCAATTGAGGAAGTGCCAGGATAAACTGTACCTCCTCCATAAATTTCCCTAGAATTGTCTTTGGTCATAGAAACACATAGTTATGTAACTAAAAGAGGAATACCAACAGAAGTGAAATGTGTCTATAGTAAATTAAGTTTTATTTGATAAATGCGTAATTGATTCATTGGAGATAGCTAAACTAGCAATTTCAGAAACTGATACATTTTAGCAGATTGTGGGTCTGCATTGTTATGCAGCTCACGAGTCCACACGAGTAATGAAATGTGAGTGTCACCCCTGCAATTTGTTCTCTGAGAAAACAAAAAACATAACATGAAGATTGAGAGACATTATTAAATGGTGGTTAAAACCACAAGCTCTAGCGTCTCTTGGGCTTGTTTTCATTATTGCCCCCACTAAGGAGAATTTTTCCATGATCTTTAATACCATGTATTTACTACATGTGTGTTTATCTACTGTGGCCCTTGGGAGGCCACAACCCATGGTAATGTTTAAGGTTCTTTGACCCCTAAGAAGATGTTTTTGCCCTCATTGAGAACACAGGCTCTGGACAGCCACACTACCTGGCCTCAAATCCTAGCTATCCCGCTTATTACCTGTGTGGTCTTGTGCAAACGCAACTCTGTGCCTCAGTTTACTCTCAAATGGAGATCACAGTAGTACTCTCCTCAGAGGAATGCTGTGAAGAATAAAGAAATTCATACATGAAAAGCCCTTAGCATAGAATCATTAGTCCTTCCCTACTTCATATACATGTTTCTCTCTTTCTTCTATCTCTTTGGCCTATTTCATTTTACCTGTTACGTTGGTCTTTGTGATGGTCACTTTGTGTTTAAATCTTTTGCTGCTTATAGTTAGAGAACATTTTGTCATTAATACTACCCAAGATAGTTTTTCCTCTCTTTGGTACATAAGAATGAGTTGACTTCATACCAAGGTCATTGAAGGGTGTTTAATAAAGCCATACTGTAAAAGGAAAAAAAATAGTAATTCTTTTCTCAAAATCTAACTGGTAGTCTTCAGAGACTCTGATTTTATTTCCACGCCTCATATTATTTTTCTGTTTTAACCCAATGCTTAGACATTGATTATTTGCAACTGTTGTCAAAATTCTAGGTGAAAACAGAATCCTCTGGTAGACTCTTTAACTCAAATTTAAAAATGTGGTCCAGATGTTCAGTGTAATGTAGCCCTTGTTCATTACATGTGTGGAAGTTGGTCAGGGAGACAGTGAGCACGAGCCTTTGGATTCCACCTCTGTTCCAGGATCAGAGAGCGTTCCCAGGAAATTCCATAACACAGTGAAGACTCTTAGGTCCCATATACAACTGTGACGGTGACACTGCACTATCGATTGTTTCGTGTTCGCCAAATCTCTGAACCATATCTCCACATACGTGATCTCTCCAGTTTGCATTAACAGTCGCAATATTTTGTCATACGTTCCAGAGTGTATCTTAGATTGTCAAACCCTGTGTGCACAACATAGAATTGTCGGCATTATCAGTTTTAATAATGAAGGAACAGTGGCACAAAATGCTGAACCTAATCAGAGCCAGAAGCCCAGATTGAATTCAATCCACTCAAAACCTTTATTGAGCTCTTATCATGTATCACGTATGTGTGGAATACAGAGGTGAACAAACTCATATCCCTGACACGATGTAGCACCCAAGGGAGAAAGGCATGTATAAAAATAACCATCCTACGGACAGAAAGGGATAGATGAGACTACGCAGATTTGAGCAGAGTGCTTTGGAGCACACAAGAGGGAACAACGTATTTGGCTGAAATAACTGGGAGAGGCATTTTGGAGGAAGCGGCATTTGGGAAACGCCAGTAGGATTTTGAAGACATCCATCGGAAGGTGGGGAAGGACATTTTAGGATTTGATGAAACTCCTTAACTTGGTTTGCAGGCCCTTACTGTCTCTCTGGAGCCTTGACAAAACACCTCCAGTCTATGGTTCAGCTACGCTGGCCTGTCTCAGCTTCTGTTACCCTCTCTCCTGCCTCATGATTTCTACACATGCTGTTCCCTGTGCCTGGAACACCATTTCCACCACCCACTCACCTGGCTAGTGCCTAATTACCCTTCAGACCCCAGCTCAAGTGCCACGTCCTCAGGGAAGCCTTCGCAGACCTCCAAAACGGGCGCCATACCATTCGTTCATACAATCACTTGATGAATGTCTACCTGCCCCAGTGGGTCATAAGCATCCTGAGGGCACCAAGTGCGTGTTTTCCACCTTTGTATTGCCTGCACCTAGCACGGCGTCCGATACTAGCAGGTGCTCAAGAACACGTTGTTGAATGAAAAAAATGAATTAATATGAGCCAAAGAAAACAAAGAGGTGAAAAAACTCCAGGTGTTTGGGAAGTGGTGAAAAATCTGGTTTGAATGAAGAAATAATCCTCAAACTTATGGTCTGAGACCACGATGAGGAACAAGTGCTACAGAGGGTAAATTTTTTTTTTTTTTTGGTCACACTAAATAATGGCTGTATTTTCCCAATGCTTTAAAAGCAATATATTAGTAGATAGATTTCTCTACTTAAAAATTTTCTCTGATATATGTTACATACACATGTGAAGACTGTTAGGGTGTTTGTTTTTTCCTGCTAGTAAGCAGTAGTAAAGAACGAAACAAATGGATGTGATGCAAATAATATTAGGAGAAAAAAGTTAATCACGATTAATTTTCCAACATAAGCATTAAGGACATATGCTCATGGATATTGTATCGTGCACACATATAACATTTACATTTTTCATGAGTTAAGTTGTTCCTAATTTATATAATTCCCCCTTCCATGGCAAAGATATAGAAAGGGTTGGCCAGAATCACACACCCATAAGAAAACTGTAAGTTCACTAAATCACCCATATAGCTGGGAACCTAATTTTGTAACTGTCTAGATAAAACATCTATGTGGTTGGAAGACATTTTCATTTTCAACCCAATTATACACTCTTTCAATAGCTTAATATCACCATGGCAACTTTACATTCTATATGGACATTCTGCTTTTGCTATATATTATCTGAAAGTAATTTAGGATTTAAAAAAAATCACAGTCACAATACTACTTTCTATTTGCTCAGAGAATTTCACTCCGTATTTATATTGTTATCAGAGTTTCCCAGTATCCTGACTATTTTCTAATTCAAGAGTTTCCGTTAAGAGGATATAATCATTCAAAACTCTAGTTTATTCTGGGAGTTTTTTGCCCATTATATTTTCCTAAAGTATCCATTTTATTCTTTTTTCTTCCTCTCTTTTATTTAATCATTAAATTATCTTATTTTATTTGGCTTTATACTAAAATAACCCAATATATTATACTGACCTCACCAAAGCTAGACATATGTACAGCATTTACTTAATTGAACCTTTCTGGCTTGTCTTGTTCTATATTTAAGCCTCCATTATGCAATGCGATTTACTTGATTTATTGGGTTTGGCTTACATGTTTTATAAATTGTGACGGTTGGGAAAATTTTAAAGAGATTGACTTGGCCTGATTGGGGAGTTTTATACTGAGGACTCCTTGCCATTGACGTTTCATTTGTTTAAAAAAAAAATGTCCATTTGAATAAGGACCTTGATCCAGGAGTAAATAATACTGACTTCTAGAAGCTAGGACAAAGGGTTTCTTCCAGTTTTAGATTTTTCCCCCTCAGTATTATTGTTTGTTTAAAATCTCTGCTTAAGACTAAGTCTATGTGATACCAAACACCAGGGTGAGGGGTTGGAAATTCAGTCGCTGAGATGTTTCAGAATATCTGAATAGAGGGCATTATGTAGGCCCTACATTTAAATGGTTTTCTATGTTGCCTTTTTCCATGCAGAAGTTTGGGCTTCTGCCTAAGTCCTTTTCTGCGGGCTTCTCTAAGACTACCTTTATGTTAAGTAGGTAGCGAAATAGTTACCTCATTAACAACGTTTAATGAGCACTACTCGTTAAATGGTTTAATATCCCAATGAAAGGGACTAATTCAATATCAGATACTCCTTATGTTTTTACGTGTGGTTCGAATTCTTAATATTGTATGGCTTTTGCTACACTTAGTAATATAGGAGTGCTGCCATGTGCCAAGCACTGTGCTAAGTGCTAGGGGGTTGCAACTAAATTAAACACATTCCCTGCCCTAAAGGAGCTCACAAATACATGATGAGGTAACGGTGACATATACAAGGTGCCCTGGTGACATTCAGGAAGGGCAGTGGACAAACCCTACCCAGCCAGTGGAAAGGAGGCTCAGGGGACATTTCAGAGAAGAGGTAACCCTTGAGCTGAGTAGCATAAAAAAAACAACAACAATGGCTCTAATCAGTCAGATGGATGGGGAAGGCATTGTTCTGGGAGAGGAAACAGCACAAACGGGAGATGTAATCCCTCATCATTCACCCAATCAACAAATATCTACTGAGAAAGTTCAATGTGCTGTGAACAGAAGACATGGATCTGCCTCAAGAAGTGTACTGTCTAGTGGGGACGAAAGACCCAGGAAGCAGATAATGTCAAAAAGGACTGTAAGCATAACGATGGAGGGACTCACAGGATGGCACGGAGCTAGGGGAAGGGCTTCCAACCCAGATTCACCTCCAGCTTGACTAAAGGGATCACTCCACTTAGAGACGCCTGCCGCCTGCTTCAAGCTCCTGTCTGTGGGATCCAGCCTGAGTTGATGCCATTTGTTCTGACACTGTAATTTGGTTTCAGGGTTGCCCCTCAGAATACCTGCCCTATTCTATGTTACTCTCCAGCCTTGACTCTGCCTATACCAGGTGCCCCTGGGGTCCTAACCTGCCTTGTGCTTAGGACCTCAGAATTAAGACAATGTGTTAAGACAGCAGTCTTGCCAAAGACTCAAAGGGCCAGTGGGAGCTCCTTGTTGTTTCCAAACCAGTGACATCGTCTCACCTGGCAGCTTGGTAGAAACGCAACATCTCAGACCCTTATCAGACCCACAGTTTTAACAGGATCCACAGGCGATTAATATTCTCATTAAAGTTGTGACCCACTGGTCTAGCTCCCATATTCAGGTACAGTTCCATTGAAGCCATTCCAAATGGATGGAAGTCTATTTCTAGGGCTAAAGAGAGCATTCACCCACTTTCTTAGGTATGTTAGGCCTCGCTTAGATGTATATATACATTAATTCCTCAAGCAACGTATCTGAAACCTTACTTTTGCCTTTTGCTCTAACCTCAGTGGAGATGAAAATAGACAGACGTCATTCTTGTATATTAACCTTTCACAAATTTTTAAGTGCTTCATTTCCTTAGCTCATAATTAATTTTAAAAAGCCTTTATGCACACACAAGGGACATTTCTCGGTTTAGAACATTTTGCTAACTTAAGCAGCCCATGACTAATTGTGAAACAGAACGTCAGATTTTTCCCCAAAGCACTATTTTTTTTCTTGTAATAATGCTTTGTCAACAGCCACTGGCTTGTTTTGCATAAAAGGTCCTAGAATGTTGTGGTCCTGACATACCAAGGCTTTTTCATGTGTCTTGAAGCCTGATAACCACTACGTCGTCCAGGCACAGTGCTACCAAGTTGGTAAAATGATCAGAGATAGGATTTCAATGCCTCACATTTTATTATCTTAGAGTCCCCTAATTAAAACAAGTAGTATTGAGTCAAGTTAGGGCTTTTATGGGTGAATACCCATACAGAGTCCATTCTACGAAAAATCTTGAAAATTCTTTTTACTAGCAAAAACATAGTAAACATAATTTTTTTTAGGCTTTCCTCAAAGACATAAACATTTATTATAATAGGCACAATACAGTCTTCTCTTTCTTCTGTAACTTACAGGAATCACTATCTTTAGACAGTAGTGGTTTTCTGCATACTTCTAAGTAGTTTTGTAACTTCTCTAAGGTCATCAACACTGTGCCTTAGGCAAACTGCTCTGTTCATAGCTCCTGGAATCCATCCTGCACATGCCGTCTTTGTGCCTTTGGTGTACAGTTCCTTCTGGCTCTAGGGCCTCCCCCCCGCCTTCTCCATTTGTGAATGTGGGTGCCCTTCTTTTAAGGTTCCGTTCAAATCTGAACACCTCGAAGAAATCCCTACTCAATTAACTGAACTCTTGGTAATCCATCCCTTTGCTGGTTCCCAAACTTTTCCCCTAATTTAGCCCTTAGTTGATGCTATGACGGTTTAGTGAAGCTGTTACTTCTTCACAGGCATAAACTAAATCATTTATCTCATTGCATCGTGGTGCCCTGAAGGATGAGGAGGTAAATCGACCTTACGGGTCCTGGCAGGTCTTTATTCCTCACGGAAGAGTCTTTCTTCCATGGACAAGATTACATTTTTTTTAAATTGTAAGTTTTTAAATTCTGATTTATCCTCTTATCTTTAACATAAACTCCACATTGCCAGATTAATTATTCTAAAGCCAAGTTTCCATCGTTTTAGTCTCATATTCAAAAGACTTCCTTAGCTTTTAATGACCAAAACTCCAAGGGCCAAATGCAGGCCTGGCGTTGAAGGACATAGTTCCTGACCAAAGTCACTTTCTAGTGTCACCACTCACGAATTCCCCATACAGACTCCCATTCCAGTTGATAAATCTTTTCCCTGCTTCCTAAATTTGCTTGTTTGTTTGTTTATTTACTTATTTTTTAAGGAGGGCACAGCTCACAGTGGCCCATGCAGGGATTGAACTGACAATCTTGGTGTTAGCACCGTGCTCTAACCTATTGAGCTAACTGGCCACCCCACCCTTCCTAGATTTAAAAGAGAGATTATTTTGCCTTTGCTTTTGCCCTTACCAATAATACTTGTCTTCTAACCCTCTGCTATGCAAATCCTCCTCACTTAGAGATTCAACTCAAACCTCAGTCTCAGAAGACTACCCACAAGTGATTCTTACCATCCAAGACATTATTGTGCTACTTCTATACCTCTGTCTCCAGTATGTAACTGTGTAACTAAACTGTAAAGTCCTTGAAGGCAGAAACGCTTATATTTCCTCACCGGACTTTGAGACCCTCGAGGGCAGGGTCAGTGTTCTAGTTATCTAGGAATTTCCAATGCCTAGTACAATTCCTGGTATACAATACGTGCTCAATAAAGGTTTTAAATGGAGCAATGAATTGCTCTAAATGGGTACAGGGCTGAATATGTATTGTTCTCTGAGTAGCCTTGATTTGCAAGGAGAAGAAAGGTCATCCCACAGCCTGAGGCTGGGGACAGGGATCTTTGTTGTCAGGTAGCCAAGCCTTGTCCCAGGGGGTGTTTATACTGTGGATCATTCTTAGCAACATAGTAGGGTATTAACAATTGCCCTGACTCACTGCGTTTTGGGGGCAGCGATGCTCTATTCTATCTGGCACCGTATTAATATGAATGCACGCTCAATGAATATTTGCATTAAGGGCAGATATTGAATTATTAGCAAATAGAATTATTATTGAATTATTAGCAAGTTCCTCTTGAGAAGTAGAGTACTTGTGGTTTATTTGTACCAAAGGAACGAACTGTTGATACACACAACTTGGATGGATCACAAGGGATTATACTGAGTGAAAAAGCCAATCTCAAAGGTTATATAGACTATGTGATTCCATTTGTGGAACATTCTTGAGATGACAAAATTACAGAAATGGTGAATGAATAGATTAGTGACTGTGAATAGATTAGGGGTAGGGAGTGGGACAGGAGGGAGATGGCAGTGTCTATAAAAGGGTAGCACGAGGGATCTTTGTGATGGAGCTATTCTGTATCTTGACTGGCGGTGCCCACGTAAATCTGCACATGTGATAAAATTGTGTAGAACTAAGTGCACACACACACACACACACACACACACACAAATGACTGTCTGTAAAACTGAATGAGGTTGCTGAATTGTATCAGTCTTAACTTCCTAGTTGTAATATTGTATTATAATTATGCAAAAAGTTATCCTGGAGCGAAACTGGGCAACGGTTATAGGGACTCTCTCTGTATTATTTCTTACCACGACATGAAAATCTACAATTATCTCAAAATAAAAAGTTTTAAAAAAACGGCCAGTTTTCTGAGTCTGGAGTTATTTTAAGAGTTCATAACACAAACTATGTAATGCAGATCTTTAAGAAGCTTTCTTTATGAAAATTACTAATGTTATTATTAATTCTGAAGGAGAACCTCAGCCTTAGATTTTTTAAATTTAAAAGTACACCGAACTGATGGACCTAACCTCGATTCTACCTTTTAAATTAGGAGTTTAGGGTTTTATTCATTTCTTTCACTTATTAGTGTCCACTAGTTTTGCTCACGACTTTGGTAAATGTTTTTACTACTTAAGAGATTTTGTGTGAGATGTTGAATGCTGTATTATGGGTACGCACTATAAATACTGTTTAAAATTAGATGGCAAAGACTTTCAATTTACATCCTGCCAACTGTTTTACCACACTTTTTTTCTTGCCTGTTTGCCTGCCATGTTATCCTCTATAATGAGTGAGTTACAGTAATTGTAGCTGGAAAAATCATCATGCAAGGGGGCGGGGGGAGGGGGGAGCTCAAAACCTGCCTTATTTTTAAATCAGTAAAGCTTCTGTCATTTTTTGGCCAAGTTACAGCTTCACAGCAAAGTCAAAGAACCAGTAGAGTAAATGCCACGTGGGGAAAGGCTCCGTTGAAGCATAAATTAACTGTATTTCATTTTTCCCTTAATAAAGAATTTCAGTTTTTCCACAGTTAACTGTATAATCAATTTGCTCCCCTGCTGGTTTGCTAACTTGCTGTTGGCTGTAGTAATAAACTTGCTGTTGTACTTCAATAATATTGAGCCGAGCCTGGAATGAGAGAAAGAGGAGGAGCTGATCTCAGTGAGAAGAAATACGTGGCTGTGCTAGAACGTCGTTCCTCCTCCTGGAATTTTGTGGGGCTTTTATTATCCTTTAACATGTGGCCCCAAGACCCCGCCATCCTCTGGTCGCCCAGCTCTCTATCATAATATCTGGTATATCCGTAGAGCTTCTGTATCATGTTTTGGTGACTGGACGCTGTTAACATTTCAAACCCTTCTCAGTTTTCTGCACCCTTGGGCTTCCCAGCCCTTGAGTGCTTCTGGAAGACTTCATTTTTCTTCTTCTCCTTCTTCTTTCTCTCTTTTTCCTTCTCCTCCTTCTCCTTATTTTTCTTTTTTATCATTTAACTATGTGAGAATTGCGAGTTCTAAATAAGAATTTTAAGTAAAGTTGCTTCCATGAGCAATGCGACATAACTGTATATCAAATGCTGCTGTGCAATCAGCACTTTAATTGTAAAATTATCCTACTGGAAGGGTTGGAGAGAGCACAGAAAAAATACATTCTATCATAACTGCTGATTTTGTTCTTCCTGCCCTTCCCATGCCTAGAAATTATACCCTATACTATGGGTTTGTTCACTAACTTACTTGTAATTCCACATTTTTTTTCCCCCAGCTCTCTGGATTACAAGACACAAGTTAAACATACAAGATAAACAAATATTATCTTTAGTCGTAGAATCACCAGACAAAACGCTCCTCAGAGCACCCGTCCCCACCCGTCCATACTGCTATTTCTGTTCCTCGTTCCTAACGCAGCATTTCAATCTGGGGACTCTGCACTTGGTAGAATTGGGAGAAGCCATTGGGCGCCACAGTCAGGCAGCCAGCAACCCTTTTATCAGCTTCAGGGCTGAGTGCCTAAAATTTGATCTGTGCCCCAGATAGCTTTCTAGTCACAGTAACCCCTAAGGTGCCTTCCAAAGGGTGGTGGAAGAGTGTAGGATTACAAAACTTTATGGATTCTTGGGATAGAAATACACAAAGAACCTCCCGTTCTCAGCAGCAGTTATTTCCTTGGTTTTCCTTATGGGGTAGCTTTTGCTCTACTGTTTTGGGCTATATTTCTCATTCCTCGGTCATCGTTACGTAATGGTTTGGGATGAGATATTGTTTTTGTGTTCTTCCCTAAATCTATAATAAATCTCAGCTTTATCTCCCTGCTTTCCCCCAGAGAGTCCCCAGAAAGTACTCTAATTAACCAAATGATTTTCTCGATTGCACTCAGTTTTTCCATCTGAAGGGAGGGTCCTTTTAAGTTGATTTTTCTGAAAGAAATGGTTCTTTTTCTGCAAGATATGAAAAAGGATCAAAAGAAATAAACGGATAAAAAAATATGCCACTGAACACCACCTTTGCCCCTTTGTAATCTTCTAGGTTTGATGTATACCCTAAACTATGCATAAAATTCAATAAAGCCTTTCTTATTGTCTGGTTATCTATATGTACATCTGAGGCTTCCAGGTTTCCTGAAGTTTTTTCAGTGAATTGACCAAATCAAAAATCAAGTTTCATTGGCTTGAAATCAGGGCAATATAGGAAATTCAAACATACTAAAGTGATGACAATTCATCTCCGCTTTACAGAGTCCACAAGAAAATTAATACGAAGATAATTATGACTGAATTTCTCTTTGGCGATTGTTGCCAACTATTTTTTGAGAACAGTATAACTAAGAGTGGCATATTTATTTGAAGAAAACAACTAACACATTGTCACTGACGCAGGGTGTTTTGGTTAAAACAGTCCAAGCCCTCATCTGCCATCTCTCCTCCTGATCCAGACCTCACGAAGAGTGCATTTTCATCAAGGCTCAGAACAGCTGGATTGGGGGTGGGGAGGAAACAAAACACATTGAAGATAGTGGTTTGACTGCTTTGGGACAAGCCATGACAAGCTCAGGCAATAATTTGAAAGAAGAAACTTTTCCAGAAAGATCATGTACTAAGCTCCCAATTTAGAAAGCAGTAGGGATGGTGTCCAGTCAAATAATGGAAGCCACACCCATTGTGCCCAGGCAGATAACCGTCCAAGAGATTTATAGTGTGACTCACTTCAAATCCACCAAAGATGTTCTGCAAATGGTTTCTTTGCGACTGAAGTTTTTTATCCTCTAATCCCTAGGCGAGAGAGCTTCTATATTCCCACTTTCATTTTGTTTTTCCACACTTACTGAAATAGTCACCCATTCTTTGGTCTTTGGTATAGTAATTCTGATCTGTCATATTCCCATTCTAATCAAATTTCTTGGTAAAGAGAATCTGCATGGACATATTTGTTCTTTCTAATGCACTTTTTTTTTTTTTTACGTTTATAGAATCTCTTGATATAAAGGGATAAAATGGGTGCTAATGCTCCATCTTCTTCCTTCTTCTTGCCCTCAAGAAAATGAGAGGACTGAGGGAATCATTTATGATAATAAAAGAAAGGTTTATGGGTCTTTGTAGGGAAGTTAGTTATGGATATCTTGCTTCTGTGAGAAAGCTGGTCGTCTAGAAGGAATGTCTTGGATAAGTATGTTTGCAGGTAAGACATTTCTTTCTTTTTAGCGTGGCCATGTTGACAACACACACACACACACACACACACACACACACACTCCATAAACAAATCAAAACAACACAGAAAATCACAGTGAACAAAGAGAAGGCAAAATTGAAAGAGGTAATAAGACTAAAGTGAAAATTTAGTGTACTACACCTACACTCCAGGGTTTTTTTCTGCCCTGTGATCAGAAGCAATCAGTGTGACAATTGGCAAAGACAGATATCAGACTAATGACTAAGAAAGAAAGTGCAAGGAAAAGTATAAGAAGTTTTTCAAATGAGAAGAAAAACTACTTTTTTCTCTTTTTCTTTTGATATTAAACTCACACAGTGACACACATACGCATCACTTACATTGTATAACTGAGAAAAAATAAAATTAAAATAATTAGTGTCCCTTGCTTCCACTTTACATGTTTGGTGAACAGAAAACAACATACTTAATTACTGTGGTGACACAATAAAGCAGATTTATCATATGATGAGACATGTTCCTTGACATTTTAAATTAAAAATAGATTTCCCAAATAAGTCAACTTATACAATACGTGCAAACTGAGAATTTACCAATTTTCATGGCCTTTATCAAAAATCTCACCTCTGCCCAAGTAATCATCAGGGGAAACAAGATGAAACAGAAGCATCTGCTTACCATTTATTCATTTATTAATTATTTAACAAATATTTGTAAAGCACCTACTCAGATATTGGTTACTATGTGGGATTGTGTCAGTTAGGGTCCCAGGAATAAACAGATGGCACATTCAAATTAGGATAATCCAAGGGGGGCTTATTTACAAAAGGGATTCATTTCAAAGATATAGGTACTGAGGAAGAGTGCAGGAACCTGAAGTCATCAGCATACCCATTACCACCATCAGGTTCTGAGGGGACAAGAAGAGGGAGGGGACAAAGCAACCCAGCCGGAGAGAGGTGAGAGGAACAGAGGACCTCGCAGGACCGAAGCCAGGGGAAACCAATATCCTGATCTCACTCTGCTTCCTCCCCCCAATCTCAACCCAGGGCTCCCCAACGACTGAACTCAGCAGGAATCAGGAGGGCTCAGAGCCTGTTGACATAACCCATAGGGCCAGCCACCAGGGGGCTGGCAGCAGAGGGGAGCAGTGTAGAAAGATCTGGAGAAGCACAGGTCTTCAGATAAGTAAATAAGAAAGCTCCTGTCCTTACAGATTTTACTTTCATATTAGAAAGTGGTTGTGCTCACATCTAACAATAAGAGCCTTAAGTGCTATTAAGCAAGTACATATTAACAGCTAATTTTCCGCTGGGGCAGTAGATAAAATGCAACAAAGTGGGAACAACGTTGAGTCACTGTGCTCTAAATGGCTGCCATTTTTCTTCAAAAGTAGCTTTTTCTTCCCCAAAGCAACTTTATTTACCGTTTCTGTCATAGAAGTAGTAGAGCCTAATACATTTTGAGGTGCAAAAAAAAAAAATCTTCTCATGTTACCTGTAATCCAGTCTTCTTTTCCGACACTTTTTAAAGCATTGTTGATTAAAAGCAGCATTTTACTAGAATCCTAAGCACAATTGCCGAATAATATATAATATATACCGTTCTCATTTTTAGAGACCTTTCTCCTTGTTCTAATGGGGTGATAATATATACAGTTGGAAAGGAGAAAAGGAAACCATTGTGTGAAACACATACCTTATTTTCAATTCTTTCTCTTACCACAGAAGCATATAAGATTACTCTGTGCTCTTGACTTTCCAGCACATGTCTTATGCATATACTACAGTTCTTGGTAACTCATATCCTTTTTTAAATAAAATTTCTTTTGATCTCAGTGCCGCCTATCTTTCAATGCCGAGACTTCTCTTACTATTGCAACACTAATTTCTTTTCTTCTAAGCCACCACAGCACATAATCCTTACTTTATTAGTTATTTGTTTATGTATGTGTTTTCTCTGTCTTTTCACCTTAACCTTAACTTGCTTAAAGGATCATGAAATATTTTTATATTTCTTTAGATTTATTTCCACTCTATCAAGCACTATAGGTAGGACAAGAAGAGTACTTAGTTTGATTAACGATATGTGATTATTCGGATAGATCAATTGTCTCATTAAAATTAACATAACATTTACTCTTCAACCTGCTGGGTCAAGATCCTTCGCAGGTGGTTCGACCATATGTCCTGTTTTGCCTGAAACAGTCTCAGGTTATGTCTGTATTATCTGAATAAGTATTAATAGCTCCCTTCCTTTACTTATAAACATATCCTGAAGAAAATATTTGTAAATTCATATGCCAGATAAGGATCTAGTATCCACAACATGTAAAGAACTCCTACAACTCAACAACAGAAAGACAATTCATAAATGGGCAAAGGACTTGAATAGACTTTTTTCCAGAGAAGATATACAAATAGCCAATAAGCACATGAAAAGTTACTCAGCACCACTAATCATTAGGGAAATGCAAATCGAACCCACAATGAGATACCATGTCACAGATCGCGAGGAAAAAAAGAAAGTGCTAGTGAGAAAGATTGGTACCCTCATAAATTGCCCGTGGGAATGTAAAACGGTGCCGCCACTGTGGAAAACAATATGGTGGAACCTCAAAAAGTTAACGTGAATTGCCATATGACCCATAAATTTCATTCCTAGGTATATACTCAAGAGAAATGAAAACAGATATCTCCACAAAAACCTGGGCATGGATGTTCATAGTTGCATTATTAATAATAACTGAAAAGTAGAAACAACCCAAATGTCCATCAACTGGTGAATAGATAGACAGATGTGGTGAAGCCATGCAATGGAATATTATTCAGCCATGAAAAGGAATGAAGTACTACTGATTCGTGCTACAACGGGGATGAACCTTGAAAATATTATGCTAAGTGAAAGAAGCCAGATACAAAAGGCTAAATAATGTGTGATTCCATTTACCTGAAATGTCCAGATTAGGCAAATCCATACAGTCCAGAAGCATATCAGTGGCTGCTATGGCCTGTGGAAAGCGGAATGGGGAGTGACTGCTTAATGTGCCTTCAGTCTCATCTAGGGGTGATGAAAATGTTTTAGCACTAGATAGAGACGAGGGTTGCACAACACTGAATATACTAAAAGTCACTGAATCTTACAGTTTAAAATGGTGAATTTTATGTTATGTGAATTAAATCTCAACTTTAAAAATTACACACACACACACACAAAAAAACACTATAAAACAAAACAAAACCCCAATGTGTCCTGGTTTGGACAACTATCACTTGCCATAGGGCAACTACTAGGGAGTCAATGGAAGAAAGTAAAGAGTACAAAGGTTACAAGGAACTGGGAGCTGAAGGCTAGAATAAAAATCAGTTTTTTCAGACTCAGTTCTCTAAGAGATGGACAGTCACAGGTACAAAGGTTTGGTTTTGTAGTTTCAATCTGACATTATTCAGGGTACAGTTCAGACTAAAATTCAAAGATTGTCTTGAAGAGTACGGGTTAATATTCCTTAGAACAGAAGTTCTCCTACCTAACAAACTTTTACCTTAGAACTTCCAGATGGAGTAATTTCCTCATAGGGCTAGGAGCTTGAGAACTTCAATGCTAAGCACGGCCGAAGTTCTACTGATGAAATTTTGGTGTCAAGAATCACCCCCCACCCCAAAAAAAGAACGACAAAAAATAAAGGTTATATGGTTTGTTCAACGTCACTCAGCTGCTTGGAGGAAGTCAGAATTCAAACTCAGCTTCTGATCCTAGGTGCAGGGCTCTATTAATTACAGTCCCTCAATTTATTCATTCAACAGTAATTTATTTATTCAGCACTTATTCTATAACAGGAGCCAATAGGAGCCCCAGAACGTGAGTACTAGTGGGTAAGTACTTTTTGGCCCATTTAAATAGGCCCAATGCAGAGTCCGCACTGGACAGACAGCAGGGAAGATCCCATAACTGCTAAGGGTTTCCCTAGACCCTTGCAGAAATCATCAAAGAAAGGAGTTGCCTCCTTCTTCACATGTGCACTGGAGATGAAAACAATTCATTTCGCACAAAGGTGACTGATCGAATGTGTATTAACCTCATTCTAAAGCTCAAAAGATGAACTCACACTTCTGCTTAAGGGAAATGAATCTGAGAGCTACAAGTTTATAAGTCTCACCCATTTGTAAATAGAAAGCTCTACTGAGTATGTTCCCTTCCTTTATTTTAAACCAGGTGTTGAGTGAGAGGTTTCCTTATTACATAAGACCCCCTGAAATGCCAATGAGGCTCTCTCAGGGTGTGTATTCTGCCTCAATTTGCTACTCTAGCTTCTCGCTCTTTCCTTTTCTTTTTTTCTCCTTCCCTTTCATTAAGGACTTTCTCTAGACTTAGCAATGTCAAGTACAGACAGAAGTAAATCCTGGATAGTTGCCCTCAAAGACATCACAATCGAATTGAAGAGACAAATAGAAATATGTAGAAAATGTAGATAATGTTATGCTTTAAACAATATATGAGCATGTCACAAGCACTATATGATTAAATTTTAAATGAGGGATACAGGAATAAGCATATGAGTTTAAGAGGATGAGATCACTATGGGATGAAAAAGATTGAGGACGGTTCATGTTTCATTTAAGGTAATTCCCATTTAGCAGAACTCTTAAGGATTTTCCACTGACAATTGAAATATGTGGCCCATTGACTGGGGCTTGAAAATAGTTTTGTTTTATATAATTGTAATCAGATTGCATGCGTACTGTAAAAATTCAAATACAATCTCCTTCCTCACTCCAAATTGGATAGCCTGTTAGCATTTGTGGTAACAGGACTTGACCTATAATACATTGTTTATATAATACCCTATATTTAGCATCAAATAGAAAAGTTTTCCAATAATGAGGTTTTGGAACACAGTCAATTCACAGGAATCACATCATGTTCATGACAGCTCAGCAGCTCTCAACTGTTCTGGAGAAGAGAATGAGTGACAGCATGCAAAACTAGCAATTGGGCAAAGAACTAAACTGCTCCCTTCATCAAAATTTGACTGTAAACTATCCTTGTAATGGACTGGTCTGTTGTTTGACCTTTCTCTGTCGTGATTGTTTTTCGAGTCTCTGATCCTCCCACTCCCTCACTCCTGAAAACCCTTTGTTTTATCTCAAAGGTAGTACTAGACCACCAGCGAAATTATGTCAGAATGTCGTCTGGCTACAGTTTTGAGTTGGACAATGATGCCACTTAACCACGTTTTTTTTTTTTTTTCTTTTCTAAAAAACCAAATCAGTCTACAATAAAAAAAAAAAAAAAAAAAAATTTACCCATAAACCATCCCTGACAATAATAAACAAAAATTCCCCAAACAACAACAAAAATCATTCCAGGAGACAAAATTCCTCCGCTGACCTCACTTTGTAAAAAATTTAGGGGCATACTCTGCGAGCCCTCCATACTGAGAACATTCTGGCACAGACAAAGAAATGGGAAGTTTTCCTGTTTCAGGTGTGGGTTTTAGGAACAGAATTTTCCATACTGGATTAGATCATTTTTCCATCAAGGCCAATATCCTGCTTAGCTGACATGAAGTTAATGATGGTGAAATGCTTTGAAAACATAAATACCACATACATATAAGCAATAATGAGCCTGCATACTAGTAACTTTATGGCCCCAAGCTCTGGTTCATGAAAAGATTTTTTTTTGGAAACAACTTTAGACATATAGAAGAGACAAAATATTTAAAGGTTAACTTCTTGTTCTTTTCACATCTTACATGTCTTGGAGAAATAAATAATTAAAAAAACAAAAACAAAACTGGAAGCTTTAGGCGTTAAGGGTGTTTCCAGAACCAGCTAAGCATGTGTTTTGTGATATTTTTTATAATGTGGAAGTGTTTCATGGGTCTGGCTGTGAAGACCTGAGTTAAGCAGGTTGCCTGCATCTATAGGGCTCCCTGCCTAGACATGATTACTTTTGTTCTTTCTTCTCTCTGATTGGATAGGGAATAGGAGGGATAGAAGCTTTCCCTACTCGTATTTCTAAAGTTATATAGCTTTAAATTTGTTCAGAGAGGGGAAGCTACCATGTTTCCCCGAAAATAAGACCTAGCTGGACAATCAGCTCTAATGCGTCTTTTGGAGCAAAAATTAATATAAGACCTGGTATTATATTATATTATATTATATTATATTATATTATATTATATTATATTATATTATATTATACCGGGTCTTATAGTAAAATAAGATGGGGTCTTATATTAGTTTTTGCTCCAAAAGATGCATTAGAGCTGACTGTCCGGCTAGGTCTTATTTTCGGGGGAAACATGGTGTATTCTTTCAGATGTTTACCTTGTGTTCTTTCAGGTTGTTCAATTTGTTCTTGAACTATGGGAAGAATGATAAAATAAACTAAAGAGCATTGTGTTTGTTTTTTCACTTTGTGTTGTTTTTTGAACAGTTTTTTAAAGATTGACAACAACTGAAGAGTGTATGGGATTCATCAATGAATTATGGTCGCTTTGCTCTCTACAAAAGCTGGAAACAGAATCACACAACAGTCCTTCACTCTTTTTGTTACTTTTTAAAAGGGATCTCGAATTTTCCATTTCAAAATTTCCAGATAACTTTACCATTTGTTCTTTATTTAATTTGGAACTGTTTAGATCATCTCAAGAATATTTGCTTTTAAAAAATTTAGCACAATTAAGATTCTGATACTGTAGGAGCTTATATTTTTTTAGGATTCTATCTGAGATTCATCTGGATATAGCTACTTTTTCTAAGCATTACCAAATGGCAGCGTTTATAAAATACACAAAAAGGGTTGCCAAAATAACACTTGATATTTATATTTAGTTTCTAGCTCAGATATACCCAAAGTACTTTGCACACAAATCTTTATTTTGCAGATGAGGAAATGTAGGGAGTAGAATGATTACTGTAGCTGTTGTGTAGTAAAAAAAAAAAGAAAGCAAGAAAGCCCTGAGCTGGAAACAAACTGGAATGTACCACCACAGGCCTGGCATTTAACCTCCCTGGACCTCTCAGTCTCTCCATCTATACAACAAGGAATTTGGACAAGATGTATTGAAGTTGGTAACAGTCTACATGTCTCCCTTTGGAGAAACTTATCAAGAGGAAGAACGTGAGTAAAAGCTCAATGTAATTTGTCAGCCGCAGAGAGGAAAGGGGACTGGGAGTCAGAAATACAAAGGCAATGGGAAGTGGTGGCCTTGAGAAGCGTACTGATAGGATCAGGCTTCTCTATGCACAGCCCAGCACGGGACACTGGTGAGATTAGCATCCGTCGGTGTTCTGAGCTTGCGTGTATGTGCCTAGATGGGGATGCGTGCAAATGAAAAAGTTCAGTCCACTTGGCGGGAGCAAAACCAGCCAGGCCCATTGTTTCCAGCCACGTTATACCTGGTAGTCATTAGATTCTCCGAGCTTTCATATCGCTGTTAACTTACTTTTAACTTGCTTTTCCAAAACCAGAACAAAGTACTAGTAGGTTCATAGCTCCAGTTGTACAGACGCAATGCCAAGCAATAACTTAAACTCTTTTAGTTTCCAAATTAACTGACACCACCTAATCACACAATAAAAATGCTTTTCTGGTTATAAAAATAATACATGTTTTACTGAAGAACATTAGAAAATGTTTTAAAAACTACAAGTAAAATAAAGATCAGCAATAATCCTGCCACCCAGAGAATGAATAACCACTGTAAACAGTTCAGTATGTTTCCCTCTGAGTTCTTTTCTACGGGAATATACACAATTTTTATTTTCAAAACTGGGATCACATTGTCTACATGGCCTTAAACCTTGTTTTTTTATATTAAGGGTATATTGTGCACACTTTCACATTACAAACGCACTTTAGTCGTAAGATGGTATTTAATTCTGATGCCAAACATCTGGATGAAAAGTAAAAAGTCAGTCAATTATCTAGATATTTTCAAATACCCAGATGTTTGGCACCATGTCGACGAAACATTAAAATCCTTGACCAAAATTTGCAGCTTTTGCACAGATGTCTGGCATTATGTAGGCAAACTCTCTCTGAACTGACTGGGCCTTTTGGCAACAGAAAGACAGAGCATTTATTACATGCTTTAGGTCAAAAGTGTTTCAAACTTTAACTCATGCACAACGGTAACTTTTTCATTGTTTCATAATAAATCAGCAGCGCAAAGAATATATATATTTTAGGGAGCCTGAATCCCCTAAGATAAAAGTCTGCTATCTATATTTTTGGTCATTTCTCAGCCAGATTTGACTGTTTGTTGACCTCAAGAGCTTAGCATAAAGTTGTCATTTCAGCCGAGTCTTGGTCTTAAGGATTTGTACCCTAGTGGGGGTTTTGTTTTCTCTTTCTGCAATCCTTAAGAAAGTTCTTTCTGGCTGATAATTTTATTAACAGATTGCACTGAATATTTAGAAGTCACGCTGATATCCCGATATCCCTGACAACAGTTCCACTTAAAATACATTAAGATTTTTTCAGAGGATATTTTTTATGATTTTCTAATTATCTTGTCTCTTGAGCAGAGTCCTCCTTTTTTTTTTTTTAGAGTCCTCCTTCTTGTTCTGTATTAATATATACAGTTCACCCTTTTTTGATTCCTGAAGGCATCGTTTGTAAAAGTTTGGTGAAGTTGAACGTTATCCACAATTATATCCTACCAAATTTTATGTACTTGATTACGTATTAATAATTATCTTTGAAATGACCATTCTTAGTGTTATTGCTCTTGACACTCTAAAATGGAGTTATCTTTCATTTTCCATCCTCTCTGGTTTTCTTTTGCTAGTGTTACTTTGATTATGTCTATGACATGACTATTCGTATAAAAATATTTCAATTTCTGTTGCTGAAATAGGAGAAAAAAACCTATCCAAGTTATGCCAAAGAGAATAATGTCGCTGAATAAATCAGTGTATGAGACAATTAGTAATAGAACTAAGTCGCATTTTCCCCTTACCACTCAGCACTGTTTGGCTTCTAGGCTGTGTTCTCCTGGCTCTGTCGCCATCTTGTTCACTTGCCTCAGACAGGACTTGGTCTGGGCTTTGCCTCAGGTTCTTCATCCTCCATCCATGAAAAATTAGTCATTTCCACATTCGCATGTTCTCTGAAATAATTTGTAAAGATTCTTTGACATCATAAATAGTAAACATTGTTACTGTTGAGTAACTTGACTTACCTGAAGGAATTGCACTGAAAAATCAGGTGGATGTAAGTTTTTGATTTTTAGAAAATATATATAAACCACCGCACATTTGAGGACTGACTGCTTTGTTTCTTCTGAGACGCTGGAATCTCCTCACTTTCAGTTTTAGCACCTGGGTGTATGTGTGTTATTTGCTATTATGAATATTTTCTTCAGATTTATTGAGTGTTATATTATGCTTGGTGCTCATGCCCAACTGCAATTTACTTATGATTTTATATTCTGGGTGTTTTTCTGGGGCCTGTATAGGTCTAAGTAAAGCAGTCATTAATGAGGTGATATGCCACTGCTATTCTGGGATATTATCTTCACACGATTGCTGTGTTTTACATGGCAGCAAATCTTTGGGTAAAAATGAAAAGTTACGGCTACTTAGCTAGATACTTGGGACTCTGTAGATAATTGCATTTATTTTTTCATCCAAAGTACCATACTGCTAGACTTAAAAAAACAGTACCCTTAGACTTCTGATCTAGCATACTTCAGAGGTAGATTTCTACTTGGCAATATAGGTTATATGAATATATGCAGAAAGAACTGTGGACATACATGCAAAAATTGTTGAAAGAAGTGGTAGAATCAGTTCAAGCATTTATTTGACAACCGATGGTTAAATTCAGTCACTAATTAGTTGCTTTAAGGTTAAGTAGCTGTTGGGCATACTTCACCTCTTTCACCCTAGTAGGGGTATCGGCACTTCCTGGTACACGAACTCTTATGCAGCTAAACTTCAGTGGCTATTTTCTGATCTCTACCAATGATGAGAAAGATCAGGTACCTCTGTGTTTCTCTCACAACCCTCATCCAACCCACTGGCAAATCCTGACTGTTTGTTGACCTCGAGAGCTTAGCATACAGTTGTCATTTAAGCCAAGTCTTGGTCTTGAGGATTTGTACCCTCATGGGGGTTTTGTGCAAAAGCTGCAAATTTTTGTCAAGGATTTTAATGTTTCATCGACATGGTGCCAAACATCTGGGTATTTGAAAATATCTAGATAATTGACTGACTTATTGCTTTTCATCCAGATGTTTGGCATCAGAATTAAATACCATCTTACTATCTTCAAATATGTTCTGAATCTAACCACTTCACACCATTTCTATGACTTCCATTTGGCCCAGGTTGGAATGAATATTATAGGAACTAAGGGGCAGACGTGGATTGGATTGGACCTTCCAGAGAAGGGTAGGGTGGATCCCAAGTTTTGGCTGATTTCTCCTCTGGCTCATTGTGTGACTTTAAGACACATTCCATGCTCCCAAAGATCTTATAATCTAGTAGGAAAGTTAAAAAAGTAACATTAAAACAAAGCTGAATTTGGTACATGATATAACAGAGATATAAGCAAAACGGAATGGGACACCAGAAAAAAAAGAAAGAGCTTCCGGTCAGGTTATCAAGGAAAACTTCCTAGAGGAAGGGACACAGGCCCTAGTCTTCAAGGGTGAGGGATGCTTCTGCAGGCACAAAGGAAATTCACTCGGCTGCAATGACTCAGTGTCCACTTGGTTAGCATTATCAAAGCATTTTGAATGTGTAGCTACAACCTACAGAACTTCCCAGAGGTAAATGCATCCCTTAGGTTTACAACGAGCAGCTCTACTGAAGTTGTCTGTATCAGAAAGCTACTCAGAAGGGAGTCAAACGCTACACACAATTAAGCAGGAAGGATCAATCACGCTCAAAATGGAGATAACTACGTAAAACTTAACTGCCAGTGCTAAGTCAGAAACTTTCCTCTACTCCCCAAACCCAATGAAACAATACTATTTGCTCTTAGAAGTACAAAACTTAGTGCCAAAGAACGTCATCAGAATATTATGTTGCTATGTAAAGTAATGCAGAATTGATCAAAGGAGATGCATCAGATAATATGTTCTTTACACTCAGAATCAGTAATCCTGTTTATCATAAGAGGTGTGATTAATCCCGTTTTGAGATGGCAAAATAGGCTCAGGAAAGTAAAGTCAGGTATCCAAACTTCTACAGCTCCCAAGTGGCATCATCACTTCTGGGTTTGGAGTCTGGTCTGCTTAGCTCCATGACAAACCACTGGTTTTGGAAACAAGTGAGAAAGCAGGCTAGGTAGAAACAGGAAGCCAGACTGCCGTAGTTCACAAAGTGAATAGCTATATTCCTGCCCAGTAATCAGCTAGGTGCACGAACAGATGCCACCAACTGTCAATCCAGGGTGTCGACCTACACCAAGTCTCACTTTAACAGTACTGTCATTGTTCTCAACAATTACTTACTTTGACTTTTCAGTTTTCTTTATTTACACCGCTTTTTGCACGAAATTTACACATTAGCGAGGGAAGCACTTGAATGAACCCCAAACAAAGCACAGAACAAGGGCCTCTGAGTCGAGAAAAAATTGGGGAGGCAGAAGTTTGGGCTGGTGGGTTACATGTGTGGGAAACAGCAGACTTTGCGGGGCACCACGGGAAGGCAGAGGGTGAGGGAGCAGACATGGGGCTAGGGGGGGAGATGGCTTCCCAGCGCTCTTGAGTTAGGCCTCCATTTAATTTTGTTTGAATTTTGAGATCACATCTGTTCATATGTAAATATGTCTTAACAAAAGCACATTTCAAAGCCAAATCTAAGTACTGTTTACATCATCTACCATTTTACATTACTCAGGCAGTGTTCTCTTCCATTAATGCTATTAACTGAATATTGGTTAGTGCTTAGAATGCAAAGGAAAATACAACATTTCATGGTTATTGCCCTTGACATATTTCAAAAGAGAAGTTACACTGGATGTGACAATTCAAAGAAATTCCAATATAGAACACTACCTCTGTCCCGAATGTCTCCTGTATCTTCAAACAGAGGTGCTGTATTATTTCTCACATTACTTCTTCGTTGGTTCCTGCTCAAAGGACTGGGGTGAGATTGCCCTGGTGGTATTGGGGAAGCAGGAGAAACAAGACACGCCAAGCTTATTCTGGAAGGAAAATTAGGGAGACAAAACTAGCAGGCAGAACGATGGGGTGAGGCACTGGGAATGGGCTGGGGCAATGGGTTCAGAACTAATGGGACCTCTTTCATGTGGCACCTTGGTGACATAAGACCAGGTTCTAGTTCTTAACATTGGTACCCATCTATTCTGTCCATGCAGCCATAGTAATTGTATTCAGACTTCCTATTATTTTTATTACTTTTCATATATATGTTATATATTATGTAATATGTAATATAACAAAGTAATATATATATTACTTTTCATATAGATATACTTAGGATAGTTTTCAAAATGTTAGTGTTATTTTAATAGTCTTTCTGTCTTGTGTTAGGCCTCTCCGTCCAGTTCTAACAACCAGTAGAATAAAAACCTTGGGTCCAGAGGCAGCCGGTTAGCTCAGTTGGATAGAGCGCGATGCTCTTAACAGCAGGGTTGCCAGTTTGATCCCTGTGTGGGCCACTGTGAGCTGTGCCCTCCACAACTAGATTGAAACAACTAGTGACTTGGAGCTGATGGGTCCTGGAAAACCACTTAAAATAAAAATAAAAGTTTAAAACAAAACAAATAAAAACCCCAAAAAAACCTTGGGTCCTAAGATTTATTTTTCACTATTTTCTCTCACTTGTCATTTCAACTCAAAGTCAGCCTTCACATGTGGATTATATCCGTAGGAAACTTAGTGTAAGTGGAAATAAAGTGCATCAGCTATTATTTTCTACTAGAAACAGGGCTATAACAGAAGGGTAAAGTTCCTGACCTAGGGCCTTATGCCAAGCTTTACCAACTGCAGGATTTAATAAATATAAATGATATATTTTATGTTTCATAGCATAAAGCTTTTTGAAGCACACATAAATCAATTAAGTCGTGCTACAAGTAGTCAATAAACATAAAATCCATTTAATATGATGCAGTCTCTTTGACCACATTCTCCTGCCAAATACTATACTGAAGCAAAACAACTGCACGGAGCAGGTTTATTTGCTTTATGGATTTCAGGATGATTTCCTTGAGGACATTTTGAGAAGCACATTGAGGGAAAGTTTGGTGCAGTGATTTGATGCCATGTTGGAAAAGAGAAAACTAACTCTGTTTTCTTATAGTTCCCTCGTTTTCTTATAGTCAATTTTCCTGCCATAAAACCCAGGGATTAGAACTAATCACAGCCTGCTACTGTGCTTGAGGTTGGGATTAATTTCCTCAAAAGGGGAGAACAACATATGTTCATGTGAGAAGCTGCCTGCTTAAGTGTCAGAAGTTACAACACGGGTGTAATTGGCAGAGCGCTGTAAGTGTGAATTGCTATGAGTACAAATCACCATAAGGATTGCTTGTATGATTTTTTTTTCCCCTCCCTCTAATTTATCACTGAGTGGAAGAAACATTAACTTGGGGACTTGGGTTTACATAGCCCCAGTTAATAAATTCAAGGTAAAAATAGGCAGACCCTGGGAGGGCCGAAGAATCCTGCACTAGATCTTAAAAATCATCCTAAATGTCATCACTTTAGACTAATACCCTACAAAGAGAAATAGTCAGTTATCCTTTACGAATTCAATAAACATCGAGGGAATATGGATCTCTAATAATTAGTCTCCAAATCTTGCAATAAAATCCTGAGTTTTATGTCAAGCCAGTCTGTGTGACAGGACACAGTGAACGGTACAATTTGTTCTATTTCGCGTAGGGGAAAAAAGGAACACACTTCATTTAATCTTGTAGTACATCAAAATTGATTGAAAAAAATGTCACAAATTAGTTCTGTCATTTTTGACAACGTGATTTTTATCAAAGGACTAAAAGCTTTGTTAAATGATGGGGAGCCAGGGGAAAGATTTTATTTCAAATCTTGGGGAAAAGACCCTTGCATTAAAATTATTCAACTCTCATGCACAGATATCAGTCTTCAGAATAACTGCTAGAGCTGTGTTTATTTCTTACAGAATGTGCTCTTTGTCAGTTTCATTTATCTTAAAAGGCCCGGTTATCCCTTCCTTTAGTGCACAACCAACTCCACTAAAGCTGGGTTTATCTCTGCTTGTTTTCTAATCTCGTGGAACCAAGGAGGCATGATGGTCAAGTATGATTTCCCTTTGAAATGGAAACTGTTGTTTACCTAGCATGTTGCAAAGCAGTAGTCGTATTTTCTAGAATTACCTGCAACACACTAGAAAGCAGGAAGTCTCTTTTCCAAAAGCTGGCAAATCCCAGGTCACAAACCAACGTCTCCGGGAGGAAGGCCCTGGTGTCACTCAGAACTTGTCCTTCGGGAGGTAGAACAAGTGATGTTCTCAGATTCTAGAAGTGGAGGGGAGCCATCACCCTGCCAGACTCTTCTAAGTACAAAAAAAAAGAATAATAATAAAAGAAAAAGAAAAAAGAAAGTGAGGCGGGAGTTGGTGATTAGCTTCCCTTCTTTAGTATATCCAGCTTCCTTTGGAAGGTTTCTTTTCCACCTTCAGAGCAGTGAGTAAATTCCTTTGAAACAAGGAGGCATGTTTTTTGGTTTTTGTTTTGTTTAAGGAGGGTGCAGCTCACAGTGGCCCATGTGGGGATCGAACTGGCAAGCTTGGTGCTACCAGCACCACGTTCTAACCAACTGAGCTAACCGGCCGCCCCGACGTGTTTTTCAAAAACAATCTTTCCCTGCCTCAGCTCCCGTTTTCTGATTACCCCCAAACCCACCATCGTTTGACTTGACAAGTAAGTGAATGAACACAAGAAAATAGTGTGGAAGAAGCAGTTTGCAAAAAAAATAAAAAATAAAGTGTCAAAAGAAAGAAAACCAGTAACAGAGCCTGAAACCATGGAATGGACGAGGGCCACTGTAGCCATCAAGAGCCAAGATGTGAGGAACGAAAAACAGCCTTTAAATGGAATGGGCCTCACCCAAATGCAAAACCTGTTTAAATGTCAACACACCTTGAACAAGGAGATAAGTCCTTGAAGGAAAACAGTGAAACAGTTAAGAGGTACTTGGAGAACTTAAACTGAAAGAACCCTCAGGTGACTTCTTAGGGGACCTAAGAGGTCCATCATCATCCTGACAGAAAGAGCTTCGACGATAAACGGTATTAAGGAGTATAAAATAATAATATCCGCCCTTCGTTGAGCTCTCGTTTTGAGCCAGGTGCTTTAGCGATCTCACTTGACTGGTACAGCAGCCGTGTTTGTTATTATCCTGCCCTCCATCTTACAGCGGAGCCTGTGGCTCCCTCCAGCTACAGCATTAGTGACAAGCCTGGGATCTGAGCCTAGAACTTGATGCTTTTTCTGCAACACACAGTGGTTTCCCTCAAAGGAAATAATCAACGCACCTGCTATGCAAGCAGTGCAGTTCTGTAGTGTTTTATAGGTAGAGCGTTCCTCTTTTGCACAGTCAGGCCGAAAATCAAAACAGAACTTTGCTCTGCAAAGTGGCGTGAGCCCGGGTTTAGTGGTCACTCAGAGCCTGCATTAGGTTCGCACCACGTGATATATCCCTGTTGGAACCGCAGTTATTTTCATTTGTCAGAGGGTGATGATAATAGCTACTTAAAAACTGTTTTGAGGAACCATTGAGATCAACTACGCGCTCGTATGTTACATCCTGCCGGGCACATAGGAAGCAAATCCGGCCCTCAATGAACATGTCTTTACCCCCTTTGCTCATCATTTTTCAAAACCAATAGACTGTGTCCTCTATCTTGGCTCATACCATCCCTCATCTCTTCAGTCACCTAAGCCGCAAACTTTGGAAGAATCACTCATTGATCCATTCAAAAATACCTCTGAGTCAACTAGAACTGAAAAAATAAACTTAAAAAAACCCACTAATCTAAGAAAAGCCAAAAACAAGTCTTTGACCACTTACCGGATGCCACGCAGAGTTCTAGGCACTGGAGACGGGAACAAAATAAGTGAGGATGATTGAAATACTCTTTCTGTTTCCCCAACCTCCCACCCAAATAATGACCCAAATCCTGTCCATTGTACATCAACCTGTTAGAAGGTGAGATCCCATCTTCTTAGAACACCTTCAATCTGCCCCGTCCTATTCTGTCTGATTGCCAACTCCCGAATGGGGAAATGCGTTCTTCTAGACCTCGGTTCTCCAACATCAGCAGGCATCAACCCAGATCGCTGGGACCCGCCCCCAGCGATCCCAGGTGATGTTAACGCAGACCACACTCTGAAAACCACTAAACTAGATGATTACCTCATTTACTTACTGTTCTCCGCACCAATAACCTCACCATCTTCTCACCCAGGGGTCAACAAACTCTGGCCCCTCAGGCCAAATCCTGCCCACAGCTTGTTTTTGTAAATAAAAATGTATTGGAACACAACCATGCCCATTCATTCACACACTGGTTACGGCTGCTTTTGTGCTACAAGGCAGATATAAGTATTTGTGACAGAGACCTAGAACCCAAAAGCCTAAAATATTTATGATCTGGCCCTTTACAGAAAAAAAAAAAAAGGGCTGACCTCATCCTTACCATGCTTCTAAAATGGGTTTTCCAAAAATAAGGCCCATCCTGTCACCTCCTGACTTAAAAATATCAGATGGTTCCTCATGACCTACACAGTCAAATCCAAAGTCTTTTGTGATAAGACAAGATGTCCAATCTTTGTTTACCAATCCCTTCATGCCCTCCCCAGTAAGCTAGCCATCCTGGACTTCTTGGTTTTCTCTGTATATGCCAAGATCCTCTCCCATTCCCGTGTCTTCCCACCTCGTGTCCCACTAGCTGCAGCCCCCTTTTCCCCTTTCTTCACAGGATGACTAACTCCATCACATGTGAGTTTAATTTTTCAGAATTCCAGTGTACACTCTACAAAGGGACAGGGAGAAAGAGGATGCTTCTGCCTGCGCATTCTGCTTAATGAGTTTATGTTTCTGAATGAACATGAGCTAGGAGGCTGGAACCCACGGCTTCCTCGGTCCGCGCAGATCCCCTGCGCCTCTCATATGTTGGTGTGAGTATCTCACCACAGAGGGTGTAATCCCAGTGTTTAAAGATAAGTGTTTTTCATATGACAGAGCCAATAAACACAAGCCAACTCTTCATCTGGTGCTCAAAGAAGAAGTAACAATCTGTTCCAAAGCTGGAGGAAAATCTGGCTGCGTTGGGTTTACTAGACACTGGATATTCAGATACTATATATGTAGATAGGGTACTTTTTGGACGATGTAAGGGTTCACTTTAAACATTTAGGCCCCAAGCCTCGAATAAGACCTGACTCACTCTTTAAGCCTTAGCACAAAAGTTATTTCTTCTCCTTTCCTCTGATGTGGAATTGGTCTTCCTCTCCCATGAGTACCTTCTATTCCCTTAGTAATGTGTACATCTCTGTAGTATCACATTGACCTGCAATTATTTATTTAATTTGCACGCTCTGTCTCCATTAGGCAATGAGCCATTCAATTCAAAGGCAAAGTCGTGTTTTAGTTATCCTGAGTCTTTCCCAGTAACTAGCTTAAGCAGAAACATTTAGGAAATGTTTACTGATGAAGTGGATGAAATCCCACCTCCCACTTTAGACCACGTCTCTTCTCTGAACTCCCCTTGAACTTTCAGTTAATGCCCGTGGTTTAACATTTCAATGCATTTTAATTTTTTCCAGTATTCATTTTCTTTCTTCAACTCAATTTAACCTTGTTCAGGGCAGAATCTATATGCTTACCCCATCATAACAACAAAATAATATCTGTGAATTGATTGCTGATTTGAGTGTGGTGTGTTCAAAACAGAGAGAAATGGAGAAAATGACTTTTGACTTGGTCAGAGGTTTGTTTATAGCTGCTTGTCTACAGTTATAAAGGTCCTGCTATAGAGTGAATGTTTGTGCCCCCCCCCAATTCACATGTCGAAATCCTGACCCCCAAGGTGATGGTATTTAGAGGTAAAGCCTGTGGGAGATGGTTAGGTCACGAGGGTGGAGTCCTCATGAATGGGATTAGTGCCCTTATAAAAGAGACCCCACAGAGCTCCCTTACCCCTTTCATCATGTGAAGACAGACTGAGAAGATGGCTGTCTATGAACCTGGCCTCCCTAAAGACCAAATCAGCTAGTGCCTTGATCTTGCACTTCCAGACTCCAGAACTTCAGACATAAATGTCTGTTGTTTGTAAGTCAGTCTATAGTATTCTGCCATAGCAGCCCAAAAGGATCAAGACAGGTCCTGAATATGGCTCTACTTTGAATAAGAACCATCTCTCCTGATTTCAGCGGAGTCCATATTGAAATGCAAATGAGACACACCCACCTTGATATTACTGTCTGTAGTTGCCTAACCTCGTCCTTTGTCTGGAAAGTTCTTCCTTGCTGGCTGGCTTCTTTCTCACCAGCTATGCCCAGTGCCACTCCCTACCCCTTCATCAAAAGTCACACTTTCCTCCATGATCAATTTAATTTTTAATTCCCAGCATTTATTAATAATGTAAGTTAATAGCTCTAAATACATATTTGTCCAATGAACGTTAAGAGGCCAAGGTGTCACACTAACAGCAGAAAGCAGCTACGCTGATCCGACCTTGTATTCAATGTTTCTATCCAAGGGAAAAAACAATAAGGAGGAAGTAACAGAGAATGGGATACTTCAAAGTTAACTAAACTTGGGGCTGGCCCGGTGGCTCAGGCGGTTGGAGCTCCATGCTCCTAACTCTGAAGGCTGCCGGTTCAATTTCCACATGGGCCAGTGGGCTCTCAACCACAAGGTTGCCAGTTCAATTCCTCGAGTCCCGCAGGGGATGGTGGGCAGCGCCCCCTGCAACTAAGATTGAACACGCACCTTGAGCTGAGCTGCCGCTGAGCTCCTGGATGGCTCAGTTGGTTGGAATGCCTCCTCTCAACCACAAGGTTGCCGGTTCGACTCCCACAAGGGATGGTGGGCTGTGCCCCCTGCAACTAGCAACGGCAACTGGACCTGGAGCAGAGCTGCGCCCTCCACAACTAAGACTGAAAGGACAACAACTTGAAGCTGAATGGCACCCTCCACAACTAAGATTGAAAGGACAACAACTTGGAAAAAAGTCCTGGAAGTACACACTGTTCCCCAATAAAGTCCTGTACCCCATCCTCAATTAAAAAAAACAAAATCTTAAAACAAAAGTTAACGAAACTTAAGAAAGGCTATGTGCAAGGTATCAATTACTATACTGGAGCCTTCAAAAGGCCTTTGGGTTTTATTTACCAGGGGTTTTCTGCAGACCTGAGTTTCTTAGAATTCTAAGCAATGCTTCTTTTAAAAATAGTCATAATGTATCACACACTTTTGAATCTTTACTCCTCCTAACGCTAAGAAACTTTAGAAAAGAGCTTATGTTCCCCTCTCCTATATTTTTGAAAGTGAAATAGAAAGTTCACTCAATAAAATTGTGCTAAAAAGTTTGAGACTAAGAACAAGGAAGGTCTTTTGGTGAGTGTCGCTATGAGATACCTGGGGATATTGGTCAGGGATGTGTGTTTGTTCTTTAGTTTTGGACCTGGATACTCAGAGTTGAGTCCATTTAGAGATACCAGGGAACCCAGATTTTTGCCTGAAAGCTAAGGGGACACAGTATAGGGGGGAATTGGAGGAGGAGGAGGCGTGAAGGGGATTGGAGGACTGACTTGGGTTTCTCCCTCTGTGACCTCCTTTCTCGTTCTCTTGTTCTTTTCATAGAGATTTTTGTTGTCTACTCCTTAATCTCTTCCGCATTTCCTTTCTTTCCCCCATAAACCACCAGGATTGGGAACTAAAATGGAATTTTAATAGTTACTAGCTATAATTATTTTTTGGAGAACACTTTATATTTTCTGATATAGTTTTTAAAAATTTATCCCTCTAATATAATATTCTGCTGCTCAAGTTGATTTTAAAGAAAATTTATTCCAACTCTCTTTGCTTACTGTTTTTAAATGGTCTGAATCAGGCAGTAGCCTGAAAATGTGCATTTCTTTGACCCAGAAACCTTGCTTCCAGGAATTTGTATTGAGGAAATAATTAAACGAGTATGTAAGGACATTTGTATAAGGCTGTTTATTCTAGAACTGTTTGTCATAATGAAAACTTTGTACACAACCTATATGTCCAAAATAATGTTGATTAAATAAATTTAGGTATATCCATGTAATTAAATGTTTTGCTGCCATTACAATTAATTATTTGGATAAATAATTATTCCCATAAAAGATATTTATGCTACATAATTAAGTGATAAAAGTAGTTATCAAATGATGTATATCATGATCTCTGTTTTACATAAATATATGTATGCACACATATATAAAGAAAAAACGTTAGAAGAAAATATGATAGCACTTCAATAAATTATACAGTAGTTATCTCTGGTGATGTGATTGTGGGTGATTTTTCCTTTTTGTTCACATGTAATTTCTAATTTTTCTATAATTAGAAAAACTATTATTTCTGTAATGAAAATAGTTTGTTATAAACAACACAATTTGGTGCTTATTATATGTGATAGTTGATTCATTTGTATAGAAAATGGCATCCATTTTTGTTCTAACAAATTTTATGACAGTGTTCTCTTGCTGTCGTTCGAATTTTTTTCCTTCTCTGCCTCTTCTCAATTAAAGAAGTTCTCCTGTACTGGAGAAACCACTGGTGAATAACTTGTCAGGGCTTCTGGAGCCCAAAAGTGCCTTAAAGTAAAAAGCAGATAAAATGAAAAATTCACTGCTCAAGGGATCTGCTCTGTGATGGAAATGTTCTTTAGCCGACTAGGATTTTCTTTCACTCTTTTTGGTTTTAATGGCTTTTAGCTTTAAGATGTCCGAGGGCGGAGAGTTCCAAGAGCTTTCGTTCAATGTAACTTCCCTACCTGGACATGTTGAGACATGCTGCGACTGTGAGAGTGGACATTTTTAAGGTGGTACGCACATTAGCAAAGCAAACTGGAACCTGAGACAGTTTTCCAAGGCCTCAAACTACTTTCCTTTGACCTATTTTTTTTTTTCCAGGCACACACCTCCTTGCCCTGAATTATCCTGATAATTCTGCATTTGGCAGTTTACGTATTTCTAAAGGCCTAGGGGTCCACTCTGCTGCCCTTCTCAATAGTTTCCACAGCAGAGGAGAAGCCATCACTCTAGAAGATGCATAGACCTCTAACATCTCCTAATATTGTGACCCCACACGTGAGGTTAAAGGAGCGGAAAGAAGGAGCAGGGCCTGGCAATCACACGTGCTATTTTCAGCTCCTGTGTCTGGCCCAGGAGAACTGGGAGACCACTCCTCTTCTCTGTGCTTTGGTTTCCAGTTGACAAAATGAGGGGTGTGATATTGTAGGCAGCGAGCTGCTTAGTTAAAGGCAAAGGAAAGAATCCCACAAACGCAGTATTCACAGCAGAGCTAACAATGATGGGGGAGCCCAGAATTCTTTGCTAGATTTTATCTCTGGCTTGGTGTGTGTCCCCAAGCGCTCAAGCTATTTCTGCGGCCTCGGCTTTCTCATGCATAGACTGGTAATAATACTCTGTTCTCTCTACTTTCATTGTCTGGGCACTGGGAGGACAAAATAGCAGGTTAATGAGATTTAAAATAGGAAGAAAATGTTTTCTGAAGTCTTTAAAGTACTCGGAGATTTTCAGGGCCTGATTAAATAGAAGATATTGTTTCAAGAAAAAAAATGTCTATACAGTTCCTATCGTGTCCATATGGCTTCCTTGAGTGCTTTATTTATTTGGTCATTTTTTTTCTTTCTGCACATATATGGAGGAAAAACTAAGGCAAAGCAAAATAATAAGAACAAGTAAGCCTGAAAATGAAAGTGTAGCCAGTCACGTTAAGCCTCAGTCCCGTATTCTGACTGGAACTAGGATTAAAGCTCCCTCTGATAGATTTGGAACAGAGCATTTAATAGGGTGACTAAAAATGTCCACCCTGGCAAGTACGTTTCTCATGTAGAGAAATCGTGCAATTTTATCTCAGGAAAGTGCCAAGAACACACTTTTTAAACACGTACAATACTGAGGACATTTCCTGGAAAACCCCTGGTCTTTGCCTGGGACAATTGTGTCACACACAGACGTTTGTGGTTCAGATTTATAAGCAATGTAGGATCTGACAACTTCTGCTCAGCCCAGTGAGGAGCCAGACCTAAAATCTTAGGCATTTTCCTATTTGCACTTTAGGAAAAAGTTTTCCAAGTTTTTCAGGATTCCTCTCCTACCTCCCTAGTAAGCCACCAAATCAAAACAATACTACCTTCTGAAGAAAACAGATTGATTTAGTTGATTCAGACTTTTCATGAGACTCACTCTCCTGTGTGCCTTTCCTTTTATTTGTTCTAAAAATACATTTAGAAAGAGGGGGTAATGGCCCACACATGTTGATATATTTTCTACTGAATTTTATGTTGCAGATATTTAGTTTAGAGTGTGGAATCTGAGGGAAAGTGTTCTTTTCTAAATGTACAGCTCCGTGTTCCTTCTGGAAGGGGAAACAAAACTAATATCAATATCATCTGCTGTGGAATAATGGGACAAGAGTGGAGGAACTCACCTTTTCATAGTTTTTGATGTTTGCACCAATATTAATTACCCACCCGCAAATTAAAACACTAATAAAAAAAATTTACCTATGGGGAAAGAAATTGGTGTGAAGAATGAGGAGCTGGAAAGATTTTTTTTTTAATGGAACCATTATGGTGTATTTGCATATTTGTAATATGTATGAATAAATAAATGAGTCTTCATAATTGAAAAAACAAACAAACAAAACAGGAAAAACAAAACAAACACTTCTGTATTCACTATTCCCCAAGTAAAGATGAGCCTCTACTATTTCCTTACGCACATGGATATCTTTTCCATGTGCCAAAGAGCTACTCCATGGTCATGGGATGAAGGGAAAGGCCAAAGTTCATTCTAAAGTCCAAACCAAATGCTGATTATGTAGCTTTCTCTGCACAGACGTAACAAGATTATACATTCCCTGGGAAAAAGCTACAGATAGATTATACCAGTCAACAGATCACCCTGCAGAAAAACTGTAAAACCATTTTAACACTTACTTCAGATATTATTACACATCACAAAGTATTTGAAAGATCAACCAAATAAACTGTTCCTAGGAAATCTTTCCAATAGGCTTCTTCTTGAATAATGCTGTTTGTCTTAGATCACTGGCAACTTAATTAAGACACAGAAACATAAAGTCAAGATGAAAACCTACATATTTAGCTGAATACTTTTATTGAAGCCTCTAGATACTGTAATATTTCTCAATCCTTTATCTGCATCTACAAAAACTGAAATAGATTGTCAGTTTTACAGGGCAGAGAATCTATATGTGGGTATTATAAGTGTGACAAAATTCCAAATGTGACAGTTCATATGTATATAACCATTTCTCTCCTCATTCATTCATCAGTCATTTATCTTACTATGTGTGAGGTTCTGTATGAGATGCTCTGAAGAGTTAGAAATAAATAAGACCTGGCTGGAGGAGGGGAGGCCGATGTGAAAATCAGAGATCACAGGCTGTTGTACAGGGAGGATCGTGTATTGTCAAGCACAGGTGTACGCTGCAGTCGGCCAGGGAGGAAAACAACACCTCTCCCAGAGGGTGGTCACGGAGCTTAAAAAGTGCAGCGCAGGTAAAGCACCTGCACAAACTGACACTTAATAAGGGTTACTAAGTACCAGGTATTATAAAGAATGTAACAGTTATGGAGTATTTGGGGAGCATCACAGAAGAATGTGTGATTGAGTCTCAAAATTGGAGGGAGGGTGACAGAATTAGGGAGGGAGGAAGGAGGGAGGAAGGAAGGAGAGAAAGAGAGAGAGGGAGGGAGCTCAGAAGGAACGAAGGAAAGAAGGAAGGAAG